>NC_085140.1:460238902-460982140 GCF_024139115.2 Armigeres subalbatus | reverse complement strand
TATATTTCTTTAGGAGGATTGATTCGAACGTTAGCTCCCGTGGCATCGAGCTACCACCGCCAGGTTTTGATCATGTATCTCCTTCGTCTCCGTAAACTAGTATATCGTCTTGATAATTCTCACTCTTCGCAACCGCCCAGTATCTTTCGTTGCAATTCTTGAAAGATATCTGGGGCGTGTATAACCGAATGGCAACGACACAGCGGAACATACCAAACTCCGTAAGAAAGTTGGTTGGCCGACTGTTCTCATGAAGTTCAATATGAAAAAGGCGTTACTCAACAATGGTGGAAAACCACCTGCTCCATCTAATTCCGCCAGAATTTTTCTTAAGGTAGGCAGCTGGCAAACGGTGTACGCAAAATGTGTTGATTTGGACCGCGCAGATCAATCACAGTCGGAAGTCCTCTTTGCCTTTGGAATAACTTCATTGTGAGAATGACACGTCCATGTTATCCTCAACGCGTTCTATGATATTCGAGAAACTAGCTGTTGTAGTCTTTGTTCAACCAGAGGTTTAACTGCCAATGGTATGTTGAAAAATGTTACGGGGGTTTGTCATACTTGATTTCAACCGGAGGAATGTTAAATTAGAACACATCGCCAGATTTCATTGCCATTTGATTCTCTTGACGCCGTGATGATCAAATAAACCCTGTGGCCTTATCGGGACCTGTAGACCCAACAAAAGTATCTGAGTAGCGGTAGTCTGGCCGAGTAAAGATTGCCTCCCTGACGATGTAAAATTTTTCCAAAACACTGGACGATCGTCTGTAATGAAAAGAACGCCTCAAAGTCCCAACACAGTATTTCGCCTGATGCCGCATAAGCCTGAGTTCTACTGATCCCTGCTGTATATTATGCAAACCATCTCTGTAGCTTCCTATTCCGCATAACTGCTTGAAGAATCTTCAGAAAGGTATTGACTTGCGGCCGGAATCTATTAGAAACTTACATGTACCGGCAACTGTAGCAACGACGATTCCGCTATCTCTACCTGTCGATACCAGGGCGAATCATACGATACGTTTTAAAGAACTCCGCAGCCTGTGGAGACATGAACATTTTTGAATACATGTTTTTCGTATATTTACTAATAAGCGTGCAACGTCTTCAATGAAAAGGGATATTTTTTTGCTTTATTAAACAAAATTCATATTCATCTTAGAAAATTTAGAATTAGAAATTCCTTTTCCTGTTTAGATATAAACGATGCTATAATATTTAGGCAACATCACTTACGCTATGTTCACTGCTTTTCTCAGGGTGTCCTCTCCCGTCTTGACGATTGCCGCTACCTCCGACTGTCTAACCTCGGATGATCTTTCTGCTTGACGATTCTGTCGTCCTCACGAACCATCGAACGACAAGCCTCTGCAGGTCTTTCCACCGCATTTCAAACAGTACATATTGATCGCGCGCAGTTGACGACTTGTGGAATAGGCTGCGAAACGGAAGCATCTTTCCGAGTTTCAGTTTCTCCACGCCATGCGGAAGCATTTCTACCGCGATTAACAAGAGCTCCTCGATACCCGACGTTGAGCCATGGTACCTTCCCCACCAAATGTCTCCCGTTCCGTCAAGTCCACCGCGACGGTGAACTGAGTCGCTGGTGCTGGCTACCGCGCCATTGTAGCCGGCCTCTTTACCGCTTCAGATGGAAAATTCTTCGTTCAAACGGATCGTTTCAATTCTCGAACTTTGTCGACTAGATCCGTAAATGTGCCTTTTCGGCTCAAAGTTCAAGCATAGTGCGCACATCACGATTTGAAGCGTGCTCGGCTACCGCTCTTACTATCTCCTCGAATCTTTGTCGTCTCCGAATTCGCATGCGAGCGACTGCTTATACGCATAAGGAAAGAAACGTCCGACTCATCCTGCTTCTGAGTGATGAGCGCTAGCTTCGTCTCTGAAGCATCACATCCGAAGCGAAAGAAAATAAGTTTTCGCGATACATTGCATTTGAAAACGGAATTGACTTCATCGAATTCTCAACGTTTCGTGTGTTCTTGAAGATATCCAATAGTTTTTGTCCGGCTTTTACTTTAAAGATGATATACTGCGTTGCCTCATCAGCCACCCCGCTAGCTTGAAAGAGTCCGTCAGTAGATCTCTCCACGATTCAGTCGTGTCTTCCAATTTCTGTCAGCCCTGACGAAGGTTTGCACTCTGGAACGAAATTGATGAAACCGAAATCTGGTTCACTGATGACATAAAGCGTGTTATCTCCGCGTTTGTGTTTTCTCCTGTCGACCAGCGCGATGTGTGCCTGACGGCCTCATGTCTGCTATAAACTCTTCGCTATTTACGTCGCTCGAAACACTTCGTGGAGCCGTCAGGCTAGTTGTAAAGCTGCAATCGTTTCTCTGGCTTTTCCAAATCTTCCATCAGCTGGACGTTAGGGCTTTCGATTCTGAAAGCTCTTTATGACAGTATCAATTTCGCAGACTCTTTGATTTTCTGTTTAAGTAAAGAGACCATTTGATATAGGAGTTAGATTTCAAATCTAATCAATATTTGACTTTTCATTCCACTTTTTTTTTTTGCCAATCTTTTTTTTAATTAATTTTTATTTTTTTTTTGCTTTTACACCTTTGTTTTGCCAATTCCAAATTTTTTGCTGATTCCAACCACCATTTTTTTTTTGCTTGCTTTTGTTTCTGAATGCTTTTTTCAAATTATCTTTCAACTCGTTTTCCACTCTTTTCCTTTTTTGAAAGGATTCTTTTCACTTGCCTTTTTTGTCCATCTCTATTTTTTTGCGCTTAATCCTTTTTTTTGCCATGCCTCCTTTTTTTGCCATTACTTCGCTAAAGTTATCAGTTGTTTGCCATCTTAATTTTTCCATAAATTTTTTCATTCCTTTCGTCATATTCTCATGTCATATAGCTTTCAATGTACAGTAACACTGTTGTTCCTTCTGTAACAGTTACGAGGTTACCTGCTTCGCGCTCACCATACTCATTTTTTTCCAACGATGTCGAAAACGCGTGCGTTCGTTTGGAATTTAGTGAACAGAATGACGACTTCGACCTTTCTTTACGGCTTGAGAATCGTCTTCCTCCTTCTAACGTCTCTTTTTCTTTCTACAACAATAGCTGTAGCACTAGCATTCTCTCTCCTTTCGATTTTCAATTTCAAATTTGACCGATGAACATTTTCAACTTCTCGTCCTTTTCTTAGACTTGAATGGTCTCTGGTTTACTCGCTCTAGAATGAATCATCGAATTACCATAACTCAATTATGACTCTATGAATAGTTTACTCATTAATCTAGTCTAACCCTACTACTATCATCCACTATTAAATTAAGACCCATTAGGTTTTGGTCACGCTTTGACGTAACCTTAACGGAGAAAGCCCGAGATCGTTCGCCAGGTGCGTTCCCGCTAGAGCACAGTGTCTGTGTCAGTGGAATATTTACATCTTCCAAGAATAACCCCATTCCGACAGTTGTTCTGTCGCCATCTGCACACCGACAGAAAGAGGCTAAGCTGTTCCCATACGCCGCTCACTGGGACATTGAGTCGAGGCAGTGACATCCTCGGGGGGCAGAGGGACATAGGGACAGCATGGACCATGTCCAAGGGCTTGAGACCCTCCCCAGCTGTCGAGTCAGGGGAACTGTCAGGGCGTGGTGGGATTTAGCAGTGGCTCTGTTAAAATCCCTCCCAAAAACCACAAGTGCCTGTAAGCAGACTCTATCAAAGCGACTGCCGCTTCAAAAGCACAAGCCCAGGAGTGCCATTGGCACATCAGGATTGATTCAGTAAGATCCTGATTATGGTATACCGGTTGTATGTTTGGTCTTGTTTTGGATATTGAGATATTGTGAACGCGAGGCTGGTAGTCTGGTTATTCTATTCTCTTAGTAAGGCCGGGTGACACCGACCAAACGGCGAATGGGCTAATGGCCAGGCTGTCTTCCGTCCCCTAAAAGCCAGTGGCGTAACACGCAAGGTACAATGATTGAAATGTAATTTCAGCAGCCAAGAAGTTGAATTCACTGGGATTCGTTTTTGACGTGCCAGACGGTTGGCAGGATTGAAGAAGAAGAAGCTGAATGCTATAAAAAGAATTTCCGGAGACCACAAAATTGCTCGGAGGTTAGCAGAGTTTTCCTCGGGTTGATTACCTACGTTGATCCGGTTCATGCCTGCATAGAGCGACAGCAACCCAATGCCTCCTGAACTTTGTCTAGTTCTAGACAAAGTTTTAGCAATAAAGGACCGAAGGCAGAAGAAGCGGAGTTTGTGTGAACCTGCAACAAAACCATGCTGGAAAGAATCAAAACCTTGGGATACTTCCAGTAATACGGATCAGCATGCAGAGTTGTTTGTGGACGCGTCAGCAGTTGGTTTAGAGAGCTATGCTTGCTCAATTCTCCATGGCAGGCATACCGAGGATATTATAGCATGTGCTTCAAAGCCCTTACGTCCACTGGAACAGAAATATCCACAGACCCATAGAGAGGCCTTAGCGGTTGTGGGGTATAGGAACGTTTTTCGTTTTTACTCTGACGGGAAGGACCTTTATCGTGAGAACAGATGCTGCAGCTAATGAGTTCATTTTCTAACGACAATCATCGGATCGGTAAAGAAGAGCAGTTTTCGAGGGCGGAAGCTTGGGCGCTTAGGTTACAGCCGTTTGATTTCCTACCGTTGAACGAGTTTCTTAAGTAAGGATAATGTGCGGATGCGTTATTCTCGGTTAATCTTGTTGTTCTCAGACAATGAAAGCCCTTTGGAAGAAGAAAACGATCATCCATTTTATTATATATGCGCTTAGATGGAGGCATGGACAGCTTACCTTGGCGGAAATAGAGAAGTTCAGTCAGAAATTGATGAAGACATTCAACAGCTTTGTAGTGCGGTGCAACTCGATGTTAATGGCCTAATAACGCAACTCTGGGCTTAACCATTCAGGAGCCACAAAAGAAAGAACTTCATAATCTAGGATCCCTGGTGTTTCAAAAGCAGATAAAATCAGGCTAGCTACCTCATCATCACCTTCGGCCAAAGGCACTGAATGCAGCGCATGGCGGCCATACGTAGGAGAAGTGGCTATAAGAAAAAAGAGTTATGCGGAGAATTCTTTGGTGGCCAGGAATGGCCAAAGGATGCTGAACGTTTCGTTAAGTCTTGCATGAGACATGTACGATGCTTGGAAGCAGAAAATCCTCCAGTCCCACTGTCATCGAGGGAGCTTTCCAGACGGACCCTGGGAAATCCTGCAAATAGATTTCCTCTCGGTGCCGAGGATTTGGGTCCGGAGGAATTTCTCGTCGTAGTGGACACCTATTCTCGGCATCTGCTCGGTTACCGGAAATGCATCGTTTGAATGCGGATAGCAACCAATGCTGCAAGTTATGCGACATCTTCAAGCTTTGGGGTGTCCAAGAGATCCTCTCAAAGCGATAACGGCCCTCCTTCCAAAGTGCACAAAGTTTTGGTAACTTTTGGGAGGACAAAGGTGTTAGGGTGCGGGAAATCAGTGCCCTTCCTGTCCTCAATCCAATGGCGCCGTGGAGCGTCAGAACCAGGGTATAATAAAGCCCCTATGGGCCTCCAAGATTGATACATACAACGGAAATTGGCGTTTTGCACTCTGGATCGAGGTACGTCCACCATCCCACAACACATTAGTACTACACTCCAGGCTTAAAGTGACCCCGTTTGGAAGCTATTGCGTGTTGAGTTGGAGAGTACAGGGGAACGTTTCCCAGTCTGTGGAATGAGAAAAAGAAAAAGCTTAGATTAAGAATCTAACACCCGAGAAGCAGGATAGTGAGAATAAACTTATTAGTAAGCAATATGCAGATGCGGTGGAGAGGAGCAAAATTATCTGACATGCGTGTGGGGATGCTTGTCTTGATGACCCAGCAAAGAAGAAATCAAAAATCCGACCCCACATTTTCCTCTGAACGATACACGGTTGTCAGCGATAACAAGGTTGTAAAGTCGTTGTTATGAGTGCTAACGGAGTTCAATACGCTCGAAACGTGAACGATCTAAAAAAAGCGCACCAATGACGTTTGATGAAGCAGAAAAATATAACTCAAACTTCCAACATTACAGTATAAGTGTGATATCTATCAGAACCAGATGGGAAGCAGACTCTGTCCTTTGATAATGATTTATCCACCAAGAATAACCGGAGCAGCACTAGCACCCAGAATAGTCATGAGCCAATATACACGAAACCTTCTGCTCAAGAGCCATCTTCTAAAAAAACCAATCCGGATATACGATGAGAAATTTGTTTATCAAGGTGCGTCAGGATTAGTGCAGCAAAAGAGTCGAACATAAGGCCTTTTTATATGGAGTCTAGTATCTAGTATCTTAAGAGTTAATAAACTTACAGGTTGTAAACAGAACAAAATATCGATTAATTTAATAACTTTCACTCCGAAAAAAAAAAACCTTTTTGGGTTACTGTCGAGAAAAAAGGGAATGGGAGATAGAAAATACAAAACCAAAAACAAAACCGAAGTGGACGTTTGCATTGATCCCCCCAGAAAAAATAAATGCGTTTGTACACGAAATAAATGTGTTAAAAAAAAATAATAGCACATGTAAAATGTGAAATTAGCTACTATGTACGACGCTCTGATTAAGATCTTGCATCATTGGTTTACTATTCGGATGAATTTTTGTATGATTTTAATAGCATGTAAGTTTATACGGACAATCCAAAAATATATACAACGGATTCATTTAGCAGAAATGTAGTTTTGATCAATTCCAAACTAAGTGTTTCTTATAATATTGTTGGCATGCTTAGCACCAACTTAGAATTTGGAAGTCTAGGACTTCCAGAACCGAACTTTCTTCCGATAGCGTTTTTATCTTTCAAACTAACTGATGCCTTGTTTAACGCATCTTTAGGCGAATCCAGCGCACTACTTCCGAATTTGTGAAATTTGTCTGTATCTGCAGATGGAGAAAAATCCAACAAAAGCGTTCTAACTTTGATCCAGATAGACGATATTTTTCTATCGAAACGCGGAATTAATTTTGAAAAACATCTATTGCGAGAGTAGAGAACGGAAATAATGTAGCGAGTAGGGTTAGAACTAGATTAATATTAAACTATTCATAGAGTGCATAATTGAGTTATGGTAATTCGATGATTCATTCTAGAGCGAGTAAACCAGAGACCGATTCGAAGTCTAAGAAAAGGACGAGAAGTTCGGTAAATGTTCATCGGGTCACAACAAATTTTGGAAATTGAAAATCGAAAGGGAGAGAGAGAATGCTAGTGCTACAGCTATTGTTTAGCGGTAGAAAAAAAAAGAGACGGTTAGAGAAGGGGGAATGCGATTCTCCAAGCCGTAAAGAAAGGTCGAAGTCGTCATTCTGTTCACTTTCACTAAATTCCAAACGAACGCACGCGTTTTCGACATCGTTGGAAAAAAAATGGTAGGGAAGCGGCCGAAGCACGACAGATGGGTCTTAGGGTAGAGTTTTACGGGAAGTTCCTCGCCAGATTAACGTACCTGACTCTTAGAAAAGGTCTCTTGTGGTTTTATTACTAGTATTAGCGTAACTAGCACTTCTCACTCTTTGATCTTAATTTGGATTAGGATTTACATGGATGTTAGTCCTTCAAGCTCTTAAGTGGAATAGCACGTGCCGAGGAATTTAATGTCTTCCTACTCCAAATCTTACTGACTCCGTGTTTTAGAGTAATTAAAGTCTTCCCATGCAAGCTAGATATGAATGGACAAACTAAATGATGTAACAATGTACATCTGATAAATGTAACAGATTCTCATTGGAATATGATTTCCTTTTATTCAAGGAAAATGATCCTTGAATAATAATAATCTTCTATATAATAAAAATGAAATGGTCTGTGTTCGTATCCGCATAACTCGAAAACGGCTGGATGGATTTTCTGCATTCCTTCAGCAGATATGTTTGCCATAGTTTCCGACGGGTTTATATGATAGGTTATCGGTTCCATTATTAATAACCTGCTCCTATATCAATAACATTCGCAAAACATTCAATTTATGCTCAATTTGTGTCGTGTTTTGATGTTTTCCGGTGTGCTCATTGCTGAAAAAAATTACAAAAATCAGACATGAAACAATTAGCGCACCAATTCTTTGTTTTCGAATGGTGTTGATTTGGGTACATGGTATGAATTCAAGGAGCAGTTCCCCTATTTCCTCATGCAAAAATCACGAGTAAAGCTGAGTAAATCGTGAAAATCTGAAGTTAAGTTTCGTATGGTACTTTCGCATGGGCAGTTCATAAAAAGGTACATTTTCGCCTACTATGCAGAACAACGTCTGCCTCGACAACTAGTAATCTATAGTTCTCGGAGAAAGGCTATGCAATTCATCATGAACAGCAGTATGAAGAATTGTGTTGCCACCCATTCTCCTTAATTTGCTGAGCTACAAAGGGTAAACGGGGTAAACTACCCGAATGGTAACACAACAGAAGACGCTGTGTGTGTGTCCTAACTAACTTCCACTGTCTAGTAGTGATATTATGGAAGAAGCTATCTGTATTATTACTTGTAACGAAACCACAGGGCATTCTCGTTCGATGACTGAGTGAGATCCGTATCGCCCAGATCTGTTTGTCAGTGGAAGGTCGAAGAGGCCAAAACAATGATGTGGTAATGAAAGAGAACGATCAAAAGCAACAACGTGTACGTGCTGGATGAGCTTCAGAATCGAGAAAAGTTTATTATTATATTATCAGCTATTATTGAATTTAAAATCTACCTTAAATTACGTTCTTATTAAAAATTAGTGCAGTTGAATTAAAAATTAGCATAAACAAAGTTTCATGAACTAGGTAGTACTACATATCTTATTTGATTCTTACATGCTAAACCCTAACCCTTGTACATCACAGGAACATATAAACTATAATAGTACGGCTGAATTGGCTTAATTGAAATTGTACGGTTAGATTCGTTATTAATTGTAGAACCTACAAGTGAGTACATGCATTCTAAAACTTATCCTATATGTAAATCATTTAAATCTACTGAACTTAAATAACTAGGATAATACTGTAGCACGTTAGGTCGGAAGATAAATTCTTAAGGCGCGAGTTTCGGGCAATACTCATTATACGTAAACACAAAAATGTAAGTTTGATTATCTCTGTAAAACGATATCCTAACAAAAAATATAATTACAGCTTTGAAGCTGCGTATGCTGCTATCAGACTTGTGTCCACGCTTACCCGAAAACTTATCCGAACAATCTTCAAAGATTTTTTGGTGCACGAGCTTAGAATGGACACCACTGCAAAACACTGCACTAAATGCGATCGACCTGATGCAGCCGATCACCTCGTGGGTTGTGATGGATGTGACACTTGGGTACACTTCGGATGTGCGGGTGTAACGGATTTAATCGCCGATCCGGATCGTACGTGGAAGTGCGATGAATGTCGAATGCGGGAAGATGATGGAGCCTCTCAGTCACGGAGATCTATGAATCGATCGTCCACCAGTAGACGTTCCACCCGAACTGAATTAAGCCTGAAGATGATGGAGGAGCAAAAAACATTGCGGATGAAGAGAATCCTAGAGGAACAGGCGGCTCAAGCGGCTGTGCAACAAATGCTAGCGGATGAAGAGGAACATTTTCTGAAGAAAAAGTACGATCTGCTTATGGCAGAAGCAGACGATGCGGAAGACGGAGTCAGCAGAAGAAGCCAATTAAGTAGTAGAGCAAGCCAGAGAGAAAGTTCAGATGTGGCTTAGTGAGCACCCAAGTCGGCGCAGTTCAACAAGTAGTAGCTGTGTCAACTAGCAGCGTGTTGCCACTCAGCTGTGTCATCGAAGCAGCTCAGCGGTTTAGTCTCTCCAAAACCGCACTACCAATAGCGGCGTCGACGATGAACGATTCGGCGATAATGGCCTCAGATGTTACTCCTAGTGGCCCAACGTTTGAACCGAAGAGTACTATTAATGCGATTGTTCCCCCAGAATTTCCTCAACAACACGGTAAAGTAGTTTCTTCCACTGAAATCACCTTTCAAAGGACACCGGTGAGTACATCCAAAACTTCACACTGCCGCTCGACGTTAGGCGTCGATTCCATCGAGATGGTTAATGTCGCTACTTTTCCGACAAGAAACCATGTAACGTCCGTCCCCCATTCAACGCCGGTGGTCAGTGGTATTATCCCGCCCAGCGTAAGCAAAATATCGATGTCTCTCGAAACAATAGGCTCAGAACCAGTGGGCAGAAGTGTAAAGGCGCTAGCTATTAGTAAAACACCGATGACCTCTTCTGGCGGTGTTAGATTCAGCGACACTTTACCTTCGACTTGTTTTGAGTCTTATCAAGCACCAACAATAATCTGGTAACGGTAACAGCAACATTGCCATCTGTGGTGATAAGTAGCAGCACGTTTGGTCAGTACCCAGGATTAGGTAGTTATGTTGCTAATTTTATTCCGAGTAGTTCGACTCGAAAGTCTCCAGTCAGATGACTTCCTAGCTGATAAGTATCTCCACTCTGCATATCCCAGGACAAAAGCTGTTTGGGGTCATATAATCTTGTCCCAGCCGGTAGTCTTAGAGGTATTCGTAATGTTATCATTCCAACCAAGACGAATCGGCCAGCTGGGGTACTCCAACAGAGAACGTCACTCCATCATGGTCTAACCAGAACCCCATCTCGTTCGCTACACAAACCGAATCCATACACATCCCTATTACTCAGATTCATATGTCGTTAATTCTATGGTGCCTTCAACGTACATCGCCCCGTGGACTAACCAGAATCACATCTTCTCGTCTACATTGCTCATGCAGTCAACAGTGGTGGTTCTGTGAGCACGAACAGTGCACTGCCATTTGAATACCAACACAATCACATTCAGCAACCGTCTTCCTTTGAAGCTGGACTAAATATGAAGACAACTGATGGAAGAACACAGTCGTCACAATTTCCTGCTGCTGTGATACAAAGAGCAGGACCTTCGGCGGAGGAACTAGCGGCCAGATATGTCATGCCAAAGGAACTACCAATCTTTTCGGGAGATCCTCAAGAATGGCCTATGTTTTATAGCTCGTTTTGCAACTCTACGAACGCCTGTGGGTATACGGATGCGGGAGAATTTGGCAAGATTGCAAAGATGCCTGAAAGGGAACGCTTTGGAAGCTGTTAGAGCAGATTGTTATTACCACAATCGGTGCCTTCCGTAATAGACACACTACGAAGATTGTATGGCAGGCCTGAAATTCTCATTCATTCCCTTCTACGTTCATTGCGCGCTGTTCCGCCTCCGAAAGCTGATAATCTTCCATCGATAATTACATTTGGACTTGCTGTCCAGAATGCAGTGGATCACATGTGCATCGCAAATTTGAACGACCATCTATGGAACCCAACCCTGCTTCTTGAGCTGGTCGAAAAGCTCCCCCCTTCAATAAAAATGGACTGGTCGCGCTTTAAAAGAAGGAATGAAAATGTGAATCTAACAACATTCGTCGCTTTTATGACCGAGCTGGTCGTAATGGCTTCGGATGTCACGTTTCCTGTAGATACTTATCCAAAATCCAATAAAACTGGGCAAGATAAACAGAAACTCTACGTGCACACCGAAGAGCGGTCCATTAATTCTGAAGCCACATAAAGAAATTTGTTGATAGAACCGACTAAAAAACTTGTGCGTACTGTGAATGCTCGAATCACGAAATTGTAAACTGCGTCCAGTTTGAGGCGCTTGATCTTAATGGTAAGTGGAAGGCGGTAAAGCAAAAGAACCTATGTAGAAGCTGTCTTATACCACATCGCAAGTGGCCCTGCCGCTCCAACAAAGAATGCGGCGTCGAAGGATGCAGGTTCCATCACAACCAGTTGTTGCATTCAGCAAAAAATGTACTACAAGATGAAGTGGAATCAGCCAGTACATTGCTGTCAACTAATGACGCCAGAAGTATTGTCTATCCGGAATAAATTTATACCGCTTTTTATACCGAAGTTTGATTTTTCTCCAGATACAGGCAACTTTCCCAACTTCGGAAGTAGTGCGCTGGATTCGCCTAAAGATGCGCTAAACAACGAATCAATTAGTTTGACAAATAAAACTTCGGAAGAAAGTTCGGTTCGGAAGTCCCGACTTCCGAATTCTAACTTGGTGCTACGCCGACAATATTGTACACCATAATCTACACCACTCCATGACATACTCCCTGTTTCGCTACTTACCTGTAACCATCCATGGCAACGGCAAAACAATTAAAACTTTCGCTTTTTTGGACGATGGGTCGTCATCAACACTACTCGAGGCTGGAATCGCATCGGTTCTTGGTATCACTGGACCAACCGACGACCTGTCTTTGAGTTGGACTGGCAATATTTCAAGGGAAGTGAAAGGATCTCAACGGGTTACGGTTGTCATTTCTGGAGATACGGGAAAATCTCCAACTCAACAACGTGCGAACTGTCGATGAACTTTTTCTGCCAATTCAGACCATGCACTATGAAATGCTACAGCAAGCATATCCACACCTGAAGGGTCTACCGATTCGCAGTTATACAACGGCCACACCGGAGATTATCATCAGAATCATCGGATTAGAACATGTTCGCATTCTAACCTAACATCGCTTCGACTACGAGAAGGAGGAGGCAACCGGCCCGTGGCGACTAAAACTCGTCTGGTTTGGTGTGTTTACGGTAGAAATTCCGATCATGGCTGCGTACTGGAGCAGCTAAACCTTCGCCTCGTGCGCGACCTAGAGAACCGAGAACTACATGATTGGATGAAGCAATATTTTGCAGTGGAGGAATCGTGCGTTACCGTGAAGCCAGAAGCCGAAGAAGAAAAACGCGCTAGAAAAATTATGGAGGCAACTACTCGACGAGTGAACGGGTCTTTTGAAACGGGGCTGTTGTGGAGGTACGACCATTTTGCCTTTCCAGACAGCTACCCGATGGCAGTACGCCGCCTGGAAGCTCTTCAGACGAGGTTGAACAAAGACCAACACCTGAAAGTCAAAGTAAGGGAAATAATAGCACAGTATGAAGACAAGAAATACGCACATCGTATCACTCCCGAAGAACTTCAAACGACAGACCAGAGCAGAGTATGGTATTTGCCGCTGGGTGTGCTGCAAAATCCGAAAAAAAACCTGATAAAATTCGGCTCATATGGGATGCCAAAGCACAAGCAGGAGGATTGTCATTCAACCGGATCTCCTGGTTGCGCTACTCTCCGTTTTACTCCGTTTTCGGCAAAAGAACATCGCGGTGGTCGGCGACATAAGGGAAATGTTCCATCAAATCTCTATACGATATTTGGACAAACAATCGCAAAGGTTTCTGTATCGTCCGAACCCGGAAACACCTCCTCAAATCTATGTGATGGACGTAGCAACATTTGGCGCAAGCTGCTCTCCTAGTCTAGCGCAGTTTGTAAAAAACAAAAATGCTGCGGAGTTTACCGATAAATTTCCTAGGGCAGTGAAGGCGATTGTGGAAAACCACTACGTGGACGATCTCTTAGATAGCGTGGACACGGTGTCAGAAGCGGTGCAGCTGATCAACGAAGTGAAGTACGTACACTCACAGGCGGAAAAATTCTCATGCAGCTAATATGGAGATCGGGAACGGATTGGGATGAACTAATAGCTGCTGAACTCCAAGAAAAGTGGGAATATTGGTGTCAATACATGCAGCGATTGGACGAGGTGATAGTGCCACGGTGTTTCTTTCCAAACGTGGCAAGCATCGCTATGAATAACTTAGAGGCTCATCTCTTCGTCGATGCCAGCGAATCGGCCTACGCAGCAGTACTTTACTTCCGGTTCGAAGACAACAGTCAGCCAAGATGCGCACTAGTAGCCGCAAAAACAAAAGTCGCACCATTAAAGCCTTTATCGATACCTCGACTTGAGCTACAGGCGGCAATGATTGGAGCGAGGTTGCTGGACAACGTCTTATCCTCCTTGGATCTTACTATAACGAAGAGATATCTTTGGTCTGATTCTACAACCGTACTCTCTTGGTTGAGATCAGATAGTCGTAGATACCACCAGTTTGTTGCGTTTAGAGTTGGGAGATCCTTATGACGACTAGCGTGGATGAGTGGAACTACATCCCATCTAAAATTGAACGTAGCAGATGCTGCCACTAAATGGAAAGATGGACCTAGTTTTGACAATAAAGCCCTTGGTACAACGCCCCAGATTTCCTCTACAAGTCGCGGGAATACTGGCCTAAAACATCTGCAGTAGATAAGGTAGATACAGATATTGAGCTTCGTTCCGCTTTCTTGTTCCATGGTACAGTGCAACAACCACTGATAGATTCAGCAAGATTTTCTAACTGGAACCGCTTGTTGAGAGCAGCTGCCTTTTGTTCTACGGAGTATTCGTCGTTTCAAAGGAGAAAAGTTAACAAACCCATGTCTGTTGACACAGGATGAACTTCAGAAAGCTGAACATCTACTTTGGCGACAAATACAAGCTGAGGTTTATCCCGACGAGGTAGCAATCATGAAACGGAACTTCTTGCGTCCCGAAGATGCTGTGTCAATCTCAAAGTCCAGTCCGCTTTATCGTCTATCGCCTCTCATGGATGAGTACGGAATCATCCGAATGAACAGTAGGATTACAGCGGCTCCGACGCTTCCAATGGATGCGAAACGCCCCATTATTTTGCCCAAGAAGCATATGATAACTATTCTAATCGTGGAGCATTATCACCGACGATACCTTCATGGAAACAGAGAGACAGTGTGTAACGAAATGCGCCAACATTTCTACATAACAGGTTTACGAGGAGTAATCCGTCAAGTGTCCAGTAAGTGCCTTTTTTGTCGCATTAGGAAAGCTGTTCCTCAACCGCCCATGATGGCACCCTTGCCAGAAGCCAGAGTAACTGGATTTGTAAGACCATTCACCCACACTGGGGTGGATTATTTTGGGCCATTAATGGTGAAACAAGCTCGTAGCCTGGTAAAGCGCTGGGTGGCGCTATTCACCTGCCTCACAGTTCGCGCTATACACCTAGAGGTGGTACATAGTTTGTCGACACAGTCGTGTGTGATGGCAATTCGTCGTTTTGTGGCTCGTCGTGGTTCCCCAGAGTCATTCTACAGCGACAATGGTACAAATTTTTTGGTGCAGGAATCCTACTGGTGAAACAGATCCAAGATATCCAGAATGATTGCGCCTCGACGTTCACCAACTCTAAAACCAGGTGGTGCTTCAACCCGCTGCGCCTCACATGGAGGGTTCGTGGGAGCGTATGGTACGCTCCGTAAAACCGCTATGTCAACCATTGCTGACCATCCACATCACCCAAGTGACGAGGTACTAGAGACGGTAATCTTAGAAGCTGAAGCTATCGTCAATTCCCGGCCACTCACTTACATACCCCTGGAGTTCCCGGACCAAGAATCCTTGACACCCTAATCACTTTCTGCTATACGGTACAAAGGGTGTTACACAGCCAGAAATAAGGGATCAACACGGTCGAACGTAATCTACGGGATAGCTGGCGTCTTTCTCAGAGTTTAGTGAACCATTTTGTACTCGTTGGATTCATGAGTACCTCCCGACAATAACTAGGCGTACAAAGTGGTTTGAGCTAACCAAGCCACTGAACCAGGAGACCTAGTACTGGTAGTCGAGGAAGCAAACCGGAATAGGTGGCTACGAGGAAAAGTAGTTGAGGTGACAAAAGCTGCTGACGGACAAGTGCGGCGTGCCGTGATACAAACAAAAAATGGACTAATAACTCGACCTGCAGTGAAGATTGCACCACTGGACCTGCGATTATCTGGATTTCCCGGAACTACACGGGCGGGGGAATGTAACGAAACCACAGGGCATTCTCGTTCGATGACTGAGTGAGATCCGTATCGCCCAGATCTGTTTGTCAGTGGAAGGTCGAAGAGGCCAAAACAATGATGTGGTAATGAAAGAGAACGATCAAAAGCAACAACGTGTACGTGCTGGATGAGCTTCAGAATCGAGAAAAATTTATTATTATATTATCAGCTATTATTGAATTTAAAATCTACCTTAAATTACGTTCTTATTAAAAATTAGTGCAGTTGAATTAGAAATTAGCATAAACAAAGTTTCATGAACTAGGTAGTACTACATATCTTATTTGATTCTTACATGCTAAACCCTAACCCTTGTACATCACAGGAACCCATTCGGGAACATTACAAAAGCCGCGCAGTATATCATATCCAGAAAATCTGACAATATGTGGTTTGCGACTTGCGATGTTGCCGAGTTATTGTAGTAGGATAGTTGTGAAATGAACGATCGTGCGAAAATAAATCTTTGGAAAAAAAAATGCATGAGAAAATCCCTAACTCAAATTCTGACTATATTCATGCAAATCCGATGGGTTTAATGGCATTTCTACATATTTGCCCTTTCAAATGCATTATATTTCACGAAAAATAGACAGCCCAATTTTTGATAATTTATATTGGTTTTCCCCTATTTACGAAGAAAAATGTTCTGACGAAATCGGAATACTTTTAAAATCAAAACCTAATCTTTTCGATGCAAAGTTGACCTTATCAATCGATAATGGAAAGATCGATATGTGGTAATTTTTGTTTGTATACATAGGAAAAGTGTTATGATAAAATAAAAAAATCATTTTAAGGAACCGATTTGTTTTCTATTTAAAAAATGTATCGGAAAATTGATCATTTTTTTTGTCTCGCCGGGTCAGCTAGTAAGAAATAAAAAACACACCATTGTTTAGAGGGTATTGATCAATTTTTGCAAGAATTTTTGTTATTAAATAAGAAGAAAATGTATGCTACTGTGATGATTGAGCTATGAGCTTATAATATTTATGTTATTTATATCTAGGGGAACGGTTCGGCACTTCATCCCATAGCTCCTATTTCCATCCCATCAAAAACAAAGGAATTTGGTTTGTTTCTTATTTTTGTGATTTTTTTACCAGTGAGCACGCGTGTTAGGGGCCGTTCACATATTACGTAAGCACTTATGAGGGGAGGGGGGGTCCGTCATTTTCTTACGCACCATATAAATAAAAAATCATTTGTATGAAAAAAATCTTACAGGGGGGGAGGGGTGGTCGAAAAACCCAGAAAAAATGCTTACGTAATATGTGTACGACCCCTTAGCAAAAAGAAGCGACGAGATTGGTGCTGTATTTCTTTGTTTTGCGATGAGATGAATATATGTTCAGTGAGATGGAAAACGGAACAGTTCCCCTACTTGTTTTCCGTGAAAGGACATTAATTATGATGCCAGTTGAGTTCTAACACCGCGTATGAAACTATTATGGGGAAAACTAATTTTAACACTTTTGGACATTTTTAGGAATCTTATTCTTATACCGAACGTTGATGAATTTCTAAAGTGAAACGCATGTGAAGACAGTAATCCGTCACATTTTCTACCATTTCAAATGTCAATATATTGAATTGAACAATGTAACAATAACTCCTAACTTATTAGACTGAAATTAGACTGAAAAAAGTGGAAGTGAAATAGAATGGAAGTTAATGAACAGTAATTAATAGACATTCAAACGGGATGAAAGGTGATTTTTATGAAAAAAAATTTCTTACATTCGAATCGCGTGAAAAACAATAATATATACAAGGGGCCGTACACTCATTACGTAAGCATTTTTTCTGGGTTTTTCAACCCTCCTCCCCCATGAAAGATTTTTGCCATACAAATCATTTTTTATTTGTATGGAGCGTAAGAAAATTGCAGATCCCCTCTCCCCCAATAAATGCTTACGTCATTAGTGTACGACTTAAGCTTCTATGCCGGAAATTATATTTTCGGCAAGAATGAGAGTTATTTATCTTGATGCGGTAAACATGACCCGGAGTGTCGCGATGTGATACAAAAGATTATAAAAAAAAGGTTGATCTATCTTTATATCCTCATTAATTTATTGTTGAACTTTCTCGTTTGTAACTAAACAACTTAGTTTTAGCGTTCTGTCTTAATCTAAAATGTTCATAACTTGCATAATGTTTCCAATGGATATTCTAATCATTATCCACAGCTATCATAATGTTATAACAAAATCCCGATTTTTTTAACAGATCCTAACACCAGGAAAGCACAATGCAATATTCAAAGTTGTATATCCGTTTGAAGGAAAATGTTAGATATTGCGGTAGAAACTTTGAGTGGTGGCTTATTTTTTGTAAACTTTTTATACACCTTGTGAATACGGTTCGTTGATTTTGCCAATTTTAGGTTTGATAGAATCGTCTTATAATAAATAGAAAACTGCTAGGAATACTATTATCGTTTGAACTCTTAATATATCGCTAACTCATGATATTCAAATCTTTAAAAAAAATATCGTGATTTCCGGGATAATCGCTTCGGGAGGATCGGAACTCAATCATAGTGTCCAAAACCATAGAGTTCTTATCAAAATTTCAATATTATAGTATTAAAAAATGACTACTTTTTCCACATTCTTATTTTGTTGTAACTTTGTACACAACACGGCTTTCAACCCAAGAAGTTTAATTTCATAATTATCCTTCCCAACCCCTTATTCGGACGCTTCCGGCGCCAGTATTGTGTTTCATAGAATATTGGATTTCCAGTATTCCACACTGAGGATGTTTACTGAACCTGAGTATCATCTGCTAATTCCTTGTGTAACAGTAGCAAATCCAGCCATTTTATGGAGTAGCAACCTGGAGCGAACAATCATGTTCATGCTTATGTTCAACTAAAGACGGTTTACGAGTCGAGTCAATAAAGACAAAAAAAACAAAGAAAAAGACGTTGGGTTAGTAGATATTCATGATAAGATCAAGAAATATCGATTGGCTAAGCTTGTTTTGCAAAATCATGAAGTTTAATACGTCGCAAGCCAGGTTTCGGTATTAATCAAAAAGTGGTCACTTCCCCCAGGAAACTAGCATTCCAGGTTGTTTCGGAATGTGACCAGATGGACCGAATACCCTTAGAACACTTTCCGCTGAGCTTGTTTTGAAAAATCATGAAGTTTGACATATCGCAAGCCTGGTTTCAGTAGTGATAAAAAAGTGGCCAGTTTCGCCAGGGAACCAGCATTCCAGGGCATCCCGGAATGTGACCAGATGGACTAAATACCTTCAGAACACATTCCGCTGTGCTTGTTTTGCCAAATCATTAAATTTGACATGTCGCAAGCCAGGTTTCGGGATTATCCGAAAAGTGGCCACTTTGCCCTGGGAACCAGCATTCCAGGATTGTCCAGAATATGGCCAGATGACCCAAATACCCTCAGAACAGATTTCTATGAACTTGTTTTGCAAAATCATGAAGTTTGACACGTCGAAAGACGTGTTTCCGGCTTAATCAGGTAGTTGCCTTTTTCCGGACCGGGAGATTACCCCAATACTCCCATCAATATCTCCGGAACCATGTCTATTTTCAAAACGATGACCAATGTCCCTGGAACTTTTGGAATTTTGTGATCGATTGCATAAAACAGAACCAAATTCCGAAGCAAGACTGCTGAGAACCATCATTTAGAAAATTTAGTTTTACGTGAAATTGGGGGTCAGGTACGTAAGTGTTAAATAATTTAAAAATAAATTCGAACAATCAAAACATATGAAATCTATAAGATCCAGAACCCCTATCAGTTTAATTGTCAAGCCACCATAGAACGGCACATTGGACATCCACTCGGATGAACCGAGCCGAATCAGCACATCACATATTTATGAAATTATCCGCAAAAGTAAAAGCCATCAGCTTGATTTCATCACTTCGCTCGTCCCACGCGGCAGACATCCCAAGTTTTCGCTGTAAACGATTTCGGTCGGTCCGAAACTTTTCCCTGCAACCTGCATGGAACGTGACCGTTGCTATGGGAAAGGATAGAAGACTGTTTAAAATTCAAATTGCATTGCATGACGTTGACTTCCCGAACACACTGCACTTAATCGACACGCTGCTGGTGTGGAAAGGTGAGTGTAAAAAAGGATGTCAATAAAATTAGTTCGGGCAATTAAACAGTTTAACGATAAAAATGTGACAGATACAGTGAATTTTGTATGGGAGATATCAGCTCCTCGTTTGTTGTAAGTTCAACTTTCTGGATATACTTCAACAAAAAATCTATCAAAGCTGGATATAGACCAAAACAGCCGAAACATGCATATTGTGTGATAAGAACTGTCGTAGAGTATACTCTATGTTTACGATTGTCGAGACAATTTTCATATTCAGCTGGTTATCTTAAGTCTTTAACTAATGTTAAAGGTTTTTATTGGAAACATAGTACCTGCAAGTAATAACACTACTGCTACTATTAGAATACTATACTTGAACTTTTCTAGAATTCACAAAATAGACAAAAATGAGTAATGCAATCCGGCTCGAAATGGTTTTCCAACCTATATATCACTTAAATAGAAACGATGCTCCCTGCTGGAGCGGATATTTCCCGAAATAAATCAATCTCAAGCGGCAGAGATTCGCAGTCTTATCGTACGGAGGCAAAGTGCGGCTCACAATGATTTATGCTACCTGCTGTATCCCCCACACTTGGCAGATAAGAGGACAACCCGCGAGAATAAAATCACATTTCTTCATGCATGCCAGCGTCCACGGCAGTATGTGTCGTCGGGTGACAACGCGGCAACTCGTTTTTTATGGATGTGCACAGGAACTTTCCTTTTATAGACAACTTTTGATGGTGGTAACTTTTATTATCGTTGCTCTTCTTTTTTTTCGTCGAATGACCTTGATTTAGGACGCAAGGGACAATCATCGCATGTATAGAAGAATGATCCATTATTCATATAAAGCTTTGATGAATACTATTTGAACTTCGATAATCTTTCTACATCTTGGTGACTCAACTTTAGTAAGTTATGAACGGACTAAGACGTAAAAGATATGCGACATGATGTTTCTTTTCTGATTAAGATGACAAGTGGGGAATGTGATCAAAATACAGGCTGGCAACGCTAAGAAAATGACTTGATTTGAACTTAAAGACTTGATAGCTTCTTCTATCTATCTTCTTCTATAGAATAAAAACGAAATGGTCTGTGTTCGTATCCGCATAACTCGAAAACGGCTGGATGGATTTTCTTTATTTCTTCAGCAGATATGTTTGTTATCGTTTCCGACGGGTTCTTATGATATTTCCTTAGTCGAAAATCATAAGTATAGTTGAGTAAATCGTGAAATACTAAAATAAAGATTCGTATGGGGATTTTGCATGGACAGTTCACAACGCGCATTTTCGCCTACTATGCAGGACAACTAGTATTCAATAGAATTTGAATCAGCACACTTTTCTCTCAAATTTGATATGTAGCAACAAGGAAAATTTATGAAGTTTAATTTTAGTTAGTTTAGTTTGCTTAGTTGGTGTTCGTTTATAAATGTGATGAAGTGTTGTGAAAACTGCACGCAGCTCCATTTTTTTATATTTCATTCAAAACCAAGAACATAATCTAAACGATTTTATGAGTAAATTTATGTATTGCGCCATTTTACTATTCCTTCCCATTTCACAAACTTTTCCTAGATGCGTTTACCCCAATGGATTGAGCACTCCGAGCGTGATTGAAGCATGAGAATAAATCTGAATTTCCGAAGACAGCCCAATTTGGCGTCATGTAGATGTTGTGTGCGGATCTAAATTTCAAATTAAGTTGATGAATATTTATTGGTAAATTATGAAGAAAAGCTCGGCGCAGCGAGTTTGCGAACAATATGAAACCAGGACTAATGGAGGATTCGAGTGGATACAAGGAGGACATGAACTGAATTTCGTTAAATTTTACTTAAGTGTAGACATGATGTGTCTTACAATGATAACAAGAGTGTATACAATTATGTCACTCTTGTCATCTTATCAAGAATTTCGCGTACCACGGAGTTTGTTGGAAATGAAAAATCTTTCGTAGATTTGAGGCAGTGGCAGCCCTTCTTGAAGACCACTGCTACTGACTGAGGGCATTTTGACGTAGATATTTTAAAATAAACATAACCTTTAAATTTCTTATAAAAAATCAAAGAATTTTAGTATACAAAGAATTTTAGTATATACAGTATACTTAGTATACTGGAAATCTAAAATATATTAAAATATATTCAAAAGAACTTAACAATGAATTTTAAAATAAATTTCTGTGTATCTGGAATTTGTGAATGTTTATTACAGCGAATTTAGAATATTTTTTCGAGAAAATCGTGGGAATCCACGAGTATAGAAAAAGCTTCCCGTAGAAAATAACAAAAGAATGTGACGAGATTTAAAAACTCTCGTAGAATAAAAAAAAATTCAATGGAAATTCGGAAACATTGTTTGAAAATTTTCTTTTAAAGATTCGGAAAGCATCTCACAGAATCTGTTTCGCAAGCAGTTCAGCCACTGCCATAGCTCGATGGTGGACTGCTCACTGTTGATTCCGTCAAGGAATTCCGTCCATGACTTCTCCTTTAGCTCCTCGATGGTCTGGCAACATTCATTCCTTGCGGCTTGGTAATCGCTGGTAAAATTGGTAGGCGCTGGGTCATCCGGCGGTAGTCGCTTTTTGACCTTCTTGATCGCACGGTGAGTTTTCCTTCTGCTCTTCACAGTCTTCTTCGCTCTACCAATAATGGACTTCCATCCGGGGTTTAGGACAGCTCAATGGCCGTTTCTTGAGGATTCTCATTCGACTCATGCTCAATTCCGTTTGATACATACCACAGTACGTTTGGTTTAAAATCCACTACGACCTGCAGGATATCTTAGATAGGGCACTGTCCAGCACCACGACGAACGGTATGTGCTCGCAATCTCTGGGATCACCGACCGAGCTTCAAAGCAACCTACCCATAATGGAGCTTGGGACTAGCGAGACATCGATGGCTGACTGCACTAGTCCTCGGTGGAAGCTTAGAGAGCCGTTGTTTAATACAAACAACCAGTCCGGCGTTGATTCCCGTGTTGAGGAGAACGGCGTTTCCTCTTACGTTGTTGGAACGACTGCCCCAAAATCACGGAAAACCAAAAGTGGTATAATAATTCTATATGGGGACGAATTGGGATGGGTGGCGAATCCTTCCAGGAGAAGCCGGTGTCTCTTTTCGAGAACCAGCAAAGGTTCCAACTATCTCGGGTTTTCTAACAGCATCTATGGATGGAATGCCAGCCAGGCGATCTGCCTTCTCATTGCCTTGGATGCCAGAGTGACCTGGGATCCAACAGAAGACAATATTGTTGGCTAGAGCTCGCCTTTCAGCCACCTGTAACCATGGATGCCTCAGGGAGGAGGAACTCATTTATTCATTTCGGCTAGCAGAGTCACTAAAAATAACAGTGGGTCTATTGTTTTGAGAGGGGTTTGGGATAGAGGATACCATCAAGGCATAAGCCTCTGCACTGAAAATGGAGCAGGTTGGGGGAAGAGAAAAACTGATATTTATTGAATTTTTTACAACACCATATCCGACTTTTCCGTTAGACACTGAGCCATCTGTATAGATATGTTTATGTTTAGAGTGCTTGTTGGAAATGAGTTCATGAAAACAAGCCTGAATTTTAGATGGAGGGTCGCCAGCTTTAACCTATTTTAGAAGAGAAAGGTCGATTTTAGGGGAGGGTCGATTCCAGGACCTGGATTTTGGTCTGTGAAACGAAACTTCCTTTTTATACGACGTATAAAGCGGTCACCATATGAAGTGGAACTTCTTTTTTTCGATGTATCGTTCACGCACAAATGAAGTATGAAGCGTTCTATGCCGAAGGCGCGGCACTTTGGTTTCAGTTTTCAAGTTCAAACACTCAATTACGATTGGAATAAGACCTTTTTATTTATGTAACACTATTTAGTTCTTACAATTATACTTTTCTTCTACTATGTAACACTTGATTCTTATAATTACACTTTTTCCCTAGAAATTAAACTCAAATATTATCCATTTCAACGGATTTCGCACTATTTTCCGTATGAAGTTTTCACAAGTTTCTAACACTTTTTTTCGATACTTATCAAGAGACTCTAACACTGATTTTCAATTTTACCGCGACGGACTATTTAACTGTTCACTTTTATCTTTTTCAAGAAGTTAATTAATTTAAACTTAGATCTCGATTCGTGCACTAGTCACGAGTGTCGAGGTGTCTAAGGGACAACCCTGATTCAATTGGAGTGTTCGGTAGGCCGGCTAGGGAAACCTAGAAAGCGCCGAATTCCAATAAAGGTGCTGCTGAATATTTGGGACTGACCCTGAGCTTGGAAAAGCGCACGGTATATATAGTCAATCCGAGTTCTGAATTTCATAATGATTTCATGAATTGCATCAGACTGGACTTTGGACCCCACGAAAGGTCCAAGAATCCTTAAATAACGTAACCATTTTCCTCATCCCACATTTATCTATTCAGACTATGTGGTTTTAATTTCAACTTCGTAAATATCCTCAAGTTTTAGCTTCCATTCATTACTCAACTTTGCATTCTCTATGGATGCCCCCCTAAAGTTCTCTTGCACGAAATGCTTAATCAGCTTATTTGAAAAATCCATAAATTCCGAAACAACTTCCCTTTTATTCCAAATTTTTACAATAGTTATTTAATTTCTTGTCATAGATTAGCTAATTCAGCCTTAATATTGGACTTCCATACTTTACGAAACTTTGCCCCCTTTTTTGGATGTTCCCTTTGAAATTCTCTTGGAAAAATTCTGTTCTCTTTCCACTCTCTAAAACTCTCTTATTTCGAGCACACATTCAAGTGGCTACTTCAATTTACTAATGTATTAATTCATATATTTTTTTGTATAAAATGAGTATCTCTAAGTCCTGCCCCTTTCTTTACACCTAAACTTGAACATTGCTGTCTCACAGAGTAATGTTCAACAAGTCCCAAATGTTTCATAATGCATGATACTACTAAACCAACGGAGTTGTGAAAACATTCACTTAAAAATCTGTATTCGAACCCAGCATGGGTTCTTTGTATAACAGCGCACCATACCGCCAAGCTATTAACAGCTACCGCTTGTATTACTCTTTGATGTTAAGTATACTCTTAAAAATCAATCAATCAATTGTTTTCTCTTTCTTTCAACTGGGCTTTGAATTAAATTCCCCTTTAATTAGGAAAGCTTTGATCATCAGATTTTTATCGAAATGATTTATTGGTTTTTTGGTGACGGTGATCACTGTACCAAGACAGGCCTGTCTTGGTACAGTGATCACCACGTCACTATCTGCCGTTCCTGGTGGAAGTTAGGCAGAAAAACAGCGATTTCAACAATGCTTGTTTTCTCATATGGCCCTCTGCTAATCTTCAGTTTCTATACATTTCACATTTGCTGCTGGCTTGCTGTGTCAATCGAATCTGTATCTTCATTACTTTCATCTACTCCTTATCGCTTTGAGTAGTATAATTATCACCGATAAAAGCCAATAAATTAATTTCGATAAATTCCCCTTTCCCTAAAGAATCATTACCCCTTCGGGTCGGCTCTTCCTTATCCGAACCACTCAGACCCCAATATCAATATTTCCTTTCAAGTTTATATTGGTAAGAACAAAATCATGTTCTCTCTGTTTTTCATACTGGGCAACAACCTCTTTATATCAATACACCTGTATACGTGTTGTAGATTCAATGAAGACTCTTATTGTCTCTATCATTTTGGCTAAGTCATTATTCCGCGCTCCTTACCCAAACAAATTCTTTCCTTAGTGTCCTATACATATGCACCAATGCATCATCATCAATGACGATCGCGGCTATGTACCTACCGCTATATCGTACACTGTCCAATATGTGAGCACGTTTGAACATGTCAATCCACCGCGCTCCAGTTAAGTAAATCTGACTAAGCTGTTTTCGACGGTTTCGCCAAACCGTGATAAGGGTATGCTATATTCCACATAACTTTTAAATTGATGAAAGTAAATTAACCCAACAATTCCTACATGCAACATTTTAAATTTATGTTGATTGCTTAAATTACTTTGCGTTGAGTAATTGAATATATATGGCCTTGTTTTTACAATATCTCACTGCCATCAGTATTTAAAATTGTTTTAGGAAGGTGTCGGCACATAAGGCTGTGCATCTGGTCTGTGTTGCTATTGCAGGAAGGTCATGTTTTCAGAAAAATATATTAGGCTCTTTTAGTGGAATGTATTCAACCGTCTAAGACGAATTAAGTACTCTCCATTTAATTCCTCCAATTATTTTCGATATCTTTGCAGATACGTATTTCGACCACAACTGTGTGGTCGTCTTCAGTGTCTTGTACTTCAGTCAGTGTACAAGTCGAGTCAAGTACAAGACACTGAAGACGACAACACAGTTGTGGTCGAAATACGTATCTGTAAAGATATCGAAAATAATTGGTGTATATGGAGAATACTTAATTAATTATTATATGGAGAGTACTTAATTCGTCTTAGACGGTTGAGGTCATGTTTTGTTAGGGATTTGAATAGGGCTTTGGCTCTTTTCCCTAAGGGGACGCTGCGTCACGTCCAGCAAGGCTTAACTACCACGCGAGACGTTATAAAAAAATGGAACGGAAGTTGACCGCATTCGGTCATAATAGCAGAGATTGAACTGGTGATAAACGCCCCTGAGGCGAAGCGGAAAGCTTTGTTATATAAAAGATCCAGTCGTTTGCCGATCATTGTAACATCTCTTATAAAGAATCCAATTCCTTAGAACATTTTAGGGTGAAGACAGGAATTAATCACCCGAATAACTGTTGTTCTGTGTGCGCTGCGTATTTTGGAGCTTATGAGCTTAATTAGGCGTATACGATTGTCGCTGGACTTCCGGACGGCATTGGCGTGGTGTTTGAAGGTGAGGGTTCTGTCGAGGTGGACGCCAAGGGTTTTGAGGGATTGCTTGGATTTAAGAACAGTGTGATTCAGGGTGAGGTCAGGTAATTTGCTTAACTTTTTCCTATTAGGGGGGATGTTTTTGAATAGTGATTGCATACAGACGAGAAAGAGGGTGGGTGCTATAACAGAACCTTGAGGAATTCTCGCTAAACTTTTCAAAAGGTCCTAAGTAACATTTTCTTGACCTCGGAGCGGTTGTTGCCAATAGCGACCATAATTTTTCTGTCCTCCAGAAAGCTTTGTACGTAGCGACCCATGCGTCCTTTGATTCCCCATTCCTCAAGAGATTTGAGGATGGGAAAACGCCACGCACGGGCATAGGCTTTCGATAGGTCCAGAAAGACATTGCCGCCATGTCTGCCTGCTTCCAGGTGTGAGTCAATGATATCCTCAAGTTCTGTGAGGTAGTCATCGGTACTTTTATTGGGGCGGAAAGCAAACTGTCTATTGTCGAGCAAACCCTGAGATTCCAAGAGAGAAATGAGCCGCCTGTCAGCCAACTTTTGAAGAATCTTCCCGATGCAGTTAAGGAGAAAACTGTCGGCCCTGTGACAATCCTTGTCAGGTTTTGGGATGGGGACTATTAGACCCTTTTTCCAGGAGCCAGGTATATCACCTTTGTTCCAAACTCCATTATAGATGGATAGGAGGAGGGATTTGCCAATCAGAGGAAGATTCTTGAAGATTGGATACCGACTTCGTCGGGGCCAGCTGACGAACCTTGGACTTTATTTAGGGCCCATCATATGAAAAATCAATGTTGTACTCGGCATTTCAAAACTAGGGGTAGATGCTTCGAGCTCGGCTTTGTGGGATAAAAAGGGATCAAAATAGTTGGAGGAAGAAGAAGAGAGGGAGAAATGATCTGCAAGGTGTTCTGTGATAATGGAGGGATCATCAGTAGTAGTCAGTAGTCCCACAGTTCTTTTGATGAACAATTGGGGATTATCGAGTCGATGAATTTATCCCAGCTGTCCTGTTTTGCCTGCTTGATAGCAACCTTAGATGCATTTTGAGCTGCTTTATACTCATTATGGGCTGCAGAACCTTTCCGTTCACCTCTTGCCACTCTTTGGAGAGCACGTAGTTTTTTACGACGGAGTTTAATGACAGAACGAACTTCCGGATTCCACCATGGAACCGATTTTCTCCCGGGAGAGCCTTTTGTTCTCGGAATGTGATGATTAGCAGTAGTAAATAGTTGTTCAACAAATTCATCCGGAGAGGCATGGGGATTTCTAGTGAGGCATTCAAAGACATAGCTCTGTTCGTCCAGTCAGCTAACTCATATAGCCATCTTGGACGGCAGGAAATAACGGGTGGGTCTCTGTTCAAGGAGATGATAAGAGGGATGTGGTCACTACCACAGTAGTCATCATGAACACGCCATGACAACTGGGATGTAAGGCAATGGGTACATACGGATAGATCTAGTGCGGATGACTTCCCAGAAGAAGGGCAAAGTCTGGTGTGACTATCATCGTTCAGAAGAGTCAGACCACATTCGTCGATGAACTGTTCGAGTAGCCGTCCTCGGAGATTGTTGGAGGTGTGTCCCCAAAGAGTATAATGTCCGTTAAAGTCGCCCATCAAAAGAGCCGGGGAAGATATTTTATCCATAACTTTAGAAAGGCTTGGTTGGATTTGGTTAGAGGGATGATTGGGAGGAATATAAATTGAGACTAAGGTAACTTTTGTGGGGAATTCTATTTCGATGGCTATTGCTTGTAGTGTGGAAGCAAGATCAATTCGGAATGGGGATATCAGATTTAATGGCTATAGCTGTTCCTGTCCTGTTAGGGTGAACGGAGTTTTCGCAAAGGTACAACTTATAGTTTTTAATGTAATCGGGTGAAGTTGTAGATTCGGGGACCATGATTTCCTGTAGCGCTAATGCAATGGGGTCATATTGAGAGATAAGCATTTGTAATTCTGGGAGCCTTCCTCTTAGTCCAAATAAATTCCGCTGTAAAGCAAGGCATGTTAAAACTGGCGATTGGTTGGGGGAAAATTGATTATTTGTTTGGTTTCTTGGGATGAACATTGTTCGATTGGGAGGTCAGATGGTTGGGGTTCAGAGTGCTTTGCTTATTGTCGGCAATCGTGTGGGGGTGTGTAAAGTTGTGGTTGGTACCAGTGGAGGAATGATAGTCATCGGAGTTTTGAGTTTGATCGGGGAAGTCAGAGCTGTTTGCAGAGGGTTTCTTATTGAAAGGGGAGTGTTCTTCTGGTCCAGATCTTCAATCCTCTGAGTGAGCTTGGAAATGGTTTCTGTCAGCTGCTTAATCAGGTTGTCTTTGACCTTAAGTTCATCCGATACTTGAGAGCCTACCCGGGCAATGTTCAGTCGTTGTTGGACTTGACTGACAGGAGCATACGAACCACCGGCAGCTTTTTAGTAGGTGATTCCCTTGGTGAATCGTAGTCTTGCAATTTCCTTTTCCAGGGCCATGATTTCCTTTGTAGGCAGGAAGGGACAGCTTTGCATTCCTCCAGGGCTTCGTGGGTCTCAGAGCAGTTCCTGCATCTGGCAACTGACTTGCATCGGGATTTTGAGTGCCCGTATGCATAGCAGTTGTAGCAGATCAAGGGATCTGGGATGTAGATCCTGGTTCTGATCCGAAGTGGACCAACCTTTATAAACTCTGGTATGGATGTTCAGCGTGAGGATGATTGTGGGTATGTTGATTGTCGTTCCGTCTTGCCTGCGGGTGATGCGTTTGACGCCGATTACACCCTGGTCCTTCATCCAATCGCATAGTTCTTCCTCGCCTTTGTTCAGGATCTCCCGGCATGATATGACACACCTACGCTTGTTAAGGACGGGGTGCAGTTCCACCTTCACTGAGGTGCCATCGAACAGCAACTTCATGTCCAGTAGCTTCCTTGCTTGCCTTGCATCGCGAACCCGAAGAACGAATTTGCTTACATTTGCTTCCGTAGTCGTTCCTTCATTTTCACTGACGACGTCACTCATCGACTTGCCCTCAATGAAAGGACAGAGTTCAGCTTTGTTGTCAGTAGCGTAAAACGAAAGGAAGGGTAGCTGTCCAATGCAGACGCCACCCATCCATTCCGGAACCGTTTGTCTTCTGTCAAACGGTCTCACCCGGAACCTGCCATCATGTCCACCGCTTCACTCACTGTTTTTTTGCACTTTTCACTACCGGTAACTTTTTCCAATACAATTACGATAAGAAAGTCTGATTTCGCACTGTCGCGTATTACCGAGTTGCTTGATAAGCGAAGAAAAAATTGATTTCAGGATCGCTTGTTGATTATTCAGCCACACTAGAAAATAACACGTCCGAACGTTCAAGAATCGTCGTGAACAGCTGCAGGTAGACAAAGATGGCTGTGTTGCGTGTGCTGATTTTAAGGATGAAGGCTGATTGGGCGGGGCTTATCACACGTTGTCGTTGGCTAGACTGCTGGCTTCTTAGGTGCATGTTCGATCATGTTTACATCGACGTGGTGAGAGAAAAAAAAAACACAAACGATGTGGTTTGTGAAGAGAAGGGTAGTCGTTACGCTACGTAGCCGTAAAAGAAGATATTTAATCTGTGTCCAAAGATCAGTAGGACAAAATGCCTAAAGAGCAAAGGTCGAAGGTACAAAACATCAGAACTACAAGAAAATGACTTGGACAGAGGGTCAGAAGTACGAAAAAATAATATGTTGTATGATCACCTTAATGAAAATGTTTATTTGGCTAATTAACTCCTAATGTTTTCTCTCTCCTTCAAATCTTTAAAAAATTAAATTAAAAATAAATAATTAAAAATAAATAACTCAATAATATGAGTATAAAGTTCATCACTTAAAAATAACTCTAACTTCAACAGCCTATGTTTGAAATAAGGCTAAATTTTAGGATGTAATTGCAACACTTAATAGACCAATAATGATAAAAAACTTTTTTGCAATGCCTGATCATAAAACCTGGTTTACAGTTGACATTTGAGTGATAAAACGGACTACTTTTCCATACCAACAGAATGGGTGCTTTAATGACCATTATGCAACTCAAATGGGTTGCATAATATTCATTATAGCACTCATTTGGGTGCTATAATGAAAAACCTACATTGGGACAGTAATTATATGACTACATTTAGCTGAATTAGTTTGGGTGAGTGTTTAAATAGTGTACTCTAAGCGTCTCGTAATAAATGAAATGGTTTGTTGGACATAACATCACAATTTTCCAAAGGCAATTGCATCCATCGCTTCAAAGCTTTTCAAGCAATCCAATTTGACACGATAAGATGGAATCTTATTGTTCTCTGTCGCAGCATAATTTATTGGCATGAATGATCATGTGAAATAAATAAGATTCTACCATTTTGGTAATGATTTATCATATTGAAGCCCATTATTCGTAATTGCAAAAAAGCGTGTGCAACTTGTAGCAAAACTCGATTTTTGCAACTAGTTGCACAAATTACTATTTCCCAATTGTTTTTTTTTTTGTAATTTCGAACCTATTAACCTATTTTGCGGTACAATCAAAGATATTATGATGACAGCAAAATAAGATTTCCATGAAGAATTAGAAATTTTACATAAAAAAAAGGAAATTACCAATAAAGAAATCAGGGTATGTGTGATAAATAAATATAACATTTCCACGAATAATGCAAAAATTGAATAAACGGTTAGGAATATTCATAAAAACAAAAATAAATTAGTACTTTACTTGCAATTGTGAAAGAAGAACTGTCCATACAAAAATCAAAATGTTTCACGAAAAAAAAAAACAAAGTTTCCATAAATAAATCAATATTAGCAATAAGCAATTACAAAATTTTCAACAAAATATTTTTTTTTTATAAAAAAAATAAAAAATTTCCACAGAATAATCAGAAAAAAATAGAAAATGTCCATTAAAAAACAAAAACAAAATTAATGAATCGGATTAATTGTCTCCCCCCCTTCGGATTTTTTTGCCCAAAAATTATATTTTTAGGGGGCAACAACAAAAATTTTGGATGATTTTGAGGATTTTCAAAACATTCATTAACAAATCCGAGGAGTTTTATTGATTTTTTCCATTTTAATATTTATTTTTGTTAACACCCCCCCCCCCTTGACCTTTCGGAGTCCAGTCGGACATAATTTAAATTAAATATTCGTAATGGCCTTATTTATTAAAAAATATTGTTTTATGGCTTTTTATATTCCATTCCATATTTTGCGGAGTAGGTTACTTGTAATTAATTCGAATTTCCACGAAAATTTATCGGAGAATGCTTGCCAAGTCGGTAACTACGAATTTATTCAAGTTTCCATGGAAAATTTATCCGAATTCCCATGCAAAATTAATCCGATTTTCCAAGGAAAATTCATCCAAATGTCAACGGAAAAGTCATTCCAATTTCCAAGGAAAATTCAATCGGAAAATTTATCCGAAATTCAAAGGAAAATTCATTCGAATTTCCACGGAAAATTCATAAAAATTTCCACGAAAAATTCATAAAAATTTTCACTAGAAATTCATCCTCATTTTCCTGGAGAGTTAATTCGCATTTCCACATACAATTCATCCGAAGGTTCATGCCGAGTCGGTAACTATCTGGGAAAAATCCACGGGAAACTTTTCTGTATTTTTCACGGAAAATTCATCCAAGTTTCCACGGAAAATTCATTTGAATTTTCACGTAAAATGCATCCAAATATCCACCGAAAAATCATTCGAATTTCCCATTCATCAAAATTTTCACCCAAAGTACAATCTAGTTCGCACTTAAAATTTATCCGAAGTTCCACCAAAAATTCATCTAAATTTCCACAGAAAATTCATTTCAATTCCCACGTGAAACTCATCCAAGTTTTCACAGGAAATTCATCCAAAATTCCTCTGTAAATTCTTTTGATATATCGACTGGAAATTCATCCGAACCTACTAAGGAAATTCATCAAAATTTCCACGGGAACTTCCTTTGAATTTCCAAGAAAAATTCATCCGAATTTCGTGTTAATCCAAATTTCCTTTGAAAATTGATCCAAAATTCCACAGGAAAGTAAATAATCCGAATTTCCACGAGAATTTCATGCAAATTTCCAAGAAAAAATCATTTGAACATGAAAGGAAAATGCATGTAAAATACATCCAAATTGAAAATTCATCCATATTTCCAAGGAAAATTTATCCGAATTTCCAAGGGAGAAACATTTGAATTTCCGAGAGAAATTCATTTGAATTTCCAAGAAAATTTCATCCGAATTTCCATGAAGTGTTCATCCAAGTTTCTACGAAAAATTCATTCGGAATTCCACAGGTTGAATGAATTTTCTTTGGAAATGCGGATGAATTTTGAAAATTCGGATGAATTTTCCGATAAAATGAAGATGAACTTTCGGTGGAAATTCGGAATACTGAATTTCCACCAGAATTTATCCAAATTTCATCCGAATTTCCACGAGATATTAACACAAACAGGGAAAATTCATCCAAATTTCGACCGAAAATTCTAAATTTCCACGGAGAATTAATTTCAATTCCCACGTTCATCCAAATCTCTTTGGAAAATTCATTCCACGGGAAATTCATCAAAAATTCCACAGGAAATTCAATCAAATTTCCACGGGAAATTCGTTCGCATTTCCAAGTAAAATTCATCCAAACTCACGCCGAAATTCATCTAAATTCCCTCGAAATGTTAATCCAAACTGCAACAGAAAACTCACCCACATTTCCACAGAAAATTTATCAAAATTTCCAACGAAAATTTATCAAATTTTCCACGGGTAATTCAACTTCCACGAGAAATTTATTCGATTTTCTTAGGAAAAATTCATTTGAATTTCCAAAATTCATCCAAATTTTCAAAATTCATCCGCATTGCCAAAGAAAATTCATCCAAATTTCCACAGAAAGTACATTCGAATTTTCAATCAAAATTCATTCTGATTTGTACGCAAAATTCGTCCAAATTTCCACGTACATCTGTATTTCCACAGAAAATTCATTTGAATTTCCATGGGAAATTCATCTGGTTTTCCTCGGAAAGTTCTTCTGTTTTCCATGCAACATTCATCCAAATTTTCACGGCAAACTTATCCGAAGTACAAAAAAAATTCATCCATATTTCTTCGGAAAAATGTTCCAAATATCCAAGAGAAAAACATTCGAATTTCCGAAGGAATTCATTTGAACTAAGAAAAATTCATCCCGATTTCCATAGAAAAATTATCCAAACTGCCAAGAAAAATTCATCCGATTTTTAAAGGAAAATTCATCCAAATTTCCACGGAGAATTCATCCGAATCTCCACAAAGAACTAATACGAATTTCCACGTAAAATCCCTTCAAAGTTCCACAGGAAATGTATTCAAATTTTCACGGAAATTTAGTAGAATTTCTACGGAAAATGCATCCGAATCTCCAAGGAAATTTTATCCAAATTTCCACGGAAAATTCATTACAATTTCCACGAGAACTTTTTTTCTAATTTTTTAGATGTATTTCTTGTGCAAACTGGAATGAGGTTTCAGTGAACGAATCAGCTCGAACGAATTTTCTTTGCAGTATTTTTGTTGACCGTGAAGGTTTTAAGCTGGCGTTGTTTCAGGTCTTGAGCAAGATCTTATCAGTACATCAAAGAAAAAAAATCAAGCATTTGGATGTGTTGAGAAATTGAAGTGAATTAAAGTTGTTCCATTGTAAATATTTTACAACAATCGGTTAATTGACTTATAAGCAGGGTTTCGACAAAGATGAATACACTACTAGGTGCTCCAATCTGCCAAGTTTATGGAACAGAAGAAGGAGGTGAACAATTTATTTTAATCGCAAAACGTAAACAAACTCGCTGGCTCTCCCATACTAAAATCCAAGACGGCTGATTCGTGGATTTGGCAGATTGGAACACCTAGTCGTGTATTCATCTTGGTTACGACCTTCTGTTTCAATGACACCAAAGCAAGCGTTTTTCGGGCCGAGAGAAGATCTTTATATATTCTTTATGTTGAGGATCATTTTTCACACATCAATTTTTCCTTTAGAATTAGCCTTGCAAGATAAACGAAAATCTTGCCTATTAGATGAAAATCGTTTTTCGTTTCATCACTCTTACCTCTCACTCACTTATCGCGAGAATTATCGCAGAACAATTACAAAATTGTATGGCCGCGCTGGGATTCGAACCCAGAATAGTAACAATAATATCTGTGGAGATGCGATTTCTCTAGCCACACCACCGCGCTGTATAAAAGCGAAAAGATATTTCTCGGATACTTATTCAAAAGGAGGTATGTGATTTTGTAAACAAAGATTCAAACATCGATTTGTCCAATCTGATAGCCTTCCCACGCAAACCATCTCCATAGGCAGATAGGGGGAGGCTTCGGCTACCTGTAGGTGGTGTTGGTTTGTGTGGGGGTTCCATCAGATTGGACAAATCGACGTTTGAATCTTTGTTTACAAAATCACATACGTCCTTTTGAATAAGTACCCGAGATTTGTTCCACATAAGCTACTACCATTTGCATTTATGATGCCACGAAAAGACTCGAATATAAAAGAAAAAGAGCAAACCATCGTTTGGCGGCAATCGAAGTGAGCGAAAAATGGTTAGGGTAAAAGTTCCGATAGTCGTGGGTGCTCCTATAGTTGCGGTAGTGTTGTTTTTATACAATCTACGTATTTAACGCAGCAACCCATATAGTCTATCAATTTGTTGATCTGTCATTACACGTAATACAGGAAAACAGGTTGAGAATTGCATCAAAATTGGTAAAGTATCACTAAAATACCTTTTCCATTTCTCTGCTTTGGGCCAATAGTTGCGGTAGTGTTCCTATAGTTGCGAGTCCCATATGAAAACAATGGGATTCGCAACTATAGGAACACGAATTAAAAAATACCGCATCTATTGGAACACTGTACCAATAATTGGAGGTACCATTTTAGGTAACAATGATGGATGCTACTGCAATCAGGACCCCTTTCGCATCAAATATAATTAATAATCTTCCATGTGCACCCTTGAGGTAAGTGAAATAAAGTAAAGACTGGGTGTGATCAAACAAATAGTAGTCGAACTTGCTTAGTTTCTCCACTATTGGGTCTTTTACCCTATCACTCTCCAGGCTATTTTTCTTTCCCGAAAAGCAATTTCTCTCCGAAAATTTTCGTGAGGGAGCATCATGTGCTTATGAGATTGAGTGAGCATTACGAACCCTGCTTATAAGTGATGCAATTTTACTGTGAACCACTTTCAAATTGTTTTCTTCCTTCTACCTAGCTTAGGCAAGATTCGAATTGAGTTATTCCTATAAATAGCACAAAAGCTGCTGATTTGATCCATATTAAATTAGTATCAAGTTTCTAATCGAAAAACAGTTACGGAGTATTCCGCATTTGATATCTTCCTGCTAATTATGAAGACGCGACCGCTTCAAGATAGAATTACAATTACACAACGGAGACGATTATGAACAATTGCCCACATTTACGACGTATAAGACCCATGTACGTCGGCACTTTCATTGGTATCGAAGGACATTCTGACGATATCACTTTTCAACCGCACTCGGTAATGATCGATCCGATCCAATTCCATCCATCCAATTAGGCTATGCGTCATTCACAATCGATCAACGTAAGTGCTGCCGCGCGCTCCATCATTGTTATAAGCATCGTTGGTGTGTTGTAAGTATCGATCAAGCTCCCAATATATCCTGCAAAGAACAAAAAGAAACCAATCAAAGGTAAATAATGGAGGCGCCAAACTATTTTCACCATAATAAAATCATGGAAAATTTTAAGAGCAGTTGATCAGAATATGAGAGTAAAGCTACTGAATTCCTTGAATATGATTTCAAATAAAAATATTGCTTTACAATACAAAAAATATTACAAAAAAAACTCCAGGAAAATGTTTCTTTTTTTTTGTAAGTTCATCAAATGATTATGGAAATCGCTCCATGCCAATTTCTGAATATTGACAGTTTTCCATTTTCTATAGATATTTTTTTAATTTTCTATGGTGCGTTTACATTTCGTCACATAATGATAGCGATGGCAGTAGCACAGAGGATAAATTTTTAATTGGACTAGTTGTTAATTTTACCTCGCTCTCTTACCTCCTCTGTTTAGGTAGCGGGAACCCATTGAACCCGGGACAGACAGACAAACAATCCTCAGTAAATGTCGATTAGTGTAGTTCGATTTGAATGGTAGAGCGCATTTCACTTATATACATGCATATTCTGTTGAAAAAACGATAGAGTGGCTCTATAGGATTCATTATTGTTGGTAATTATTGTAGTCCAACTTAAGATCTTGTAGTTATCAACGCGCTTCATAATGTATATTTTTAAGAATTGCCTGTATCTTCTAAACCTACAGAGGTATTTCATATCATATGCAATGTTTTCCTAAGTGTTTTGAGCATATCGGTTTTTAGAAATAGCTACTTCTTAATGTCACGATAGTGATCAAAAGCTATTTATTAGCAAACGATTTATATGACTAAATAGAGCTAAATGGTCCCCTTTTTAAATACTAAAAATATCTAAGACCCACTCCAACTATTTTTGTACGGCACAACACTGTATGCGCTGTGACCCAGCATTAATCAAAGGAAGAAAGAAAACCCCCTGTCTCGGAGTGGCTTTCGTGCGGTTTTGAATATTTCATTATCCACCGCCACGCCAGACTCGGGGAAGGCAGGCAAAAGCAGGCGATCCATCGTCCCCCCTTGTTTGGGAGCAAAGGAAGCGAAGTGACGCCAACCGACGCGCTAGGCAGCTACCTAGAACTGCTCCATCATCGACAGGTTTGTGGTCAGCGATAGTTTCCATCGGGATAGTCTTGAGCAGCGTGTCGAGCGGGAACGATTGTTTTACTCTTTGCGGTCCCAGTCGGTTATCGCAGCCCGGTGCAGTCCCAGTCGATGCTGCCACTGTCACCGTCCTCGTCGTTGTCATCGTCCTCGTCGTACAGCTCATCATCGTTCTCGTCGTGGTCGTCGTCATCGTCGTTTGTTGTATTGCCGGTTACAAATGCAAACGGATGGAAACAGACCCGGTTGCTGAAAGGTGATTTAAAGAGCCGCCGTTTTACTGGTTCGCTAATGGGAATTAGAGTCAGTGTGGGATCGTAAAGCGGCAAGTGCGATAGTGGAAAACAATTTGTAGGTGTATTGGCCTACGAACGATAGATGGCTACCGATAATTGAGTCGGTTAATTTACTGACATGCAAAAAGAGCTTGGTGCTGAATTGAAGGTGTAGAAATGCACTTTGATCACCAAGTCAAGCACGAGCACGGTCGATTGTTGGGCTACAGTCATCGAATTAAATGGGACAGGACGAAATCAATTCATAGATAACATTTGTACTGCAGACAGTACAGTACGCACAGTGCAAAATTTTGACCATAATCGAAGGACGAATGAATGTGTAACTTTTTGATCAAAATTTCGCATGAAGTGCATTGTTTTTACGCATGAATCATTATATTTGAAATTGAAAAAGTAATTACATTTAGCCACAAACGGAATTCGATCGGATCGATCTGTTAGAAATAAGTGTAAAAGCATCTTTTGAATCTCTCTTTTCTGTGACAGAAAGGAATTTAGTTCAATTTAAAAATAAATGTTTGTGTACGATGTTAAAACCAATCATCCCCTCAAGAAGAATCCCTTGTTCGTCCATTGCATGATGGTAGCGCCCGAAATAGCAGTTGACCTAAAACGTACCAACTGAACGAAAGCAAGGTTTATGAAGATCCTTTTCTGACAACGAGTGATATGCAACGAATGTAAATCCAGCATGTAAATCACCCTTCTTCTTCGATACAAGCAGCCGATACTCAAACTAACCGTTGGTGGAGTGAAACCAGAATGCATGTGCTAAAATTTAATTAAGTTAATTTGAATTTGTAGCTAATAAGATAGAATAAAATGTTCTAAACAATTTGAAGAAGACACTCACAAGTGACTGGCTAGTGGGAACGTGGGACAAAATCAATCCAATTGCTCTCTGCTAAGAAATCGACATCTGCACATTGACAAGCTTGGGTTTTTTTTTTATTTATCGAGCAAGGTCGTAGTACCGGGTGCAATCCATAGAAATCGCTCACCCACCCCCCTCCGTTTCGTTACGTATCGTCGGACGGTGGCAGACTCTCATACAAATGTTGTTCGAAACCTGAACAGATGTTTGCTTGTGCTGACATTTTCACCTACGATTAATTCATAATAGTAGAAACTATTTAAAAGTCATTTTCTTGCAAGGAACGTCAGATTGTAAGCTTTACTCAAAATTTTGGTCTTCCTTACTCCAGAAGCTTTGAATCAACAATATTAAAATAGGTCTAACACATTCTTATTTTGTATTATGTGGAGATAGTCATTATTAGCTAAATATTTAATGACAATCATGACCTGTTATAAATATTACTTTGTGGTTTGAAACCATTCTCGGTATCCCTCAGTCCGGACAGTAAGATTGCCATTTTCTTCACCCCAAACGTACTCTATTTTTCTTTCTTGCTAAGGTATCAGAAAGCCATATGAATAAACAGAAAAATATCAGATGTGATATTGAAAAAGGAGGAAATTTAGCATAGGTTGTAAAAAATCTGGATGTTTAGAATCGGTCAAGGGATATAACAATTACATTAAATGTTGGTTTTCTAAACAATTCTACACCACCCGCCTTCCACCCTTCCAAATTTCCTAAATGACCCTTCTAACTCCTCTATAAACATCTCATTATAATAGAGTGTATATGTACGAAATTTGGTTGAAATCATTCCTGGGCAGTGGTGTGAAATGTCATTTGCACGAACTTCTAGCGCTTAAATGTGTCTACAACATTGTCTAACAAGACATTTCTGTAAATATGTAACCTGCGGTGTGGAAAGCAGAATCTCATTCAAATGATGTCAAATAGCACGTGACATTTTGAATAGATAAGTCATAATCTCAATCCGATTTTTTCTGGATCAACGATTCAACGATTTTTTAATCGCTTTAATCTGACCGATTTTTAATTGAATCGATTTTATGGCAGCTAATATCATTAGTCCTATATTTCATTAATTGCTACAATCAATGAAAATGGAGCTACATTGAACCACATTAAATCCTATCAAAGATGTTTGCAAGAATTGATCAATATCGAGATTCGGTTTCTGACAGCAAAATAAAATTTCCATGAAGAATTAGAAATTTTGCATAAAAAATAAATAAACTTCCCATAAAGCAATCAGGGTATAAGCAATAAATCAATATAAATTTGCCACAAATTATGCAAAATTTCCATAAACAATTAAAAATAAATTATTACTCTCAAAAGCAAAAATTGCAATTATAAAAGAAGGTTTTTCCATAAAGAAATCAAAATGTTCCAAAATTTCCATAAATAAATCAATATTAGCATAATTAATATTATCAATTGAAAAATTGTCCACAAAATAAATACCGTTTTGGCTCAAATCCCGAACATGAGTCATAAAATTTTACACAAAATACTCAATAAAGAGCACTAAAAAATAAGAAAATTTCCATAAACAAACACAAAAAAGCAATAAAATTGATAAAATTTTCCATGAATCTTTTGAAGAAGGGGTCATCTATGGAAAAATGTTCAGTTTTATTGCTTTTGAATACCTATTTGTTTATGGAAATTCTCATATTTTTTCATTGTTTTACATTATTGTTTTCGTAGAAAGTTTTAATTTGTTCGTGAAAAAAAAATATGTGGAAAATTTTGTAAGTGTTTATCGCTAATATTGATTACTTTATAACTGCTCATCTTGCTTTTAAAAGTGCTAATTTACTATTATTTAGAAAAAAAAATTTTATGAGTAAATTTTGCATTATTTGTGGAAATTTTATATTTATTTATTGCTCATACCGTTATTATTGGCAATTTTTCATTTTTTTTGTAAAATTTCTAATTTTTTACGAGTTTCTATTTTATTTGATATTTTGCCTAATGTCGGATCTAAACGGATCTACGCCTAACGTAAATCACAGATACTGACAGCCTCACATCTAATAGTAATTCCTCGTTTTTATCAGCAATCAAACCAACTTTAGCTTTTTGGAAAAATTTTCTTTTGTGACGTTAAATAGCTTTTTCATATAAAAACTGCGTAAAAAATGGCAAAATAAAAAAAACTGGCCTTTACGGGTTCGCTGGATGACCAACTGTGGTAGTATACATCAAAATCAAGCAATCCATCAACATATGGGTTTAGACTTTATGGATTATTATTTCTTTTCCGGTTACATTTCATTGAAAGCATTGTTTATAAGGAACGTTTGTATAACATTTATTCTGAAATGACTTCTATTTTGTACTTCTTCACGAGCTTCAAACATTTCTGAAATCCATCACAAGCGGCACGCACGGTCTGCATGGGCTTTTCGTTCCAGATTTTGAGAATTACGTCTTGAACTGGTCCAAGTTACTGACCTTGTATTCGTATGTATGTATGTATGTAGTTAGCCACCGTCCTGGCTGGAGTCTTGCTCTGCATGCGGTTCCACATGACAGTAAGGCCAAATTTCAATATGATTTTGAATTCAACATATTGCTGTATGAAGGGCCAAAAATGGGGGTGGTGGACCTGTAAGCAGAGACACTTACACGAAACCCACGGGAAAATGAGAATCTCCTTCCAGCAGAATGATCCAACAAAAAGAATAATGAAATTCGCAATACTTGTCAAGCTTTCCACGGGATGGTTTGTTTGAAGAAGGACGCGTCAACTAGTTAACAACTGTTGGAGATTAAAGTAATAGACGTGAACGACTAATACTTTCCTTCCTTGACTCCGATTGGCTACCACTTCATTGTCCAGTTGTAACTTCATTGATGCCCTGATGCACCCTCCCAACCCCTTCATAATATATATATTGTTTTGGAGCTGGTCCTCTATTTCCGATTTGGACTGTATATTGGTGGCCTTGGATAGCGATCCTGGGCGGCTGAGGTGGACTCACAATCTTTGCAGACTTGGATGGTTGAATTGGGATTTGTTTGTACGTTTCGGGCTGTTTCCTTGGGCTTTGTTCCAAAACTCAGCACATCCTTTTACAATAAATACACATTTATTACAGAAGTCCATTGCACATTACACATCACTTTATTAACGAAAACTACATTTATTTAAAACTAAACATGTCACATATATTTTGGGTTCGGAAATTCGGACCCCATCCGATCCTTTCGTTTGTGAATTTGAACATAAAACTCACAAAATAGGATGGCGCCGTCAATGCACTGCAAATCGGTTCCTTCGAGAAATGGGTGGCTACACACACCATTGAGCCGCATGCTTCGCCGAGGGGTGCGTCGATCTTCTGGCTAGTCAATGTTCAAACATATATATTTACAGTATATATTTACATATATATTTACAGTCAAATCAGCAATATTGTAAGGGAAATTTAGGCATGTGAAGAGAATATATGAAATAGTGATCTGGTAGATAATCCTATAAAGCTACGATGCTCCAATACCTTGCTCTGAAACAGCAATTTCATTGTTAATTTAGGCTATAAATAACTCCTTCTTGTAAGCACAACTTAATACGGTGGAGTTTCGGTTGAAGAATCACTGGACCTCGGGCCTGTATCGAAAAAAAATTACAATATATAATATAGCATGTAATGAAAAACAAAATGAAATGATAAGACGTAATGTGGTTATGTGAAGCAATGTGATGAGTATAAAATAATAGTAATAAATATTTAGAATATAATGTACTGAATAGCTTTGCGAGGCGATTAGGATAAGAAATTAATTCTAATAATAATACTCCTGGAAATATAAATGATTAAATAATTTAATGATGTTTTTATATTATCAAATCTAAAAATAATATATCAATCATATGAGAAAAATATAATAAATTTGTGAAGTATAATAAATATAACACTGCCGATCTCTGGGTCTATAAAGTGATGCAGGTGACGTTTTCCGGCTATATTGAGCTATAACTCATCGATAGGAATGTGCATCGACAGCTTGTGTTGAATCACAATTGCATTGACCTTTTTGGCACATTAAACATTTCCCTAATCCGGTTCTGAAAATAAGTACCTATTGTAAAATATTCAAAATAAAAAATCGATGAAGTGATACAGTAAATATTCGTGTCTCGAATAGCGTAGTGAACAAGTCCCAGGATTGCCAATCCGGAGATGATGAGATGAACTCTTGAACTGGTTTGGGTCTAATAATCTCGACTGCTAGTCACTGTGCTTCATTAGGTCCGCTACAACAAAATCTCATATAGGTAGCAGCAGTTAAATGTAATTAATAATATAAAAACAATCAATATAACCGCAATTAACATAATACATTGAGTTGTTTTTTAAATATAGTCTATTAAGCAATAGGATGGAATGGAAATAATAAATATTATATAAAAATATGAAAATAATCAATTAAAATAAAATAAAATATAAATATTAGAAATAATATGCCGAATATGAATAAAATGAAGATAATGCTCGGTGATCAATAAACATTATGTATGCATTAGTAAATATAATGTCTCTAGTATCCACTGGCGTCACCAGAACTCTGGTAATGTTAGCGCACCAGCATCTTTGGCGTAATTTGTTCTTATTCAAGCAACGGCATAGAAAAGCCTTCAATCAAATGAGGAAATGCTAATAGAGTGCTAAGTAGTAGGCCAAGTTCTAGTTGAAATGTAATAGTAATAGAAGTAGAAGAAGTAGAAGATATTCATGCTTGTTGATTGCTTTTCAGATGAAATAAATCAAAATTTAATATGTTCGGTATCAAAATATTACGAATAAAAAGAAATCTTCTGCACTCTATCTCCTCCTGAACTCAATACAAACATTTTCATTGCCAATCTTGATTTTGGACGAACAGTTGATTTCGGTTTTTAATACCATAAATCATAACCAAATGGAGTCTATGTCTTGTCTTATCTCATGGTATTATCGATTAAATTTAATGTTCAATAAAAGGGATGAAGAAAGGGGTTGAACGAGAAAAACTTACCAACATAATCCTGAGGTAGAGTTCGTTACCTTATACTACCTTATTTTTGTTAAATAATTCGACTTGATTTCAAATAGCGATCTTGATGCATCCTTGAACCAACAGCTGAATGTTGGTGATCAGCGGTCTTATCCGGATCAAGGCTTTCGGTATTATATTCTTCCACAAACGTCGTCGGGAGTCAAGAGAGTAGCGATTTTCAGGTTTTGATTATATACTTTTCTCACCATCCATCTCAGAGTCATGAAAACGCGAATAAACTTAGACTACTTCTCTGAATAATTTACACTCAATCTTCAATAAAATCAAACGGCACAAAATTTTCACTAAAATCTGAACTGCCGAATCTTTACCGAGAAGAACATTTTGAGTTACTGACCTTGTATTCGTACACCTTTAACATAAGAAAGGACCAATCAAGAAAGTTAAGAGGGTTCAAATCCGGGAAGCTGAGAAGCCACAAAGTTTTGTCCAAAAAGTCGATGAAATTTTCCCCATATAAGGCTTAAATCGCATTTTCCGTGTATAACGGGTTATCGTCCTATTGGAACATGTAGGGTAGGGTGGCTCAAATTAGTATGGGAAAAACTTTGTTCAATTTTTTTGATGGGCCGCCCTCTTATTCGGTTCTATTTGATGCCCTGATGCTCTGGACAAAATTTCAGCTAAATCGGTCAACGTTTGGGCGGTGCTAAGCTCGTTGGAAGTTTATATGGAAAAATGTATGCAGAAACATCCAAAAACAGTAAATTGCAGCTGGACTACACAACTTACGATGAAGAACTATGATACTCATTCAGATCTTGGAGAATTTAATACAGAATGTTATGCAGAAAACCGCGAGAAGATTCGAGTTTGCCCGGCTAAATTATTAGCATTTCTCTGCAGTGGGGTTTGAGCAAATTTCGTTTCTTTTACCTTTGAAAAGAAATAAATTCACCCCTACAACACTCCAGTAAAATGCTAATATCTTTGCGTAATAAACTCTAATCTTCTCGCGGTTTTCAGCATAACATTCTGTATTTTATTTTACAAGAACTGAATGAATATCATGGTTCTTGATCGTAAATTGTGCCGTCCAAACTGCAAATCACTGTTTTTGGATGTTTCTGCATACATTTTTCCATATAAACTTCCAACGAGACTGCCCAAACGTTGACCGATTGGGCTGAAATTTTGACCAGAGCATCAGGGCATCAAATAGAACCGAATAAGAGGGCGGCCCATCAAAAAATTTGAAAAAGTGTTTTTTGAGCCACCCTAATGTAGGGCTGATCTCCGTCTTATCACCGGGCCACTGGGGGTATCAATTTTCCCCAAAATCTCAGTTTTGTAGTACACCGCAAAGATTTTGACTTTCAAAAAATGCTGTTTGCAATGCCCCAATCCATTTCACCGCGCGTAATAAACAAACAACAAGTGACAGAATGTCAACACCACACACATCCGTTAGCGTATATATGTATATCGCTAACGCTGACACCAATACTTATACAGAATATATACATTGGGCTTACAAACACAATGATCAAACATTTGTATTCGAACTTATTGAACACCCTGTAGATGATTATTACGAAGAAAATACAAATTTTTCCATTAATGTTTATTAAATTTAATAGACTTTAAATCGGGTACTCGTTTGATTCAAGTACTTTTATTTGATACTTACTATATCGGTATCAAAGAATCGATTCCAAAAGTACTTGGTATCGAATCGAAAGTACCGAGTATTTACTCGTATCGATTCATCCCTAATCCCTTCTAGCTTTTGCAATAATTGAGGTTAGGGACGTTCCGATATTTCCGATATATCGGAATATCGATATATTTGTTTCGATATTCGATATTTTTGTATCGATATTTTGCTTTCGATATATCGGTCATATCGATATTTTTGCTTTCGATATCAATATATCGAATCAGGAAAATGGCCATTAATACACAAAAGTAACAATAACATTTTTACATTGTAAAAAAAAGTACTTCACCTAATAGAAGTTATATGTAACCCTAACCAATTGAAGATCGTTGAAGCAAATTTCGGCTAAATACGGCGTTAGGTACTAGTATACTACTACAGATCAGGTAGATTACATTGAAGAATTTTTGATTTAGCCCATTCGACGTTTTGTCCGTTTGTTCCGCAGCCCTTCATATGCTGTTCTGGTTGAGGAGGGCGGGGTTCAATTGGCATTGATTTACTGATCGCCATGCATATTATGTACAAAACAAAGTTTTGAAATAAAAAAAATACACAATTATCAAAGCTCCGATTGGAATTGTAATACGTCCTCTAGTATGCATTTTTGTCCGAGTTACCTCCTAGGACCAGCGAAGGTACCCTCAGGGGTACATGTACTCCAGGTTGAGAACCGCTGAACTAGACGAATCTGCCCGATCTTGCTCGGGTTGCTTTTCTTGACCTGTTAATTCTTTAGCTAGTTGCAGCGTCGCACACTAGAGTGATTTCAATTCAAGCTTGATGATTTTCTTCAGAACTCATAAAAACGTATTATGGTTACATTTGTTTCACTTCCCCTTTCTTTCCTCATACTAAAGCACAGCTGAGCCCAAAACGAATCTTGCAAATCGGTATATCCGTTCGTCAGTTATATTACCTCAAAGGAAATACAAACTCATTTATATAAATATAGATTTTAAAGCTTAAACCTTAGCTTTTCGATAGTTTAGTTTGTTTTGCACGCGAAGCTTAATATCAAAAGAAGAAATACTTTCATAATAATAATTATTTGTTATAAATTGGTCCCTCAAACCTAATGTTCCAAATGTCCCCTCATCTGTAAATAAGGGAATGAAAAATAACCCTAGTACCACCTTTCAGTGAGTGATTTGCTTGCGCATATTTACGCTTTTGCGAGAACGCTGCAATTAAAGTTTTCTTGAAAACTGTGGTTTTTATTCTATATACCTCGTAATGATTAGAAAATGAACAACATTATTACTAGAAATATGGTTGTTTGCTATTGTATGCATTGCATTGGAAACAAACAAAAAAATACTCAAAAAAAATTATCATGGACAACATTTTTTGAAGGATCAACGATGGTTTAAGGGTTAAAAAAAGGTTATTGAATATTCCATCACATAATATATGTTGCATAGAAACAGTTTTCATTGAAACAATAAAATTTTTGTATGAGAATTCCCCATAATGCATTGGTCAGAATACACTGTAGGTACAGTTGTCACAGTCAGTCAAATCAGAAACTAACCCACAGGATTCGCTGCATACGAAAGTTGGCGGCCGTCACCGCATGGGAATTATAATTCCCTTTCTGCCAAAAAAAAAATCCTCAAGGAAATTCATAAGAATTTTCTGAAAGTATTAAAAAAATATCTTCCCGTGTGTCGTTGCCGAACAAATCAACGACCGAATTACTCGATTTATTCGCATCGGAAGCCAATAATTGAAAAACATGCTTACGCTCTAAAAAGCGAATCAGACTGATATTTTTTGACGTGAAGTTTTATGTAGGCATCCCACCACAGCCCACTGCGATTGAGTTTCAAATTTGTTCACATTTGCTTTGTGAAGCATACTTAGGCTTCACTTGCCTACTTCGATTGAATATTGAAATTTCCAATATTGATTAAAATTTATTTTATTGAAATTTTGTTAATTACTAGCTGTATGTACCCGGCCTTGCTCGGAATTGCCAGTTTGATTCGCAGGTTTTTACAATCGGAAAATGATGAAACCAATTGGTCAACAGGGTAATTGTAGTTCAATCAAAGTTAATTGCCTATTTCCTCCCGACTTGGACATTAATTTACAATGTTATGAAAACTCATATGTGAATATGTACGTTGCACATAAAGTGCAAATGAAATTAAAGGAGAGATCAATCCCACCATCGCCTTACTCCGGGCAATGGCTTTATGCCAATGACTTTGTTGTCATTCAAAAGATAGTTCTGAGGAAATTGAAAAGATGTTTCCATGGAAATTCCAAAAAAAATCCTGTTATTTTTTTTTCAAATTTCCAAGCCGATTCCAATAATTTCCTTATCGTAGTCCAAAAAAAATCGTCGGGTATTCAAAACAATCTTTTGCAGTTTTTTGTTCGCTAGTAATTTACGAACTCATAATAAACATTTTTTTTTTCAATTTTGCATCTAATTCATTTTTTTTCGGTTTGCTTAGCAAGCGTTCTCACTGTTGCATAAATTAACAATAAAAATAGGAAAACCCGTATAAGCTTTAAGTTTCCTAGGGTAAAAATCGCAACATTTACACTATATTAATATGAAAGGTATGGAAAATTCTAGAGTTTAGCAATTGACCTTGCTCATGGAAATTTATTCAATGTGTTTATCGATTACGATCATTTTAGAGCGCTTAGAGAGCTTTCTGTAAATGTGCCAAATATCACTATCACACACTCAACTTATCTCATGCTGCAGTTGGATTAATCCAAATTTGACGGTTCAATTTCCTTTTTTTTTTTTCAAAAAAAAAAAGATGATTCAGCAGTAGCCAGAAATCCAGCTAAGCACAGCTGCACAGCTTATTTTCTCAAGACTCAAGAGTATATCCTAAACGTCCTACCCAGAGTGCATGTTCAATCTATCTAATCATCGCCAACCGAGCCATTCCTTTTAACCCTTTGCTTCTTCTCTAAAATTAAAATACCCTAATCCATCTACGTGACGTCTTCGAGTCTTGCTTTCAATTTGAGCGGTATTATAATTTGGACCTTTGGAATAACACTATTGTTGGGCATTTTTTGTGATTTAGTGAACCAAAAACTAAAATTATCTTAACTCAATCGAATGCTATTAAATAAGAACTACGGACATACAAAGGGTTAAACTGGAATGTTGCGGAAGTGCCGATGTCGTCAGTTGTTCCCTCCTATTCGCCGCACTCAATTTGGGCGACTAAAGTGCTGATGTTGCGCCAGCAGCATTGGCACCTCTCGGTAAGGCGTGTAGGGAAAGCCTCTGCGAATCGGGCGTACAGCGGCCTGGACCGTGCCAAATAGATTAGTGTGGGAGCCGGGTCGGTCGGTTTTTGACGCCGTGCCAAACCAGAAAAGTCATCAACCAATAATGGGATCCGGCTCGGGGTACGTAGATGATTGGATGATCGTCAAAACTATGGGAGAGCTGATGGCATGTACAGCGATATTGCATTTGCAGCTTTTCCGTAATTGCTGAAAGCTCGTACAGTCATTATTCAAATGAAGCGTGATGAACGTTCAGCTCATGTTTCATTTTCTACGGAATGCCTGAATAAGTTGCACACACGCGTTTAATTAGGAAGTGAAACAGAATGCAATGTAGTTTTGCCATGGCATGGTGAGTGAACGAAGGATCAGAGAGCTTCCGCATTTGCATAAATTCTTGTAATTAGTAGAACGATGAAATAGTAAGCATTGCACCCTTAACATCATTTATCTGAGCAAGAAAGGAATGCTCAGCATTCCAACGAATTATAACGAGTGGCAGTTCATTGTGGAGGATACGATGGCATTTATTACATTGAAAATAGTATGGTTCTAATCCGAAGCCTGGGCTATGTGCAATCCAAATTTGAATTAATTCCTCTAGAATTCCTCAGTCTGCACATGTTATGTTTTCTGCCAGTAAATAGTTAAATATAAAAACAAGAAAGAAGGAAGCAAGTGGAATTGCCAAGGTGCTTTTTCAATGTTTATATTGATTAACCTTGGATTGGATTAAAACATATCTTAACGTTAGGATTCAAAAGCCTTTTCACAAACATATCAATTTGAGGATTTATGATATGAATCACAAACTTTTCGTCAATTACTTCTATTCATAACATCAATGCTGAAGCCATCTATAATTGCTTTGATGTTCCTGGCGTTTTCAGCACTTCGTTGTCCGTTGGGTAAACTTTCAACGCCATATATCCATAGTCATGAGAACGATAAAAACAGAACCTTCTGTGGTTCGTTGCTTTGCATGGTGGCAATGCGTATTTTCATAGTTCAGCAGCAGCAGCACCACTGGCTCATTTTTTACCCGCATGAGAGGGTAGCTATTATGGCACAAATTAAATTGTGCAGCAATAACCATATCAATGGAAAATAAAAAGCATCGCATAGCGTTCTGTAGCAATGGTTAGTTTGTGCATTCCTGCTGAACTGTGTTTGTCCCGTGTTCCACCGAAGGAGATTCTGCAGTGCCACTCTCCCGGTCACGGTGGAACAGCAGCAAACACAGGCACCACAGCATGTATCCAATCTACATAAATATCAGATACGCCGCCCACATTTGACCTTTGTAATCACCACAATGTTTACGTGACCGCACGACATCCAGGTTAAGTGCATGCGTGCGTATCCAACTACGCGTATAGCCCTTTCTCGAGCTGCGGTTGACTGATTCAGCCATTTTTTTCTCCTCCATTTCTCATCAGGAATTTCGTCCCTGTCCAGTTGCGGTGACCCAGATCGTCTTCCGGAACTGCCACCCGGTGACGAACAGCGCCTTCAAAGGGCTGCCCTCAACCTGCAGCAGAAGCTAATTCTGCGAGAATGGCTCAAGGAGCACCGGCTGCAGCATTATTACTCCAGGTAAGAATTTCTTTATTTTTTCGCTTTGTGAATTTTGAAATTTGAATCATTTCTTCACTCGTCGTATATTTCAAGGCCAAGGTCTTGATATAGGGAGGGGGTTTAAGTGACTCAAATAAATGCTCCAACTTATTTTATTAATTTTCCGTTAAAAAATGCCAATGAAGAAATCAGGAAATAAATGAATATTAAATTTCCCTAAATAATGCAAAATTTTCATAAACAATTAAGAGTTTTCTACAGAACAAAATTAAATTAGCACTTTTAAAATAAAAAAATTGCAATTATAAAAGAATTTTTCTGGTGGGGATTCTCATCGATTTGTTTTCGGCGAAAAATGACAAAACAAAACTTTGCCAGACTGTCCGGACGTTTCGGTCGATTTACTGGCCTTCGACCATCTTCTGCGGACACTAAAAATCACATATATTGTTAAAAAGCACATTAAATTTTACAAAATAAAAACATACAATCTTCCAGTCACTTATTTTCTAACAGACAGCCATTACTACTAACTATTGACACACACAAACAAAGTACAATCTTTACATTCTAACTGCTATTGGTATTAGTTCTAAGTTTCCTAATAATAGAGTTGTACACATTTTTAAAATTTGCTGAGTCTTTTTGCTTATTTATTACGTTTTCGTCTCCTTTAAGCTTCATGGAAAATTTTTCTGCAATCAGCCTTGTGTTGCTTTTGCTTATTTTGTCAAGTATTCTGGTTTTCTCAAAGTCAAAAATGTGTCCCTTTTCTATATTGTGCTGTGATAAACCTGTACCAGAAATGTTTTTTGTTTTTACATTGTATTTATGTTGGTCCTGACGTTTATATAAGAATTAAGAACTAGCTAGTTTCACCGATGTACGATTTTTCACATGCACCGCACGGTATATCATACACTAAATTTGTATTTTTGTGTTTTGGTATTACGTCTTTGGTTTTCGTAAATAACACATCTTTAATTTTATCAACCGGTTTGTAAGCTACTTTATAGTCATGTTGTCTCAAATATCTCGATAGTTTTTCTCCTAGTCTTTTTATGTACGGAATAGTTACAAAATTGTTTGTTGAGCTCCCTCTGTTTTGATTTTGTAATGAGTTATACATATTGTGTAACCTTTCCCTAATTACTTTTTCCACGAGAAAACACGGGTAATTATCCTTCTCGAAGATTTGCTTTACAGTTTTTAGCGTGGTTTCTCTGTATTTAGCGTTTGTCAATTTTAATGCTCTATCAAGTAAAGCTACGATGCTGTTCTTTTTATGCACGAAAGGGCTCACCGATGCGTAATCCAAATATCTACCATTCACATCTTTTGGGTACCACTCTGTTGTTATTACATTATTCTCTCGTCGCAACACCATATCAAGGAATTTCAGTTTGCCATCGCATTCATTTTCTACCGTAAACTGAAGTCGTTGATGAAAACTGTTGAATTCATTCAAGACCGTTTCCACGTTCTCCGCTTTCGCTCCTAGCAGGCAGTCATCCACATATCGTTTAAAAAACAATGGAACGATTCCCCGGTCGTGTAGTTTTTCTAGATCTGCTCTCTCGATTCTCTCCAATACAATGTTTGCTACAAAATCGTACATCGGTGAAACAAGCCAGTTTTTATATAAACGTCTGGACCAGCATGAATACAATGTGAAAACAAAAAACACTTCCGGTACAGGTTTATCACAGCACACTATAAAAGAGGGACACGTTTTTGATTTTGAAAAAAACAGAATACTTGACAAAATAAGCAAAAGCAATACAAGACTGACGCAGAAACATTTTACATTAAGATTAGAGGAGACGAAAATGTAGTAAATAAGCAAAAAGACTCAGCAAATTTTAAAAATGCGTACAACTTTATTATTAGCAAACTTAGAACTAATACCAATAGCAGTTAGAATGTAAAGATTGTACTTTGTTTGTGTGTGTCAATAGTTAGTAGTAATGGCTGTCTGTTAGAAAATAAGTGACTGGAAGATTGTATGTTTTTATTTTGTAAAATTTAATGTGCTTTTTAACAATATATGTGATTTTTAGTGTCCGCAGAAGATGGTCGAAGGCCAGTAAATCGACCGAAACGTCCGGACAGTCTGGCAAAGTTTTGTTTTGTCATTTTTCGCCGAAAACAAATCGATGAGAATCCCACCAGCAATTTCGCGGCGATTGATCCATTGTAAACATCAAAAGAATTTTCCATAAATAAATAAAAAATATACATTTATATATGGAAATTTTATAATGATTGATTTATTTTCATTGATTTTTTTTAATATGAACATTAGATATCTTCATGGAAAATTCTTCTTTTGTAATTGCAATTTTCGAATTCAAAAGTGCTAATTTATTTTTGTTTAGTGGAAGATTCTTAATTGTTAACGGAAATTTTACATTATTTAGAGAGATTTTTTATTTATTTATTGATAATACCCTGCTTTCTTTATTGGCAATTTCCATTTTTTTATGGAAAATTTCTAATTTTCTATGGAAATTTGATTTTGCTCGCCTAAAATGGTCCATGACCAACTTTGGGACCTTCTAAAGGAAAAATTTAATTGAAAAATAAATCTTAAAACTAACATTGATAACACTTAGAGCCAACCCTTCAAAAAGCAAAATGAATTTGATTTTAAGTGAAAACATAGTCAACGAAGATAACATAGACCAGCGGTTCTCAACCTGGGGTACATGTACCCCTGGGGGATCTTCGCCGGGCCCAAGGGGTACCTCGGACAAAAATGCATAATGGCGGATTTCTTACAACTTTAATCAAAACTTATTGATAAAGTTTTATATATATATATGTTTTTTTTAATTTCAGAATTTTGTCTTGTGCAGTCAGTGAGTCGAGAAATCGGAAAATGCGGGAATTGAAACTCCATGCGGGAAATGCGGGAAAAAGTCGGGAATTTCTTGAAATATACAAAAAATCGGGAAAAAAGTCACCATGTGTTCATTTTATAAATTTATAAAGCATGAAAAAACATCATTTATTATTTTAAATGCACGTAACGTTTGAAACTATTTGAGGAACTATCCGGCTTTGTCAGAGTATGATGAAAATTATATTGCTGTAGTGATTATGGAAGCAACATGCCACCTACGCTTCGGAAGGCTTCTGAGACCAAAGAAATCTCCGAGAGTCCGAGTAAAATATAATTAGCATTTCGTTGCAGCTTGTAGATCCCTGAAGAAGATGATTGTTCGATATTTTCTTGAAAGTGACTCGAGTTTTGTCTGAAGACTCTGGGACCGTAATCGAGTATATCCAATTATGTTCGATTTCAGGCGCACATCTTAACAATCTCTGGTCATTCCTTGTTAACATCTTGATATTATCACATGGTAATGATGCACAGGAGAGGTGCTTTAGATTATAGAACAGAATTTGGTCGTAAATCAGCATAAGGGTGAAGGAAAGACTGGCATAAACAATAAAGTATGATGCTATAACAATATCAGGATGTGTATCAATAGTAAAAATAATCAAATCCATAAAAAATCTGTAGTCAAGGTAAAATAAGTCTCATTAACTGAAAATAGATTGAGGCAAAAATAAGAGATAGGTAACAAGCAATGAAATACATAAAGGTTATAATTATTATTATCTTAATTGAAAAGATTTAAGCCCTGGACTGGCTTATCTCTTAAACACGAAGGTGTTAGGGAAGATGGATGTCAAAATATTGATTGGATTGGAAGCATCTTTCTACGCTTTTCGAAAGCCACCTTCTAAGCACCTCAGAGTACTCCTTTCAAGAGGATTGGAAGCCTCCTTTCAAGAGGCCCGAAAGCTTCTTTTCAAGAGGCCCGGAAGCCTCCTTTCAAGAGGCCCGGAATACTCCTTTCGAAAGGCCCGAAAGCCTTCTTCCAAGAGGCCCGAAAGTCTTCTTTCAAGAAGCCCGAAAGCCTCCTTTTAAGAGGCCCGGAAGCCTCCTTTTAAAAGGGCTCGGAAGCTTCCTTTCAAGAGGCTCGGAAGCTTCCTTTCAAGAGGCCCAGAAGCTTTCTTTCGAGATGCTCGAAAGTCTCTCTTCAAGGGGCATGTAATTTATCTTTCTTGGGGCTTGGAAGCCTACACACTTAAAATAAATCACACATTTCTGTGAAGTTTCACCGAAATCTCAACAGCAGAACTGTTCGGTGAATAATTTTACAGGTTTTCGGTGGTTTTGACAGTTGAACAAAGGAAAAATCGCCGAAAATTTTGTGAAATAATTACCAAACAACTCTGTTGTTGAGATCTCAGTGAATTGAAGCAAAATTCACCGAAATTTATGAAATGATTTAAGTGTGTACGTTCAAGAGGCTCAGAGGCATCATTTCAAGCAGAGTGTAAAATAATCGAAAACTTTTGGTGACGTCCACCTCTCTTCACTGTCAGCTCACTTCCAGTTACATTCATAGTCGACTCTGGACTGTCAATATTCGGTTGAATATTAGTCATTGAATATTTATGCACATTCTACAAATTGATAAATTATCTGAAATCTGAACACGTTTGAAATGAGTGAAGTAATTTATCACATAGAACTGAATCTGATTTTCATCCAGGAGGCACTTTCAACGGTAAACATCAATATAAACAATGCTAATTATGTTTTTTCTGCACATAGCAAGCGCATTCAGTGACAGTCGAATGAATGAGTTGGCGGAGTAGTCATCTGACTATGCCATTCTATGTTTTGAATATTCATGCGATGTTTGTCAAAATTCGAAACGAAGTTGCTTAATGAAGATGAATATTTAAGGCTCTGATTTCAAGACGCTTAGAAGCCTCCTTTTGAGTGGCTCGAAAGCCGTCTTTCAAGAGGCTCCGAAGCCTCTCTTCAAGAGCTTGGAATAATGAAAATGTCAGCCAATTTTAAGGCATATATTCCGTTAATTTTTCAGTTCCATTTTTCATATATCTTTGTTCACTATCTGATTTACCCTCATTTTCATTTACAGCACAAAATAGGGGTACCTCATTTAATTCAAAAGTGTGAAAGGGTACCTCTCAAGAAAAAGGTTGAGAACCGCTAACATAGACGAACGATATTAGCGTAAGTTGATCCAGAAACTCGGATATCCCTTTCCGGAGATTGGCTTAATGCGGGGACTACACCCCAAACGTCGCCTCCAAATTCTCCCTTAATTCCCTCTGGTCGAAACAAAGACTCAGTATGGAGAGAATTCCGAAACTTGTGCTAGATTGAAATGTAGATTAGGGGGCGAATCATTTAGCATGACGCCATTTGGCACAAAGTCTTGCGTGGTGAACGAATTTAGCATAAAGGCCGTTTGGCATAACGAACATTTGACATAATTTTGGTGGTGTTCTCTAAATTTGTTGTTTGACTAAATAATGCTGTAAGATTCTGGAAAAGAGGAATTTAACACTAGTCGAAAATACTATTAACAACACATAATCCATTCGGAGATAGCATGCATTAGCTGGTTGTAAAGCGATGACAATTGTTCTCCTTCATTTTGATTCATGGCTTGCCCTGTAAAAAGCAAAAAGCATTGTTTAATGTGTACACTGCTTAAAAAAACTCCTCTTTCAGGAATAAGGCTATAATGGGTGTAAGCGCTTCTCCAGATTACGGCAGCGGTGAATGTGATCCATTCTTTAAAAGTAAGCGTTTTCCCGGATTAGGTCAATGGTGGATTTGATTTTTTTTTTATTTTTTTAAAAGAAGGCTTTTTCTCAGATTAAGGCAATAGTGGATACCTCTTTTCCAAACAATTTCGAACATTTTACTACCATACATTATTGTTATCTTAGTGGTAATGTGATACTTAAATCCGGTCCATCCACCTTAGGCAATTGCGGATCAATCAAACTCATCCATATTTTGTTTTTTCAAGCACGTGCTTTCTGTTGTAGCCCACAGTATCGAAGTGTATTTGTTTACCATCTGATGATTACTACAACCACTCAAATTGATAGTGTACACCCAGGTTTTTTTTACACGGTTTGGTTTTGGTCGTTTAAGACCTTCAGGGTCAATGAAGCAATGAGTTAACCCCACCAAAAAATTCACAAAAATTCAAAGAAAATTCAGGGGGTATTTGAAAAGCTGTAAAAGATCAGGTTAACCGAGAAATTAATGAATTCCAACCGCGTAAAAAACCTGGGTGTACGGTTATTGCGTCTAAATGTAGTAACGCTCGGCTTTGTCCAGCATACTCAAAGGACAATATGTGACGGATCGCAATCAGGTTCCCACCGGTAGTCAGTGGATAGTTTTGCATGTTTCATAAATATTCTATCTATCTCAAATGAAAACAGAAATGCAACATTCCGCCAAGGATTCTGATGAGAAACTTTTAGTGATTCCGACGGAAATGTTCCAGGGATTCCAACAGGAATCTCCGGAGTTTTCGACGGGAATCCTCCAAGGCACCTCCAGGGATTCAAACAGGAATGTTCCAGGGAGTCCGAAGGGAATGTTCCATGGATTCCAAATCCTCCCGAATGCCGACGGAAATTCTTCAGGGATTCCGAGAGGAATATTTTAGGAATTCCGATGCAAAAGTTTTAGATATTCCAACGGGAACATTTCATTGAGAATCTTCTAGGGATCCTCCATCCTCCAGGAATTCCGACGGGAATATTCCAGGAATTCTGACGGGAATGTTCCAGGAGTTCCAACAAGAATGTTCAAGAGATTATTTTGGAATAATCTCTAGGAATCCCAACGTGAATGTTTATTTATTTATTTATTTATTTATTTACTTGTCTTCGAACTAATCGTACAGACAGATGCTAATAACTAATTATACTACTTTTAAACACACATTTGGTCATATTTTAATCAAAATAAACATACACTTTGTTAGATCGTCGACACCATGATCCAGTTATTTCGCAATGTTCCAGGGATATAGAAGCAAATCATAGAAGGATTTCAAAGCAATCTGTCGAGGGAACCCGAAGTATATCTTCGAGGGAAATCATATTGATTCTTTAGGGATTCCGAAATGAGTCTTCCAGCGATTCCAAAGAGAATCCTCCAAGGACGGTGAAGCAAATCGTCAAGGAATTCCGAAGCAAATCTCCGAACGATTCCGAAACAAATCTTCGAACGATCTTGGAGGGATTCCGAAGCAAATCAAGGATTCTGAGGGATTCTGAAGCAAATCCTCTATGAATTATGAAGGGTATCCCCCATAGATTCCCAAGGGTATCCCTTAGCGATACAGAAAGGAATCCAGTGTGAGTTCTTCTGGATTTCGGTTGGAATACTTCAATGATTCTGAAGGGAAATCTTCTGTGATCTTCAGAGAGAATTCTTCTCGGATTTTGATGGGAATTCTTCTCGGATGCTGATGAGAAATGTGAAGAATATTATGCTACTGGGCAAGCGGAATTATGCTGGAAAACTGTCACTCCAGTCCGTGATTGATGATCACATGCCTTTGACTGCTAGCGAAGTACCACGATTGCTTTGATTGATATTTTGGTGACTCTCTGTTGTTGATCATATCAAGCTTACTTTGATGCTTTCAAATCAATTAGATATTGCCTCATTTACGCCAATGTTAAAAGTACGAGTTTGCCGGGAATAAAATAAAGGTAAATGTAATTTCTGTTCTGGAAGTTTGAGGCAATGGTGGATGGCCTTTATGCCAAATGACTTTATAACTCAGACTCGGTGGATTATCCGACAGTCACATATGTTAAACAGAAGGCCGTCGAAGACAATATAAAATCAGAGCACTGTAATTCAGCGGAAGAGATAAATTGAAGTTTTCAAACTTGCTAAAAACGACCAGGAGATAGACGCAGCAGCAGCCCCCCAACTGTCTTTGGTCTTTGTTGGAATCCATAATTAAGGTTTTGTAGGGGACTTTGAAACCCGGTTGTGGTTCCTGGGTTGCCCAATGGGGAGTCGGTTCGGAGTCGGCTTGATTTTAGCAAGCTGTCTGTCTTTAGTAAGCTACAATGCCTAGAATCCAAGAATGCTTAGGCTTTTCGCTTTGAAGTACGGAGATAAAACTGGCAGAATTGGATAGAACAATGACAGGCTTCCTGGGCGGGTAGCCGCAGCTGTTTCGGTCGAGAATATGGTACAGATATCGGGGAGACTATCCTGGATCTCGATGCCTACTCCACGGTCTGAAACGGACCCATCACTACACCAGTTTCATAATTGTTGAATTCTTTGTTTAATAGCTCGACCACCGAGGTGTCACCCCTCCGGAAAATGTGCGCTTTGAAGCTGTTAATGTTGGCTTTTGAGGAGTGGCTGCTCCTCGCTCCAAGCCATCAGTTAACTCGCGCCACTTAGCGGAGACCGACACCAGCCATTATGTGCAGAATCTGGCCCCCTTCGATAATGAGAGGCATCCTGTTTTCTCCAAAAGCTACAGCGGAGAAAAAGGCGGCTTTGCGGCAGATGGCTACCCGCACACAATAGCTAAATGGCAAGATACCTACTTCGGCACCGTAAAACCGGAAACAGCACGAACGTATGAGTTGAAGGTCAGCCACAGAGTTTACAAATTCACTATTGTGAAGTGATTAGTAATAATTGAGAAGTGAGAAGTAAGACATGTGAAATGATAAATGATTCGTGAGAAGAGAGTAATAGGCAGTGAAAAGTGAAACGTATCACTTATAGTGAGAAGTGATTCAATTCATTTCTCGCTTCTTACTTCTCACATTTCATTCTTTCAGTGAGAAGTAAAGAAGTATAAAAAATGAATTGGAAGTGGGATATTAAACTACTTGTTTCTTATTTTACAGTGTAACAGAGATGAGGAACGAGAAGTAAGAAATAAAAAGAAAAAAAAACTCAATTCTTACTCCTTATTTCTTATCTCTCATTGCAGAAAGTGCGTAGTGCAAAATGAGAAGTGAAAAATTGGAAGTAAGAAATTAGGGGTGATAAGAAAGAAATAAAACGCCTCATTTCTCGCCTATTCACTTCTTATCGATTCTTACCTTTCATTCTCACCGTGCGAAGTGAGAAAAAGAAATTGAGAAAATAGAAAAAACAAACTTTTTTTTCGCACTTCTTACTTCTCAGTTCTCATTTCTTACTTCACACTTCTTACTTTTTACAATGAGAAGTGAAAATGGAAGAAAAGAAGTATGCAGAAAGAAATGAGAAGTGAAACATCTCCCTTCTCATTTCTCACTCCCCAATTGTCCCTTTGCATTTCTCAATTTCCCAATTTGTTCTCAACGAAAAGTAAGAAATGAGAAGTAAGGAGCGTAAAGTGGGATGAAACACGCTTACAAAAAGGATGAGATTGAGCAATGACTGCTACGCGCACATAAAATTTAGCGCTTGCGAGTCTCACGAAGCCTCACATTAATGTCGTTTTCATTTATTCCGAACGTTTTGTTTATTGTAAGTAAGTAACATTTTTGAATGTAGAAAAATCTTCAAAAAACAAAGGGTCCCTGTAGGATTTGATAAATTGTGAATGCTACAAATTCATGAAATCTAGCCTTTTCCACGGTTGGATTCCAATCATATTATTTGTTTATATTTATTTGAAAACTAGTAAAAACGAATATTGATTCAAATACCGCCTGTAGGATACCTGGACCAACGACGATAGCTCAGTAGATTTGGTGGGGATGCTCGATGGGCAGTTCTTCTACGGACAACAATAGTAGCACACGACACTTAGCAAAAACACGATTTATTCAACGCGGACTCTAACACACTACATATATTTTTGACTTAAATCTAACATTAAGCTTATAATCTACAACGCAATTCGCAACAATCAGTCTTGCAGACCGTTTTCGACCGTGGATCAATTTCAACTAAAAAACTAATCTCCTGAGTTTCTTCTAGAAAACCGAACCCGAAAAATGTGTGGTGAATTTGCTTGCTACCTAGAACTACGATAGCCCATTCTCTCCCGCTCTTATCTATCAAACCGATCCTCATCTTTCTCCTATCACATATCGATGACGTCACCGTCGGCTCGATGGAAAAGGAAAGTGATCGGTGCCCTAGATCATGCACTTTTGACCGGACGTCAAGCGACCGGGTAGAACAAACACCATCTACAATAGTGTATTGCCGGTCTGGCGATTATCTGCTCTACTGCTGTTGGTTTCTGAAATTAGATGCGTAACTAGGGTGGCTCTCACAGACACCGCCATCGGGGGTGACGATGGGTTAAGAACGAGTTATCCTGTTACTGGCAGCCAAGAGGTCGATAACAAAATCGTTAAAAAGGACTCTTATAAGGACTTTGTTTTCTGGCTACTAGAAGCATCTTAAGTTGTTGAAACAGTTACCTATTCTCAACTCCATTTGACCCTTTGTCACCCGATGACTGTATCAAAATGATAGTAGAATTTGAGTTTTATCTAAAAATAATGACTTTATGGACTTAAGCAGAAATCATTTTATCTCTACGTGGTTATTTAAAATAAAACAGCACTTTGTAGGATTTATTTCATGTTCGGTATTTAGAATCTTAACATTTTATTACTCCAATTATTTCATATGAATAGATGAAAACTTTTATTTTTCACTTTTACTTTTCATTGCGTTTTGGAAGACAATTGACAAACGACAAATTCAAATTTCCGGAACATTAAACTTTGCCTTCAAATTACAATCAAATAGCTGTCGACCTTAAGTTTTCCCATTATCCATGCCATGCAGCACGGCTATGCAACAAATGGAACAATGCAGACTACAACTCTCTCGGCACCCACAAAATTCAGCAGTCGCCCCCCAGTCCCAAAATTTACACCGGAATCCTTTAAGTGCGCGACATACACACAACCCATGCAAGAAGACGCGAACAGGAAACCCGCAGAACGCAAACATGGCATATGGGGGCAGAAGGCAACGAGAAAAGGAACAGACAGCCGGAAGCCACCCATTCTTTCATCCTTGTAACCTTGTTGGAAGTTTTCGAATAGTACCCGTCGGCATACTCTACGACCAATTCTCAGCCCGATGAATGACCTAAGAACAGAACAGAATTTTACACACGTTCATATTTAGGTGCCTACACTTGTGTCGGAAGAATGGTTCATTACTGCGACCTCTTGTAGTCAGACGGTAATTGTTTCCATTCTGGCGGCAGCTGCAGTTTTTAGAGCTAGATGCATTGAATTGTGGTTGCTGGTAAACATTATAGATAGTGGAATATATAGATGAGCGAAGATAAATCCTCTGTCTCCAAACGAACTGTCAAACGTGTCTCCAAACGAGCATGACGTCACGATTGCAATGGAAACGTTAAGGGCTGTGACGTCATACGCGCGTGTGCACGGGCAAAAAAATCGACTCAGCCATGCTTTCGCTCATCTATAGATTCTACTATCTATAGTAAACATGCTAACTTTGTAAAGGAAGGAACGGACACAATGATGACGACAAATAAGTGTGTGACCCAATGTGCTATGTGCACAGAAATCGCCTCAATTCAATTAATTGAGGTGATGTCTGTGAGTGAGAGCGCAAAAAAGTGCTACTAAAATTACCTAATATGTAGGGAAACGGTTCGCCACTTCATCTCATAGCTCCTATTTCCATCCTATCAAAAACAAAGCAATGGAAAGGAATTTGGTTTGTTTATTATTTTTGTGATTTTTTTCAGCAGTGAGCACGCATATTGACAAAAAGAAGCGACGAATTTGGTGCCGTATTTCTTTGTTTAGCGATGAGATGGATATATGTACAGTGAGATGGAGATCGAAACATTTCCCCTATAAAATTTCAAAAAAAAAAAAATCTTTTCGCAGGACTCTTGCAATATGATTAAGCAACGGCCATTATATTGATTACAAGGCTGCGGTATAATTTTCTGATAAAAAATCATGTGAAAAATATCGCTTTATGTTCGCCGTCCTCGTGAGTTTTTCCAAAAGCGATTCGAGACGGAGAACGTTGGTTGACCTGTCCATGCTTTATCCTTATAGCTTATACCAAAGAGAATAAAGCCAACGCGTGGTGCATTGTTCCTTCGAAAATGACAGCTAACAAGCGTTTTACCTTTATGAATTTTAAAACAAAAGTACATTACAAATATCAATGAAATGTAACTCTTAAATTTTTATCTCTAGCAATAATCAATCTTATAAGTACAATACATAATAAACTTGTGTACATTTTATATAATTAATTTCACCTTGCCGTTTATACAGATTTTGCCATATTTTTTCAATTATGGCAGCCATCACGCGGTAACAAAGTAAATTCTAAACTTCAACTGCATTCGCATTTTGATTCTCATTGTGTCTGGGGCTTTCAGGGAAATTTATACAAGTCAGGAGTGGATGGTGGAAAAACAGTCACTGACAATGGTTACTACGAATGTTACTTCGTTCTACTTTCAGAGCTCTCAAATGAGCCCGAAACATGGTCTGAAACCATTCCCGTGCAGTTATATACAATATTCATGCAGAATAAATTGTAAATATGAATAACTGCGCTGCGGTAGGTTCTGAACTGGTGGCTACATCTCACAGGAAAAAATATATTTACTGCCGACAATTAGTTGCACTTTTACTTGAATCGCACTTCAACCTCAATTGCACTTTTACTTGAATCGCGAGACAGGGAATTTCGTGTTTTATTTTCTATCAGAACCACAGACTTCTAAATGAAGAACTTCAACTGCCTATTAGCTGTACAGTATTCATATCAAGATGAATACACCAATAGGTGTTCCAATCTGCCAAATTCACGATTCATCCATCTTGCATTTTAGTATGGGATAGCCAGCCGGTTTGTTGTCGTTTTGCACTTCTCTTCCATAAACTTGGCAGGTTGGAGCACCTAGTAGTGTATTCATCTTGATTCATATCAATAATAGATGCAACTCCATGATTGATCAGAACTGGTGCAAATTACACTTCGCTCCAAGTGAAAAGTGGTTGAGATGTATATACCATCTATTCTCGAAGTGCACGTTTCAGCAGCTCGCAAAGGTCGACCAGTAATGGTGCCGGCAAAGTCTTTACAGTCAATTAGGAAAGGGAGGGAAAGTTAGTGTGTGGTCATTATTTCTTCTAGAATATCGTCGTCGGGGGTGACAATGGGTCAAATGGGGATGAGAATGGGTCACTGTTTTAACTACTTAGAATGCTTGTAGAATAGATTGAATACATCTGAGGGCAAGAAGAGCAAAATATAAGAGACCTATTTGAACGATTTTGCTCTACGACTTCCAGGCTGCTGGTGAGAGCGATGACCCATTTTCACCCTCCGGACCCATTGTCGCCCCGATGGCGGTACTAGAATGCCTCTGCATCTCCACAATTACCACGGGAAGGAAGTTAGTTGGGAAGAGTTATCAGTAACATAGATCGGAATTCACCATGGAAAGTGGTGTGACCTATGCAACTTCTATACAACTGTGTTAGCATTTCTTTATCTTATTAATTTGTTCATCCTTCGCGAGGATAAACAATCAATCATTTTTTAACGCAACGAAAGTAGAAAAGAAGCGGGATTGAAATTTAAGAAAGGAGATATTTACGGCTGTTAAGGACACTCCTCATGGAATCCAAGTTTCAAAGTGCTCGCGTTTTCGGGGGCACACCACTCGATACGGAGGCGGCGCACAACTGTCATTTTTGTTGATTTAGCTTTGCTGCGTCGCAGCATGCGTGAAATGATAAAAATGACAGTTGTGCATTGCTTCTGCATCGAGTAATGTGCGCCCGAAAACGCGAGCACTTTGAAGCTTGGATTCCGTGAGGACTGACCTTAAACCACATTGATAGTATTAGCACAGAAAAACAGACGTAACAGTTAGAACAATTTCCTGAAATAATCATCGCCCAGTTACTTTATCACCATCTCGCGTGCATTGCTGCACGAAATATTATTATATTTAGTACGGCAATGGGGCCCTCCTTAGCCGTGCGGTAAGACGCGTGGCTACAAAACAAGACCATGCTGAGGGTGGCTGGGTTCGATTCCCGGTGCCGGTCTAGGCAATTTTCGGATTGGAAATTGTCTTGACTTCCCTGGACATAAGAGTATCATCGTGCTAGCCTAATAATATACGATTGCAAAAATGGTAACCTGGCTTAGAAATCTCGCAGTTAATAACTGTGGAAGTGCTTAATGAACACTAAGCTGCGAGGCGGCTCTGTCCCAGTGTGGGGATGCAATGCCAATAAGAAGAAGAAGAAGACGACAATGTCAACAGAAACGTGAAACGAGTAATCAGTTTAGTTTAAAACGACCGTTCAAAGCATGGGCGATGGAAATTTCATCAATGTTACGTCTGTTTGTCTGTGACATTAGGAAAACTAATGACATTCTGCAACTCAATATGAGGTTATATAAAAATAAACAACCAGACATATTTTGCTTATTTACATGTCGTTTATTTATCATTACTTTCTTTAGTGTGAGTTAAGAGAATGTTTTCTTTTAGTTTTTCAACTATTGATCAATCATGGATTCCATTATTGCAATTGAAATGCATTGTCCAAAAAGAATGAGCAAAATTTATTACCGTTTACATAAAAGTAAAAGTGTGTTGAAGCAAAAACAGAAAGTTTTCAATCGTTGAATGTGTAGCAAGGACATTAAAAGCAAATTATGCCAAGTAACCATTATGCCAAACGACTAATGATATTCTGCAACTCCTATTTCATCTCAATACAGTTGTTATTTTTTAACTTGTTCATTGAACGACTGAAAAACAGAATGACTGAAAATCTTCAAGATTGAAACACTTTGATGCTGAAATACTGGAAGACTGAAAGATTTAAAGACTGATAGACTGGAAAGCTGAAATATCAAAAGATTGAAAGTCTGAATGATTAACAAACTGAAAGACTGAAAACTGAGGGACTGAAAGGCTGATAAATATATTGGAATACTGAAAGAATGAAAGACTGAAAGACTGAAACTCTGATAAATTAATAGACTAAAGGATTGGAATATTGAATGATGTTTAAGCCTGAAAGACTTCAAAACTGAAAGATAGGAAGATTAATTTTTTGCCTTTCTCGTATACTAAGTATACGTAAAGGCTATATGTTCGCTCCAAAAATGAACTTTTTATAGGAGGCCCGGAGACCCATAGTGTTATATACCAACCAATTCAGCTCGACGAATTGAGTTGATATATGTGTGTGTATGTGTGTGTGTGCGCACCAAAAGAGCAACAAGTTTAGCTAACTTTTTTTGCACTTACCCTTAACCAATTTACTCGCAACAGGCTGCATTCGACGCAGTATCCTGCCCAAATCCTATTGAAAATTGGACGGATCGGACAATGGGCTTGGTAGTTATGGCCAAAATAATTTTTCTCGTAAAAAAGCACGTAAAAAATCTAGCTCACTTTTAATGCACACACCCTAAACCGATTTCCTCGCAACATGTTGTATTCGACGCAGAATCTTGTCTCTTTCCTTGTCTTGTCTTGTCTATTTCCTATTAAAAATTGGCCCGATCGGACGATGAGCTCAGAAGTAATGCCCAAAATACTATTTTTTACCGCACGAGAAAGGCATCATCACCGCTAGGTGGATTAATCTGGGTATTTTTCTAAAGAACACAAAAACTTGAAGACTGGGAGAAACTAGAAGATTGAAATACTGCAAGACTGCAGGCTGAAAGGTTGAAAGTCTGAAAGACTGAAAAACTGGAACACTGAAAGAGTTTTCTAAAAGAATAAAAAAGGACAGACTGAAAAACTGTAAAACTGAAAGACTGAATGTGTTGGGTTACCGGACCCTTCCCAACATAGATAGGGGTAGATTGATAGCACTGCCGTAATCGTGAATAATTCCAGGGATCACGCAATTCCAGGCTTCTCGTTACTTGGTTACATGCACAATTTATCACACATTGTCCGATAGTTACACATTTATTTAAACACGTAATTATAGATAAATCATTGCTTAAAACGCCATATATTTACAGGATCATGAACATATAACATTGAACACATTAAAATTTGTTATAGTTCTACTCAACTTTCCTCCATCTTTCCGCCAGAGCTTACTGATTTCCCAAATAATTGTCAATCCTTAGATGTTCGTCCTAGTGACGTCATTAACCGTAAAAAGCCGAATTGTCTTACTCTTTATTCTCTAAGAGATGCTAGAAAGGTGATGGGAGAATTTCTACACGTTATCAGTGACATACGTAGGAATGGGTGAGGCAACTCCCGAACAGAATGGCTGAAGTACTAAAAAACTGATAGATTGGAAGACTGGAAAACTTAAAGATTGAAGGACTGAAAGACAAAAAGACAGAAAGGCTGAAAGACTGAAAGACTGAAGGACTGAACGACTGAAAGACTAAAGGACTGAGAAACTGGAAGTTTAAAAGACTGAGAGACTGAGATTCCGAAGGACATAAGGACTGCAAGACTGAAAACTGAAATACCGAAAGACTAAAAGACTGAAAGACTGAGATTGTACCCCGTTTGGCATAAAGTCGATTGGCATAAAGTCGTTTGGCATAATGGTCGTTTAGCATAATAGCCGTTTGGCATAATGGTTACTTGGCATAATTTGCTATTAAAGCTTTGTGATTGATGAATTGCATTCAGCCATTCAGCTTCGTTGATTCTACTATGAAATATTAGACGCATGAATATACGACGCGGCAAAAGAACAATAAAGAAGGTTCCTGTAAAAACAGAAATATTTCAAATGTTGACACACTTACTAGCAAAATAAATCTTTTTTGATTTAACTTGACATTTGTAGCTAGTCTTATTTTCCATGTAAAGAAAACCTGCCAATTGTGCATGACTTCTTTTTTAGTTTTTTTTTCTTCAAAGGCTCTTCATTCCAACTGGAACTGCTTTTCAACTTAGTTTTCTATAAGCATTTCCTCAGTTATTAATGCCCACCATTGCATGGATATGTATCTTGTGTGGCAAGTACAACAGATACACTATGCTCAGGATGTCGAAAAAGTTTCTGACACCGAGAATCGAGCTTGCCATCTCCGGCAATCCTACGCCTTTGCTCGCAAGGCTACTGGAGGCCCCGATTTCATCAGTCAAAGAAATCTTATTCGCTCATGCATTCTTGAAAATATTTTTTGGAAAGGAATCTCATTCGCTCATACATTAAGACATTAATGTTCTTTGTCGATATTATTCCACATCGTCATCATATCTACCCTACCATCAGTTGGGCAAATGTACTCTTCGAAAGAAGGGATCATATCTTCCCTTTCCTTATACTAAGATAATGTCGAAATTGGAAGGAATCATATCCTTGCTTGCCTTCTACCTGGCATATTTATCCCTCAAGAGGAGATCATATCTCCCCTTGCCTTAAACAAAGCAGATGTCTGCATTGAAAGAAGGAGTCATATTCTCTCTTGCCATCTGCCAAGAAAATGCATTCCTTGAAAGAAGCGATCATATATCCCCTTTGCCATAAACCAGAGAAATGCCTGAATTGATGAAAACAACCACATCTTCTTTTGCTTTCTGTCAGACAAATGCATCCATTGAAAGAAGGAATCATACCTTTCCGGGCCTTTCATTTCATTTATTTAGTCTACATCAAAACAGATAACACTGAATCAACAATTATACGCCACAATACACGGTTCGAGGCCGCATCCATCCATCCTCGAATACGCCCCACGCTCGCCAAGTCGTTTTGATTTCTGTGCCTTAAATCGGGCAAATACCCGAATTGAAAGATGGAATCATATCGTCCCTAATGCCTACTCCTAATGGGACACTACCCCAAATGAGCCAGTACCCCGAATTAGTCATTATTTCAAGTTCCTACATCACATCAATGGAAAAAAAATAACTCAATAAAAGTTTATTACTAAAAACGTAAAAAAAAAGTCCATCCAGAATTCATATGAATGAACAACAGTTTGCCCTTCGCCTTGTACTGTTTCAATGCAGTACAGGGCTAAGTATTCTTACTCCGTAAAATCCCGTTTGCAGCACTTTCTCATGCACAATGCAGAGAGCCAAAGGCATTTGCGGTCAACGTCAGCATGACTACCAGGACAACAATATTGAAGTTGTTTCTTGGTCGCTGTAGTAAAAGCAACAAATTATGGATGAAGCATGGTCTTGGAATCGATGAGTGATTGAGTGGGTGACTAAGAGTGAGCGAGTGAGAGTAAGCGAGTAAGAGTTAATGAGTTAGTGAGAGTTAGTAAAAATGACTGAATGAGTAATAGAGAATGAATAATTGAGTAAAAGAGAGTGAGTGAGTGGGTGAGTAAAAGTGAGTGAGTGAGTAAGAGTGAGTGAGTAAGCAAGAGTGAGTGAGTAAGTAAGATTGCGTGCATGAGTAAAATTGAGTGAGTAAGAGTAAGTGAATGATAACATGAGCAAGTAATAGTGAGCGAGTGGTATGAATGAGCAAGTGAGGAACAGTGAGTAAGTGCGAGTGAGTGACTAAGAGCGAGTGAGTGAGTAAGTGAGTATGTAAGAGTGAGTGAGTGAGTGAACGAGTAAGAGTGAGTGAGTAAGAGTGAGCGAGTAAGAGAGATAGTGAGTGGTTGAGAGTAAATAAATGAGTGAAAATGGATAAGTGAGTAAGAGTGGGTGAGTGGGTAATAATTAGTGATGCAGAGAAAGCGAGTGTGTAAGGGTGTGTGTGTGTGTGTGTGGTAATGCCAATCGATGTACTGGAATTCGGGGTAGTGGGGTGGAGCCATAATACACAACGACTCTACGGCACTACCCATAATTCCATAACCCTTAATGCCATTACCCCAAAGGCCACAACCCCGAACGCCATTACCCCGAATGAATCACTACCCCGAATGAGCCAGTACCTCGAATTAGTCAGTATTTCAAGTTTATTCTTCATTTCAATGAAAACAATTGTTACTCAATAAAAGTTGTTTTACGAAAAAATCAATAACAATCCTTCATCACCTCCTGTTTGCGTCTTTTTCAACGAGCAAGTACTCGATGGCGCGTTCCGTTCTTCAATTAGAGTATATAACGATGAATCCGACGTATTTGGAGGCAGATTTTACAGCATTTTTCATGCAAAATGCAGATAGTTGGTGGTAACTTAATTCCACGACGATTAAAACTGATTTAGCACAAGCCGTTTCAAGTTTGCATGCAAATTAGTATGGGGAAATTTATTTTTTTTATATACTCTTAATGACACTTCCCCATTAAGCGCAGGTTAAAAGAGAACCTACATATTTAAAAGAAATACTTAAGAGCTTTCACTCAGCGAAAATCGCATCTTAATTGATCGTTGCAATAATTAGTAATCGAATTTAATCTATACCGTCGATTTTTTGGCGCTAATTGCATAACTCCTCAACAGGCAACATTGCTGCTCGTGGCGCAAAAGATAGCACACACAAATTCAGGCTACTATGTTGCACTGCACATTTCAGTGATGCCCTTGAAGAAGTTTAACGATCATGACTAAAGATTCGCAAAAAAAAATTTAAAAATTTTCAGAGGTCATTCAGAACATGATAAAGAATTAGATGAGCGCTGTAGAGCAACATCGATTTTTTGAGCCACCCTACTGCATACTTTAGATGTAGAGTTGGACAGAATAAATTAAAAGATCCTTCGTGGGGAATTAGCATCAACAGTGTATGGAAAGCTGGCGGTATACCTTGCTGCGACAAGAAGAACGACAGACGACAAGCAGCTAGAAGCACAATGAGGGCGTCATCTCCTCTTTTTGTATTTTTATCTTGTTTTATACCGGGCAGTCAATTTTCTTCTATCTGCCTTATACCGGACAGGCGCGTTGATTTTAAGAAGGCATTATCTTTCCAGTTAGGCTTACACTGGGCAAACGCGTTTATTAAAATTATTTTAAAACACAAAATTGATTATATTAGCAGTCTTATAAAACTATAAACCTGTGCTAGATATTGCTTGTTGTTGAAAAATATCGATGAAAGTTGAAAGCCACCATGGGAAGGAAAGGGTGCGACGAAATGCAGAGCCATAACATTCTGCCGATCTTCTGTAACCTACGGCTATTGTCTGAGTCACACAGCGCTTCAGAGAGTTACATCGATCAAAGACCTTGGAATCGATCTTGACAGTAAGCTTCGTTTCACTGAACATGCCTCAGTTACCATCGCTAAGACAAACGCTATGCTGTGATTCTTACGGCGTAACACAGCGCAGTTCGATGATGTCAATGCTCTCAAATCGCTGTATTTGATTGACTTGCAACCATTAGAAGACCGTCGAATGATGCCTAAAAGGATGTTTATCTTCGACGTCATAACGTGCAACATCGACTGTAGTTACATCTTGGAGAATGTTCGATTTCATGCACCGTCTCGTCAACTCAGAAATCGCCAACTGTTATGGATCCTTGGCCACCGCACCCATTATGGCCAAAATAATCCATTAGATTTATGCTGCAGACTATTTAATGAAATATGTTGTTTTTTCGACTTCAATGTCAGTAAATTAGTTTTTAAAAATAGAATTAAGTCAAACAATCAGTCTGTGCAATCTTTAAATTGAAGGCGGAGTTCAAATAAATTATAAATTAGAAAATTAGTATCTCTTCTCTCGTACCATAGCACTTTCCCAGACAAAAATGTCGTAGAATGACAATCCAAGTTAAATACACTTAAGCAGAATCTTTATTGCGTTTCTCTAAAAAACTCCAAGTGGCATATTTTTTTATACTCTGCATTTTTTTCATTTCGCGATTCATCGATATCTGATTCGAAATACTTTCGGAGTAATGGCCTTCGGGGTAATGAAATTCGGGGTACTGTCATTCGGGGTAGTGTGGTGGAGCCTACACAACACCTCTCCTTTGACGTAAAAACGACAATAATTATAAAGAATTGAAAATATTTTACTTTAGTTCCAAAATTGGTAATTTCTCAATTATTATGCCAAACGGCCGTTATGACAAACGACATTATGCTAAACGACCTTTACGCCAAACGGCGTTATGCCAAACGACTTCATGCCAAATGACCTACCACCGAGACTGAGAGACTGAAAGATTAAAAGACCGAAATACTAAAAGAAAGAAGTGAAGATGAGGAAGACTTAAATACTTAAATACTAGTACTGTCGGCCAGGCAGTGCAAAAAAAAAACGACTTGAGGCCACTACACTAGGTAATACAGCAATTTAATTTAAATTAGTGAAAAATATACTCAGACTGCAGGATACCACCACGCCGTAACACCATCTTGCCATCAAAACTATAGACTTCGAATCTTATTTTTTTTCTTAAAACACATTTAAAACATTTGCACAATATAAAATACAATACCTACTTTCATCAAAGGATGGTAGCTAAGGAAAATGTATGGCAACAAAATTGATTTGCTGACATTCACAGGCGCTGACTACTTCGATCGTCTGTGACCACCTCTGCTCAAAGTTGAGAACTCTCTAAATGAAGAACTTCAACTGCCTATGATTGAATAACAGTTCATTATTGGTAGAGCTTTCCATTCTTCTTATTCTTCTTTTTCTTCATCATCTCCTTCTTCTTATTTATTTAAGCCGTTATTGGTAGCTTTCACTTCCATACGTCTATTTCCAAAACAATTGCCACGTACACAATTATTCAGGAAGAGTCCAAGACTCCACTCTTTTTCTATTCATCTACGAGATAAGCAACAGCGAGGATGCACCACAGGATTGATGTGTTTCTTCGTTTTTTCCGGCGTATCGAAATCGGGTCCTAAATTAACGAAGATGTGGCTGCGCAGAAATTGTCCCATCTTGCCCGGGGAAGGATGTTCTGTTTGTAACCGAACCAGCCGAAAAACAACAGAGAAGCACAATTTGAAAAACCACTCGCGATGCCATTGATTTTTATCAAAAGAATCCCGTGGCAAAAAAAGCTTTTTAATAACGCAAACCTTGAAAACTTAAAAAAATGACACGGGAGGAAAAATCAGTCCTTGACGCGATCCCCATTTGGCCGAATAAGTCATCTGGCCGAATAGATCATCTGACCGAATAGGTCATCTGGCCGAATAGGACATTTGGCCGAACAGGTCATTCAGCAGAATAGGTCATTCAGTCGAATGTGTCATTTGACTCCTCACATCTCACTTATCACTGTGAAAAGTCAGAAATAAGAAGTTAAAAGTAGTGGGAAGTGAGTAGTGAGACGTTCAACTTCTCACTTCGACTTACTAAATTTTCACAGTAAGAAGTGGGAAATAAGTAGTGAGAAGTGAGACGTCTCACTTTTCACATCTCATTTCTCACTTTTCAAATGACCTGTTCGACCAAATGTCCTATTCGGCCACAATTCCTGTTCGGCTGTTTAAATGTTAATTTATGTTTCGCATTTAACTTCCAGCGCGTGGCCCTTTTTTTGGTATGAGCTGGAATTTTCGGAGTCGACCGGAGTCGACGAAAAGGGTTTTTGCGTCAATTTCGGTCGCGTGAAGTTTGAATGAGTTTTTGTGGAGTCCGTGCGCTCGTCATGTCCCGCCTTTCGGGGTAGCGAAACGGAGTGTGGAGCAGTTTGTGAAGTGAAGCGTGAAAAAGTGAAGCGAAAAGTGAACCGTCGATCGCCAATTAAGCGGCGGTGGTCCAAAAGGTTTCAAGCTCTCGGCGCGTGGAATACGTCGTCAATTCATACCACAGTGCCGGATTGGAACCGAAGGCGAGGGTTCATTTCATCACGGGCGGTCATAGCCGTAAAAATCGAAGCCTTTTGGAGGTACGTTGGCCCTTGTCCGGAGGGGAAGATCAAGCGCGACTCTAGTTCGGTCATATTTGCACGGGCTCATCAGCTGCACGCCATCCTGCAGCTAGGCGGCGATTCCTCTGTCGCCGCTATCGTAAGAGACAGCTTTGCCGCCATCGCCACGAACAGGTTCGACACCACCGGCGAGTCCCAGCAAGTCTACGAAGAAGAAAACCTGTGACTAGTTTATAGACATGGTCATGATCTAGAAACGTTTCCATTTCCGTACCAACTCCAAATATGTGTTCACCCCGAAGCAAATAAATCCCAATGAATGGTCGAGAAAGAAGATAGAGTAGTTCCGTTTAAGTTTTTTATTTAGAGTAGTCACTGAGAGATCATTCCGTTTGCTTTTCCGTTCCGTTGTCTACGTCGATCATTCGCTTCGCATAATTTCTGCCGGGATTTGTTAGCGGGTTGGAAGAGTTTGAGAGTTCCAAGTGGGAGTAAAATCATTTGGGAGGTGGCCAAGTTGGTAAAAAACACTTGGCGCAAAGCGTAATTTTTGGTTTCAGCCAGCGACCGTTCACTCGACCCCTGAAGAGAGAAGTCGAGAAGTAGTCGGGCAAAACAACTCGACCGGTGGTCTTCTGGAAGTGGCGCTTAAGTCACTGGTTATAATAATAACCTCGAGCTGAAGCTTCAAACGGTTACAGTGTGTTCGGCCTAGTGGCATTCGGTCAAATGGCTTTCGGTGAGGTTTAATCGGTGGAACGCGTTATATTGGCATGGTCACGTCCCAGCTTAAAAATTTGCGAAATGCCATGCTTCTTGTTCCTGACATAGATACGACCTTGGACAACCTCATAGAAAGGATGTGTCGCGACTTGAATATTTGTAATGCGATAAACACAGCAGCATATCAGACCAGCGTTGGTAGTATATAATAACAATGCTGCAGCTAGTTGGGGGTTCTTATATTGTCGTTCGTCTCGGCTACACCGATCCAAATCCTCCTTACAAATAGATCTACAATACTTGGACGTAAACCGTTGATTTTCATTTCATATTTTTTGCTTTTCCCATTCCAGATTGGTCGCCATCGAGGTCACATCGCTCGAGGACGTCTACTGGCTCGAGGATTCACGAGCCAGCCAAATATTGGGCAAAGATTGGCAAATCTGGTCCCAGGCGCGGCAAAAACTCCCGACGTCCAAATCCAATCTGGAGGCGCTGAAAGCCGATCTCTGGTCAACTGTGGTCAAATCCAGCCAACATCAGGACGCATGGACATGGGGTGGAATGTTGGTGGTCTCCGTGTCGGTTGCTGGCCTGGTAACCCTGGCGGCCATGACGCAACCCTCGTTGGCACCGGAAGCCCGACATTCCTTGCTACAGTACGTAACCGGGAAGTATTTGCTACCGGCCAACTGCAAAGTCCACTGGGACTGGCAAGACCCAGCCATCGTCGGTGGGACAATGTGCTTTACGGTGCGATTCCACCAACGGAATGGTCAAGCCTACCCTATCTGTGATACAGACCAGTTCTTCGTGGAAGTAACCGAAGGGACCCGCAAGATCATCACCATCAGCGAACTTGGATCGCCGACCGATCCAAACAATGCCAACATTGCCAAGGTAAAGTTCACCGTCCGAACAGCCGGGCAGTACAAAATCTCGGTACTAATCGGATCGAGTCACATCGCCGGCAGTCCGTTCCTGAAAACCTTCATTCCTGGTCCAATGGACGCGAGACGATCACGACTGATCAGACCGGCCAGTACCGTAGTCTGCTGCGCCGGGGCACCAACATTCCTGCACATCGAGCCACGTGATGAGCACGGCAACACATGCCAGTTTACGCCCGAATGCGATCCTATCAAAGGCTACAAAATTGATATATTCGATCTTAATGGTAAGCATAACGATAAGTACTGCAACGCAATCACACTTTCCTACGATAAGGTCAACTCAAGAATCAGCCTCACTGCGTTATTCCCGGAGCCCGTATGTCTACGGGCGATTATCAGCTACGAAACTCTCCCAATTCCGAACGGAGAATTTGATATCATCGTTCTTAGCAGTAGTGACACAACGCTGGTGCATAAAAATATTGCTTCTAGGAAGCACAACATTTGCTACGAGGCTAAACTGTTTGGCATTTTTGGTCAACAACGATGGAGCAAGCCAAGGAAGGTGCTCTGCTACGTTGGACCGAAGCAGGTCACCATCAAGGAGATGATCCTCAAAATCATTCCCAAACGGATCGCTACTTTCCGGTTGTGTCCTTCGACAAAGGTAAAATCATTTCACATTAGTTTTCTATGTCGTGCTGGTTTGACCGATAATTCCTTTTTACAGTTCCACTTCCTACCGCCGTCCAACCTACAGGTGAACAACAATCATGGAGCAATTTTCATCATCGACGACGGTTGTCAGCCAAAAATTGAACTGGCCTCCAAAGAGCGGAACGTGATCGCGGCCACCTTTACGCACTTTCTGCTCAAGAACATCGGTGGCTCGGAGACCTTCAAGGACAAGCAAGATTTTTTCTACCATGAAGTGAGACTCGTACGCTCAATCTGGACCCCTCGGAACACGGCATTCTTATGGGAGTTCATTTTCTGATTTTCTTTGCAGGTCCGTAAGTTTCATTCCAATTACTATCACGAGAAAATTTCGGTTAAGGTGCAACGGGACAAAATCCTCGAATCCAGCATGAAAGCAACGAAGAATTTCTCCGTATCGGACTGGTGTGGAAACTTTGAAGTTACGTTCCAGGGCGAACAAGGTGGGTTTTTTGTTATTTTAACGTATTTTTTAATATGCGAAATCTGCTTCTTTTTCAGGCATTGATTGGGGTGGGCTTCGACGAGAATGGTTCGAGCTCATCTGCAGTGCCCTGTTTGATCCTCGCGGTGGACTGTTCTGTACATTCCATGACAAAAGACAAGCGCTCGTTCACCCGAATCCTAATCGGCCACCACATCTCAAATTGAAACATTTCGAGTTTGCCGGAAAGGTGGTCGGCAAGTGTCTGTATGAGAGTGCTCTCGGGGGAACATATCGGCAACTAGTTCGAGCGAGATTTTCCCGTTCGTTCCTTGCTCAGTTGATTGGCCTGCGGGTGCACTACAAATATTTCGAACAAGACGATCCCGATTTGTACTTGTCCAAGATAAAGTACATCCTGGATACGGATTTGGATACCAGTGAGAATCTCGAACTATACTTTGTCGAGGAGATATACGACACGAGTGGTCAGTTGGTGAAAACCGTTGAACTCATTCCGAATGGGGCCAAAACAAGGGTCACGAATGCGACCAAAAACCAATATCTGGATGCCTTGGCACAGCAACGACTGTGCAACAACGTGCGCGAGGAGATTGACAGCTTCCTGAAGGGTTTGAATGGAGTGATACCAGATAACTTGTTGAGCATATTTGATGAAAATGAATTGGAGGTAATTGGTAGTAAATTGAATCAACGTTGTTGTTATGATCTCTAATTTAATCCTCATGCAGCTATTGTTATGTGGAACCGGTGAATACTCAATTGCTGATTTCCGAGCGAATCACATAGTGAACGGTGGATCGCCAGAGTTCCGTAGAGTACTTGGGTGGTTTTGGGCAGCAGTAGGCAACTTTTCGCAAACGGAAATGGCACGATTGTTGCAGTTCACGACCGGGTGCTCACAGTTGCCTCCGGGAGGTTTTCAGGTGATTATCAGTGGGATACCATTTTCCTTGAGTCAACATTCAAACATTATTCTCCCACAACAGGAACTCAATCCTCGATTCCAGATTACTGCAGCTCCAACGTTTGGAAATTTGCCAACTGCTCACACATGGTAAGTATAAAAATCGGGGAATGACCAAAGGCAGAGCGAATCATCTCCAACGAAAAATTACAGGAAAAATAGCCGTGGTGAAATTGTAGAAAAAATAGCGCGATAAGTTTTTAATACCCCAAAAGGAAGCAGAAATGTGTAAAAATAGTCGATTCTGGCTGTTATGAGCATGAGCATTATGACCGTTAAATTCGTAGTTGCTACTTCATGATTGACTTGAAAAGAACTTGGAAAATTGTACAGAGAACCAAATGGATATGGTTTGGAGTTATCCATTCTCAATGTACATGTTTCGGAAGCCCAAATATTTGCAGTCAAAACTGGCGCCGATCAGATCCTCACGATCATATTGGAAGAAAAGGATTGTTAGTCCGACTTTCGTTGCGACTAAAGACCGAGTATACCTCTGCATCTCCACGATTGTCTTGTGCTAAGATATTGTGTTAGTTACAAAGGATATTTTATCTCGATTCACTTTGGTCAGCAATTTAACATACAGTGTGACCAAACGAGCACTGGTTAATAAATTTATCGGTCACACAAAGCAGACCAAATTACTTGAAAGGAAGGTGCGGTCGTTCTACTCACTTCCCGCAATACGAAAATTCACTAATTAATTTATTTACTGACCGCACAAGACAGAACAAAATAAATTCGGATGATCGCGCGATCGTTATACGTACTTCACGAAAACACGAGCACGATCTCTTCATTTACTCACTAACCGCCAAAGCACAAACCCGGGTTTTGTGAATATTTTGAAGATAAAAATAGTCTATTTGGCTGTTACATTGTTTTCTACCTCTTGAATGTCAAATGAGAGAAACCCACGCCGCCATTATCGCATGCGAAATAATGGATAAGCTAGATTAGAGAAATTTATTATGAATTGTCAAGAAAATTATTTTGAGCTTTTAGTGGAATGTCTTCACTTGTCATAAGACGAGATTGTTTAATCATTTATTATCAGACTAAGGCCGGAGTGGCCTGTGCAGTGCATAGAAATCTTCTCCATTCAACTCGGTCCATGGCTACAAGTCGCCAACCACGCAGTCTGTGGAGGGTCCGCAAATCGTCTTCCACTTGATCGATTTTACCTTACTGTTACTTTATTGTACCTTCGACAAATACGTATATCGACTTCAACAGTAAGGTCGTCTTCCGTGTCTCGTACATGACTTGACTTGAGTCGGCGTGTATAAGTCGAGTCATGTACGAAACACGGAAGAGGACCTTACTGTTGAAGTCGATATACGTTTCTGTCACAGGTACAATCAAGTGGTTTACATTATTTAGAAGAGACTTCCGAAAATAGCGAGTTATTTCGTTAAAAAATTTAAAAAAAAGCTGTGATATGTAGAGAAAACGTTGGTTTTTCAGCTGTGGGAAAACGCGCCATCCAGCTGTTCCACCAGCAGAATCTATCGGATTGATGTGCTTCTATTAACTAGAATTTGATGAGGAAATTCGTAGGGACATTCATCCGCGGATTCAGAGGGAACATTTCCGGAAATTCGTAACGCATTTCCTCCGGGAAAACGGGGAGGAATTCAGTAGAGAATTCGAAAGGAAATTTATCCGGGAGTTTGGAGAAAAATGCTCTGAGAATTCGGAGGAGAATTCCTCTGGGAATTCGGAGAGGAGTTCCTCCGGAAAATCGGAGGGCAGCTTCTGCGTGAATTCGTAAGGAGTTCCTCCGAAAATTGAAAGTAGAATTCATTGGGGATTTCATAGGGAAATTCAAAGGGTAGGAATTCTTGAAGTAACGTCTTGAGGAACTTCCGGAAGAATTAAAGGTATTTCCAAAAGAATTGTTGGAGGAATTCCTGAGGCAATTTTTGAAAGAAGTTCATTAGCAATATCTGAAGAAAAATGGTAATTAAACTCCTGGAGTAATTTCCAGAGGAATTCGTGGAGGCATTCCCTAAGAAAATCCTTTGGAGGAATTTCCAGAGTAATACCTGGAAGATCTACCGAAGAAAAAAAATGGTGGAATTTCTGAGACAATTCTTTCATGAACAATTCAAGTTCATGAACAACATCTGGATCTATTACCGAAGAAATTTGAGGAGGAATTTTCAAAAGATTTTTTTGAGGAACTTCCGAAGTAACTCCCTAAGGAACAACCTTAAGAAATTCTGAAGGAATTTCCGAGGAAACTCCTGAAGGAAGTTCATAAGCAAATCTGGAGCAAGTTCCATAAGAATTTCTGGAAGAAATCACAAAGGAAATTGAAAAGATAATACTAAATGGAATATCTGGAGGAATTTCCCAAAGTTCGGGAAGAATATTTCATCGAGTAGCTAGACGAATTTCCGAATCAAATCATCAATTGATTCAGAATAATTTGTTAAGAAAGTTAGGGGAACTGTATCGGTTTTGACCATGTTACTAATTTGGCCAATTTTGCGAATAACTCCAAAAATAAAGCAGTTCGCAAGGGTTTTATTAGTTCCAACAAGAAAGAGATATATCCCTCACGCTTCAACGCTGCTTTCAACTGATCGATTATTTTGGAAAAATATGTATTTTTTGGGGTTGGCCAAATTAGGCACTAAGTTGGCCAAAACCGGTGCACTTCCCCTATTTTGGGCTTTTTAGTGAAAGTGAAAAATTCGAAATCGATTCTTGATGCCAAATGCCTTAGAAATGCATGAAACGTCGAAATTTGACATAACCTCGAAAAAAAAATTGAATAAAATAGACTTTTCGGGACTTTAAAAATTTTTGGAACTTTAATTTTTTTTCGGAATCGAAATTCTTTTATCGTGCCAAATGCCTTAAAAATGCATGGAACGTCGAGATGCGGTGCTAGCCCAAAACATTTTTTTTAAAGTGACTTTTTGGGGCTTGACAATTTTCTGGAACTTTCGGAATAATTTTTTTTTTCGTTGCCAGACAACACCAGATATCGACGTTTCATGCATTTCTAAGACATTTGGCATAAAAAACCAATGCTTGAACATGCGATCTTAGGATCTGCAGGTGAATACTCTACCACCGCACCACACTACACATCTTAAAGTGAATCGGATTTTTGTCTTACATAAACTACACAATTCATATCTTCACAACTGCACAACTGTATTACGATTCACATAGACATTCATTCGCACTAGGATATTGCGAGGAATATAAGTCATTACGAGTTTTTATTCACACAAATACGATTGATTTTCACTACGATAAAAATTATCGTATACGATACATTTAATACAACATTTTTCGACAATAATCTGACAAAGTTTGATATGCAGTGCGATTAAGATTTTTTATGGACGCAAATGCTACTTTATTTGCTGTTTGTTATACGATATGTGGTTTACTGGGTGACACCAAATTATCACTGTATCGATCACGCCAAAATAGCTGGTGCTTAACTATTGAGTACCTTCATCTGAGTCCGGATCTTTCCTAAATAATGTGAGCTTCCGGAAAGATAGAATTCCGAAATTCTGAGAATTCCTACTAGAATGCCAGACACTAGCTCCGAATCAATGACGTTGCGTGCGAGAGGTCTTAATGATAACCACATGTCTATACACGTTTCGTTATGCAGCGAGCAAAATCTGCGCGATATCGATATATGATGCTTTTTATCAATCACATCTTCGTTGAACATTTATTCCATTTCTCTAAGTCCGAAACGTAAACAATAAGGCCAGCAAACGTCAAAATATGGAAGATTTTTTCCTAGCAATACGCGCGTACAGCACGCACTAGTCACTATGAAAACGTCTTATACTAGGGGCAGACATACCCAAGATTTTTTTATGTACAGGTTATCCAACTTCGTCAGTAGATGGGAATAACCAGCGCGGGGGGAAAACATACATTTTCAGTGCAAAACGTAAACAAACGAGCATAAATTCCATACAAAAATCCAAGATGGCTGAGTTGGGGATATTGACAAGTCGGATAACCTGTATACATAAAAAAATCTTGGACATACCGTTGCACATTGGGCCACGCCGTAAAATTAGGAGGAAAAAATTATTTTCACCATAATGATATATTTTAGGATCAAAGTTTCTTCAGCAAAGTCAAAGCTTATTATTTAAGCTTTATTTTGAAGTTTGTTGCAATAGGGTGGCCCCACTACATTTTGAGATAAAATTTTTAACTTCTATATTTCTAATTTTAGCATTGTACGATGTTCCAGAAAGTTGTTCTTTATTTAATTTTGAGGCACTTTGCTGAAGAAACCATTTTTGTACGTCATTTGTATCATTTGTTATGATAATTTTAAATAATTATGTTAGGGTGATCCTAAAAAATCAATATTTTGATTGTAACTTTTTATTTTAAATTTTTATCGAATTGACGTCTTCTACAAAGTTTTAGAGCATAAAAAATGCACGTTTTGGTTACATAACCAAGTAAATTCATTGGTGGATTGCAGAGATATCACTGTTTTTCTTGAAAAAATCCGTTGTTTTCAAATGCCTGTATTTTTGAATGGGGGAAAAAGGGGGATCCATTTTTCCCAGGCTTAGACAGAGGAAGGGCTAAGGATTGCTCTGCATATTTTGGTATTGGGGAATTTGAGGGAATTTGAGGTTTTTCCATCATTTTAAAAATGGCTTTATGTACGAGGAAATCAAAATAATCAGTTCTAGAAGTGTTATAAAACCGAAAATTCCGCCCAATTCGTCAAAAACAAAATGTTTATATGTAGTAATCATAACTTCCTTATATATTTCCAGCGCATCTTCACTCAATATACCGATTGGTAGAATAACATGTTCAATAATATCAACGCTTATCAACGTGACAACTTCACTGAACAGACCGTAATCGTAGGTTGTTTACATCACTTGTTCAATCGATTTTACTTTAAAATCGTTAGGGTGGTATGGAAAATTAGGTTTTTCGAGCGTAGTTTTTTTTATTTAACTTTTATCTAGATATTTATTAGGGTGGTTTAAGAATTCGATTTTTCTCCACACCGATCACTTAATTCTGTCCCATGTTCTGAGTGTCCTCCGCGAATTTGAGCGAAATTGGATAACAACTGATTCAGCACTAGTTGTTTCAAAATTGCATGGGAATTAGTATGGGGAAGTGGATTTTTCATCCTACTGATTATGGCGCTTCCCCATACAGCGCTGGCGAAAAAAGCCACATGGCCAAAATCGCTTGTTGATTAATCGTTCCAATAATTAGTAATCGATTTGAATCCAGCTTGCGAATCTTTGATGATCTTTATTGAACTTTTCGAAGCGCATGTTCTGCTTTCGCCAGCGCTTAATTGGAAAGCGCCATAATCAGTATGATGAAAAGTTCACTTTGCCCATACTAATTCCCATGCAAATTTGAAACGGCTCGTGCTAAATCAATTCCTAGAAATGATTATTTTGATTTCCTCGTACATAAAGCCATTTTTAAAATGATGGAAAAACCTCAAATTCCCTCAAATTCCCCAATATCAAAATATGCAGAGCAATCCTTAGTCCTTCCTGTGTCTAAGCCTGGGAAAAATGGATCCCCCTTTTTCCCCCATTCAAAAATACAGGCATTTGAAAACAACGGATTTTTTCAAGAAAAATAGTGATATCTCTGCAATCCACCAATGAATTTACTTGGTTATGTAACCAAAACGTGCATTTTTTTATGCTCTAAAACTTTGTAGAAGACGTCAATTTGATAAAAATTAAAACTAAAAAGTTACAATCAAAATATTGATTTTTTGGGATCACCCTAACATAATTATTTAAAATTATCATAACAAATGATACAAACGACGTACAACAATGGTTTCTTCAGTCAAGCGCCTCAAAATTAAATAAGGAACAACTTTTTAGAACATCGTACAATGCTAAAATAAGAAATATAGAAGGTAATTTTTTTTCTCAAAATGTAGTGGGGCCACCCTATTGCAACAAACTTCAAAATAAAGCTTAAATAATAAGCTTTTATTTTGCTGAAGACACTTTGATCCTAAAAAGTTATCATTATGGGGAAAATATTTTTTCCTCCTAATTTCACGACGTGGCCCACTGTGCGTTGTAAATGCGCTGTGAGCATGGTGACAGACATACATTTTGTTCTTACCTGAGATAATAGGAAGGAAAGCGAAGAGAGAACTAACTTCAGAACGGGTACATTTCGGCTGATGCCAATAGCGCTTTATTCTGAAAATATGTGAAAATTATATATAAAAAGTTATAAAAAATGCTGGGTTAATTTCATTCAAGTACCACACATATAGGCAATTCGCTGTTGATAAAAAATCGAAGCATGGTATGAATTCAGGCCGTGCCGAACTTCGATAGGGGCAGCGAAGAAAAAAAATATTTTCGCATTTTGATCAGCTAATGGAAATATATTAAAATTTTTAATTTCTATTTCTATTTGTCAAATGAGAGACAGTTGCGGAACTGTGAAAACAAAAGGCGTCCTATCAGTTAATAATACAATTTCGATCTTCTAACCGAATTTGCTCCCTAAAATGGCCTATTGCTTGATTATTTATTATTATTATCCAATAGGGTGTCTCAAAAAATCGATGTTCGAAAAGTCATTGTGCTCAACCCTGAAATGAAAGATATACCTGTTTGGATAATTTTTGTAGAGCAAACCGAATTTCTAAAAATCGTTTAGAGGTCGCGCCAGATCGATTTTGAAAAATGAGCTTTTAGGTAAAAATCAAATATTGGGTCCTATCACAATTTTTTTGAGGGTCACCCATTCGTTTCATATTTTTTTATTTTTCTGTGGATCTTTGCCCATATTCTCCATGAATTAGTTTTTGGTATTATGCGTTTTTACAGTCTGCAGAACTTTTTAAATATCGAAAAACACACATTTTTCTGACTAATTTTCGAAGTTATTTCATCCTCACAGAAAAAATATTTTTTTCTCGTTCAGAAAAACTTACATATCACAAAGAGCTATTTATAAGGAGTATTTTCATAAAAAAAGATCCAAGAAATGTTGTTCGGGGGCTGAGATATTGCAGTTTTAGTAAATAGTCAAAAAGTGTACAAATTCGGTACTTTTTCTTTACATGTTATAATTTCATCAAGATTGCACCAATATTTTAATTTAATTTTAAAACAATTCAAAAGCAAATGAATGGGAATATTTTCTAGGTAACATAGCTTTTCTTTCCGATGGAGTTGGTTACCTGAATTACAGGATTTGGTCGGAGTATATGGATGGAGCCAGTTATAAAATGATATCACACCCAACAGTTAATATGTACACTACTAAAAATCCACACATATTTATTGGCAAAAATCCATAGATTTAACTTATGATGCATATCAGCGCACACATATCCATTTTCCACGCGAACTATTTATAAAATATATATCCAAATAAACTTTATATGTGGTCTTGAATTAGCAATTATTTAATTTATGTGTGGTTCTATATCAATTATATTAGGGTGGAGCTATTGCAAAAATCTATAACGGCGACACATATATCTTATATAGTTATTTTTGGCAGTGTAGCAATATACAAGTAATCAGGTTTACTATGATCTCTTTATTAGTTTTGATTCAATCATAGGATGCTTTTCACGGTATACAAAAAACAAGGCAGGCTCAGCACGTATGTAAACATTCAGTTTGAATGTAAACATGTGTCGTCACTACTATCTTCGCACAAGCTGAACTGAGACGATGCTCTACGGTCTCAGCATGCTTACTTTTGTACTCTAACATGTGGCGATAAAATATGCGTCACTCTTGAAGTGTCATTTTTCCGTTTTTACTTTACGTTTATTCCGTTTTTACTTTTCAATATCTCAAGTGAACTCATGGAAAAGCTGTCGAACTGATACGACGAAAAATAATGTTTGACTGTCACATGACATATCAAAAGCATCACGGTATACAGACAACACGGTAGGCTCGTAAGAAAAGTGACACATCAAGAGTGACGCATATTTTAACGCCATATATTAGAGTACAAGCATGCTGAGACCGTAGAGCATCGTCTCAGTTCAGCTTGTGCGAAGATAGTAGTGACGACACATGTTTACGTTCAAACTGAATGTTTACATACGTGCTGAGCCTGCCTTGTTTTTTGTATACCGTGAAAAGCATCCTATGATTGAATCAAAACTAATAAAGAGATCATGGTAAACCTGATTACTTGTATATTGCTACATATTAACTGTTGGGTGTGATATCATTTTATAACTGGCTCCATCCATATACTCCGACCAAATCCTGTAATTCAGGTAACCAACTCCATCGGAAAGAAAAGCTATGTTACCTAGAAAATATTCCCATTTATTTGCTTTTGAATTGTTTTAAAATTAAATTAAAATATTGGTGCAATCTTGATGAAATTATAACATGTAAAGAAAAAGTACCGAATTTGTACACTTTTTGACTATTTACTAAAACTGCAATATCTCAGCCCCCGAACAACATTTCTTGGATCTTTTTTTATGAAAATACTCCTTATAAATAGTTCTTTGTAGTATGTAAGTTTTTCTGAACGAGAAAAAAATATTTTTTCTGTGAGGATGAAATAACTTCGAAAATTAGTCAGAAAAATGTGTGTTTTTCGATATTTAAAAAGTTCTGCAGACTGTAAAAACGCATAATACCAAAAACTAATTCATGGAGAATATGGGCAAAGATCCACAGAAAAATAAAAAAATATAAAACGAATGGGTGACCCTCAAAAAAAATTGTGATAGGACCCAATATTTGATTTTTTACCTAAAAAAAGCTCATTTTTCAAAAATCGATCTGGCGCGACCTCTAAACGATTTTTTAGAAATTCGGTTTGTTCTACAAAAATTATCCAGACAGGTATATCTTTCATTTCAGGGTTGAGCACAATGACTTTTCGAACATCGATTTTTTTTGGGACACCCTATTATCCAATCATCGTCAAACTCTTTCAAAGTTATTTATGCAAATGAAATAATTATAAAAATAATTAATTTATTTTTTAAATAGTTTATTTAATGAATAATGATATGAATCACCACGAATCGTTGATATACGTTTCAAAGACGAACGCGTCTTCAACTTATTGTAATAGGAATATAATATCAAGAATATTTGATTTATATATTCTCAGGATAATTGGTCAAGTTATTAATTTGTGATTTTGTTAATCGGCTTCTTCCAAAAAAAAAATCTCCAGCAATTCTTTCGTTTATAACTCCGAAACTTCTTCCAAACTAATCCAGGAATTTATCTGGATATCCTTCAAGAATTGCTTTGGAATTTGCCTCAAGAATTCCTCCAGCAATACGTTCAGAAATACCCTCTCCCTCTTAATGAAATCCTTCAGGATTTTCTCTAGGAATGTTACTCCTGATTTTTTTTTAAATGCCACCCTAAAAATTCTCAAAAACTTTCCGCAAAAATGCCCCAAGGATTCTTTCGGAAATTTTATCAGGTATTTTGAGAATTCTACCGAAAATTCTTTCAAATTTCTCCGAGAATTCTAATCATTTATCATCGTTCTATGGACCCACAAAATATTATACATAATATGTAATACACATTGTGGGAGACGTTTTTTTGCAAACTATAACGAGAATGCATTGAATGGCGGGGATATACTCTATGATAAATTCGTTTGAAAAAGCTCCAAATGCGATAGGTAGGGGAAGAGGGGGCAATATGCCCTAGCTAAGCAATGACTGCTCTAATGTCTCAACTGTAATGATTTTTATGGGTATTTTTACCTCATGCAACAGTCAAACAATAAAGCTAGCTGATGCCATTTTAAAATTGTTGAATACCTATATTTTGCTGCCGGAAAACTCATGAGGCAAAACGCCTTTTAGCTTGCAGTCCCTATGGAACAACGGACTACGCGTTGGCAAATCAGTATATGGTATGAACAGTGCGTGTAGGCTAGTCCCAGTAGGGCGTATTGTCTCGCCGAAATGTTAGATGCTTCATCAAAATGTAGAAAGTTTTGGGTTTTTCCTACTTTCCTTTCGATTATTTAGACACTTTTTTCGCCTACATAGTTGAAGGTCTAGTTTTGTTACGACCTTCTCAAACACGGTAAATATAAAGGAAATATCCAAAAGGCGTTTTGCCTAGGGGGGGGGGCGTTTTGCGGCCTTCTCTCCTACATGTACTAATTTTACACAGCTGTGCCAAAAAAAAAACTGTAATCTTTAATGACAAATGAGCAAGAACGAAGTCTTTTATCATAGCATGTGGGTCGGATTCCCAATTCTGCATATATTTTGAGAAAATTTTGATATGGATTTGTGATGTTAGGGAAAGTTACAGAAATCCATTGAGGTCAGAAAAAAAACACAAAACCCGGAATTGAATATTTATTGCATTTTGAATACTTTGTTCAAAGTTCTAATGTTCCATAATATGCACAACTGAATTGAAGTTGTCAAAGTGCCTGTAAAAGCTTATTGGAGATGATTTTAGGGTTAGAGAGTCTAAATAGTAGTTTGTGCAACTAGTTGCAAAAAGATGATTTTTTCAGCACGAGGCTTGCCGAGTTGGATAAATACTACGAGTGCTGAAAAAATCGAGTTTTGCAACGAGTTGCACACGCTATTTTTTGCAATGACGAAAAATGGGCTTTAATATGATTAATCTGTACCAAAATTGTATAGTCTAGTTTAATCCTCATGATCATTCTTGCCAATAAATCATATTTCTGCAGAGAGCAATCAGATTTCATGTTATCGTGCCACATTGCATAGTTCGACAAGCCATGAAGCAAAAATGAACTTCCTTTTGGAAAATTTTGATGTCATGTTCATCAAACTAATTAATTTATTATGAAGCGCAAAGAATTCACTACATAAGCACTTACCCAAGCTAATTCAGCAAAATGTAGTCATGTAATTACTATTCTGATGTTGGTTTTCCATTATAGCACCCAAATGAGTGCTATAATGAATATTATGCAACTCATTTGAGTTGCATAATGTTCATTAAAGCACCCATTTCGTTGGTATGGAAAAGTAGGCCGTTTTATCACTCAAAGACGAACTGTAAACCAGGTATTATGATCAGGAATTGCAAAAAATTATTTATTATTTCATAGTTCAGGTATTGACAGAATTTATTTCAATTTACACGTCAATGACTTTTACACAATCCTCACGTAATATTTGCTGAGTTTATCCAAAAGTTTCTTATTCAATGTCTTCAATGATTCCATAAAACTTTCTGCTGAATGTAAACAATCCTTCACAAAAACAATCATCCTAATCTACAAGAAATTTATAGGTGCTCTCTAGATAGTTTTTTGTTTTCAGAAGTTTTCAATGAATTTGGCTAGTAGATTGTTTCCCAAGATTCCCAATGAATTTCTTTGAAAATATGTTTATCTTCCTGTTTCTCAAATTTCAATATTAGATAATAATTCTAGAAGGTATAGGAAGACAATGTTTAATGTGTGATATTTTTAGAACTTTATTACCGTGATCATCAATTGATGTGATTAATGTACATTAACCTTCAAGAGAAGTCCAGAATTACTTCCGGCATTCTACAAATTCTTCTTGCTATATAGCTTACAGTAACTCAGGATAACTTCAAGGATTCAAACTTGCAAGGATCGTTATATCAGGCTATACAAAAGCTTTATTGAATTACAGTCCAACTCACATTGTAGACGCTTGAGAGTAGGGATCTTGTTTATGTCTCGTTCCAGTTATTTTAACATTTATATTAACATTATCCCTTCTGCAAAGAATTATTTTGAAAATTCAGGAATTTCATGAGTTCCAAAAGTGTTCATGAGTACTAATAGTACATGCTTGAATTGAAAATATGTCTGGAAGAAAATAAAAAATTGGAATTATATTTCTGTAAGCAATGATACTTTCTACATTTTGGAATCATCATATTTTCATGCATGAAATTTTTGTAGGAATGGTCTGGAAATTCAGAAAAACTGAGGGTATTTGATTCGTCCAAATTTATTTTTATTTATTTATCATCAGACTAAGGCCGGAGTGGCCTGTGCTGCACATAAAAGACTTCTCCATTCAGCTCGGTCCATGGCTGCACTTCGCCAACCACGCAGTCTGCGGAGGGTCCGCAAGTCGTCCTCCACCTGATCGATCCACCTTGCCCGCTGTGCACCTCGCCTTCTTGTTCCCGTCGGATCGTTGTCGAGAACCATTTTCACCGGATTACTGTCCGACATTCTGGCTACGTGCCCGGCCCACCGCAGTCTTCCGATTATCGCGGTGTGAACGATGGATGGTTCTCCCAACAGCTGATGCAACTCGTGGTTCATTCGCCTCCTCCACGTACCGTCCGCCATCTTCACCCCACCATAGATGGTATGCAACACTTTCCTTTCAAAAACTCCCAGTGCGCGTTGGTCCTCCACGAGCATCGTCCAGGTCTCGTGTCCGTAGAGAACTACCGGTCTTATAAGCGTTTTGTAGATAGTCAGTTTGGTACGGCGGCGAACTCTATTCGATCGGAGCGTCTTGTGGAGTCCAAAGTACGTACGATTTCCAGCCACTATGCGTCTCCGAATTTCTCTGCTGGTATCGTTATCGAAGGTCACCAGTGAGCCCAAGTACACGAATTCTTCAACCACCTCGATTTCGTCACCACCGATAGAAACTCGTGGTGGGTGGCTCACATTGACCTCTCTTGAGCCTCTTCCTATCATGTACTTCGTCTTCGACGTGTTGATGACTAGTCCAAACCGTTTAGCTTCGCTTTTCAGTCTGATGTAGGCTTCCTCCATCCTCTCAAAGTTACGTGCCATGATATCAATGTCGTCGGCGAAACCAAATAACTGGACGGACTTCGTGAAAATCGTACCACTCGTGTCAATCCCTGCCCTTCGTATTACTTCCTCCAAAGCGATGTTGAATAGCAGACACGAAAGACCATCACCTTGCCGTAACCCTCTACGCGTTTCGAAGGGACTCGAGAATGCCCCTGAAACTCGAACTACGCACATCACCCGATCCATCGTCGCCTTGATCAACCGTATCAGTTTATCCGGAAATCCGTTTTCGTGCATTAGCTGCCATAGCTGGTCCCGATCGATTGTATCATATGCGGCTTTGAAGTCGATAAATAGATGATGTGTGGGCACGTCGTATTCGCGGCATTACTGCAATACCTGACGTATGGCGAACACCTGGTCTGTGGTAGAGCGTTCACCCATAAATCCCGCCTGGTACTGCCCCACGGACTCTCTTGCAATTGGTGTTAGTCGGCGGCATAAAATTTGGGAGAGTACCTTGTAGGCGGCGTTCAGCAATGTGATTGCGCGGTAGTTGCTACAATCCAGCTTATCGCCCTTTTTGTAGATGGGACACACGACACCTTCCATCCACTCCTGCGACAGAACCTCATTCTCCCAAACCTTGGTAATCACCCAGTTTAGCGCTCTAGCCAGTGCCTCACCACGGTGTTTAAACAGCTCTCCTGGTAGCTGGTAAACTCCAGGGGCTTTGATGTTTTTCATCCGGCCGATCTCCTCCTGGATTTCCTGGTGATTCGGAGCCGGAAGTCGCATGTCCTGCGCGCATGCTCCTAGGTTCATTACCATACCGCCATACCGTTATCTGCCATATCGCCATTCAGGTGCTGCCGCCACCTTTGGATCACCTCATGCTCGTTTGTAAGAAGGTTCCCGTTTATGTCCTTACAAATATCAGGCTGTGGCACGTGACTCTTACGTGAACGGTTCAACTTCTCATAGAACTTTCGTGTGTTATTAGCGCGGTACAGTTGCTCCGTCTCTTCACGGTCTCGATCTTCCTGCTGGCGCTTTTTCCTCCGGAAAATCGAGTTTTGTCTGTTCCGCGCCCGTTTGTATCGTGCCTCGTTCGCCCTCGTGCGGTGTTGCAGCAATCTCGCCCATGCTTCTTCTCCTCAACTAACTGCTCACATTCGCCGTCATACTAGTCGTTTCTCTTATCTGGAGACACCGAGCCTAGAGCAGCGGTTGCGGTGCTTCCAATGGCGCATCGAATATCTCTCCAGCCATCTACAAGAGATGCTGCGCCTAGCTGCTCTTCCGTTGGGAGTGCCACTTCCAGCTGCTGCGCGTATTCTTGGGCTAGTCTACCGTCTTGTAGCCTCCCAATGTTTAGCCGCGGCGGACGACTCCGACGCGTGTTGATCACCGTCGAGAGTTTTGAGCGCAGACATACTGCAACGAGGTAGTGGTCGAATTCAATATTCGCACTGCGGTAAGTGCGTACGTTCGTGATGTCGGAGAAGAATTTACCGTCGATTAGAACGTGGTCGATTTAGTTTTCCATTACTTGATTAGGTGATTTCCATGTGGCCTTGTGGATATTCTTGCGGGGGAAGAAAGTGCTTCGGACTACCATTCCGCGGGAGGCTGCAAAGTTTATGCATCGTTGGCCGTTGTCGTTCGATATGGTATGCATACTATCCGGTCCGATGACCGGTCTATATATTTCCTCCCTTCCTACCTTAGCGTTCATGTCACCGATGACGATTTTGACGTCCCGCAGTGGGCATCCATCGTATGTCTGCTCCAGCTGCGCATAGAACGCTTCTTTCTCGTCGTCGGATCACCCTTCGTGTGGGCAGTGCACGTTGATGATGCTATAGTTGAAGAAACGGCCTTTTATCCTCAGCTTGCACATCCTTGCGTTGATTGGCTGCCACCCAATCACGCGTTGGCGCATCTTTCCCAGCACTATGAAGTCGACTCTCAGCTCGTTGGTGGTGCCACAGCTTTGGTAGAAGGCTAGGATAGGATGTGCCAAGTAGTCAGTAAAAATCGTACCGATTTGCTGTCACAATCGTACCGGTTGCTGATTGGTTGAAAATGACAATCGATTACTTCGATTGGTGGCGGCGCGTTTTTCGTAGGGCAGCATGTTGTTAGTTTGGCCGTGTTGCAGGTTTGTAAAGTTTATATCAAGCAAAATACGTAAATGTTTGAGTTTTAGTTTTTTGGTAAAAAATAAATTAATATTGAACTGCAAACGCCATATTAATTATTCTCAAGGGTTGTAAAGGTTTAAAACTATTGATTTTAAGCATTACGATTCACTTTTCTGTCATTTTCGATCTCAAAGTCATATTTACATTAGCTAAAACTTCTCTCTGTTAGTCTTTCGCTTCTCTTATGTAAATAATGGATGGAACGGAAAGAAAAACATAAAATTTTGATACATGATATTTGGAAGATTGTGCATCAAATGACTTTGGCTGCACTGGCGACCACCTCGTCAGAGCAACCGACTAAAAAACAACAAGGCAGTCTCAATGAATTATTGGCAGTGGCTGATTTTCTACCCGCCGCAGCCACATCCAGGCGCTATAGTATATGCACAAAATAGCCAGCAAGAGTTAACCGCCAGAAATTTGTATGGCGAAAGACATCTAACGCTGGTTTTCTCAAAATTAGGAACTTTTCATGAAAAACTATTTGGTACCGGTTATAAGGGATGGTGTCCGCTACTACGCCTACCAAATATTTTTTCGATTAAAGTGCTTAATTTTGAGAAATCTAACCTTAGATGCCTTTCGCCATACTGATTTCAGAGAGTTAACTCCTAGTGTGCCGCTGTAAGCACGCTCAAAGCAGTCGATTCATTGAGTTGTCACATCCTATCCTAGGTAGAAGGTAGCCGCTCGATGCCCGTTTTTCCACACTTTCTGTCCTGTCCAGCAGATTTCCTGCAGCGCTACGACATCGAAGTTGCGGGGATGTAATTCATCGTAGATTATCCTGTCGCAACCTGCGACTTGCAGTTCCATGTTCCAAGCTTTTAATCGTGATCCTTTATTCGTCGCCTAGGTCGATGCCGATTGTATCGAGTCGTATTATCTTCTATGTCGTTCGTAAAGGCGGCTTATTGGGCCTGCGCAAACCTCCTGTCTCGTCGGAGGGCCGTCGTGTCAGGGCTGTTTAGCGTCCCACCTAACACCAGGACTTGGGCTTCAAAACAAAGATGATTTCCACATTAACCTCAAGAAATACGGTAACTGAAAAACTAGAAAAACTGAAAGCTGGGTTTGGAACAGTCCCACTCACTGGGTAGACACTGCACTGTCTTTCAAGCGGATATACTTGCCATCATTTGTGGAGTGCAATTTGCACTGCAGCAACTGGCTTCGGCCAACTCAAGGAGTAATCGCACGTCGAACTCAAATTAAGAATAATTTACACCTTTTATGGGGCCTTGGCCATTCTTCCATTGTTGCAAACGAATTGGCTGATGAGTCAGCTCGTAATGGAGCATCACATGATTTTATTGGGCCTGAGCCAGCTATTTCAATATCCAAGTGTGATGTGAAGCTTTTGATTAACTCTTGAGCCGTCACTCAGCACAAATGGCTTTGAAGCAGTCCAGACTTATGTCATCGAACAAAATTGTACATCCGGGAGCCATCTCCGGTAGTAGCAAGCTATTTAGCTAATCTATCTAAACAGGATTGCAGTGTCTTAGTCAAAGCCTTGACAGGTTACTGCCGACTCAACTATCGCATGGCAAATATTCATCGCGTTGACACAAATCTCCCAAATTTAGACAAACGTGCCCCTAGAGCCGTTCTGATACCTGATGTTTCTGTAATCATGTGTGGGGAAACACTCACATATAATTATTCACTTTTTATAAACAAAATCTGTGAAGCTTGCAGTCATCCGAAGAAGGATAATCGTAATGTTGAAAACTACTTCGAATTTTCAAAAAAAAAGTTGTCTAGAGCTGTTAAGTGTCCCGTTTTTGGATACTTTAATTCCTAATTTGGCAAATAGATAATGGCACAGATACATTCTTTTATTTTTTTTATCGAGTAGCATAAAATTCAATCAATTTGGTTGTAGCAGCATGGATCCGACTTGAGACGGTCGTACATAAGTCAAAAAGATCGGCATTAACTTACAGTGATCGGCATAATAAAAAGCCCACTTGCCGTTTTTCATACAAACTCTGAAGATCTAGATCTCGGTTACGTGTGAACCAGTTTTGCTGAAAATTTGACCAGAGCTCAGATATAATCTGAATTTTACCACACCTAAGTTATTGCGGTAATACCAAAATGATTTTTTCGGCACTGATTTATTTTTTTAAGGTCACTCCTGACGGAATCCAAGTTTCAAAGTGCTCGCGTTTTCGGGGGCGCACCTCTCGATACGGAGGCAACGCACAACTGTCATTTTTGTTGAATTAGCTTTGCTGTGTCGCAGCATGCGTGAAATAATAAAAATGTCAGTTGTGCGTTGCTTCCGTATCGAGTGGTGTGCCCCCGTAAACGCGAGCACTTTGAAACTTGGATTCCGTCAGGAGTGACCTTAAATAACTTGCATTCTATAGGATGTAAACTGATGACTTGTTAAGGAAAAATACGTATTTTGTCAATACAAAAAAGTTTCCTGAATATCACCAGAACACTAAGAGTTGTAGTTTTCAAGATTTTTAAAAATCTATTTTTTCACTTGTCGTAAGACGAGCTTGTACAATCCCATTTAATTCCACCACTTAATTGTACCTTGACAGATACGTATTCCGACCTCTGAGCTCTGGTCAAATTTTTAGCACACTTAATCGAGATCTAGTTGGAGTTGACCATTTTGTATGAAAAACGGCAAGTGGGCTTTTTATTATGCAGGTCACCGTAAGTGCGTTGCTCGGGATGGGTAGCATTCACATATATTTGCTAATCAAATCAAAACACATATGTATTTAAATCGAAAAAGAAACCTTTTTATTAATAACAACCACATCAAACTAAAAGTAAAAGAGCTTAATAATTTTCTTCCCATAAAACTATTACAGTTTCAACCAACTCTGCCTACCGGACTACGAGAGCTACGAACAGTTTGAGCGAGCTCTGATGTTTGCCATCAGCGAGGGCACCGAAGGCTTCGGAATGGTTTAGGTCGCGGGGGATGCCGAAAAGGACGCCCCGTCTTGAGTGAGCCAGAAATCTCAACAAGAACACACAAACAGCACAAAACAAACAACCTTAATCTATGTATTAGAGTAGTTCTCTAGCTGACCAAGAAATGAATAAGTCAATTCTATGAATTTTACCACTTTTTTCGGGAAAAGCAAATTCTTAAACATTTGATGAGAATCTTAATAATAATCTTAGTGAGAATGAGTGAATGCAATGTAAATCGTAAAATCAGTTTACCTTTCCAGATACCAACAACAAAACGTTCCGAATCCCGTAGCCAGTTATATAGCTTTGCAGTTCATAATGAAATTTAGAATAGCATAACTAGGAAATCCCGCTTTCATTTTTACCTAGGCAAAGACTCTCTTCAGCTCATTACATAATCGTTAGGATGAGTGTGGCAGATTTCTCTTTACAAGTGCCAAAATATCCGAAGCGGAAGCAAATGTAGGCAGACTTAGTTCTTTGGAAATAAATTTCTAGCGTTTGTGCCAAATCAGTTGGAACCGAAGCTAATCTAAATGAGAGTCGCCTCGATATTTTAGCCTATCCCATTATCTCTACTTTCAATTGAAGAACCTAGAAATAGTTTTGAAGCATTCGAGCATTTGGAACGGTTATTAGTACGACGAAGACACAAACCATATTGAGCGATCTCATTCAAATTTGGACAACGCGCCTTAAAACATATAGGAATTTACAAATTCGAGAACATTTGATATCATGTGAAATTAAGTCACGTTCAAAGAATATACATATAAGCGGGCAAACCAAGAAAAGAAAATATGTGATTAGTAGATGAATAAGCGTTCAATTCCTCTCTCACATCATGCAAATCAATCACACTCGAAACGTATCAGAACCAGTTTTTATTGTTTGACATTCCATAATAAAAAAAATGTTCTATTTGCATATTAGTAATTAGAAGAATCCGAACAAATATATTATTCAGGTTCTGTGATACTTCAGAATAAAAACCAAATGTTTAGCTCTTAATGCAATACGTGGCCGTATCGTTCGCAAGAAGACCAAAAAACCGGGCTTCAAGCCACCCAAACCGAATAATAATTAGAAATACAACTCAACCAAATCGTATTTCCGATAATTACTTTAGACCGATTAGGAAGCTTTAATGAAAAAAAACTCCAACCTTGTATTTTCCAATATTAGGAGAAAATTATTGTTTAGTTTAAGCAATATAACTTTTTCCGATGAACAGTCGACGACATTTATCCAATAGGCATCCCAGTAATAATAATTCCTCATTAAGTAGACCAAAGTTCAAGTCGATATCCTCGTGACTTTTTTTTACTGTATTTGAATATCACATTCCTACCATGATACGTTGTAGAAGCGCAAAAAAAAATCCCGTCTTTCTGGGGCATACAACCCGAGCAAAGTCTGAAAACTTAATGAGAGCATGTAGAAAACATATTTTGTTTTTGACCTCAAATTGAAATCACAATTTGTTTTCAAATATGAATAATTATGATTGATAACATGTTTTGATCTCATTTTGCAGTAGATTACTAAATTGTATGATCTGACATCAAACTGAGTACTTATTTTGTTATAGAAACCAATATCAAAATAAGTTTTCGATTTGCTCTCATCAATAGCAGGAATAGTCTTCGATTTGATGTCATAGTAGGATTTTTCTGCTATACGTTTTGTTACGACCAAAAAGATACCAAATTAAATAATCATAATCGGCGATTTCACAACATCAAAACAAGTTATCGATTTGCTCGGGAAGGTTGTTCTTACGCGATTGGAATTCAATCATTTCTCGTTTAACCTGAACTTTCACAGCTTTGTAGTCTCGTAGCTCGAGTCAAGTACTAGACACTGAACACGTTCTTACTGTTGAGGACAAAATACGTATCTGTCAAAGGAACAGTAAAGTGGTGGAATTAAATGACAAGACTCTTAAGCCTGACCAATTTGCGCCGAATACGACTCATGCGACATCCCAAAATGTGATCTTTTGCTCAGTATATCTATCAATAATAAAAATATTATTTAGTGAAAGCTGAGAAAAATCTCATATTATATTTTTTTTCTATTCGACTTCAAGGTAATAAGTTAACCTACTTATCTGAAGGGTTTTTATTTTAGCAAAGCGGTCCCTATTTTTAGGTCAATCATCATTTCAATAAAATAGTATATTTTACTCTCTTTTTGGGTTGCCCAATTTTAAAAGTAAATGAGTCGGATTCGATGCAAATAGGTCAGGCTTAGCCTGTACACTTAAACTTTCATCTACTCAGTGACTGAGCGCCTTTCCGTATATTTTTTCTCGCAAGGATTTTTTTTTTCACTCAATTTCCGCAATTTTTTTTTAGTATTTTGACTTGTTAAAGAAAATTGAGTAAAATTCCATTGGATATTCAGTGTCTGAATAGATGAAAATTAGAGTGTACAAATGCAGCTTTATTCGAATTCGCCTATTGCTTGCAAGTTAACTTCAAGTTGCGTACAATAAAAAAGCTTAAACATGTACAGCATCTATCGGATTTGTAAATAAGTAACCTTTAAATAATAAGTAGCTACTGAAACTGTTCCATTTTGCCTTTCTCGAATACAAATTATACGCAAAGGCTATATTAAGGTGGCTCAAATTAGTATGGGAAAAACTTTTTTTTTTTTTTTCGATGGGCGCTCTCTTATTCGATTCTATCTGATACCCAGATGCTCTGAATTTCAACCAAATCGGTCAACGTTTGGGCGGTGCTAAACTTGTTGGAAGCTTATATGCAAAAATGTATGCAGAAACATCCAAAAACAGAGAATTGCTGTTGGACGTGCCAACTTACGATGAAGAACTATGACACTCATTCAGATCTTGAAGAATATAATACAGAATTTTATGCAGAAAACCGCGCGAAGATTAGAGTTTGCCCGGCTAAGTTATAAGCATTTCTCTGAAGTGGGGTTTGAGCAAATTTCGTTCTTTTACCTTTGAAAAGAAATAAATTCACCCCTACAACACTCCAGTAAAATGCTAATATATTTGCCTAATAAACTCTTATCTTCTTGCGGTTTTCAGCATAACATTCTGTATTAAATTCTTCAAAAACTGAATGAGTATCATGGTTCTTGATCGTAAATTGTACCGTCCAACTGCAAATCATTGTTTTTGGTTGTTTCTGCATACATTTTTCAATATAAACTTCCAACGAGTTTAGCACCGCCCAAACGTTAACCGATTTGGTTGAAATTTTGTCCAGAGCATGAGCATGATTGACCGCCCACGGTTGCTACTCCGTTATTGCCAGGCCAGCTTCAATTACACAGAGAACCAACAGATGATGTTTGGGACTAACGTACATCTTCAATGTGTAAAAGCTGGTGACCCTAATTTAAGCAATACCAGCGCCGGCCGTGTCCGAATGCAGGTCAAATAGGGAATAGGTAGGAAAATGTTGACGTGATACTCGCTTTGATGGAAGCCGACGAGTCATCTGCACTTCCACGAGAAATCACTGGGATGTTGGATATATGGGTTAAGGAGTGTGTGACAGGTTTCGTTTTGGTAAACGTTCTGCCGTATATAGCGTGTAGTTTGATCAAAGTTAACCAAAAACACAATTGAAAGCGCACTTTTCAATTAGACTTACTGAGCGCACAACAAAATATTTCGATGATTGCACAACCATTCTGTGTGCTAAAGAATACACGATCGTACGCGAGTTAAAGATTCCGGGACGAAAAGTTCTTTTTAAAAAAGATACACTTGAGTTTACTGCTAGACTAAGACTAACTTTATTTGCCCTGCTCTGACTTAATTACAGTTCAACCTACTTGGCCAAGAATGCCTTCTCAGCACCTCACGATCAAAGTCCCAATCGATCGTATTTCATAACTGCTGATGATGCTCGTTGCCGCTTCATGCCCAAGTGGCTTTCGCTTACGTTGACGACTGATGGAATTCGGCCAAGTCCGGTTGGTTACGGTTGTAACTCGCGCACATTATTTTATTTACCTACTGATTTACTCAACGCACAATGCAGAACAAAGTATTCTGATGATTGTGCAATCGTTCTGCGTGCTAAAGGAAACACAATTGGACGCGCACTAAACGAACACCCTTGCTTATTAATCTGCACACTCACACTACGTAGAACAAATTATTTTGATAACCGCGCGTTCGTTCTAAGTGCTAAAGCAAACGCGATCGGGCGCGCACTAAATTTTCACTTGCTAATTAATTTACTCACCCGCACAATGCTGAATTATTTTTTTCAATGATCGCGCGAACGTTCTGCGTGCTAAAGGGAACTGCACAGAAAAAAAATGAAGCCCCTTAAAATAAGTTTGAAGAATTAAACATTAAGTACATAATTGAAATTTTTACCCCCCTGTACCTACGCTTAAAATGACCAACACAACGCTGCGCTCTACACACACAAAACGAGCCTCCTGCAGAACAACACACAGATGAGCGATTTTATAGAAACTCGGATCCCAAATTTAACAGCATTGCATTCTTAATGAAATCAAGACATACGCTTACATATAAAAAAGCACCATTAACACGACTGTGGGAGGCGTTCCAGTGGCTATGCCTCCTCCGCCCATCCATGTGCCGCTCCAGAAGATGCCCCCACGTGAATAGAACGTAAGACTGCACAAATCAAAAATAAAAAGTATGCTATTTTGGTGATTACTTTATGAAAACAAATTTTATTTGCTAATAGTTAACCATGAATATCATACACACTTAAAATATTCCACCGATCTCGGATGTGCAAATCTTGGTTAAATATCGTTAGCTGAAATGAAGGCTGCATGTACAAAAGATATTTTAGTTACTAGATAAAGATTGTCGCATCGGTTCCCTTTGTTCTGCTGTCCGAAACATGTGTGGTACATACCTGTCAAATCGTATGGATTTTCCTTCTTTGACATTTAGCTCCCCTATCCTCGCCAGCAAAAGATGTTCCGGACAGCGACAATCTTTATCTAGTAACTAGAATATCTTTTGCATGTACGTATGATTACGGCGGCTCCTTTGAGTGCGTAATAAAAATCTTTTTCAGCTGAGATATCAGTACAAAGTCACGAACCGAGGGCTCGGCTGTGCGGATCTCGGCAAAAGGATCAAAAAATGCCGAGCTGAACTATGTGTGTAAATAAATCTGTGGAAATTCTAACAAATATTTTCGTTAAAATTCGGAACAACTTTCGATGGAAATGAAGAAATCTCCAGTGGATCCCAGGAAATTATTTCGTGAGATATCAAAAAAGTCATCGTGAAAATTCGTAAGTATTTTTTTTTATGTCGAATCAACCTCACGTGGAAAATAAAGGAGTTTCATTTGAAATATTGAAAAGATTTCCGTTTGTTAATCGGAAGAAATTTCCATGGAAATTCGGATGAGATATTTTTGGAAATTCGGGAGAATCTCCGATGGAAATTTGAAAAATATTCTCAAGATAATTTAAAAGAATTTTTCGTTGAAAACCTATTTTTTTAAAATTCTACTATTAGAAATTAGGAAAGAATCCATCATGAAATTCGAAAGAATTTCTTAAGAAAACCACATACGGCCCACCGTCGAGCCCGACACACACATCTGTTAAGCCAATCAAGCTGCGGAATCAAATGGGACAGCACCAACTCGTTATATGACAAGAACTTTCTATGTAAAATTAGTAGAATTTTCCATAAATGTGTAATAAATTTTGATACAATATTAAGACTGCCCCAGACCTAATTGATTTCATCGCCGCGACGGCGACAACTAGTCGCCGCGATTCTATCGTTGGGTCGCTGCAGGCAATGTTCCATTTACGCTTCCATATCAACGGCGACAGAATCGCAGTCGCCAAGCGATAGAATCGCGTCGCAATTGTCTCGTCGCGTGTGTTTGGGGGAACCTTTAATGTTTATAAAATCTTTAAAATATATGGTGAATCAAAATATCTCTTACATAGCAAAAGTTTGGGGTCATATACGTTTTGAAATTCATTGTTCAGTTTAGTAATTTAGCAAATCAAATACATCTTGAGTCCATGAAAAACTCGTCAGAAACTTTCTGTGCGGCTCGATCTGTTTAGCTTTTTCATCAGCCAAGCAGCGTTTTTGCAGGAATATTAACTATTTTCTTAAGCATCGCATTCTTTTTTACTAGATAGGTATGTGAAGAAAACTAAAAAACTTAATTATTTGAATAGAATGTTTTTATCAAGGTTGAAAATAAGAGAAAAAAAAAGTTCGCAATAAATTTTAGAATGATGAGTGATCGATGACCAATTCAAAAATATGACACGAGCGGGATTGGCTCCAAAACAAACAGTTATTTAAGGCGTCACCAATGCTCCTACACAAAACACAGGGTAATGATCCGTGTATCAAACAAAACCGAAAGCTCCTAAGATTGCGATGCCCAACTCTACACCACTATGATTGCCTACTCTACTCTGGGCTTGGCTGTTTGACTGCTGCCTACATTGCATCAAACTTGTTTATTGGGAAGCAAAATTCCATGTGTAAAAAGAGACTCTGTGTATTACGCCATAATTAGAAAGCAAAGAGGAATTAGTGAAGTCTGATGTTTCTTGCTGATCTTCAATATAATAATTTCAGATGTTTCAAAACAAAAGTTTGAAAGTAGGGGTGTAGAATTGTAAATTTTCCTAAACAACTTATACATCAGCGTTCCAGCCAATGAAATATTAAAAAAAAAACGTTACTTATGTTGAGCTCAGCCTAGTTATTCTCCTCAACAGTTCCCGATGCTGAAAATATTCGGAGAAATTCGGTGCGGATCATGAAGATGATCATTGGCGACATTGGCGTTCTTACTCAGTCCGATTTTCAGATTTTGGTGACTTTGATCCCCCTTGAAATACGTCGCAGTAGGAGCATCTTCTTCTTTCAACACGTCCCGTAATTTTTCGTTTCGGAGCTTTTCATTGTTCTTTGTAAATTTGCATTATTTATTTTCTTAGTAACTTTCAAATAAATCTGGAAAATTGAAAAATATGCCTCCCGGCACGAAAATAAAATTTTCGCTTCCCAGAGCATCAGGGGGGGAGTCCGTAGCATAGTTGACTACACGTTCGCCTTACAAGCGAATGGTCATGGGTTCGATTCCCTGCCTCTCCACCAAACCCTCGTCAGTCGCTGGATGCGTAGCCCATGCGGTAGCGTATTGAGGAACGCGCCTTATCGTCACGGCTGCCTGATGACGATTGACAAAAATTATTCTTCTCGGAGGCAATCCTCCAACGTACCAGGATAAATGGCAATCGAACAATGCAATGATCATTGGATTCACGACACAGACAAACGGACACAATGGACTCACGATGAAATGGACTGGCAACGACAGCAATATAGAGTAATGGAAATCTAAATGGAGATTCTGTGTGGATTCTGTACAGCAGAGTAACACAGTAGATCTCGGCACAGTAGCGGTTAAGTAACACAGAGTGCCTAACAAATAAATAAAGGAATAAAAAAAGAGCATCAGGGCATCAAATAGAACCGAATAAGAGAGCGGCCCATAAAAAAAAAATTGTTGCTGTATGTTCGCTCCTAAATCAAACTTTTTATAGAAGGCCCGGAGACACATAGCGTTATATATCAATCGACTCAGTCAACCGACGTAGACTAATATTGTTCTGGCAGCAAGGACGATGACATCCTTTCGCGCGAATTGCAGAATCCGGTTGCATGAGCAAACGAATACCTATTAAATTAATTTTGATCTTATACTACTATACTACACTACATACTAATGACAGAGCACCGAATAGAAGATAATGCGATGTACGCTATCACGGCAGTTGTTTTGTGCTATACACACTTAAAATAAATCGCAGATTTCTGTGAAATTTCACCGAAATCTCAACAGCAGAACTGTTCGGTAAAAATTTTACAGATTTTTTGGTAGTTTTGACAGTTGAACAAAGGAAAATATCGCAGAAATCGGTGAAATAATTACCGAACAAATCTGCTGTTGAGATTTCGGTGAATTGAAGCAAAATTCACCGAAATCTGTGAAATGATTTAAGTGTGTAGACTAGATGTTTACCATATGCTTTGTTCAGGAGATTCGTAGATAATAGTTGAAATTAATATTGCCCATAAAGTTAGCCAAATTGATATTTTGAGAAGATTAATTGAATTATAATAGCTCCTGGGTGAATTGAGAGTGCAACTGTAGTGTTGTAAGGTATGAATTACGAGTGCACTTTAGAATGAATTATTTATATAACACTTTCGCATGCAGACAGGGAAGTGACTTTGGAAATCTGGCATTTGTACGTAGGACTTGATGGAAATCTAAATATAGATTCTGTGTGGATTCTGAACAGCAGAATACCACAGTAGATCTCGGCACAGTAGCGGTTACGTAACACGTAGCGGTTACGTAGGACTTGATAGGACCGGTAGAGGAAAACTAATTGTATGTGTAACAATTTTATCTTCCTCGTTGGTGCATTTTGACCAAATGTCTGAACATCACGAGTAAAAGAAGCTTCCAAAACGGTTTTGGTACCATCTGGCGGCGGATAGAGGAACCAATGGGCGCTTCTAATTGAGTATCGTTTTGAGCTCCATGCTTCAGATCTCATAACTCTAGCTCTAAAAATGTTAAAAACTCAATTTTATTTGTCCTCCACTATACTAAGTTTCTATTGGAAATTTTTAATATAGGCGGAAAGAGACAACATAGAAGAACCTTATGTGCGAAGTGAAATGGCAAGGATGAGAAATTGCGTTCTTCAAAAAGTTGTGTTTGAAGGTAATTGTGTTGGAAAATCGGGTGAAACAATGCCCTTCGCGTACCTCAAATCACTTTTGTGCTAGTTTTTGAGCCAAGCAGACCATTGTGACCTAAAGCTAGACATTGTGCCCTAAAAAGTGAAAATTAAGAGCTATTTCCTACGGCAAGCTAAATAGCGGATTATTGTGAAGGAAATATTGCCGTATATGGTTAGTTTTCGAATACCCCAAATGTTAAATAGATCCTAATAGCTTTGCTTACTTTAGGGCAAATTTTAAGTCGGTTATTACGCTTACTATTCTCGGTTCGCGCCCGATAGTAGAACCAGTACAGGTAAGAATAGTAGTCGTATTGGACAAAGCATGATTAGAGACTAATCAATCGTTGAACAGGTACACAAAACCCGCCTTTCAACGTGGGTTTTTTCTTTGGTTTAGAAAATCGGTGACCACCTAATCTTGTGTGCAGTAGTGAGCGGAAAACCTTTTTTGGCACACTCTAGTGCTCGAGCGGCTAGCGTGACGTTGCATCCGCCCAGTAAGACCGCCATCGGAAAAATCGTGCGGACGAAACGTCGCAACCTTGCGGTGTGGCATCGCGTCATCTAGTTACCAACAACTGCGTCATCATCAACCGTTCGCCACCTCTGCGAATCGCCTCATTACACCGACCCTAGTCGCACTCTACGTCATCGAAAGACACGTGCTGCCACCTCGTGTTGAGAGTCACCGAAGGGGTCGAATAGCCGCAACAGGCGAAGCGTTGCAATAGGGGTAACGACCGAGTATTCAGCGCATAAATTTCGATCCATCGTCGCCACCGAGCTGCATGTGCGGGATCGCGGAATCCCGACCCTCCGCAGAAATTGACTGGTACCAGAAACAAGGTCAGACCGTTATTTTTTTGAAAATATTGTCTAGTCTATAAGATCTAAACCGATAGGAGTGACGTCACCATAGGGACTTTTATGAATGAAAGCTTAGGCCTAACGTACAAAGCAAAATTTAATACACGTAGAATTTACCATACTGAAAGTTCCTATTGGCTTTGTTTGATAACGAAACCCGATCGTCATTTGAGGTTTTTTATTTAGTCGTCTATTTAAACACTCCACAAATTCTATCCTTGCTCTCTCATTGAAGGTTCGGGTTCATTGATGAAGAACTCTTGAAGATTTAGCTACGTTTGGGATGGTGTTATTGATTGCGTGTGTGTTTGAGCTTTCTATTAACCGCCCTTAGATAGGGTCTTAGCCGGTAAATTTAACAAGCCTCAGTGGTCTCTCCTGTCGGAGAGTGGCGCTAAAGCCGCTGTTGGTTGCATCGCTCAAGTTCATTCCTTTCATATGTATTGCAAACATATTTTATGGATAAAACTTCAATAAAATTCTATATTTAAAACGATCTATATTTTAAAACGATCTTTAAAAATAAAACCTTCCTACACGTTTCGATTTACCACAAACGGGTCAATTGATTGCAAGGTTTCTTATTGATTCGTTTCGTTTTTCGGGACTCTAAGGGAGCGTCCACAAATTACGTAACGCTTAGAGGGGAGAGGGGTGTTGTTCGAAGTGTGGCGATCCATACAAAATTTTCATATGTTACATACAATAAGTGTGACGTAGGGGAGAGGTGGGTTGAAAATGCTAAATTTTTGCGTTACGTAATTAATGGATCTTCCCATGAAAGGCCGAAACATGGAAGGCGGAATCACAAAAGGCAGAATCTCGAAAGGTAGACCTCCTTATATATGTAACAAAAGGCATTATATATCATGAGGCGTAATTAAAAAATGCGGAAATTCAAAATGCAGAATTTTGCCCAGGTGTCTGCTTGAGGTAAGGGAGAACATATATTATTCTTTGAAGGTTCGCATCTGCCCGGTCTAAGTTGAAGGGGGTTTGATTCCTTCTTCAAAAGCACGCCCCTCAATATATTTCTCTACTACTATTATTGGAATCTCATCTCTCAACTGAGGCGAGGTGCACAGCGGGCAAGGTGGATCGATCAGGTGGAGGACGATTTGCGGACCCTCCGCAGACTGCGTGGTTGGCGAAATGCAGCCATGGACCGAGCTGAATGGGGAAGACTTTTATGTGCAGCACAGGCCACTCCGGCCTTAGTCTTATAATAAAAAATCTCTCAACTGAAACACTAGCAGCGTCTTTGCTTAGGATCAGTTATGCCTTCAGTATGATATGCTTCGTACAAAGCCATATGCCTTATCGCTGAGCTACGGAAAGTCTCCTCCCCACTAAACAACAAGAGCTGAAGGATATCTTATAGTAGAAAAAGGAGAATCACGTGAGGCAGAATTGCATTGACCGTAACTTAGGCGGATCAATCGATCCAATCGATCAAACGGCCGGCCGTTTGATATGGTTGAACCAGATCAACCACCTAAGTTAAAGCAGTAGAAGCATAAGTACTAGAACGCTAGTGTCACTATAGTAAATTAAATTATTTTGCCAAATTATGCTTCAACGAGCTTCAATTGGCCACAATTTATGCCTCAGGTTGTAGTGCATGTTTTGTGTCATCGGTTCGGTTTGACACTTGTAGTACCGGTACTTTGGCTGCCAGGTCGAAGTAATCTACATGTTAGTCACGCGAACAGTAACGACATTAGCAATCTTATACTTTTGAATCAACTGTTAAAACAGCCCAATGCAATTCTGCCTTTTGTAGTTCCGCCTTTCGTGTTTCTGCCTATTGTATCGTTCCGCCGTTCGTTCATTCTGTATTTCGCCTTATGTGCTTTCCGCCTTTCGTGCTTCCAGCTTTCGTAGGACACCTTTCTTTACCTTCCTTCACATTTTGATTTACCACAAACGGGTCAAATGATTGCAAGGTTTCTTATTGATTCGTTTCATTGACGCTGTTTCTGGGATACTTCGGAAATTCAAAAAGTTGAAGAATCTAATGTGCTACTGTCTAGGAAATATTTGAAAAAAATAATTATCAGGCGGCGAACCCGAGCAAATCTTTAAATAAATTGATTTATATATTTTACAAATAAATTATGCTATTCTTCAAATTGATAAAAAAAAACAAATAATTATTTTAAAAAAAAAACTCGAATTGATTCACAGTTCCTATAGACCACCAGCATACGGATAAGAAGTGATAATTCCTCTACAATTTCGTTTTTCACTTGACGGCCTTCGAGGTAATGGCGTGTCTCGAACGAACAGATACAGCAAATATTGCACGTAGAATCCAGGCCTCCGCGGTAGACAGGCAAAGAACCGTCTCACTCGAAACGTGTACGTGCCCTGGTAGTCTCCCTTCACTTGGGAAAGCTCACTCGCCAGACGAACATTCCATTCCTTTAGTAGTTGGCAGTCCGTTTCATATGTTTCGATTTGGCTGGGTGAAAAATGATAAGGGAATAACGCATAAATGATTGATTGGATTGCGGTTCAATACAATACAATAAAATGCAAACCTGTTGGCATCATCCAGCTTTATCCGATAGTGTTCCAAGCGGGCTTCATAGACTTTGTTGATTTTTGTTTGATCGGTCAGGGACTTCTCGTAATCAAGCTCGAAATTCTTGAAATTATCTTCAAGGTTATCAATCTGCGAAAAAGAAAAAGTTGTTGCAACAGAATAGTGTAAGCTAATAAGATATAGCACGATAATGCACTTGTCACAATCGAAATTTCATTCAACAGAATCCATGCAGGTCAATGAAAAATGAGAACCAAATTCCCAATTATGAATCATTCAGCCAACACACCTCCATTCATCACTTACAGGACTGAACGAAGGTGTGCATGTATTTTCCCATCAGAGCCACCAGACAGCAGCTTCAATTATCTTCACAACTGACTGGCATGCATAAATTATCCAACATGTATCAGCCGCCTACACAGTCACAAACACATCCGGCCCATAGTGAATGCCGGAAACCCGCCTTTCCACCCTTACCCCACATCGCAATGGAAGCAATCGTACAGGGAAAGCGCGCAAACTTTTCCCATCAAGCGGTCAAGTTCAATGCCGAACCAGTTTCAGGAAAAATCGATATGTTTCCTTCCAGCGTCGTACCTCCAATCCTTGTTCCCCATCCTTGGTTGCATGCAATGAATGGTACATGCATTCCGTGAAGCAGGATGGCTTTTCAGAATTTTGCATTCCTGGAAACGTCGTTCGGTGCAGAATTTGAAAACATTTCTCGGAAGGTGGATGCTCATTGTTTTCGCAAAATAAGTTCCAAGAAAGCTTAAATCATTGTTCTAGAAAGTTATGTAATTGAACGCTAAAGAAAATCCAATCTTCATCTTGATATACAAAGTAGCTATATGGGACAGGTAGTTACACGCGGGAAAACCAATTTTCTTACCTGCCAACATGTTGCCACTTACCAATTCAAATCTCTTGCAATAGTTCAACAGATTCTTACCGTGTAGATCAAGTCGTGGTAACTGGGCACGAAAAAGAAGTTGTAAAGCAGAATTAGTACGATAAAAAACCATCGTCAAATTGCGTACCACTTCTCCCCTTAGTAACGAAGCATGGAAAACTAAAAACGTATCAATTATCTTGTCATAAGACAAGTTAGTACTATTCCATTTAATTCCACCACTTTACAAATCCCTAAGCGAAAAATCAAAGCAATTCAATTAAAATAAAGGCCTTCATACCAAATACGCACACCAAATGTATTCAGTTTTAAACTTTCTCTTCAATAATGTTAAGTTCAGTTCGCATGCATGCTTAAACTTTCTAAAATTCAGTTTATTGAGACACTTGATGTGTCGTTTTTTTTTTCATTTAAAGGAAGGATTTTAAAAAGAAGGAACAACCGATCAGTCTTGCAAAAATAATTTTGATTTTATAATGATCTGCGCCATGACTAATGAAATCAACTGCAACCATGCGCCTCCACACTCTATCAACCTTTTTTCCTTCCCAAAGGATTCAGCCGTCGATAAATGACTCATCGTTGAAACATTCCGCAGAGTCAAGACAGCATTCTCACGCCGATTTTCGCGCCCTCCGAGGATTCTTTTGCTTCCTCGCATTGCTCCACCCGCCGCCGCCAGGAAAATCGAACATTTCGTTTTGTTGTGACTTTTCCCCATTTACCTTCAAAGACGGCATCGCAGCAGGTTGCGTTGACATCATACTCGTCGGCGATTGGCTGTTTTTATCGCGTGGCGCGTCGTAAACATCGCACAGCAAACGAAAGCTTCCCGAAGTGGCAACCAACACAAGCGATTCATTCATAGCGAGCTCTGTTTAATTCGGTTTGAATAGTATTAGAGATTGTGAGTAGTAGACAAAATAAGTTGAGACCGTCAATGCCGATGTTATTCTGATGGTTTTAGTACCTTTTTTTTAATAAAAAAAATCAATATCGAACATGTTCAGTAGGTAAATAAAAATTTAAGTAAGACTAATATGTATTATAATAAAAAATAACAAAGTATTATGTAACTTTCAACTAGAATTCATATCATACAACTGTTTGTGACTATTGCGCCATCGAGTGTCTGCTCAGTACAAGTCTACTGCCAACCACATTATATTACGGAAGTGTACATAATCATAACAAGAAAAGGATAACAGAAAAACTAGAGGACACACTTGCTTCATTCTAGGATTCCAAGAATCGAGCCTCTGACTAACAAAATGTGCTGCTCGCATCGTAGATTTTCACATGCTTCAAAATCAATACCAGCGAGCACAGGATGGCAGTTGGCTGGCAAGGCATCTCACCATCCGCCCCCGGAAAGGAAAGCAACATAGGATGATTCATATTGTTCAAATTCCTTCCTCCCAGTAGGGGACATCTGTACAGTGAAAATGTATAACGGTCAGCCTTCTGGTCGCCGGATTTTCGAATGTAAATGAGTCACATTCTAGGATCCAAATGAATAACTTTTGGTCTAGAAAGGTATTTCGTTTTATGGTTCAACTTACTTAGGGACTCTACTCAGTCTATTACACGGCAGTTGATCTAGCCTATGCCGTCGGAGAGTTCTCCTACAAAATTTGATCCTGATTTTCTTCAATCGTTACGCATTTTCCTCTGCAACTCGGATATTATACGCTACGTGCCTTACTCTCGACCTTGTGCCGTGTATCTCCCTTCGAAATGGCTTAAGCCTTGGACATTCTTGAACCATGTACCGTTTTGACCCAAATCCCGTATATGACTAATATTCCGTACACTGGCGTTTTAGCGCCCTAAAACTTTCATTGGTTTTCCGCACTGAGGATCAAGATTACAAACGAACTCAAGCTCCTGTGGAGAAAATTACACGAATAAAGTCAAAGCGGACATTTAAAAGCGAGTGTTCGGAATATTAGTCAAAACGGTACCCTGGCGTCTCTTCGTCGTTCTCATGCTCCGGGCACTACGATGAAGAAGTGTGATCGATCCGATGTAAAAACATCCTAAAGTAGCAATGACCCATCAGGAACTACATCAGATGAAAGATTACGTCGGCAGGTTTGGATTGAACCGGTGGATCCACCTTTTTTTCGTTTCTGTGCCGCTCCTTCTGCCACCATACAATTAGACAGATTTCCACCATCATCGCTACGTTTCTGGCGTCACTCAATATCAATACTGAAAACACTCAATATTTTCCGCAAGAATGATGAAGATTGGGATCATCCTGCCGATAAACATACCGCCTGTCGATTCTTGTGGCCATCACCACTGTACAGTGGGAATAAAAGGACCCGTAGCGGTAGTTATTTAGATGCCGCTATTTTGAAGGTCCGGAAAAGATATTGATATTGGTGATATTTTGGAAAAGGCCCATTTTGCCCAATTTTTCCCCAAACACCATAAAAGCGAATTAATCAACGGAAAATCTTATTTGTCTCTCCCGGGGAGGATTCAAATATTATTCAAGTGTTGATAGAATATTGGTGAAATGGATTGTATTGAGTTTTGTACGTGACGTATTTCAAAATTAGCCTATTTTGCCCGACTCTCCCCTACACTCATGAATTAGTTTTAAAAAAGTTGCTGGAAAGTGATTTCTCTCCTTTAAAATGATCTTTGCTATATAGTACTATAGTACAAATCTTTTCAATATACATGAATATTCTGATCATTTCGAGATTACAGATTTACGAAAAGGGTCCATTTTGCCCCATTTTCCCCAGAATACTTCTAAAAGCGAATTATTCAACGGAAAATCCTTTTTTGTTGCTTTCGAAGATGTCTCAAATATGAGTAATTGAATTCTGTGCGTGACATAACGCAAAATATACCTATTTTGCTCGATTCTCCCCTGAACTCAGTCCCGCGAAGGAATTCCTCCATAAGTTCTGTAACCTTTCTTGAAGTTTACAAGGCTGAAATGCCATTTCAGGTGATTGTTTTGCCACACCATTATTGGATTATTGTTAACAGTAAATGTAAATATTCACACAAGAACATTTTTCTTATATACATATAAATACAACCCCCCCCCCCCCCTCCCATCGAATTTCGATAAATTGAATTACAATTTTTATAATTGCGGTAACCGGATTGGGATTGATCATCACGCTGAATTTAAAAAAAAATGGAATTCTAGCAGCACGGCAAAAAGAGTTCATGTGCCGTCAAGTGAGAGTTCTCTCAATACGGTGAACCAATAGGAGGTAGGGAAAGTTCGAAATTCGAATATAGCTAGGAAGCACGCCTGGGGATATGTTCACTGCTCGCAACTATCATCGGACGGCGCCAAACTAATACCATCTAGCAATATGCCCACGAGTTGGTATCATTCGATAGACCATGCGATTGGATCCTCTGACCCTATATAAGTCCCATCGATCCACATGGAAGGGCTCGATTAGATCCTGGATAGTGTGCCAAACGGTGTTTTATTTCGGCAGTGAAAGTTTAATTTTTTCAAACGTTATTGCCTTTGGCAAAGTGATTTAGTTCTTAGACTATTACAGTTTGCGAATTCGTTAATAATCGCGACTGGTAAGGCTACTAGTTAGCCCCGGTTCTCCTTACCGTCAACGTAGAGACCGGTACAGTCAAACCTCCATGAGTCGATGTTCTATGACTCGATATCGACTCATGGAAGCAAATTATTCCATATCAAAAAATATTTTCTGGGTTACTGTGATGGTCCCTCCAAAGAGCTTTCCAAAGATTTCCTATTCCACATCTCGATATTTCCATGAGTCGATGGTCCCTTCAATATCGACTCATGGAGGTTTGACTGTAGTTAAAGTGAGAGGTCGCAACAGGTCGAAGAGTTTAAGTCGGTACAGTGATTGATTGTGAATATACCGACCTAGTGTGCATGGTGCCGCGGTTAAATTCCTCTCGAAGACACTATTCAGTGGTCTGCCGAAGGTCGTCCGTCAACAAACGACCCCAACGTAAAGTCCTCCAGGCGGAGGTGAAAGTAAAGCCTTCCCGAATTAGTGGAACAGTGAGCCGAAGAGCAGCATTTCCCCGGCAGTTCTAGTGCCGAAAGTTGTCTCCGGCCGGTTGTGAACCGGCGCCATTGCCAACCAAGTGGACCTCGTGGTGGCGATATCACGTGCAGCAGCATCAACGAGCTAAAGTGAGTCCGTTCCCTATTAACAGTGCCTAGAATTTCCAAATAAAAATAACCTAGTATCAAAATGATAAATTTCTAGTTCATTATTCACTTCTTATAGAGTACTTATAGAGTTCTTATAGGAGTACTACAAAGAAATTCCTCAGAAAGTTCCTCAAACGAATTATCCAGATGTGCCTTAAAGGAATTCCTCCGAAGTTCCTCAAATGAATTCTTTCGGAAGTTCCTCAAAGCAATTACTCCGGAAGTTCCTCAAAGGAATTCCTCCGGAAGTTCTGCAAAAAAATTCCTTCGGAAGTTTCTCAAAGGAATTCCTTCGGAAGTTCCTCAAAGGAATTCCTCCAGAAGTTACTCAAATCGATTCCTCTGTAGGTTCCTCAAAGCAATTACTCCGCAAGTTTTTAAAAGGAACTCCTTTGGAAGTTCTACTAAGGAATTCGTCTGGAAGGTCTTCAAATGAATTCTTCCAAAAGCTCCTTAAAAGAATTTCTCCGGAGGTTCTACAATAGAATTCCTCAGAAAGTTCTGCAAAAGAATTCCTTTGGTAGTTCCTCAAAGTTCCGCAAGTACTCTGAAAATTCATCAAAGGAATTCCTCCGGAAATTCTACAAAGGAATTCTTTTGGGAGCTCTACAAAGGAATTCTTCTGGAAGTTCCTGTTACGTTCCTGCACATGACCAACTGGAGCAGTTATGGGTTCGTGTTTCTACTGCTTCGAACGATGTTTGTATTGGTGTGATATATATACCACCAGAATACGCTACTGATCCTCACTACATTGAGCAGCATATTGAGTGTGCCAGTCACGTTGCGGGCTCACTTGGGCTGCATGATTCCCACCTTATACTTGGTGACTATAATCAGCCTGGACTCGTATGGAAAAATGTCCCTAACAATTTCCTATACCCCGACCCTTGTGAATCATCTTTCAATAGATCCAACTCAGCGCTGATTGACGGTATGTCGGTGCTTGATATGAACCAACTTAACCCAGTTATCAATCATAGTGATCGTATACTGGACCTGGTTTTCTGCTATGAGAAAGATGCTTGCCAGTGTAGCATTACTGAAGCCGATGAGCCACTGGTTGCTATGGATGCATTCCATCCTGCTCTCCTAGTATCACTTAACTGTCCGCAGAAGATACCCTTTATAGATACCATGGAACTTTCTCAGTTCAATTTTCGTAAAACTGATTTCTCCGCATTAAACCGTGCCATTTTAGAAAAAGACTGGACACCACTGTATACTGCTGAAAATGTGAACGATGCTGTGAGAATCCTCACTGATACGCTTCTCGAGTTGTTTCGGGTCTATGCTCCTGCAACTCGTCGTACTCAAGGTCAACCTTGGTCGAACCAACGCCTGAGAATATTAAAACGTAAACGTGCTAAAGCCTTACGGCACTATTCTGCCAATCGGAATATAGTTACAAAACAAGAGTTTCAGGTCGCTAGTAATAGATATAAGAACTATAACCGACTACTATATTCATATTATGTGCGACGAAGACAAAATGATTTGAAGCGTAATCCCAAGCGCTTCTGGACATTTGTGAATGAAAAGCATAAAGTAAATGGTTTTCCCTCCGTTATGTCCTATGGTACTGAAGCAGCATCATCTTCTGCGGAGATATGCAATCTATTTGCAAGCCATCGTAGCCGCTCTTCGTAATGTCCCAGAAGGACTACTAGGAATGCAGAACATTGTTTTCACTGAAGCGAATATTTGTGATGCTATCACCAAACTGAAAACATCTTGCCAACCAGGACCAGATGGTATACCACCCATTGTTTTCAAAAAATGTGCCTTGGCACTCTGCGCTCCTCTATCTGCTATTTGCAATCAATCTATGGCACAATCAGTAATTCCCAGATACATGGAAGAAATCCATCCTCATCCCAGTTTTCAAAAAAGGCAACCGTGGCAATGTGAACAACTATCGCGGTATCACATCTTTATGTGCAGGATCAAAGTTACTTGAAATTCTGGTTCACAAAATACTGTTTCATGAAGTAAGGAATTATATTTCAAATGATCAACATGGCTTCTTTGCTGGTCGATCAACAGTCACTAACCTCACAGAATTTACATCGTTCTGCTTACGTAATATGGAATACGGGTGTCAAGTAGACACTATATACACTGATCTGAAAGCTGCATTCGATCGTGTTGACCACAATCTTCTCCTTGCGAAGATCCAGCGGATGGGTGCTGCGCCAAAATTTGTCAACTGGTTAAAATCATACCTAATTAATCGACGTCTGTCTGTGAAGATTGGTGGAGCTCAGTCCAATTCCTTCTCGAATTTTTCCGGTGTTCCTCAGGGCAGCAACCTAGGCCCTTTGCTGTTTTCCTTGTTCATCAATGATGTTTGCGCTGTTCTCCCTAGAGGCTGCCGACTTCTGTATGCAGATGATCTTAAAATATATATCGTTATAAAGTCCCTCGAAGATTGTTTGAAACTCCAGAAACTTGTTGATGCCTTTGCAGAATGGTGTGGAATCAACGAGATGTTAATCAGTACTAAAAATGCTCGGTTATATCTTTCACCCGTAAAAAGAACCCAATCAAGTGGAACTATGATATTGAAGGTGAAATAGTCGCGAGAGAATCAGTAGTTAAGGATCTTGGCGTTCAACTAGACACAAAACTGTCTTTTCGAGAGCATTACTCGTATGTTATTGCGAAAGCTAATCGAAATCTGGGATTTATCTTCAGAATATCAAATGAATTCAAGGATCCGTACTGCTTGCGAGCATTGTATTTCTCGCTAGTGCGGTCTGTACTTGAATATGCTGCTGTCGTGTGGAGCCCTTATTCTGAAAGCTGGACTTCGAGAATAGAAGCCGTCCAATCTCGTTTTGTTCGTTATGCGTTGAGGTATCTTCCTTGGCGTGACCCTTTCAACTTACCATCATACCGGGGTCGCTGCCGTTTGCTTGCAATGGACACATTAATCAGGAGACGTCAGGTGGAAAGAATTCTGTTTATACAAAAAGTGATCAATACATCATTTATTCAATTTGCTAGCTTAAATCAACATACATGTTATTCCTCCTAACTTTTTAAGATTGGACTATAGACGCACTGGCTATGGTCAGAACGAGCCAATACGTATAATGTGTTGTATGTTTAATAGTGTTTACAGTTTATTTGATTTTTCTATAAGCACAAGTAATTTCAGACTACGATTGTTGCAATCTAATGCATTTGCCTAGCTTAAGTTTTATTCATGTAGACAATGATGTCAGATGAATGTACCAATTAATAAATAAATAAATAAATAAAAAGAATTCCTCTGGAACTTCCGGAGGAATCCGTTTAGAGAACTTCCGGACGAATTCCTTTGTAGAACTTCCGAAGGAATTCCTTTAAAGAACTTACGGACAAATTCATTTGTAGAATTTCCGGAGGAAATTTATTTGAGGTACTTCCGGAGCAATTTCTGATAAGTGATAAGTGATAAGTGAAAAGTGAAAAGTGGAAAGTGAAAAGAACGTGATAAGTGATTGGTGATTAGCAATAAGTGATAAATAATTAGTCATAAGTAATTAGTGATTAGTAATTAGTGATTAGTGATAAGTAATAAGTAATTAGTGATTAGTGATTCGTGATTAATGATGAGTTAATGAGTTAGTTAGATGTTAAGTGAAAAGTGAAAAGAACGTGATAAGTGATTAGCAATAGGTGATAAGTAATTAGTGATTAGTGATTAGTGATTAGTGTTTAGTAATGAGTGACTTAGTGACTTGTAATTAGTGATTAGTGATTAATGATTAGTGGTTAGTGATTAGTGATTATTGATTAGGGTTTGGTGATTAGTAATTAGTGATTAATGATTAGTAATAAGCAGAGATGCATCCTGAACAGAACATGAGCCAAGAGCGCGCCTTGGTGTTCTTAGTTTTGAACTCTGAACACAGTTCAGTGTGCACTGGGTTGGTACGCAAGCAAAACGATCATGGTAACTAAGATTCCTTAGATTTGGAACTATGCAAAAACATACGAGCATGCTTGATTTCTATCCGTTAGATGCCCACGTGTTCCGTTACTAGCCGAAAAATGTGTAGCAAACCGTCGCTTGAATTTGTTTTCCTAGGATACAAGTTGCTAAGTTAGGTCAGTGCTCTTGAACAGTGTGCAGTGTTCAGAATGTTTTGAACACGAACACGCGTTCTCGTGTTCAGATGCATCTCTGGTAATAAGTGATTAGTGATTAGTGATTAGTGATAAGTAATTGGTGATTAGTGATTTGTGATAAGTAATTAGTGATTAGTGATTCGTGATTAGTTATGAGTGATGTTAAGTGAAAAGTGAAAAGAACGTGATAAGTGATTAGTGATTAGCAATAAGTGATAAGTAATTAGTGATTAGTGATTAGTGTTTAGTGATGAGTGACTTAATGACTTGTAATTAGTGATTAGTGATTAATGATTAGTGATTAGTGATACGTAATTGAGTTATAGTGATGAGTGATTAGTGATTAGCGATTAGTGATTAGTGATGAGTGATGATAAGTGAAAAGTGAAAAGAACGTGATAAGTGAATATTGATTAGCGATAAGTGATAACTAGTGATTAGTGATTAGTAATTACTGATTAGTGATGAGTGACTTAGTGACTTATAATTAGTGATTAGTGATTAATGATTAGTGTTTGGTGATTAGTAATTAGTGATGAATGATTAGTGATGAGTGATAAGTAATTAGTGATTAGTGATTAGTGATTAGCGATTAGTGATTAGTGATTAGTGATTAGTGTTTAGTGATAAGTGATTAGTGATAATAATTAGTGATGATTAATTAGTGATTAGTGATTAGTGATTAGTGATTAGTGAAAAGTAATTAGTGATTAGTGATTAGTGATTAGTGATTAGTGATTAGTGATTAGTGATTAGTGATTAGTGATTAGTGATTAGTGATAAGTAATTAGTGATTAGTGATTAGTGATAAGTGATTAGTGATTTGTGTTTAGTAATGAGTGACTTAGTGACTTGTAATTAGTGATAAGTGATTAGTGATTAATGATTAGTGATTAGTGATTAGTGATTAGTGTTTGGTGATTAGTAATAAGTGACAAATGATTAGTGATTAGTGTTTAGTGATACAGTGAACTCTCCCTTACTCGATATTGAAGGGACCATCGAGTTAGGGAGGTATCAAGATAGGGAACACATTTATATTTGGCCGAATGCCGTTTATCCGAACAGTTAAAATTTGTTTTCTTAATTAGTGAAGTGAGAAGAGAGATGTTCGAAGTGAATGTTGAACAGCGAGAACTGAGAAGTGAGAAATGAGCTATTTTAAAATGAGTACAGAGTAGTGAGAAGTGAGTACTGAAGAATGGAAGTGAGTGTTGAGCAGTGAGATGTGTGCAGTAACATGTGAGTAGTAGAAAGTGAGAAATGAGAAGTGAGAAGAAAGTGGGGAGAAGTGAGTTGTGATAGTTGCGAAATGAGAAGAAGTATGTGAGTAGTGAGAAAAAGAGAAAAAAAGGAATTAGAAGGAGAGAGGATAATTATGAGGTGAGAAGCGAGATGTTAAGTAGTGAGAAGTGAGAGGAGAGATATAAGACAGTAGAAGGAAGAGAAAAAAAGAAAGAAGGAAAAAGAAAGAATATCGTTTTTCATTTCTTGTTCCTCGGTCCTCACTTCTAACTTCTGATTACTCCCTTCTCATAACTGACTTCTCACTCCTAATTTCTCACTTTTCACTTCTCACTACTTACTTCTTACTTCTCTCTTCGCACATTTGGCTTCTCATTTCCCTTTTCCCACAACTCACTTCTCACTTTGTACTTGGCACTTTGCACTTCTCACTATTAATTTCTCACCTCTTACTTCCCACATCTCATTTTTCACTTCTTACTTCTCACTTATAACTTCTTATATCTCTTATATCTTCTGACTTCTCATTTCTCATTCATCACTTTTCACTTCTCACTATTCGCTTCGATCTTCGTACTCTAAACTTCTCACTTCTCACCTCTCATTTCTCACTTCCCACTACTCACCACTCACTTCTTACTTCTCATTTCTCACTTTACTTTTCACACTTTGAATTTCTCACTTCTCACTTTTAACTTTTCATTTCTCACTATTAATTTCTCACTTCTCACTTCGCGCATCTCACTTTTCACTTCGCACATCTTACTTCTGACTTCGCACATATCACTTCTCATTTTTCACTTTTCACTTCTCACATATAACTTCTTATATCTTACTTCTGGCTTCTCATTTCTCACTTATCACATTCCACTTCTACCTTCTGACTTTTCACTTCCAACTTCTAACTTTTCACTTCTCACTTCTCTCTTCATACTTTTCACTTCTCATAACACTCTTCGCACTTCTTACTATGTATTTTCTACTTCCCACTACTTATTTCTCACTTCTTACTTCAAACTTCTCATCTCTCATTTCTCACTTCTCACTTTTAATTTCTTATTCCTAACTTTACCTCTCTCACTTTTCATATCTCACGTCTCATATCTCACTTCTCATTCTTCACTTCTAACTTCTTATTTCGCATATCTCATTTCTCACTTCTCGCTTATCACTTTTCACTTCTAACTATGTCGTGCATGTACTTTTTCTGACAACATCGAGTAAGCGAGGTGAAAATGCTTTGTAAAATTACTTCGACTTGTTAGATTCAAGTTAGATAGATTCAATTCACTATGTTAGATTCAAGGGACTTTGAATTTCATCGAGTTAGAGAAAATATCGAGTTACAGAATATCGAGTTAGGGAGAGTTCACTGTAAGTGATTAGTGATAAGTAATTTTTCGCACTGAGTGTAGGACAGCACTGAGTACAGGCAGTGCAAGTGAAGGCAGTGGAGGAGATGACTACGTCAGTTCAGCGGACAATGGAAAAAAGTTAAGGTTGCCATCCAAAGCAGCTGGTAGGGATGGTATCGGAGATGAGCTCATCAAGATGGGCTTGGAAAAGCTGGCCACTTGCCTGCATAAACTGATAGTCAGAATCTGGAAAACTGAACAACTACCGGAGGAAAGGAAGGAAGGGGTTATATCTACAAGAAAGACAACAATCTGGAGTGTGAGAACTTTCGAGCGATCACCCAGACCACCTTCCGTCGTCTGTCACCATTAGTGAATGATTTCATGGGAAGTTATCCTAACGCCCCATCTGTTCATTGATTTCAAGGCGCCATACAGTCAAACCTCCATGAGTCGATGTTCTATGACTCGATATCGACTCATGGAAGCAAATTATTCCATATCAAAAAATATTTTCTGGGTTACTGTGATGGTCCCTCCAAAGAGCTTTCCAAAGATTTCCTATTCCACATCTCGATATTTCCATGAGTCGATGGTCCCTTCAATATCGACTCATGGAGGTTTGACTGTACGACAGTACCCAAGTAACAATTTCCATGCTTCTTGGATTTATCTAATTCTTATTGCGGACTTATGACAGCAATCACCAAGCTAATTGCTCAGTTTTATTGACGCTCTTATTGCTATCAATAAAGCTCTCATAAATCTGTTGAAAAATGCTCCAAACGTCAAATGCCTATTGACCATATGAATAGATCTATGGTTGTGTGAATAGATCTATGGTTGTGTTGAGCGTAATAAATCCAATTTTCAACGCTTGAATAAAGCTTCAATTTTTGGTCATAATGTGGTCAAATGAATTACCCCCATAAGAATATTTGCATTGCGAAGAGTTTATGACGGTGTTTAATAAAAGCAAAATTTCACATATTATGAGTAACTGCCATGTCACTCATTTTAGTGTAACCGAAGGCTGACGATTTCTGATAAGTTAATTTCACACAGTAAGAGAGCAGTCGGCAATCGGACATAACCTCAATTATATTAAGAAAATTATTTTGAGCTTTTCAGTGGAATGTCTTCACTTGTCATAAGACGAGTTTGTACCATCCCGTCGAGTCAAGTACGAGACACTGAAGACGACCTTACTGTTGAGGTCGAAATACGTATCTGTCAAGGTACAATCAAGTGGTGGAATTAAAAGGGATGGTACAAACTCGTCTTATGACAAGTGACTCAATTATATGTTGTCAAGATGATGTTCAATGCCATCGAAACAAGAGGAAAAACCTACGAAGAAGTATGATTCCTTGATCGCAGGGTCACTAGCCGACCGTCTAAACTTTTTTCTTTTTGTGAGAAGCTAATGTAGTCCCTTAAAGCGATTGCTATGCCTCTTCGAGTGTAGTCGACTTTGCTGATTACTACGTATCCTGCGAGATTCTACTGTTCGTTCTCGACCTGTAGGATGAATTTGATACCGAGATCCACTATTCGTGCAAATGATTATTTTGGTGTCGTTCGTAATCGTGTTAATATTGATAGTGGCAATATTGTAGCTGGAAAGATCCATTTTTAGTGCAAGTTTTCTGGGTTGTTTGTGTATGTGTCAGCATCGAGACTCATTTTCTTGAGATATGATCGTCTGAGGGTCCGGCTACTGCTATACAAAGTAGAGGATTCGTCGGCTTCGTGTCCATCGCTTCGTAGGAAGGCATCTGAACGAGTTGGCTGTCGATGTAGTGAAGTTGATCCTGTGGTGGCCCACATCTTGAAATTAGGTTGTATTTTTGAAAATTCTAACAGCGAGAAGACATCTTGTGTCAGGCAAGATCGAAGGAGCCCATTGCAATGCATTGTAAGACACGCAGCTTTGCTCGTCGGTGATTGTGATTATGAAAGGTAAATAACATACCTATCATTCTTGCGACTCGAATGCTGTTTGATCATCTTTCGAAGAAGGTTCTTTCCTTTCTATGTCTGGCCTCGGAAAGACAGTACTTCTCCAAAATGAGAGAGAAAATCTGTGATTGTTTGATTCTGTACATGTTCGATTGTACTGCCTGACGTCAAATCATTCGCCTTTTATCCACATGCGGATTGGTTAGCTCTTTTTGTGAACTCATCATTTGCCCGGGATCGCAAGGACGTGTACTCGCGATGCGGAACAGACCCGATGTTGCCTTGAAATTATTTGACTTGAAATAAAACTTTTTTGTATAATCTGTGATCGACTTTCAAATATTAAGCTTCTGTAAAACATCAGAAGATTTCCAACTCTAAAACATCGCAGACCGGACCGAGATTCAAATTCGTCATCTTCGAATTGGCAATCCTACGCCGTTGCTGGCATAGCCGACTGGAGACAGCGTCTGTACCATTTAGAAATTAAGCGTCAACTCTTCAGCTCAATCAGACCAGCCGCAATAAATGATTCCATTCGTATTTAGAGATGTCGTAAATCAATCGATTACTTCGATTATCGATTAATTTTAGATCGACTACTTTCCAACGATTAATCGATTCAATAATCGACAGGAATCGAGAGTAATCGATTAGTTACTAATCGATTAATCGGGATTTTATGACAACTCTTATATGATTACTTCGATAAATCGTTCTATCATTATGATAATCGATTAATTTTGAATCGATTACTACTCAACAATGAATCGATTCAGTAATCGTCAAGAATCGATAGTAATCGATTAGTTACTAATCGATTAATCGAGATTTTACGACATCTCTATTCGTATTACTGAAATTATTCAGGCAGATTGTCATTGTCCAAAACACCACGAATATAATTGTTTTCCACTAGGCTGACTTTGTTCTTACATAGCGCCTGAGATTTAACCTTTATTTAATTGGATTAATCACCATTACTTGGTATGCAGTTTTTTTTATTGATTTTAAAGGTCAACAATTAGTTGTTAGAGTCACGTAAGGACCTAACACAAATCCTGTCCATATTACCCCATGAGTCAATATAACAGAAAATCGTCTCATATTGCAACTATTTTTCAATAAACATTGATTGATTTTGGCTAACTAAACATTTAAAGCATATACTCCAAAGCAATTTGAAGGTATTGCGTCCTGTCCCTTAAGCTCATTTATTATTCAGATGCAATGCTCGCCATGCCCATTAGCTTCATTTATGCTAATTTAAAATCAATGTAAGCCATCATCTGACCATCAGGCACAGTATTGTGGAAATTCTTGGCGCCAACAGCGTTCTGAATCATACGCGTGGAACTTGTTTCCCAACCGTAGCCACCCGCTCCCGACCCAGCATGAGTTAATATGCATTTGCCATCGGGAAACTTGCCGCCACGTGCGTATCACTAGACTAGACCTTCCGAATCCCCAAACACGAGCAACATACCTGTTTCAGCAGTTCCCTCTTCTCTGACGTCAACTGCACGCAACTTTCTTCCTGCTCTTTCAACTGGTACTCCAAGCTGTGCCATTTGACGATCGATGATGCCAGTTCCTCCTCGACGTGAGTCAGCTGTGACTGGAGCTTGTCTTTGATCTGGATCGACTCTTCCAGCTTCGACATCTTGTCCAGATGTGCCGTCTTCTCGTCCAGCAGCTTTTTCTCCAGGCTATCGACCTTCGCCTTGAGTGTGCGGATCTCGTTTCGCGCGAATTCGTGGTTTTTGCACTCATTTTGATAAAGAGACCGAAGTGTTTCCAATTGATTGCGGTACTTAATTGACTATTTAAAAATAAATACGAATATTTATTTTTACAAAATAACTAATCACTTAACAGCCAACTTACAGTACTGTCTTTCTGGCTGAGTTGCGTGTTCAAACGGTCGTTTTTGCGCTTGGCTGCTCTCCAGCACTTCAGCAGCATCTTGAATCCGGTCTCGAAGAATAGTTTGCTCGTGTTGCTCACCATTCGGGTTGTCCCGTCGTCGGCCAGTGCGGTAGTAGACTGGGACAAACTCCCTGTGGGCTGCGCACCGTGCTGCTGTTGGCTCTGCTTGGAAGGCGATCCCATTTCAATCATGGTCAGTGCTTTTTCCATTGGAAATTTACGTCCAGGGGTTTGCTTATTGACAAGAGATTCGGATAAAACTGGCTCCGGAAAGAGTTGCTTTTGGGCGGGTCGAATTGGTTTTCTAACGGTGAATTTGCTAACTGTTTTTGGAAGCGTTTGTTTCGAACTATTGTTCAAAAACAATTGTAGTAAGTGAAGGATTTTTAATTAATCTGGCACAAAACTTACAGATTAGACGTTGACTGAGCAGCTTTGATTTTTGGGGCCTTCTCGGAAGAAGTGCGCCGTCCAGCAACGCGGTTTACCAAAGCAGCATGATCGCTGTTGGAGCGGTTAATTCGAGATGTCTGTAGCTTCTCCATTTTGCGCTAAATGACAAGTAGTCGGCGTACCTACTGCGATCAAGGGGTTCTAATTATAATAATTATTAAATACTAACAGACCCGACGAACTTCGTTTCACCAGGTTTTGCCTAAAATTAATTTATTCTCTGCTTAGTTCTCGAGTCATGCAGAAATTTCTGTTTCATTTATATGGGAGCCCCCCTTTCCAAAGGAGGGAGGGGTCTCTAATCATCTTAGAAACCTTCCCCGGCCCCAAAAACCTCTCCATACCATTTTTACGCCGATCGGTTCAGTAGTTTCGGAATCTATATTCAAACAAACAGAAATTCATTTTTATGTATATAGATAGGACTATAGAGGCCAAGGTTTATACCAAATTATACTCTTGAAAGCGGAATTTATTTTTTCGGGAATTTGGTCCACAGGTTTTGTCTCCAAGTTGGGTGGGATTGACGAAATTTCGACATGAAATATAAAAGATTCGGCCTTATTTAAATACGTAGGAATCGGAATCAGTCGGAAAATTTTCTCTAGGTGCGAACAACGCTAACAGCACATATCATATAGGCACTTTTGCCGTGGAATGTGATCCTTCCATAATTTTGAAACAACAGCGAACCTAGCGGAGGAAATCAAGCTAAGCTTTACTGCACAACGAGCATGAGACAGAGCAGCTGGGCATGCTTTTCTGTCTCTTTCTTTTGCCTAGGATTTACGGGAGCGCCGTTCGTCGTTTGTTGATACACTAATAGTTCACTTTGAAACATATAGTATGTTCTATCACGCCTATCTGTTTTGTGTCAAAAGCCTTTTCAAATTATAAGCATCAACGATGTATTTTAAGTGATACCAAATTAAATTATAACAAGATGAGCTTTTACCAAAATCAATTATAAAGCTTTTTATTTAAAAATAGTATTTCTTCATATTTAATAATTAAACTCCACTATTTCCACCTCTATATTACTACACTAGTAATCTACAAAAAATCAAGATATCACCTCAGAATGCAAGTTCGGATTGTTTTCTATCGTTCTGAGGTGATAAACAACAAGAAAATCCGCTGCTTGTCGCTTTTATATAAAAGAGGTGAAGTCGATGAAGAGAATTCTCTCTTGCGACATTCGCTCTTATTCCAGATAGAGCTTGATTTGGAGCATGCAAATTAACGTAACATTTAATTGATCTCACTATTCTTCTTAATCTAAATATAATTAAACGGTGCTTGCTTGTAAAATTCAATGAAATTTAATTGAATATCGAATGTTAATTCATTTGATGGGATAAGCTGCAATTTTACACGTCGTTCAATTTTCAAAATTATTTGCTGTGTAGTTAGAACGCTTTGGATTGCTAAATGTTGCGGACGGAAAAGAGGGGGCTGCCCAAAGGCGTTTTCATTCCATTGAAAATGTAGGCAATTAACCTTTGGATGCATTAACCACACTAAGTCGAATCAAACAGTCGGAATCGCGAAAGCATCATTTTAATTTAAGTTTAAAAGTGAAAATTTAAAGTTATCGTACCGTCGTCGGGGTTGCATGACAATGAGTCAAATTGGGGTCAGAATGGGCCACTGTTTTAACTACCTATAATGCTTGTAGAATTGATTTTGAGTATCTAAGGGCAATAAAACTGAATTATAAGAGACCTTTTTAAACGATTTTGTTATCCGACCTCCAGACTGTCGGTGAGGGCACTGACCAATTGTCACTCCCCAGACCCATTGTGTCCCCCGATGACGGTATCCAACAATTTTCATATTTTTAGTTACGTAAATTTTGTTCTGAACCAGTGACGTAAGTGAGAAAGTAAATATTCATGATTACATTCCTCAACGCACCAAACTGTATTACTTAGTTTATGATGGGCGGTCGTGTCTTGTACATAACTCTTCAGATTTTTTCTTTCTTTTTTCTTCCTTCTTTCTCCTTTCTCTTATGTTCTTATTTCTTTTTCTTCCTTTTTCTTTCTCCCTTCTTCCACCATCCTTCATCTTTCTTTCTTCTTTTTTCTTTCTCCATACCTTCCTTCTTCCTTCTTAATTCTTCCTTCTTTCTTCTTTTCGCCTTCTTCCTTTTCCTTCTTTGCCTTTTTCTTTCTTCTTCATCTTCCTCTTTCCTTCTTTCTTTTCCCTTATTCCTTCTTCCATCTTTCTTCTTTCTTCTTTCTTTTTCCTTCTTCCTTCTTCCTTCTTCCTCTTTCCCTCATGCTTCTTCCTTGTTCCTTTTTCCTTCTTCATTTTTCCAACCTCCTCCTTTCTTTTTCTTTCTAGTTTTTCCATTCGCCTTTCTCCCTTTTTCCTTCTTCTTTCTTCCTTTACCTTTCTTCCTACTTCTTTTTTCCTTCTTTCTTCCTTCTTCTTTCCTATTTCTTACTTCTTCGTCATCCATAATTCCTTCTTCATTTTTTCTTCTTCTTTCTTCCTTCTTCTTTTTTCTATTCTCCTTCTTCCTTCTTCTCTCTTCCTTCTTTCCTCTCCCTTCTTTTTTCTTCCTCCATCCTTCTTAATAGGCATTGCAATATCATCTGAGCACAGGATACCATCTTTGCTTGTGCAAAGATATTATCCCTAATCAAAGAGTATTTGATGATGATCCTGATAGCCGGTTCGGTGTTTGTTCACGTTGAGAGGGCGTTGCTACAACAAAAGCTGTAAAAAAACTTTTCTCCATGGCGAACACTGCAATTTGTTTACTGAGCAGATAGATAACTAAGATCGATATCGCAGCATATCATCAGTATCTTTGCTCAGAAGATCGAATGATGGGATAAATTGCAATGCCTGCTTCTAAATTCTTCTTCTCCCTTCTTTTTTCTTCCTACTTTCTTCTTTATGCTTTTTTCGCATTTTCTTCTTCCTCTTACCTCTGCCTTCTTCCATCTTCCTTCTTCCTTTTTTTCTTTCTCATTCCTACTTTCTTCTTCCTCCTTCCTTATTCCTTCTTCTTTTTCTTTCTCCCTCACCCTTATTTCTTCTTCCTTCTTTCTTCTTCCTTATTCTTACTTTCTTCTTCCGTTCTCCTTCTGTTCATCCTCACTTCACACTACTAACTTCTCACTCCCCACTTCCCAATCGTCCTAATTGTCATTCGACCCAAATGATCGTTCGGCCTAGTGACCATTCGGCCTAATGATCCAGTATTCTTAGTAATCATACCATTTTTGGAAAACCACCTAATTTAAAAAAGTTATAACTTTTTTGACCATCATTTCTCCATTTATGAATCATAGTGCAAAAACTACATATATTCTCTGCTACAACATAACTGAAAAATAAATGGGAAATTCATTTTTTAAAAATCCATTTTTAGGTTTGATATTCAACGAAAACGACATGAAATCAAATCACATTTGATTCAAATGATCACTAAGAGGAGCCCTCCTTAGCCTAGCGGTAAGATGCACGGCTATAAAGCAAGACCCTGCTGAAGGTGGCTGGGTTCGATTTCCGATGCCAGTCTAGACAATTTTCGATTTGGAAAGTCTCGACTTCCTGGGCGGCAATGGCCCAGTGGGGGATTTAATGCCAATAATAATAACAATAAGAAGAAGAAGAAGAAAAAGATGAGCAAATTGTTCTTTCGTTACTCTTATATACCATAAGTCCTATACTCAAATGCTTGAAATTCTTAGATAGCCCGGAATAAAATTATTCATCTGATGATTTTGAAACAGCTCAAAACTACAACGATAGAACGCTATGAGAGCATGCTTTAGCATAATCAAGCCTATCTTCATTTCTTTTGATAAAAATCATTCATTCATTTATTTAGTTTACATCTAAACAGATAACACTAAATCAACAATTTGACGCCACAATACACGGTTCGAGGCCGCATCTCTCCATCCTCGAATGCGCCCCACGCTCGCCAAGTCGTTTTGCACCTGGTCTGCCCACCTCGCTCGCTGTGCTCCACGCCGTCTCGTACCTGCCGGATCGGAAGCGAACACCATCTTTGCAGGGTTGCTGTCCGGCATTCTTGCAACATGCCCTGCCCATCGTACCCTTCCGGCTTTAGCTACCTTCTGGATACTTGGTTCTCTGGCGAGCTCGTGGTTCATTCTTCGCCGGCACACACCGTCTTCTTGCACACCGCCAAAGATGGTTCTAAGCACACGTCTCTCGAATACTCAGAGTGCTTGCAAGTCCTCCTCGAGCATTGTCCATATTTCATGTCCGTAGAGGACTACCGGTCTTATTAGCGTCTTGTACATGACACATTTGGTGTGGTGGCGAATCTTTTTTGACCGCAGTTTCTTCTGGAGCCCGTAGTAGGCCCGACTTCCACAGATGATGCGCCCTCATATATCACGACTAACATTGTTATCAGATTATGGATCGACTGTACGTTTTAATTTCATTTATTGAACGGCTACTCAGTCTTGCACTTATTACAACGAGTTTTTTATTTACCCGACGTTACGACACGGGGATTTGTCTTTTTCAAGGGGAAAGTATTTCCCTCGTTGTAATAAGTACAAGACTGAGTAGCCGTTCAATAAATGAAATTGTTATCAGCCGTTAGCAAGGATCCAAGATAGACGAACTCTTTGACCGCCTCGAAGGTATCCCCGTCTATCGTAGCACTGCTTCCCAGGCGGGCCCTGTCGCGCTCGGTTCCGCCCACAAGCACGTACAAGCATGATAAAAATCATATGGGTATCAGAATTGGAATCCGAATATGACAAGTCTCATACTTTTACTTTTACACACCCACGACAAAAAGCTCATCGCAATAGGCACTTATTTCAAACTGATATAAAAATGACCAGATTCGGGATAATTCGCCCAAAGAAATGTGCAGTGCGAAATGTCAATCATCTTTAAATGAAAACACTAGGTTTTTTTATATAGACTGATTTATTCGTTACTAAAACACTGGTCGACTCTCTACATCTCGATGTTCCAATATCTTTTTCTATGTCGACGGTTTTCTCGGTCCCTTCGATCCACGCACGTTTTTGCTTCCTACATATCGATAACCTCTCTATCTAATTGTTTCGTTTCTGTCGTGGCCGAGCGAATATCCTTAGGACATCCATCGAATATCTGAATCGTCATAGTCGAAGTACTCACAAGTATGTTCCAACACAACAATTAGCTCTAATGATACTTGAGCGAAGCACCAGAAGTTCAGATTAATATCGTCACTTTTTCTTCATTTCGTTCTGTCAATCAAGCTCATATTTATGGTAATGATGAACGCCTACTATTTGGAAGCTATTTGATTAGCAGTTCAAATTTCATTCAAATAATTTATACTTTTATTCAGTAACTTCAATTATTATTTTAATACCATCTGCTACTACCACAGTTTCGTCAAATTTCGAATCAAATGAGAACTTAATTTTGTATCGTTTCCATATCACGTAATAATTTATATTTCGTTTCGTTACGAACTAATATAGACATTTCTAATCTCGTTCCGTTTCGTTTCGCCAAGAAAAAGTATGTTATCGCATATCCATAACAGGTATCACATGGCCGTTGGACGGCTGCCATTTCCAGATGATGCTTTTGATCCTATTGATGAGTTGCTTGTGCCTTTGGCCTTTCAATCACCTTTGAAGACAATGGAGCTCGGTCTACTTTAAATCCTTTAACAGTTTTCGAAACATTTTCACGTTCAAAAATGTCCACCGTGTACTTTTCACACGAGCTTCGTTCGCTTGAAAAAAATGTACAATGCGGAGCGCAACCTTCCTGTTTTGACAACATGTTTGAAACAACTGAACATGTTGTAGTAAAAGATCGATCCTTACCAAATTTTTAGAGTAGATTCAGGGATTGAAATAACAATGTTTAGCAAATCTTTGCCAGCTAACTTTATTGGTTCATTTATTAAAAAATAAATATGTGGAAAAAATGGTGTCTCACATTAATAGTTACATTTAACAAAACGCGTATCAACATTTTTAATAAGGTCGATACAAATATTAAATTTATTTTATGTCCTACAGCTCTCGGAAGGTACGAGGGTGGGAATAAAAAAATAACAAGGAAACAAAAAAAAAGTCCAAATGCAATTATTCCATGGAAAATTTAAAATTTTAATGGAAAATGATAGCAAAGAATGTTTAGATAAAGCAAAGAATATGAATATTTGTAACATATTTATCCAGTAGTGAATATAGCATAAACTTATAATTTGAAAAAATACTGGAACTTATTTCTGTAGAATATTTTGTTTTTTTTTTTTTTTTTCTTTTTGAAAAGTGCTGTTTTGCTGAAGGACTCTTAACTGTTGAAACAATAACAACAAAATATTTAGTACTGCCAGAATTATAAACTTTTTTTTAGGTCAAGTATGAAACTCAAACTGGTTGAATAAATGGGGGCAATGGTCAGATGTACTTTTGAAATCACAGACGTGTAGTCTGAACATGACTATTTTATAAAGTTCTTGCAAAGGTTCGGAATTGCAGACTTCCCGGACTATACGGAATACATGTGAAGTGTGAAGTAGAATCGGTGAAGCATCATATCAGCATGGCCTACTACTTGTTAGCGGATGGACTACGGGGATTTTTGTATAGTCGTACGGAGGTCATTTCGGCTCAAGCACGGCGGTTGCTGTCTGGGCGCTTCCCAACCCCCACACGATGCGAGATGTCTTCTCATGTGTCTGGTTGCAGATTTTCCCTTACCTTACTTCAAGCAAAGGTACGATCGTACACTAAAAACAACCTTGATTATTGGGTTTTATGAAAAATAAAACATTCTTCCAAACAAGTTCTACAATAATCTAAATAAATCTCTATTTCTTTATAAAAATAGTCAATCAAAATTACATTGGCTTTACGACACCGGGGTTGGTTTCCTTCTCAGCACCCATGTACGTGTGCCATTCATTAAGTGGGATCCAATTCTCACACACTCACTCTTGTGTTCTGAGTACCTTTAGGGGTACATAGGGCCAACGTAAAAGATCTCCATCCTTGACTTCGACCCAAGTCTGATTCCTATCGACTTCGTTTATTTCTCTGTTAAGGTTTCGTCGCCACGAGATCCTAGGTTTGCCTCTGCTATGATGTTCTGCCGGATTCCTGTCCAGCGCTTGCTTGCAGATTTCTTCTCCGCTCTTACGTGGCGTGTGACCGGTCTACGTCCATTCATATTGTAGAGATGCTGTTGATATCGGATTTCGGCAAATCTATGTGATCTCTGCTACCAAGTCTTACTGGCGTATAACATCACAGATTTCACGTTAGAGTTGCGTATTCGGGGTTTAATGCATTGCCTGAACCCAGTGGCGTAGCCATGGGGATGGTTTTGGGTATAAAACCCCCCCCAGAGACAACATTTTTAGAAGAAAATTTTTTTACCTTCTCAAATAAAAAAAAAGTTGTTCAGAGAACCCCCCCCCCAGACCAATTTTCTGGCTACGCCACTGCCTGAACCGATTGGATCTCCATGTTCAATGTTGATCTTGGTCCGCCGCCCGTTGTTGGCTGGTTTTGATTTTCGACCTTCTCCACTGTTTGCCCGGCAATTGCACAGTTGAAGTTGTTCACATCCAACGATTTGGTCTTGTTGACGTTGATGAGTGTCATTCAGTCACACGGCCAGGTCATTCAGTTTACTCTACACGGTAAAGCACTGTTGCGTTGATAAGGCAGTATCATCATCTGGGTTGAGGTCGTTCGATTGCTCTATGGTGGTGGGCTGCTAGAGCGGTCCATGATTTCGTCGATTTCGATTGGCAACAGCAACAGAGATATAATACATCCATTCTTGCCTCACTCTAGCGATTCCATTGTGCAGAACTCTTTGGTCAATTAGTACCAACTAGAGGGACTCTTGAAATTCAATGATGCAAAGCGTGACAGAATGGTTCTGACTTGATCGTGTTCGGGGGAATCCTGCCTGCTGCCGTCGGAGAATCGTCAACCTTTCCCTATAACTGAATTAGGATAAGTCTCCAATCATGCGTTGTGAATCATAGAAGAGGCTATTATTGACGGTTGTTTTGGCTTTCCTTCCATCGTCGACCATGGAGCCCACCTGCGCCCGTTTCTCCCGTTTGCAGCCAGCAGCGTTTGACTTACTTCTCTGAAGCCGCTTTTAGTTGACAGGTTTAGTATTTGGCTCCACTGGTAATGGATCAGCTGAAAATGGAGACGGTACCCGTAATAAACGCAGCGCTGAAATCGCATTTCATTATCATCTTCTAATTGGCGAGATCCGACAACGCATTGCTCGGATTCAGCGGCAGGAGGAGAGGTACGGGCGACGAATCAAAACAGACCGACTAGAGATCCAGCTGTGAAGAGATCGTTCGTTGAAGAACTTGGAGCTCGGGTAGTTGATATTCTGGAAGGTGGTAGCGTAGAAGAGAAGTGGGCGACGAAGAATGCTTTTATCGCAACAGGCGACAACAATTTGGGTGTGCTGTGCACGCAGCGAAAAGAACGGAAGATTTTGGAGCATAGAGAAGCAAAGATTGAGCAACAGATAGAATCAGAGGAGTTCGAGTCCCGTCAACGGAATGTGTCTCTGTAAGTAGGAGGCGGGCGCTGCTGCAGTCAGGACAGGACAGAAAGGATGGTTGCAGCAACCGGAGATTATCAATTACTCACTGACTTGGACAGCTGAAATGTTGGTTCGAGCACTTCAAATACTTTCTCCAAGTCTCAGTCAGTGTTCTTCATGAAGCAGCCATCCGAAGCATGAAATCTAAAGGGGCCCCCAATGTCGGTCGGCTGTCGGTGGAGGTGTTCAGGGCTGATCCTATGCTGTCTGTGCGAATGTTGTAGCAACTATTACGCAATATTTTTCCCCACTTCGCATCATTCTGGAGCACGGCAACAAGTTGGAAGTGTCCCTTTGTAATTCATTGACTACGGATGGGATTTCTGTTGTCTGAGTCACGAAAATCCGTGTGGCACCCAGGGGTGCAAGGGATTTTAAGATTTTCAGATCGGAGCTTTGTCTAGCCCCATTCGGATAGTCGCTGATGTGAGGCAAGGATTTCATCTTCCCTGTTAATTCTGAGCGTAATCGATAAGATCTTGGTGGGTGCGATTTACTGTGTACCATACCTTGAGCTGCTTTGGCAGTTTATTTTCGTGTAACATCTAGACGACTCTGATTTAAATTGGCTAATGATCACGATTCGAAACCCTATGTTAGTACAACGAGCTAACCGTATGCTTCATTGCGGCGGGTCTCACCATCAACGTCAGCATGACGAGGTGGCTGAGTGTCAACAGGAACAGCCCCTCAAACTTTGCAGTAGCCGGACGTTCGGAGGATTTCAATATCCTGGCAGTCTGATATCATCAGACGGTGAAATTAGGATCGACATGGAAGCACGAGTCAGAGAGGCTGGGGCTACCTTCGCGAGTTTTAGAGATATTCGGAGACCCAACCGGATTGTTCGACGCACCAAAATTTGAATGTACTACTCTATTGTGAAACATGTTGAATAGGCAGATATAACGCAGATGATGTCTAAAATTCATAATTCTGAAGGCATTACAGCTGGATAATGTGTGCCGAGCAACATAAACGCCATCAGACACCGCTAACAATAGATGCTAAAAACGTGGATGGAAATGACCACATATATGTGGCCGGAATCTGTAGGACGGAATCTGTAGGACGGAATCTGTAAGCAAGATAAATTATCCTTTGTAATTAAAATGAAATCCTATCCCAAGAATATCGTGGAGATGCAGAGGTATACTCGGTCTCTAGTAGCAAAGAGAGTCGGACTAGCAATCCTTTCCTTCCTCCATGACCGTAAGGAAGTGGCCGGCGCCGTTATTGACGTTACATATTTGAGCTCCCGAAACGTGTACATTAAGAATGGGTAGCTAGTCTCAAGCCCAATTTATTGTGTTGTCTGTACAATTTCGCAAGTTCCAGTCAATCACAGAGTAGCAACTACGAATTGTGCGGTCATAATACTCATGGTCATAGTACTGTGTTATGTAGGTATATGGTCCATTTGGTCACATTCCGGTACACTTTAAAATAATGGTTCTACTAGGAAAGTGGCAACTTTTCTATCCATTCGGAAACCTGGCTTACGAGACAGCAAACTTCATAGGTAATATTCCGGGACATTCTGGAATGCTGGATCCCTGGGATAAGTGGCCACTTATTGGTCAATTCCAGTGTTGTAGAATGTCATTTGCATTCGTTTGGATAATTTTCCCAGAACTTTTTCCAGAAGGTAGCTATCAATTCATGATGTATGACGAACTTATGGCGCTTAAATGTGCCTACAACTTTGTCTAACAAGACATTGCTGTAAATATGTAATCTGGGGCGTAGGAGGCAAAATGTCATTCAAATGACATTATGTCAAATGACACGTGACATTTTGATGAGTTTTCACTCTCCATCCTAAGGTGTTATATTTAGAGCAAAGTACCCTTGGACAAAACTATAGCCCTACTCAAGCGTTATGAGTACATCTAAAATTATGCAATAAATTTGGCTTCTAAAGAAGGTTATGAACAAATTAGTCAAATGACATGCAGATGACATTTTACAAGCCTGGTCAATTCCAAAACCTGATTTGCGACGTATCGACACCAGAGAATCAATATTCGAGCAACGCCTTACAATACACCCTTTTTCATCAACAGAGTTTGTTACTGACAAACACACCTCACAACAAGCCTTCATCAGAACCCGAACACAATATGACAAGAATCATTTGCCTTGCATGCTCTGGAATTTCCGAGAATACAATGCTATTTTTGTAATCGGAGTTAGATTCTCTAATATTGTCATAAAAACATGAGCTACGATAGCATCAAACCGAAATTTGCTGTAAAGATAATGCAACACAACGGGATCAAAAGTTACCAACATTTTTTTTGTTGCTGACAGAATTCCTCTGATCTTTGTCATTATTATCTCAAACAAAAACAAAGCTTTTTCGTTGGTTCTCTTTTGTCGCTTGTTTGATTCCCTGATCGACAGCCTTAGAACACATTCCTAGGGGGTCCCGTATCGTAGTTGGCTACACGTTCGCCTTATAAGCGAATGATCATGGGTTCGATTCCCAGCCCCCCCACCTCGTCAGTCGCCGGATCCGCAGCCCATACGGTGGCGTTTGGGGTACGCGCCTTGATGATGACTGACAACTTGTTCTTCTCGGAGGCATTCCTCCAACGTTACCCGGATTAAATGGCAACCGAACAATGCTACGATCATTGGATACTCGGCATGGACTAATGGACACAATGGACTCCCGACAAGACGAACTGGCAACGACAACAATAACGAAAATAGATTCTGTACAGCAGAATACCATAGTAGATCACGGCGCAGTAGCGGTTAAGAACACAGAGTGCCTACCAAATAAATATACGAATAAAAAAAAAGTGAATGGTCATGGGTTCGATTCCCAGCCCCTCCACCAAACCCTCGTCAGTCGCCGGATGCGCAGCCCATGCGGTAGCGTATTGGGAGACCCACCTTATCGTCATGGCTGCCTGGCCCTGATGACGACTGACAACTTGTTTTTCTCGGAAGCATTCCTCCAACGTACCCGGATAAATTGGCAACCGAACGATGGCACGACATGGACAAACGGACACAACGGACTGACGATGAGATGAACAACTGGCAACGACAACAATAATGGTAATGGAAAACTAAAAATAGATTCTGTTTGGATTTTGCACAGCAGAATACCACAGTAGCGATTAAGTAACACAGAGTGCCTGAATAAATAAATAAAGGAATAAAAAAAATAAAAAATAAAAAAAAGAACACATTCCTGTGAACTTGATTTGCAAAATCATTAAGTTTTATGCCTCGCAAGCTAGGTTTTAGAATTGAGAAAAAAAAGTGGTCACTTTCCCCAGCGAGCCAGCTTTCTAGGGTATTCCGGAATGTGACCAGATGGACTCAATTCCCTCAGTACACATTCCTATTGACCTGATTTGCAAAATCATGAAGTTTGATACGTCGCAAGTCGGGTTTCAAAGTTGATGAAAAGTAACCACTTCTCCAAGGGAACCCAAGTATTTCAGGGTGTTCTGGGATGTGACCACATTCATATGAACTTGTTTTGCAAAATCGTGTAGATTGACATGTGGCCATTTTTTCGGGAAGAGAGACAACCCCGATACTTCCATCAATATCTCCGGAACCATGTCCATTTTCAAAATGATGACCAATGCCCCAAAAACTATAGGAAGAATGTGATCGATTGCTGAAAACAGAATCAAATTCCAAAATGCAAGACTGCTGAGAACCATCATTTTGAAAATTTAGTTTTCCATGAAATTGGGGATCAGTTCGTAAGTGTTAACTAAGAAATCGACCTTGAAATTCCGGGCTAGTCCGGGTGTATATAGCTAGTATTAGACATTCAATATCGAGATGTAGCGCACAAATTTATAAAAAATCCTTTGATTTTCACCGTAAATCAACAATGTGAGGTAAGATTTTCATTCAATCAAATAATGTTTACAAACAACCATGCGTTCACCCTTTATTCCTCATTCAAGTGTGTATTTTGCACCACTCATAGAGCCGTTTCACCAAAGTCCCATTTTTTAAATAAAATAAAAACAATAGAACAATGTTATTTTGAGTAGGTGATCATTGTAATATGTAGCTAGTTTTGTAAATTTGTGTCTACTCGTTGAAGTGTTTCGATATCTCGGTTTATATTGGTTAAAATATCCAAATGCTTAAGAAGGGCATTTTGGACCATCTTCCCCTATCTCCATCTCGACTCGATGGTCATCCATCTGGGTTAGGTTTACGTACATTTTGACAGATGTCCCAATGAAAACCATGATATGTCCCATAGAAAAACTAATAAAACGTCACCAGTCATAACACGAGTTAAATACACGAAACTTTTCGAAGCCTTTCCGTGAAATTGATCCATAGTAGCGCATAACGGATGAATATAAATGAGCTCCCCGTATCCACCAGATATAATTTCGCAGCATTTCTTATCTTTTATCACACCCACTGAACAGTAATTGAATGCCTTTGAATCAATTTTTAGATTGTTTAGTATCGTGTTTTTCATAACAAGGTATTTTTTTAATTTCAATTCGCATGTAAAATTATCAGAAATTTTTAAGGATTTAAGACTGTGATGAATCTTGATCCATCACTCAAGACTATAAGGTTATAAAAACAGGAGTTACTAACGAACACTATGCTGCTATATGGCAATGTTGTCCCAATGTTGCAATGTTGAATTACAAAATGCTATAGAACTTGTACTATGCTGCCGCTAACCGCAAGTCAGACTTATCTGTATATGGTGCCCATATACAAATAAGTCTGATTTGCGGTTAGCGGCAGTATAGAGCTAACCAGAAAAGCATTTCGAGATCCCTATTTCGATATTTGCAAAAATTCATCGAGACAATGGTCTAAACAAATTACAGTTTTTAGGTGAAGGTTGTTTTCTGGAAAATCTCAAGTGGTCAATATTTTTGTCACGCGTTGAATTAGACACGTATGTTTATTAAATACATTACACCTATAGTAGTTTGTGCAACAAGTTGCAAAAAGATGATTTTTTCAGCACGAGTCGTACGTTTATGCAACGAGGCTTGCCGAGTTGGATAAATACTACGAGTGCCGAAAAAATCGAGTTTTGCAACGAGTTGCACACGCTATTTTTTGCAATGACGAAAAATGGACTTTAATATGACAAATCTGTACCAAAATTATACTTGTGCTTGTATAATTCCTTCCAGAATTTACTCCACATGTTCATTCTTGCCAATCAATTATGTTGCTACAGAGAACAATCAGATTCCATATTGCCGTGCCACATTGCATAGTTCGATAAACCGTGAAGCGATAGATGTACTTGCCTTTGAAAATTTTTGATGCCATGTCCATCAAACTATTTAATTTATTACGCGACGCAGAGAATACACTATTTGAACACTTACCTAAGCTTATTCTGCAAAATGTAGTCATGTTACAACTGTTCTGATGTTGGTTTTTCATTATAGCACCCAAATGAGTGTTATAATGAATATTATGCAACCCATTTGAGTTGCATAATGTTCATTAAAGCACCCATTTCGTTGGTATGGAAAAGTAGGCCGTTTTATGACTCAAAGGCGAACTGTAAACCAGATATTATGATCAGGAATTGCAAAAAATTTATTTACAAATGGGCTTCCAGTAACTGTTGTTTAAAAATAGTCCATAAAGAATGATTGAGCAGAAAAGTTGCAAAAAAAATCGTTGGATAATTGTTCGAACTGCAGGTCACTCCAGACAATCTTCTGATCGAATTTTGCCTGCCTTTCATGACGTTAGATTATCGTTGTGGTTGCTGCACGATATGCGAGCTCAAAAATTGATTGGAATCGTACATACTAGAAAAGTATGGGTTTTCCAAAGTATCGACGTAGTCGCGCAATATGCTATCACTTACCGTACTGGACCGGTTGCGAATTTGCACAACCACTTGCCGTAAAAGCATTCCACAAAAGGTAATACATCAACGTACCGAGCGTACACTCCACTTCATGTTATGAATCACTCATAACTGGGGAAAGCATGGTACAATCGACTTTTATCAATACATATTTTTTTCTCGAACGCATTTATTGCATCACCACCTGATTTTGTTCATACATTCTGCATATGTTTCGATGACAAGTTGGTAAAACAACTAACAAGTCCAATAAACATTATTAGCGATCTGGTGTAAACATAAAATTCGTAAACTATGATAATGATAATTTGAGGATAACATATTCGTTATGAATCCAAAAAATTAACACAAGGGAAAACGTGGAAATATGTTTGAACTTTTCAGCCTAGCCTCACATTTGACCGCTAATTATTCTGACAAAATGACTATTAATTCGTTTTGGAGCCTAGATAGTAGAATCCAAAACTTATTCACACAAGTTCGTTTATTGATGGTTATGATTTTTCAATGAATCTTTATAATGATTCTGTCTTGAGTGTGTCGCAGTAAATACAAGAATCAATACATGTGTTCAAAAATCGAGGGAATAATGTACCAAACGAAAGATCGAACCAAACAAACTTTGCGCACGCGTCATCACAGTCGCATCAATCGGTGTTAATCATAGTGCATTTACCTATACATCAATGCAACACACGTTGGAGTGATTTCATCGCCACTAGAAGAGTTCTGTAGTATTCACGAGTTTTTATACCATTAGCATGATGGTCACTGTAGTGAAATGGTTTCAATGTCGATCATCAGTCAATATTATGCTTTTAGTCTAAATCAGTACTAGTGTCCATATTTCTATACAAGATAACTGCTTATATTGTGGAATAATCTGTCCTGAAAACCTCTACATATCAGTTTGATTAAAGCTTCGCCCTAAAGTATCTAACCTGAGGTAGAAAAGCTCCCTCCTAGCTCAACAAACACAGAATAATTTAGTTAAACAGTCGAAATCATCGCACCCATCCACACAGCAACACGGCGAACGAAACAAACACCGCATTCCGCCCTACGCCGATGTCTCGTCAACTGGCGGCCAGTGTTAGTGCACAGTAGGCCAAGCTCGCGTGAACATCCATAGAACTACACTGCGATTGAATATTGCTCACACACGTTCCGTCCGCCAGCCCGTCAGCACTCGGCTCGTGTGAGTGTGCAGCGAGCTTGTTTTCTATTTCACTGGGCACGAGCCGTCGTGGTGAGTTTTCCCGGCGCTTTTCCAGAATCCATGCTTTCGCCAGCCGGAAAACTGACGGTGGTCTATCAGACGGTTCATGGCACTCGAAGCGACTGCAACGTTATCCAAACAGTGACGGTGCAATTTTTTTGGTGAAAATTTATTGTGTTCAGGAATTAGTGACTTATAAGCAGTAGCTTAACGAGAGTTAGCAATTAATCGTGTGCGTGTGGAATAATGCAAAACAATAAAACAAACGATTAGGCAGCAGGCGACGGGTTTCACCAGTGTGTCAAACTGAAATAATAAATCTGTCCAGGATTTACACCGTTTGCTTCCCACGGTTACAGCTCGTAGCCCACTATGACAACGCGAACCTCATCGTGAGAACCAAGAATTTCCAAGTTCAGTAAAACAGATCCCAGCAGGCCAAACGAGCAAGTGCAGTTGTCCGACCAAGGAGCACTTTGTTAGTTATTTGCCGTAATCCGTTAATATTTAGTGAAAAGTTTAAAAAAGAGTCAAGTGTCTCAACAGCCGTTATCAGTTTAAGGTGTTATCTTCCTTATCGCTATCTCACATTCGACCAATCACATACATTGTCGCCGGAAAATAACAATTCACCTTACGGCCCAGCGCTACTCTTTGGGTTTGGCGAAATTGAGTGATAATTGATCAACGGGATTTGAAGAGGTGGTCGCAGCACAAACGTCCATTCCACCGGACCAGACTGACGTCAATCCACAGTCGAGAAACTACAACTATTTTTATTGCTCCTGTAATCGAATGGTGAGTCGTCTTTCTCTGCTTATTATATTTTGATTTTCGTTTCTCATGCATTATGCCTTTGAACCAATGTTTGGATCGCTGCGTTTATTACCTTCCACTGCTCTGCATGGTTTGGTGCACATGTCTTGTAGGAACATACATCGATGACCCGAGTTCACATTGGACGATTTATCACGAGCACCCACCTGCTAAAGCACATAACGTTATATGTTAGCTTTTTTACCTGAGGCATTATAGTTTAAACGTGGTTTAAATTATTATTTATAATGTTTAGCTTTATTGAACATCAGATGAAAAACTACTATCAACAGGTTAAGCGAAGCACTACAGTGAACATATCTTTACTCGATGTTGAATGGACTTAAGTTACAAGAATAACCAAATAGAATTAGATCATTTTAAAATTATTTTGAAGAAATCGATCGAAGTATACAATCGAAAGACAAATTTACATGATTTTCTCTGCCTAGACACAAAAAAGATAACTTCCACCAATAATTCATAGAGTAAACAAGATACCAATTGAGTTATAGTACACATCACGTAAGGGAGTGTTTATTGTTGTCGTATATCAAGAATCCATTTTGAATATCGAGAGTTTATGTCACAAAACTGATTAGTGAGTCACATAGTACGCTTAATTATTATGGTGACCAGCTGAATGAAGTGTAATTGTTCGCTGTCACAAGAAGCTATGGCATGAATCATGTGATTGTGTGATATAAGGGAGATGTAACAAATGCACTAAATTATTTATCTTTGAAAGTTTACTCTGGAACTATATAGGAAACAGTTTGTAAATTTGAAAGATTTTCTGAATTATTAAAATCAGTATGAACAATAATGTTTACTGCAAAATTTCTAGAAACATGTACATACATATAAGTACATATATCGGTAATGGTGCTATAAATTGTGTGACTGGCACGTTATTGAAGCGTTCCTTGTTACATTGAATTTTTACACTTTTACATCACAGTAGCCAAACAATCAGATTTCAAAACAAGCGAGCAAAAACAACAACTTTAATTACGTTTCCAACAATCCGAAGTATCGTGATAAAATATGGGTTGCTGAGGTTGGATATGATTTTCAAAACTCTTGTGCACTAAAACTAGTTTTTCGTTCGATTCTATTCCAAGTAAAAGAAAAAAATATTTAGGCTTTTTTAGTGCTAATGTCATAAGGCGAGTTCACTACTATTCCGTTCATTCCACCACGTTGTAATCTTTACAGAAACGTATTCCGTATACGTCTTCAACTGAAAAACCATCTCCCAGTTCTCGTAATCTGTAAAGATTACAACGTGGTGAAATTAAATGGAAAAGTACTATACTCGTCTTAAGAACGTCATAGGAAAAGGCTCAAGAAAGGATAATATAAGCCGAGTTTGTATCAGTGGTGACAAAATCGAAGTGATTGAAGAATGACATTCAAGGTATCAGAAAATGTGGGAATTGTTCTCCAGGTATTTAAAGAATTGTTTCTAGGACTCCTCCGGAAATTTCTTTAAAAATACTTCAAGTTCTAGAATTTCTTCAACAACTTTCTCAGGATTTTTTTTAAACATCGAAAGTTCATTCCAGAATTTATCCAAACAATCTTTCGGAGATTCAAACCGGAAACTTCTTCGAGAATTTTCTCAATGAATCTCAAAAGAAATGTATCCGAAAATCTTTCTTTCTACAAAAATACCATTTTGAATTCTTCTGAAAGAATATCCCGGGAAACACCTTGAGGAACTTTTGCGGGAATTTAAATAAAAATTCCCTTGTGATTTCGGATAAACTTCCGATGGTATTTATGAAGAGATTTCGGGAAGAACTTTTGAAGTAAATTTCGCGGAAATTTCTGGATGATCTGTTGGGAGAACTCGTGCAAGAAAATTGGGAGAATTTCCAGGGTAAACTGTAAAGGAGTTCCCCAAGGAATTTCCCGGAAAAAATCCAGACGAGTTTGCTGGGTGATTTCTTGACGAAAAGTTGGGGATAGTACCTGGAGAATTTTGAAGGGGACTTTCGGCAGTAATTTCTGGAGAAGCTATATGGGGGGTGGACGACCGAAGTTGTACTTTTAAGATTGAAGTTTTTCGGCGATAGCAGTTTTAATAAGTAGCAAATACTTTCTTGCGACAACATTTCTTCCTTTCGTAGATTCAAACTCTTCGTTGATCATTTCATTCATTTATTTAGTTAACATCTAAACAGATAACACTGAATCAACAATTTGACGCCACAATGCACGGTTCGAGGCCGCATCTCTCCATCCTCGGATACGCCCCACGCTCGCCAAGTCGTTCTGCACCTGGTCTGCCCATCTCGCTCGCTGCGCTCCACGCCGTCTCGTACCTGCCGGATCGGAAGCGAACACCATCTTTGCAGGGTTGCTGTCCGGCATTCTTGCAACATGTCCTGCCCATCGTACCTTTCCGGCTTTAGCTACCTTCTGGATACTGGGTTCGCCGTAGAGTTGGGCGAGCTCATGGTTCATTCTTCGCCGCCACACACCGTCTTCTTGCACACCGCCAAAGATGGTCCTAAGCACCCGTCTCTCGAATACTCCGAGTGCTTGCAAGTCCTCCTCGAGCATTGTCCATGTTTCATGTCCGTAGAGGACAACCGGTCTTATTAGCGTCTTGTACATGACACATTTGGTGCGGTGGCGAATCTTTGTCGACCGCAGTTTCTTCTGGAGCCCGTAGTAGGCCCGACTTCCACAGATGATGCGCCTTCGTATTTCACGACTAACGTTGTTGTCAGCCGTTAGCAAGGATCCGAGGTAGACGAATTCCTCGACCACCTCGAAGGTATCCCCGTCTATCGTAACACTACTTCCCAGGCGGGCCCTGTCGCGCTCGGTTCCGCCCACAAGCATGTACTTTGTCTTTGACGCATTCACCACCAGTCCAACTTTTGTTGCTTTTGCTTTTGTTGCTTCGCTGATCATGTTTTTTATAAATAAATAATCTGATTGCCTGGGAGTTATGAATTGTCTCCCAAATTCAAGCCTGCACGGTTGTTTGGCCGTTTTAATACTTGTTTCATATTTATGATATGCTGCAAATATTAATGCAGCCAAGAAAATGCTGTGCATGTGTTAAGACAAGACAACATTTCGGTTTGTCGGATGTAGGAGAAAAAACACATTTATTAAGACTGCTATCGCCGAATGAATTCAATCGTTTCTGGAGTACTTCCCGTGGGTGTATTTCGTTGCATAATTTCTTGAGAAATTTCTGGATGGATTCGAAGAGAAATTTATGGAGCTGTTTTTAGATAAGTTTAAGAAAGAATTTTTGTAGCAATTTCTGAAGGAATAACTGGAAGAACTTTGTAAGGAATTTCCAGAATAGTCTCTGAAGGAACTTCTAAAGAATTCTTTAACCATTTTCTAGTACAATTATTGGAAGAACTTTGGAGGAATATTCTGACGGAATTTCCTGTAAAATTGTCGGGAGCTGGATGGGAGGTGATTTTAGACGAATTACATGTGAATTTAGGAAGGAATTGAAAAAAAAAATTCAGTGGGGCAAAATAATTTATGTAAAGTTCTTGTATCTGTGGTAAAAATCTAATAATTTTGATGTGATCTAAAATCTAAAATTCTGATGTGAATTTCTAGAGTAGAATTGAATTGAATTATCTTTAATTACGAGATTTTCGGCCCTGGGCTGGTTCATCTCGTATTTCTAGTGGAATTTCTGGCGAAACTACTGAAAAATTTCCCGGGGGAAATTCCGGAGCAATTTCTAGATGAACTTTAGGCAGAATTTGAAAACAAACTTCGGGAGGAAATCTTGGATTAACTTCTGAACGAACTTTCGTAGGAGTTTCAGAACAAAATTCCGGAGAAAATCCTAGAATAACTTTCGGAGGAATTCCTGAAGAAACTTTCTTATGAATTTCTTGCGGAGCTTCCGGAGGAATTCCTGGAGGAACTTCCGGAGGAATTCCTGGAGGAACTTCCAGAGGAATACCAGAGGAACAAAATTCCGGAGAAAATCCTAGAATAACTTTCGGAGGAATTCCTGAAGGAACTTTCTTAAGAACTTCTTGCGGAACTTCCGGTAGAATTCCTGGAGGAACTTCTGGAGGAATTCCTGGAGGAACTTCCGGAAGAATTCCTGGGGGAACTTCCGGAGGAATTCCTGGGGGAACTTCCGGAGGAATTCCTGGGGGAACTTCCGGAGGAATTCCTGGAGGAACTTCCGGAGGAATTCCTGGAGGAACTTCCGGAGGAATTCCTGGAGGAACTTCCGGAGGAATTCCTGGAGGAACTTCCGGAGGAATTCCTGGAGGAACTTCCGGAGGAATTCCTGGAGGAACTTCCGGAGGAATTCCTGGAGGAACTTTCGAAGGAATTCCTGGAGGAACTTCCTGAGGAATTCCTGGAGGAACTTTCGAAGGAATTCCTGGACGAACTTCTGGAAGAACTTCTGGATGAATTCTTGGAGGAACTTCCGGAGAAATTCCTAGAGTAATTTTCGGAGGAATTGTTGGAGGAACTTCCGGAAGAATTGTTGGAGCAACTACCGAAAGAATTCTTTCCTTCTTAGAAATTCCTGGAGAGCTTGGAACTCTTGGAAGCTTCCGGAAAAATTCGGAAAATTTTTGATGCATGAAATTAGGTAGGTATTAGGTGATCAAAGCTTTCCTAATTATAGAAATTAGGTACTTTGGACTCGTTCCGATAGAATAGAGTTCGCCCCCATACCTGACTACAAGTATGTTCCGGTTTTTATCTACACGGTCCTTGAGTTTCAATTGATAAAATAGAAACAGTGACAAAATCGGAATAATATTCTTAGACGATTTTTTTATGCTAAAATTTTAGTAAAAATGATTTATTGCTGGTAAAATGTGAGATTATCAGGTTCTAACATTTTTATATGCTGAAGGACTGTCCATAAACCACGTGCACATGCTAGTGGGTGGCAATGGTTAGTGAAAAGACATAGGAAATACATATTTATCATCAATGGTGACTGGTTGAGGTTCCTGACAAGTAAGAAGTGCATAAAAGGAACGTCCATAAATGATGTTACGAAAAATTAATCATTGTCAATCCCTCCTCCATTCATTGTCCCACTTTTTGTATGAAATTTCATATAAATTGATATGAGTAGTCACACTTTTAGAAATCCTCTCCCTCCCTCTCCTCCACGTGACGTAATTTATATCCGTTCCCTAAGATAAGGTGGCATCCGTTGATAACATAACAATAAATTTGAAAATATTTGACCTCCTTAACCCTTTCGGGACGGATGGTTCATATATGCCCAGCGTTTCAGATTGGCTGAGAAAAAACTACCGAAGAGAGCAAGGTCCCCAGTTTCTTCAGCAAAAATGTTCATCAGGAAGTCGGCTACCCAGGAAAAATATTGAAGGTCAAGTTTGACTATACCCTGAAGACCTAGATATCCAAAACCTTGGGAAGATTTTGCTTCGGACAGCTTGCAGATGAATCTGAAATATTTGGATCCTATACCACATTGTTTAATAAATCTGAACACTCAATCAAATTTAGTCATCCTGATCGTTGAGACAGAGATCAGTTTTCTGGAATACGAGATGCTTAAGGTTCTCCAAAACGTTTTCGAATTCAGCCCACGGTATCTACCAAATCAACCAAGGCTTATGCAAAGTCATCATCATCGTCATATACCCAATCCAGTCCAATTGTCCAATGTCCTCCAAAGTAATCTTGAGTTAAGATCAAGATATCTATTAGATGCACAATAACTAAGGAGGTGTTTGTATCGAGCAGTTTAGCTGCGGACTTTTTTGCTGAGGCATATTACGGACTTGGATTAGATAAAACAATACGACTTCCAGAATATTTTAGCCAACCGTAAAGGCCTGCAATGGTTCTAGCTAGTGATGATTGAAGTCATATAAGCAAAATAGACTCACTGCGATATCATATCTAACACCATTCATAAGTTCATTGTATAGGTCAAAGTCGTTTTGAAAATTTGGTAATAACCCAAACAACACCACTTGTTTCTTAGTGAGTAACAACAAGTGTGGTGTGACTTACTAATAGTCTGGGTTATGCACAACGCGTCGTATATGGAACTCCTTTGTGACACAAAAAGCGCAAGAGGTGGAGCCTATTTGCAACATCTTGCGGCTACAATGAAAATAAAAACACAAAAACCAACCGGGAATCGAACCATGGACCTTGAGATTTGTAACTTTTCACTATAACCATCACACCATCAATTCTATTTTGAGATTCTGCTACAAGTGCACTGCATAAACAACAACGTCATTTGAAACTTCATTGTACCTTATACGGAACATGTCAAAAATAAAACACTGCTCAACTGAGCTCAAAGTGTTTTGCAACACATCAGAAACATTGTCGTAACAGCAATGAACCAAAGTGTTATTAATTCTGCAACTTATCTGTTTTGTTTCTGATATGAAACACACTGAATTCCAAATCACCCAAGAAGTCAGATGCGTTGTATATTGCAACGCCACTTAAACGGAAATGGAACATTGTGTGTTTCTGAAACTGGAAAGTGGCTTTAATGTGACTCGATGTATTGCCAGTGTCTTCAATGCAATTTCTTAGGAACAAACAGCTATTTGAAAGATGTTGCACGTGCTGCTTGGGAAAATGATGTAATAAAGTCGGTATTGAGATGTGGAACAGAAATTCTTGGAAAATTGTTTGAAAAAACTATCAAAGTAACCGTGAAAATATTGTTGTATGGCATCATTCGATATCGAGTCTTAGAACATCAACTCATGAAGGGTCCACTGTAGCTCTTAGAAAAATTAAGTGATATCCTACCAGCTAGATGGAACTGCTGGAATGTTTGTGATGTTATGCACGGATATATCATTTAGGACTTGGTTGAACAGGTAGATCACATGTTCGGAACTTCAGGACATTTTAGAGAACAGAAAATACTTGTAGTAGCTTGTAAAAGTAATAAGTACCATTCTATTGGCTCGACGGACCTGCTGGGATGTTTAGCGACACACAGATACATCTTTCAGGACTTGGTTGAGTAACTAGATCACATGTTCTGAACTCAAGGACGTTCAGGCCTGTAACCACTTGTAAAAATAATGAGTGAATCCTATCGGCTTAATGGATCTGCTGGGATGTTCAACGATGCATGTATATGCATTAGGGTGGCTCAAATTAGTATGGGAAAACTTTGTTCAATTTTTTTGATGGGCCGCCGTCTTATTCGGTTCTATTTGATGCCCTGATGCTCTGGACAAAATTTCAGCCAAATCGGTCAACGTTTGGGCGGTGCTAAATTCGTTGGAAGTTTATATGGAAAAATGTATGCAGAAACATCCAAAAACAGTAAATTGCAGCTAAACTACACAACTTACGATGAAGAACTATGATACTCATTCAGATCTTGGAGAATTTAATACAGAATGTTATGCAGAAAACCGCGAGAAGATTCGAGTTTGCCCGGCTAAGTTATTAGCATTTCTCTGCAGTGGGGTTGGAGCAAATTTCGTTTCTTTTACCTTTGAAAAGAAATAAATTCACCCCTACAACACTCCAGTAAAATGCTAATATCTTTGCGTAATAAACTCTAATCTTCTCGCGGTTTTCAGCATAACATTCTGTATTTTATTTTACAAGAACTGAATGAGTATCATAACTCCTGATCGTAAATTGTGCCTTCCAACTGGAAATCTCTGTTTTGGATATTTCTGCATACATTTTTGCATATAAACTTCCAACGAGCACTGCCCAAACGTTGACCGATTTGGCTGAAATTTTGTCCAGAGCATCAGGGCATCAAATAGAAACGAATAAGAGGGCGGCCCATCAAAAAATTTGAAAAAGTGTTTTTTGAGCCACCCTAATATGCATATATCGTCCAGGGCTTGGTTGATCGGGTAGGGTTAGGTTTCGGCTGATGCGATTCGATCAAAAAACCCAAAAATACACAAATCAGCTCCTAATAAATCAGCCGAAAATTATATAAAAGTTCATTTAATCATCATACAATGTTCTGTGAAATTGTTCTGTAGCATACCAACTGCCGTTTTTGCAATTCTGAGGTCAATCGAGCAAACAGAACCAATTTCCGGATCGAATGAGTGACGGAGGTGTATTTTCCTATACATTTTGGCTGAAATCCCCATACAAACTTCAAATCAAATGCGCCAGCTTATGCAACAAGCGATTGAGCTGAAATTTTCAGAGATTGATTTTCTCACCCAAAGACACAATTCTGCCCCGTGGAATACGACAACATTTTTTCTCCCCATAGTAATCTGGGTGGAGGAGGCGAATGAATCACGAGTTGCATCAGCTGTTGGGAGATCCATCCATCGTTCACACCGTGAAAAACGGACTATTGTTGTGGAATGTCGGAAAGCAATCCGGTGAAAATGACCCTCCGAAGACTGTGTGGTTGGCGACGTGCAGCCGTGGACCGAACTGAATGGAGTCGTCTAATTGGTTACGCCAACCACCAATTACGCCGCCTTCTTCAGTGCACAAAACACGACGGTTTTACCCCTACTACGCGGTAGTCGCTCGTGAGTGAACCGTGATGGTATGATAAACTGCTAGCAGCGATAACGCAGGCAAACTGATGGAGACGCGTGGCTACTCACATGTAGGAGTGCATTTTTGAATGTTGATGGGTGGATGACTTGCATGGTGGTAGAGTGCCTTGGAACTTTAGAAGGAACATTGTGTTCACTCAGCATGGCACTCAAAAGAGGTCAATTAAAGACAAGCCTCCCGGAATCCAAAACTAAATCCACTCGCGTTTTAAAGGGCACTACCACTCAATACGGAAGCAACGCACAACTGTCATTTTTATTATTTCACGCATACTGCGATTGAGTAAAGCTGCCTTTGGTGTGCCTTTAACAACGCGAGAAAATTTAAATTAGGATTCCGCGAAGCTTGTCCTTAAATTTAGTTTTCTTCCTCAGACTTGTGATGAAATATGATTTTATTCATTCATTCAAGTTGCCAAAAATGAAAATTAAAACAAGAATTATCTGACCACCTTAGGATGACTTCCACAAGAATAAAGGAATTTGCTCGTAATCGACGCTTGTTTTTGGTTTTAAAATGTCAAATTTTTGCAGCGCCACACTGTAGATCAACTTACTCACGATCGGTTTGAAGTTATGCACAATGCACAAGCTTTGTGCATTTTTTAACTATATTTTTTAATATAGGGGGTCTGTCATTTCACTACGATCCATAAAAATTAAACATACTGTGTGTTTAAAAACTTACATGGGGAAAGGAGTTGAAAACCTCAGAAAAAATTATTTTCCATGATTAGTGTACCGCTCCATAACACCTTGCAAGTCGGTCAATCCGTTCGCGAGTTAAAATGTGGCAAAGGAAATTTCAAATAGGAAATTAGATTCTCTAGAATTTGATCGCATGCTTCAAAATGTTTCCACACGAGTAGCGTTTGTTGGGTTTTCTTTAACCGATTAGGCCCTATAGTGATTCCGACCCAATTCAAATAACCAACCAAGCCACATCAAATATGGATTTTTCTTAATCCAACTACTGACTAGTGCATAAAATATTCACCTTCACGACGATTCAAAACATAGAAGGACTTTTACTCAGTTTTCTTGACAGATATTGACTATTAGCGCTTAAAATGGCCCTCAGTTGAAGGTCGGAATCAGATCTATGTGAGTGTTCAGTTTTACAGTAATTTATTCGTTTACGGAATCTAAGTAAATACTCACTGACTGATATTTGATCGGAAATTGTCGGTGTTCAGCCGAATATGAATTTGTTATGAAGTGAGGGTGACAAAGAAGGCCGATAGGCTTCACCAAAAACATTCGATTATTTAAAGCTTCGCTACTGACTGTTCGATAGCGACTCCGAGACACCCACTCAAGAATTGGATTTTTCTTGATCCAAATATGTCCGATGGCAATTACAGCCACCAACCAACCTGCCGCAGAATTGTTTTTTTCTTGATCTGACTAGATCACATAGTGATTCCGAAAATCGATCAACTTTTATCAATTTTTCGTAGTATTTAATTCTTGACTATTACTGTCCAATTTAAAAAAAAACCTTTCTGCATTTATATTACAAAACGTGGTGGAAAGTAGTAAAATCGTCTTACGACAGTTACAATTTTTTGTCGCACAATTCAAAAAGGTTTAGTAAAGTTTAGTTGGTTCACTTTTGGGCGACGAAACTACCCAGGTAACCAGTAAGCATTATATAAAGCATTTAAGTGGCATTATATGCGCCTTTACTGCAATACATTAAATGCCAATAAGCCCTGTAGTCGCCTTTAATGCTATTTTAATGCAGGTTTTGGCCCAATATATGGCTGCTTAAATGCTCAATCCTACTTTATCGATAAAGTAGAAATTTCGCTGAGTAGCATTTATTCAGCATCCGAAATGCTGAATAAATGCTTAATTTTAAAAACAAGAAAAAGGTTTTTTTATTGGCATTTTTTTGTTTTCTAATTGTCTTACATAGTTTTTTTTTTCATTTTATATCGTTATTGTCATATTTTCATAATTGAAATGGAACATTTTTTTTACTTTCTTCGAGCGGGATTCGAACTCACGCTCTTTCCACCCGACGCTGTAGTTGTCATCGCCCTTACCAGCTGGGCCATAAGAGAGAGATGGTAGTGGGAATAATTTTGTTCAACATAAACATTACGCCTTTCATACCCAGTTGCAATGGAACAGCTACAGTAGTGCTGCTTTAATGCATCCATCGAAAATAGTGCAGAGGAATAATAAAATGTAGCCAAACTATGTAATTACTGATAGGGTTAGGTTAACGACAAGTACTCCTGTCAATGGTCGGAATGGAAAAACATTCTGCACGTACCGATTTCTTTTCTCAAATGTAAGTTCATTGGACAAATAGTCCCCGCTTTATGATTCCATATTGGAAAACGTTTGACGTATGAACACTACAGGCCTTAAAGTGGCACTAATGTAGCTGTTCCATTGCACTTAACGAAAAACAACATTGTGCATTCAAAATGCTATTATAAGGCTATGCCTCATATGATTGCTTTGAGAATGCTTATTTAGAACAGCCAGGTTTTCGAAATGCTTATTTACAGCAAGGAGCATATTCAATGCCAGTATAATGCTACTATAGTGCTTACTTTAATGCTTATTGGTTACCTGGGTATAATATAATTGAATCATTTGTTTGAGAAACTGCAGAAGTCCATTTTACACTATTTCGAGAAAACAACAAAAAACTGTTTTTGAACAAATTTGCACCGAATCTTTCAATTTCTTCGATACAGATCAATAGTTTTTGGCAAAACTCAACACCCTGGGGCACTGTCATTGCAAAAAATGTAAGCAGTACTCCACAATTGCTCTTCAAAGTACGTGGACATTTGTAGTTTCTCAAACAAACGAAAAACAAAATTCATACATTCCTGAACAAAAAAACGTATTTTTGAACGAGAATTCCGAATATTTAAAAATCTCATTTTGGCCAAAAATGTTACATATGCAGTTTCTCAAACAAACGGTTCAATTAAGGCCGGGATCTCCAGTTGGCCTTGCAAGCAAAGGCGTATAATTGCCAATGCGGAGATGGCAAGTTCGATTCTCTCGAGAAAATGGTTTCTGAAGGGCCAATTAAAATCGAATCGCAGAGCAAACGTCAAACTTAAATTGTGAATTCAAAAACAATGTTGGTACTTAAAAATGAATTTTGGGCGAGACGGAGTTCAACGGAATATTGGACTTGTATTGAAAAAGGCGGTATCATTACAAGGGGAAAGCATTTAAGATTACCTAAATTCAGTTTGTGTGTTAGAGCTTCAATCCAATTTACTTCAAAACCGGTTATTTATCATAGTAAAAAGTGTTGGGGAATACTCGTTATGTGGAATTACCAGCGGATTTTTGAAGATTACTTATAACCAAAAAGATGGCCTTTTACCTTACAACAAAAACCTTATCACTGCCACCAACTTTTATATGACATACCTTCTTATCAGAGCGAGTCCGAAGTATTGATCTACTCAGCAAATTTCGCATTGCGAATTTCCCCACGCTCCCCAAAAACCCCAACGAAACGTAGACCGGCCGCGGCGGCGATGATCCCGTTCCTTTGTAAGTATCTTGCGGGTTCCCCTTCATTGCCGTTTCCAGCGATGACGCAATTCTCTAGCCCGTTGTTACTGTTCTATGATTTAATCAACGCCACTTCTCCCGTCCACGTTCCAGACCCAATTCAGCGTTAGTACATTGCTGATGTTTGCGGGTCATACCACCTGTGCTGGAAAAACCCTACTCAGCCTTGTTTCAAAAACAAGCCCCATCCACGATGCAGCCAGGCGATTGCTTCCCTAGATAATGTGATGCTGCCTCGTACAAGCACCTGCCTAATCGCGCCGCACCGCACTAGGAGCTCGGCAGATGATTGCTCGTAGCGGATTAGTCAACCCGCGCACTCTCTCTTCCCGATTGTCGGATCGAAAGTAGAGCCACCCGGGATCTTCCCGTCTGGTGTCTGGCTCGGGGGGCACGAAAACCGGTAGCAACATGTGCTTGGTAAAACCCAAAGCGTAGGGTTTTCCCCATTCATGAAAATTGCATCCGTCGGTGTGAGAGAGTTTGGTGCCGTTCTGACGTCAGTCCAATCAAATCTCGCCAGGCGCCTCGCCTAACCCACACATTGGGGCGGAACACACTTTCGTATTGGTCGCGGGCTGTAATCATCGATCGCTTCCAACACGCGCGCAGGTCGGCGTAGTCTGCGCGAGGGGAACGCATGCGCGGTTCAATCAAACGTGTTACACTGAAAGACATTTCACCATTCGATTCAGCCGGATTCCACCGCAACGAAATGCATTCTCGCGTTGGTTTTCGTGTGTGGAACCCAACAAGCATACAACCACACCCCCACCAACTGGTACTGGTTCAAGGTTTCTTCTACCTTGTTTTGTTTTGCTCTCTTGGCGACTTGTTTACAGTTTTTGAGCCACAATCACAGCGACTAACACCACCAGCGACCACGGAAAGCTATCGACTACAAAAACGTTCGAGCTTCTGCGCATTGGCGTAACTAGACGACTCAGTTGCGTACAAAATGTGTGACAAATTTTGGAATCTGGATTAGAATCTTAGAAATTCTTCAAAGAGTTATATTATATAATTTGAGATGTATTGAAGACCACAAAGTTTTATTTGCTGGAGCATTTTGATGAGACACTTAAACTAATATTAGCAATCTTTTCTAAAAAGTGTGGCAGCCCATCCATGCAAAGTATTGCATCTGTAATTCTACCCTAAATATTTTCATTCAATTTGCCAGATTCTGTTTAAAATAGGAATAAGATTCCCACAAGCACAACACCAAATTTTAGAAAACCAATCAATTAGGTGGACATCCATGATATGACCATGAATTGCCGATTTGAGGGTTTGCAAAGTCCCCCCAATCAGACACGCTGCCGTTTTCTCGGACATGTGTTATGTGGTGCCTTTCCATCCATGTTCATCTGATTCCTACGTCCGCCTCACCCGATAGCCGCACCGCGCTCTCGCTTACAGAGACGTGGCGGAATTATAGACACTGTTTATATTGTGTATGATCCGGTTCCCTCGCTTCTGTGTGTTTTCAACTAGCTAGTCGTCGTCGCCTTTCGTTTGCTTTCATAATCCAACCAAACGGTTCTGCTCCTTTCAGTTACAATCTGAGTGCCGTTACAAATTGTCGCGAATTGCAGATCGATCGCACCCGCGGTTTTCTACGTTCTTAGTCGAAAGATAGAGGAGCTCGGTGAACTAAAGCACTGGACAGAGGGAAGAATCTGTCTAAGTGATTTGCTTTGATCAGTGAAAAAAGTATGTGTAATAGCTAATAGGGGAGTTTGATGTTTGTGTGATAAAAGCAATATGTTGCAGCAAAACAGAAAAAACGCTTTGATGGGAAAACACAGGAAACGTGATAATGTGCTTTTTCCCTTTTCCATCTTTTTACTGAAACAATTTTAATTTGCGCAAATTCATTTGCTTAATTCAACATATTTAGGTTCAAATTTTCATAAAAGGAGCTTTTCTTATTATCAAGTTAAGATATTAAAAAGCCCAAAATCAAGAATCAAAACAATTTTTGAGAATGCTAAAAGTGTTAAAACTGGATGCGGAAATCAAAGCGAATACCCTTTTCCAACCACTGTAATAATTGAGCGCATTATCGACGTATAAACCCAATTCCAATTCATTGATCCTTATGGGACTTTCACTTCAGAAGGAAACATCCCGCCAGAATTATCATCTCCATGCAAAATGCAACAAGCATCTTAGTGCTCATTCAAGTAAAACCCAATCTACTGCAGGTCATCATGACCCCTACAATCTATCCCGCAATCGTCAAATTGTGCAAACTGGATTGCGAATCAACCTACACAGCACGCTTCCATACTTTATTCACTTCTACGCACACATTCAAGCCCTCGCCACTAGCTGATGTACATCACGATAAGTGCCTACAACAACCCACCGCCACCGTACAAATGGAACGAACGTCTCAGATCGTGTTTTTATTTCGCCGCTGCTTGCTTTGATTTTGTTGTTGTTTTGAATTTTATTGGTTTAAGCTTTTTAGCTGGAGGAGCCCGTTTGCGTCGCTCACCACACCGCATGCCAAATAGTCCTATACCGTACTTAGCCGATCGCATCGCATCATGGCACCGTCATTCCGGATCGAATGGAGGTGTTCCGAAAACGTGTAAAACCTGTTCCTAGTAAACACACGACCGACCGACCGATCAAAACGGACGACAGAACTCTAAAGCAGCAATCGCAGGCTATTAGTGCGCTATTCGACCCGGTGTGCCTCTCTCGTAGCCTTAGTCGTAGTAGTGACAATCCCGCTTGCTAGCATAGTGCACGATTTTTGCTCTGCGTTTTTTTGTAGTATCCTTGCCACCTTCCAAGGATCGTAATTAATTCCGTATATTATGTGTATTCTGTTGCAGAGTTTGACTACAGTTTTTGAAAAATGAAGCAATCCTTTGGTGGTGGTTGAAACAGTTCCAAAAGTCCAAACAAGTTTACGGTGTCTACAGAAGAAAAGTACTATTTGATTGAGTGTTCAAAATAGAAAGTGATAAATTTGAAGCGGTGACTTGGTTCGGTGTTGCTGGAGTGACGAAAGACAAACCCCAGTAGGCGCTGAACTGCACGCAATGGGACCAAACGACAACAACAACGTTTTGGAAGGTACGTTGGTTTTCCAGGATTGCTTTGATACTGTGTGTACTGTGTAGGGTGCAGCAAAAAAGGATAAAATGCCAATGCAGGTTTTTGCATAACTCATATTGAAAGCTAAGAAGTCGTAGGCTTGGAAGAAGGATATTATTTCCACACATTTAAAGAAAAGAAATATTGGAATCAGAAGCAAGATTTTCAAACTCTTTTTAATACATTTAAAAGAAGCATTGTGCATCAGTACTCCCCAGTGTGTCTGCCTATCTCCATGCGCTGTTCACATTATAAGCAGAAAAGCGCGCGCGTGGTACGCCATTCTCTGAGAAATACAAAGATTACTAGATGTTTAACTTTATCAGATTCGAAACAATTAATCAACATTATTTCAGCATGGTTATGCTTTGTAGCCGCGTATCTTACCGCACGGTTACGGAAGGCCCCAACATTTATTTCCACTATTTTTTCCTTTCTAATCTATTTTCAAAACATATTTGAAAAACCTGTCTTGATTCATACTTTATTCACTTATCGACCTATTCTTCATTAAACACTCATAATTCAAAATTTAGTGCTTCGAGAGTCTCAGATTAAGAACTTTGTCTGCATAATTTTATATTTAGAATAATAGACACTAAATCATTGAATTATATTTTTTATTTTGTTGCAAAATAGTCACCTATTCAATGAACAGGTTGAACAGACTGACCAGACGATCTTGTTATGAGGAATGGAAATTATCATTTCTATAAATCAGAATAAAAGATTAGGATCCGCCGATCAACTAGGTATGAAAACTAGTTTGTGATGAAATTATTTGCACGTTTTTGTCCTACATACATACGAAACACGCAAAGTCTGTCATTAAATGGTACAAAGTTTGCATACGAGAACAACGATCCAGCTAGTTGTAATATTGGAGGTCTGTCTCATGGTTAGACATGCGCCAAACATATCTATCAAAAAATATCATGATTGAAACATTTGAAAGTAGCAATCGATTGGAGTCAGTTTTGGATCAAGCATTTGTCCCAAAACCGGTTTGCAAAAACACAATAAACAATTACTATGTCTGAAACTCGATTATGCATATGCACAACATGTGATGGATTTAGTACGGAAAACGTATTGGAGGGTAACCGCCCCTTCGGTGGGGTTTGATCCCACGACCCCAGTACGCTAGACAGGCGCTTTCCCTACTAAGCTACGAAGGACCTCCATCGTCCTCCGCAGCTTAGCGGGTACTGATGAAAAACCAAATTCCCAGCACCGGGCCACCAGCCGAACTCTCGCAATACATTTTCAGAACTAACTAACAGAACATCGTAGCTTAGTAGGGAAAGCACCTGTCTGGGTTCGTGGGATCAAACCTCACCGAAGGGGTGCCGGTTACCCTCCAATACCTTTTCCGAACTAAATCTTTCACATGTTGTGCATATGCATAATCGAGTTATTAATTTCCACTCCGGGTGGCTTAATACCCGGCATATAGGTAATTAACTTTGAATGTACACAATAAACAATTTATCTTGTAGATTATAAATAACTTACCGGCGAAAATTAAATTGAGCTCGGCAGAGAAGGTTTAAACTAATTTGATAAATTTTGAAGAACTTTATGGAGAAATGAAAAGCTTGCACTGAATAAAAAAACGTTCATAAGAACAGCAATTTTGAAATCAGAAATGTCTCAAAATAAGAAAGTCAACAGCAAAATATTATTAACAGAAATTAAATTTCAGGGACGGTATAACATAATCTAAATATAAGCATCAGGACTTCAATGTCAAAATAAGGACCTCAGGATTAGAATCATAAACTCCGTTTTTTGAAGCTTAAAATGAGAAACTGAGAAACAAAAATTTAAAATCCAAAATTCAATCAGAATCAGAAAAAAATTGGAGTGTTAGAATCACAGCATAATCAGAATTATAAAATCAAAATTGGTATCAATAAAAAATAGAATAAACAGATATTCAGAATACGAGATTCAAATTGAATTCTAAGAATCATACAAACCAGGCAATCAGAACCTGAATCTTGGGATCAACATTCAGAGTCAGAATCTTAGAATTAGTATCTCGTTGCCAGGATCTCCGAAATAGCATCTCAAATCTTGCATGTCCCAATTAGAATTTAAAAATTGAAATCTTGGTATTTTAATCAAAAACTATCAATCATTAGCCTTCGGGGACTCGCGCCGTTGTAAAAAGTACAACACCTTCGAAAAAATCACGCTTCACGTTCACAACAGAAGCGGGAGTTCGTGAGCGGTCCAGGACCACGCGAGTCCCGGAAGGTTAACAGATAATCAAACTATCATAGTCATAAACTCAAAATCAGAATCTAACAATAAAAAATCAGAAACTGAACTTCTGCAATAGAATATCAGAATCAGAATCGAGAAAAATTCAGTGTTTTAAAACAAAAACCAATAGTTGGAATTTAAAAATCAGAATCATAAAAGTAGTTTCAAAGACTCAAAATCAGTCAGTATCTGAGGATCTTAAGGAGTACCAAAATCAGAAACTCAAAAACAGAGTCTTAGAAATATATGACAGTAAATAGTTTTTATTGTTGGTTTGCATTCGTTGGTTCGGCATTTTATTAGAATCTCAAAATCTTAGAATAAGAATCTCAATATCCACCTTATTATGCAAAATTAAGTTATTTTATTGAAATCTGAATATCAAAATCGGACTTGTAAATTTGAAATCTCAAAATCTCAATTCGATATCTCTAAGCCAGTCAATAACTCATAATCAGCATATCAAAGGCGAGATATTTAAGAATGAGAATCATAATCTCAAAAGTAGGATCAGAATTTTGAAACTACAATTCCAGAACCGGAAGCTCAGAATCGAAAACCACCTAATTAGAATATCAGAATACCAAAGTTAGCATCATAACATCAATTTTTAAATCTCAAAAAAACGCAAAACGGGTCTAGTCTTGACAATTTAAGTTACCATGTAGCTCCAGCTGGACACCCAAAAAAAATCAGTTTTTAAACCTCGTTATCAGAAGCAGAAACTGAAAATCAGAAAGTGCTAACTAAATCTGGAAATTAGCATCAGTGTCAAAATTCTGAGTCACGAATCACAAGCTAAAATTTGCGAATTAGAAAATCGTATTCAGAATTATTATGTCCAAATCGAAATCTAGGTCAGTTTGAAATAGGAGAATCAGTAACTCATCGGAAAATCAGAATCAGCATTTCATTTAAAAATCTTGGTAATGAGAATCTCAAGAACAAAATTTCACACATTCAGTTTTTAATTCTGCAGATCGCCAAAAATTCGCAAAGTACCTAGCAAAATGAAAAACTGATATTTCGACAAAAATGACAATTGTTAGCTGATTTTCGGAAAATTATTTGCTGATTTTCAGCAATTTTGACAAAAATCTCGGCAAAAAAACATTGTTGGGGCTCGGCTGTGCGAATCTCGGTAAAAGTTTAACAAATTGCTGATATCCCGGTAAAAAAGTGTGCAAAATCAGAATCTAAATGTCGAAACCGTATTATCCTAAATTGCGTTTTATGAAAGGAATCTGATAAGCAGAATCTGAATTGTGATTTTTATATCTCAAACCAGTATCTCATAATCAGCATCAAAGAGTCAATATCTCCGAATCAGGTTCTCAAAATCGAGATATTCGACATCAGAAACTCAGAATCAGGAGTCAGAGCAATAATATCACATTCAGAATCAGAATCAAAATAAAAGAATGACAATTTCAGAATCTGAAGCTCAGAATTACATCACTTAAATTTGAATCTATGTTTCCGAAGAGAATCTCAGAATCACAATCTAAAAAATCGATTTTCGAAGGAGAGTTTCAGAATGAAGTATCCTTCTGAAAAATAGAGTCTCAGTATCGTGAGAGTTGTCAAATCAGAATAAGCATTTTTACTGGGGTTTCAAAATTTTAAAATAAGAATCCCAAAAACAAAATTCCGGAATCAAAAACTAAATGTCGAAACCGTATACTAAATCAAGCTTTTGATTGAAGTCTGATAAGCAAGACCAGGATTGAAATGTAGAAATCCTAAATCTATATCTCAGAATCAACACAGTCAATATCTCTGAATCAGCTTTTCTAAATTAAGATATTCGATATCAACAACGCAGAATCAGCAACGAATCTCAGAATCAGAATCAATATTAAAGAATTACAATTTTTGAATCAGAATCCAAAAATCACAAAATTTCAGAATCTAAATCTCAAAATTAGAGTTCCGGGATGGTAAGCTTAGAATCACAATCTAAAATCGAAATCCTAGAATCAGAATTTGAAAATGAAGAATCCTTCAATAAGAATCGCAGAAGGTATACCAAAACCAGAACCTCAAAAACAAAGACTCAAGGTCGTGGGAGTTTCCAAATCAGGATCTTAAATGCAGAATCTTCGATACGGAAGCTCCAAAAACTCCCATTCAGAATCTCAGAATCAAAATTGGAGAAACAAAATCCGATCTTAAAACTAAAATCACTGAATCGAAATTTTGAACAATCTCAGAACCAAAATCAGAGAACCAGAATCTCAGAGACAGATCCTCTGTATTAGAATATCAAAAACAGACTCTCAAATTCAGAATCAAAATCTTAAATTGCTCGGTAATCAGAATCCTCAAACCAAAACAAATAACAAAAATCACAAGAATATCGGAATCTGAGTATCAAAATCAAAATCTTAGAATTGGAATCCTAATAGCGGAATCGAAATCTCAAAATCAAAATGGCAGCAAAATAAAATGTCCATGAAGAATTAGAAATTTTCCATTGAAAATTAGAGAATTGTCAATAAAGAAATCATAATATAAATATAAAATTTGCTTATACCCTGATTTCTTTATTGGCAATTGACTATTTTTTATGGAAATTTTCTGATTCCTTAGAGGTAGTTTTTGAGTGTTAGAATCAGAGTCCCTAAATCATAAGCAGATCTTCAAAACATCAAAATAAATATTTAGGAACTCGAATCTCGGATCATAATTTTGAGGCGTGGAATGTCAAATTGAGAATCTAAGAATTAGAATATCAGAATCTCAAAATCTAAATCGCATAATTGGAATCTCAGACATAGCATCTCAAAACCAAGTATTTTATTTTCAAAATCTTGGTGTCAAAATTCTGAGTCACGAGTCACAAATCGAAATCTCCAAATTAGAAAATCGTTATAATAATTCTGTTATGTCGAAATCAAAATCTCAAAATCACAAACTGAGATTGTACTCTTCTGAACCAGAAAAATCGAATATCAGTTTCAGAATCCAATGTTCAGAATATCTTGAACATAATCTCAGAATCAGTATCTTTGAATCAGAATTTGAAAATTAAGAATCTCAAAATCAAAATATAAGTATCAGATTCGCAAAATCATAATCTTCGAATCGAATTTCCAAAATGAAAATCTAAACATCCTGGAATTGCCATCTCCGAAACAGGACCACTGAATCAGAGGTTCAGAATAACAGACTTATCATAATAATCTCAGAATCGAAATCTCGTAAATCAGAATCACCGAAACAAGATCTCAAAGGTTCAGAACCATAATATAAGAATTCAAATATCAAAATTAGAATCTCTGAGTCAAATTCCAAAATTGAAAAATAAGAAAATCAAGAATCCGCTAGTTCAGCAAAGAATTCCGCTAATTCAGCGATTCTGAATCAAAATTAAGGCCAGAATCTCTTCCTTAGTATACTAAAATAATAATCAACGACTCGTTTTATAAAAATTAAAAAAATAATCGAAATCCAAAAATCAAGGTCCTAAAATCTTAAAGTCAGTGTCTCAGAACCTCAATCCTTAAATAGGAATGTTTTGATCAGATTAACAGAATCAGACCCACAGAGCCAGATGCTCCCGAATTTGCATATAATTTTGGTGGTGTGTAAGAAATGTAAGTGAGAAAAACTTTATTTGTGCATTGTACAGAAAATAAAATTGAACATCAACTCAAACATTATCTGGTGGACGCAAGAGAGGATTCTCTTTGTCTATTTTACATTAAAAAGGCAAGCAAAAGATTTTTTTACAGGTTATCACCTTATGGACAATCCTCACGGAATCGAAATTAAAAAATACTCGCGTTTTGCTGCGTCGCAGCATACGCCCAGGACGATTGTCCTTAACCTTTTGTCTGTGCTCTGAGGCCAATATGACCCCAGGGGTGTAGGTATGAGGGATCTCAAGCAAAAACAATATTTTAAACATGTAAGCATATTGCAAGTACACTAGCGTCGCCTATTTGTAAAATTACCAAATATTTTTCCGTTACAAGAAAGTCTATTCCCACTAGACGACCTTTGCTCAAGACGCCATTTTAACAAATTTTAAATTTGTGCGATAAAAAGATTTACAATGGGAGAATTCTACACGCAAAAAAAGCGTTCATGAATTCGTGAACTAACAAGTTCACGGTGTATTTTTTCGTGAACAACAGTCACGGATTCGGGAACACAGTCACGTTTTCTGGAACGTTCTGGAAAACGTGACTGGTGTTCTCGAATCCATGAATTAAATCACGGTGTATTTTTGCTGGTTCACGAATTCGGGAACGCTTTTTTTGCGTGTATATATCGGAATATCTTGAGTAGTCTAAAATTCAAATATACCGCTACCTAGCGGCCAAATTCTAAACTAATCAATGCCTCATGCCAAAGCACACGCCTTCCTGCATAACCTTTTGTAAAAGTGCAGTTCAAAATGGTAAGATTTTCAGATATAAGTGAAATAATCATGAAAAATCTATGTTTTTGTACCCTTGTTCACTAAAACCCCTTCCCGCGATGCATCCGCCCACCAATAGTCAATCTTAGGTGACGAAAGATGAATAAATAATCTCTGAAAGATGATTAAATTATCTTTCGAAACATCCAGAAGGTTAAATTAAATATTCTAATTATTTTTTATCGTTCTGAATTGACGAAGGGCCAAGAAATCTGCAGCTTGCCGCTTTGAAATTAGTGATGAGCTCTACATGTTTGAAAAACCACTTAAATGAAGTTAAAAAAAAAACCTTTAATTAAATAGAGGCAAAGTTGGCGAAGAGAACTCTCTCTTGCCACAATCGCTAGACTTCATAGATTTCATATATAAATCAGTATCTCAGTATATCAGTGTGATTCAAATTTGACCAAAATTTCACTTACACTCTTCTGCTTCTAGTCCCTTCAAATTTTGAAATTAAGAATCAGCTCATTACAATCTCAGCTTTCCACGTTCACCATAACGGAGGGTGCTATTTATAACAATTTTGACATTAACTGATTCCCGACACTGAACTGAAACTAAGCAAATATTGATGATTGTTCTTACCAATAACAACCAATGCATTATTTCTTAATCGTCAATAAAGAAAAATTCAGTGATGAATATCTTTCGAAAAAATACTATTTATGTTCCGAATACTGCTTACATTATTATTTTTACCGAATTTCAGCCGTTTCAGAAAAAGCAAAAGATCTCCTATAACCATTTGAATGGTAAACATCAAATGGTTATAGGAGATCTTTTGCTTTTTTAGAGTACTTTGAGAATAGGTCGTATGAGCAAAAGAGAGCCTCTCTTTGGTTCCATTCTATTTCGATTATTACAAAACTATGCAAAAGTTTACTCTGGATTTCTTGGCAGATATCTAAAGACAATAGCTTTGCTTAGCGTAATGAAGTGAAAATGTAGAAGAAAATGCATAACTAACCGATCTATTAGCGAAAGAGAGCGTGATCAAAGAGAGTCTCTCTTTTGCACATATGACCTATTCTTAAAGCAATGTAGATTTATTCTATAAATGTGTGGGCCTCATAAGCAAAGTATCTCAATAAGTATAACGCAAGGATGTTATCGATCATTTAGTAATTTGCGTTCGATCATTTAGTAGTTTGTTAATAACTCATTCCAGAGGCTTAATTAAGTGATGAACTTTGTCAAACTTAAAAATCACTCTAATAAAGTCCAAAAAAAAAGAAGAAGCTGAATTTCAAAATAGCGCTAGTTGCAGTAACTTGAACTAAATAATCGGAATTTTGCTATCATTTAGTCCAAGTTACTGAAACCATAGCTATAACTCCATTATAAGTTGAATTCTAACAACGAACCATTTGGCAGAGTTGTAGAAAAACCTTCACACTAGAAGTCCACCATACAACACGTTTCAAAATTCAGCTTCTGGAATGAGTCATTGACAAACTACTAAATGATCGAACGCAAATTACTAAATGATCGATAACATCCTTGGATAACGAAATGAAATAAGTAATATGAATAGTATTTGGACATAGGATGTAGACATTCATCTCCATTTTTTCAGTTTGAGAAATCAAAATATTATTATTAAATCAAATTCAATAAGATTGTATCCCATTTGGCATAGTGTCGTTTAGCAAGATGGTCCTTTTGTGTAATGGCATAAAGGATAAGAGCTGTCTGATTGATGAATAAAATTTATGGAGCGATGTAGTTATTTATTTGTGGAACGAACTGGAAAAAAGAAAACATGAAATAAGGAATCACTATTTTTTTTCTTAAATCAGCCATGTTAATATTACTAAAAAGTAAACATTACTGCTTTTAAGATTTAAACATCATAAGCATGACTGATGATTTTGGTGTAACTGAGGCACTAGTTATGGAAAAATAGAACATGCAGATTTCAAATGCCACTATATTTGTGGATATTTCGAATACAATGGATAAATTTCACTTCTGATAAACACAATAATTATAAACAAAGGTATTCTTGCTCGAACACCTCGAACATCCGTGATCAACATGTTCCGAAGTTGTTTTATGACATTTTGCAAATTAACCCGAATGACTCTCGAAGCTTCACGAACATTTTTCGGGGTTCGTTTTTTGTTTTCTTTGCGAGTAGTAGTTAGGCAAGAAAAGGGCAAAACAAATGTTCGCGAGTATTTTACATTGCCTACTTCTCGTTTTGTGAGCAATGTTCACAGATTTCCTCCATTGCTCCTAACCAAACTTTTTACTCAAAGGGAGAAAAATATAATCGAAACTCGATGTGTGAAACATTTAATCAAGCGCATGTCCAACTACCAGAGTAAAAAATATTCTCCTTTACGAATTAGCTTCGACGAAAATTTTGACAAACATCGCAAGATTATTCAAAACTTGGATTAACTTACTCGGTTTCCTTTTTCATAGACTCATATGTTTGGTATACAAAATGGTCACCGCGTTAAAAAAAATGAGCCATGATCATATTGACTTTTGGTGCTAAAAGTGCCTCTCAATTGAAGGTCGGGATCGGATCTATAGTAGTAGTTATTCAACTTAACAAATATGTGTTCTGTTTTACAGAAATTTATTAGCTTACGAATTCTAAATAATACTGATATTTATTCGGAAATTGACATTTCACAGCCAGATATGAATATGTTACGAAGTGAGCCGATAAAGAAGACCGATGGGTTTCACAAAAAACAATCGAAAAACCTGCCTACTACACAGAGATCTCCCTCAATGAGAAACCCAGAATCACAGTCCATCAAATGCAAAATTTTGAATACGTCTTTTTTAATCAGGATCAAAACCACCTTTTTTATTATCTACGGTTTAAACTGTAGTCAGATTTATTTTAAAAACCCAGATTAATCCACCTAGCGGTGATGGTGCCTTTCTCGTTCGTTCAAAAGGTTTGGAAAAATCTCAAATAACACCAATATGTGGATTGGTCTTATTTTTCATATTTGTTTATATGCATAAAAAATTATCGCCAAACGCAATTTGTTGCAAACAAATCAGTTGAGCATAAGAGCAAAAATGGCATTTTATTTTGTAGTTTTAAAATTTGTGTTTTCGCCATAACTTTTGACTCAATTGTACGATCCGGCCAACTTTCTATAGGAAACAATGCGACAAGAATCTGCGTCGAATGCAATCTGTTGCGAGCGACCTGAGAAGCACACATATTGCACATCAATCACAGTAAATATGACCGGATTCAGTCACAATATGGTTGCTGCAACCAGATTTGTTGAACTTGTGTTGCTTGGGGAATAGATTAAGTCTAAGTGCTAAAAAAGTGAGCTAGACTTTTTTGAACTAACAGTAATAACAGTAAACAGTAATTTAACCATAACATCTAAGCCCATAGTCCGATCTGGCCAATTTTCAATAAGAAAATATGAGACGAATGCAATTTAATGCGAGCAAATCGGTTGAGGAAAAGTGCCTGAAAAATGAGTGACATTTTTTACGCGATTTTTACGTATGAATTTGTATTTTGGCCATAACTTCCGATTCCATAGTCCGACCTGGCCAATTTTAAAAAGGAAATAATGGGACAGGATTCTGCGTAGAATTCCACTTGTTGCAAGCAAATCGGTTAAAGATAACGATAACGATAACAAGATAACGAGTGACATTTTTTACGCGATTTTTTCGTATGAATTTGTATGTTGGCCATAACTTTTGATCCCATAGTCCGATCTGGCCAATTTCAAATAGGAAATAATGGGACAGGATTCTGCTTCGAATGCAACTTGTTGCGAGCAAATCGGTTAAGGTTAAGTGCCCGAAAAATGAGTGACATTTTTTACGCGATTTTTTCATATGAATTTGTATTTTGACCATAACTTTCGATCCTATAGTTCGATCTGGCCAATTTTCAATAGGAAACAATGGGACAGGATTCTGCGTCGAATGCAATGCTCGCAATTTGCGAGCAAATCAGTTGAAAAAAAGGGTCCGAAAAATGAGTGACATTTTCTACGCAATTTTTTCGTATGAATTTGTATTTTGGCCATAACTTTCGATCCCATAGTCCGATATGGCCAATTTCAAATAGGAAATAATGGGACAGGATTCTGCGTCGAATGCAACTTGTTGCGAGCAAATCGGTTAAAGATAAGTGCCCGAAAAATGAGTGACATTTTTTACGCGATTTTTTCGTATGAATTTGTATGTTGGTCATAACTTTTGATCCCATAGTCCGATCTGGCCAATTTCAAATAGGAAATAATGGGACAGGATTCTGCTTCGAATGCAACTTGTTGCGAGCAAATCGGTTAAGGATAAGTGCCCGAAAAATGAGTAACATTTTTTACGCGTTTTTTTCGCATGAATTTGTATTTTGGCCATAACTTTCGATCCCATAGTCCGATCTGGCCAATTTAGATTAGGAAACAATGGGACAGGATTCTGCGTCGAATGCATTTTGTTGCAAGTAAATCGGTTGAGGATAAGTGCCCGAAAAATGAGTGACATTTTTTACGCGATTTTTTCGTATGAATTTGTATTTTGGCCATAACTTTTGATCCCATAGTCCGATCTGGCCAATTTCAAATAGGAAACAATGGGACAGGATTCTGCGTCGAATGCAACTTGTTGCAAGTAAATCGGTTGAGGATATAGTATACTTAGTATACGAGAAAGGCAAAAACGTAGTGAAACTAATTTGAAATCAAAACCATTTCGAAAATTATTAAAACATATTTTCAATGGAAAAAAGATTTTCGACGCACCCTATTTAACAGACTGTAAATACTGTTCGTGAATATTATTACTACAATTTACTCCGATTTCATATTTCAAATGACACAAGTCTCCATTTTTCACACAAAACTGACAGCTATTGAGTATCCGCGCCGATCGAATTATGGAGGGAATGCATCGGATGAAATGTTGCGACAGCTCCCGGTTCGAGCACTAAATTACCATAGTCCGGCAATTTATTTCCCCCCGCTTGGAGCGAACGTTATTGGCAATTGCGTGCGGCGCAATAAGAATACTAATCACGACTACTCAGGCTACATGTGCTGGTCGGTGGATTCCCGGAACGACCGGCATGGAGCATCTGGATGGAGTTCCCCAGGATTGGGATTTTTGAATCCATTTGAGCGACGATTTTAGTACCAGAGACTAACTACCAGAGTACGGATTCCAACGAAAACCACACAATTCTGCAGCAGTGCAGCAGATCTCGGTGGAGGGCCGAAATATTTGCAGTGTTTTACAAGATTTTACTCACCTGCAAGCCCATTATCATCGAGTGACCTCGGGCCAGGGCTGAATGCCTCCCGTGCCCTAGCAAGTAGTTAGTAGAATGATCAGTGAGGGAGGATGATCAAATAGGCATGACAAAAAAAACTGCAATTCTACACACGGCTAATATAAATAAAACTATGTTGCCTCAAGGCATTTCATTTTGGCAGATAAATAAGCTCTATTAGATTTTGTGTCTTACAAACATGAACAGACGAGCGACCAAAGATTTGATTGGACCAGCATTACTCGAAAAGCGTTCAAAATATATAGAAAATGAGATGGAGATCCGAAGCCTATTTATCTATTTGAAACGTTGTCCAAAAAAACTAAACGAATAATTTTGAGCGCCATATTTTCCTACACTTGCGCTTTGGACCACCTTCCCCTGCCATTGTTTTCTCTCGTTAGTTGCTGGCCCAACCGATGGAGAGACGCTTTCAATGGCGTGCACGCGATTAATTTCTAGCTGATTGCAACCCGCGCCAAGTGCAGTCCGGTGATGGATAGCGATGAGTCTATTACTATATGATGTTCCCGGATCGGAGCAAAGAGGGTGGTTAAATAAAAACATGATCTCAATTTGGTTGCCCCCCAAGGAGCTAGAAAACTTGATTTGAAGTTTCCTTTCATGATGTTGAAAATAATAAATTTGAATTGATGATTCATTTAAGTTTTTCATGGGAACTTTTCGATTGCCAATACATTAGTGATCGTATCCGAAAGTACTGAATACACGACCACCCTAGTTCCGCCAACTCAGAATGCATCTGCCTCTATTTTTCGCCGTGTATTATATAAATTATACCTGACCGATGTTGAATATTCGAATCACTATCGCGCGTTTGGTCGGCCGGTTCAAAGAGGGAAGGCATCAATTCAGAGTGTTGATGCAGTGATTAGCGAATTTTCCGCAAGCCCCACCGCACACACGGGCACAGATCATTGTCTCCGCAGTGACCGGGAGTCGCTTGGGGCGGCTTCCTCCCTCAGTTCAGTACGGAACTAGAATCTAGCGCGAGTGCATCGATCGATCGACGGCAACGGAACAATTGCGAGGAAATGAGAACTGTGTCAGTGGGGAGGCTGCTCTTGTTGTTCATAGCCTTGAGTTCCAGAACTGCCCTGGCGGACAACTATTTGGCCAAAGATGAAGAAGTGGTCAACGCAACATCGTCAATCATGGACAACATCGCATCGGCACAAGCATCCTTAGAATCGTTTAAATCCGATATGCCAACGACTGATTATCTGAAACTGGGTGCTCAAGGTCTGATGGAGTATGTTTCGAACTTGACCAGCAAATTTACTCCTGTTTTTGAAATGTTCGAAGACAATGATCTTCAATTGGTTCAGCAGAACCTCATCGAAGCTATCCGTTATCTGAATGGCTACGAAGTCGTCAACAGCATAACTCTGCTTCAACACGTCGACTACAACCTCTACAATCACAACCAGTTCCGGTCAATCAACAGTGATATGAGAATTGCTTCAATCAGCCTATCGGAGGCAATGTTCGATCAACGCGACGTAACTCCTGCCATGGATGATCTTCTCGCCACATCCGATAAGCTGGTTGAAAACGTGATTCGCGTGTCGGATGCTATCCAGAAAGGCGAAGCTTGGACCCTGGAGACAACCAGTCGGGCTATGGCCGCGCAGCATAGCTTTAACGAATCGATCGATAACTATCTGAACGTATCGGCGACTTTGATCGAGGACACCACCGAATCGTTGAACAACTTACGTACCTACGAGGAAGAATTGTACCAAAAGATGAAGGAGAAAATTCCGATGTTTCCCAAATCTACCATCAACTATTTTATCGCGCTGAAGAAATCACTGGAGAACATGATTCAGAAAGTGATTCTCAATTTCGATAATCTCCGACTCTACAAGCATCGGGAGATCGAACAATGGAAAACGCGATCGTTCATTTCCGCCCCGATGAGTTACATGACTCAAGTTACAACCCAGGTCGCTGCCGATCCGATGCTCGCGAATGATTGCACCGACAGCTACATTGAGAAATTGCTGGCTTTCCCGAACTTCACGATGACTCATGTGAACGCGTGTCTGTTGGATCAAGCGGCGAACGAGGAGAAAACTTTCGAAGCCGTCAACAGTGTCATCGAAAACTTTGCCGTTAGTGCGATCAATGCGTCCTACGCCGCTTTCGATATCTGCTTCCGATATGCTCCGAAAAAAGTGACGTACTGCTTAGATTTGGTAAGTACCTTCCAACGATGTTAGACATCGGATCTACAAAATGTGCTTGTTGTTTTGCAGAACGGGTTCGAGAACACCTGGGCGAACGGGCGAATCTTCATGGCATCGAAACAGATCGAATCGCTCATCGATAGCGAGATTCAAAGCAACTTTAACACCTGCATTGCCCAGATCGGATACTTCCTGAATTATCACAATCTACAGGAGATGTGCTTCTACAACAAGAAAAGAAACCGACCACGTGGTCGTTGGTGAAGACAGACACATCTGCTTCATAGTTATGATATACTAGCAGACCCGACGAACTTCGTTTCGCCAAAATTGATTAATCCTCTGATTAGTTTTCGAGTTTTGCAGAAATTTGTGTATGGGAGCCCCCCTTTCCAGAGTGGGGAGGGGTCTTGAACCATGTTAAGAACCTTCCCCGGCCCAAAAAACCCCTGTGTACAAAATTTCACGCCGATCGGTTCAGTAGTTTCCGAGTCTATAAGGGTCAGACAGACAGAAATTCATTTTTATGTATATAGATTTCTTATAGTATGTTGATTATTATGGGAGTTGTTGATGTTTAATAAAGCTCTGTCACTGGCAGTTAGCTCGTAGTCCAACATTCCGAACATAGCTCTGCAATCGGGAATTGCAGTTGATCAGTTCCGCCTGCACCTGCTCGAACAGATAAAACGTTACCGTATCCAGCAGAAAGAATTTCCCTCCAAAGTCTATGGTGTCGACAATCTATTGGTAAAATTATTTTCGATTATTCATCAAGATACACACAACTTTCCATCCGTACACTCACCTCGTCCAAGCAGTTACTCATAGTTTCATACGGATGGCTGTAACAAATCTCCAAACTGTTGTAAACGGCACTGACGTAGCCCCGTAAGAAGTTGTTCGCAATGGACTGAACTTGACTCGCCCCTTGTCGCTCCAATCCCAGTTGACTGTTGATGCACTGACTAAGTTGTGATTGCACAGTTCCAGGCAACGCTAGAAACGGCGTACGGAAGTTTGAAGCACAGGCATCCGGATTGAGCACGTTCACCAGGCGTCTTGTGAGCTGTTCGGATTCGTCCTCCAGATAGGATTGCGGTTCGTTCTCGTTGGCAAAAACCGCACGCGTGAACAGATAATGCGTCTCAACAACGCTGCGACGGAAGTGTAGATTGACGATCAAACTCTCGATCGATCGGTTCAGGAGATCTAGTTTCTGTTCGACGCGATCGCTCAGAAGAAGCGGCCAGCGAAACACGAACGATTCGTTGACCGTTTTCAGATGATCAAAAAGCGTGTCTGTGGCGACGATAATCGAGTTGAACGATGCATTCGATGAGCTTATGTAGCTGTTAACGATCGAGACAGCTGATTGGCGACTGCTTTGAATTCGAGAGTTCGATGTCGATCGGAAACTGTTGGCGTTATTTATGGCACCCACTAAACTGCTAACCGTTGAGGATAGATCACCCGAAGCGGCAGCAGTTTTTTGAACTGCATCGATCAAATCTTGCAGTAATCCGTTAACTGAAAGGGCCGCTACGAATTGCTGAGTGTTGAGTCCCTGGCCTGCGATTGAGTCGATGACTTGACTAACGTTGTGCACAAGTTTCATCAGAACAAGGCTGTCCGATCGAAGGATGTCGTTCCACCAGGCAAAATAGGATGACGTGCTGTTGTCTCCTTCTGAGTCAAAGTTGGCTGCCAACGATTCCACATAGAGTGATCCATTTTGCAGTAATGGCTGCAGAGCGTTCAACCGGGTACTGATCATCGAAAACACAACCACCGGCGCCGTTGTACGATCGGTGGCCGCTCTGGATACTTCTGTGTACACACTTCCAGCCAGCGCACTGACGTTTCCAATGTAATCCCGAAGCGCGATGGCGCCCTCATTCAAGGACGGTGAAGCCGTTGGAGGGTACCGAACGTAGGAAGACACCGAGTTTCGGGCGTTGTTTAGGTTGGTGACGACTGCGGAAGCATGTCGTGCCAGGGCTGCTCCATGGGGAATTTGGTAGTTGTTGCCGAAAAATGGATCCCCTCGAGCGACAACAATTGTGAGTGCCAATAGGATTGCGGTTAGGGCGTTTGCCATTCTGCAAGTTATGTGACACAATGGTGCAACTGAGTGTGGAGAAAAGTTTCGAATGCATTTTATATCTTAAAGCGATCCCGTTGGAGGGGCTCCAGTTAGCGCAGTCAGTATGGGCGAACTTGCTCGTTTGCTTTGAATCGCAGTTAAAAATAAGCGACAGGTACCAGGGGCCTTTTTTTGGTACTGTTCAAAAAGATATGGCTAGGAATGATTCCTTTACCACTGGTGGAGTTAAGCTGGGGCACGATGGGTCTGTGACCCACTGAATCGGATATTTTCCCTGAAATTTTATTCTATGCGCCAAAACTGCTCTGAAAAAAAAAACTAATTTTTCTACATTTTTTATTAATCCTGGAAAAAAAAAACTTCCAAAGAAGTTCTTTTCGAAAGATTTTTTTTATGAAATATCAGAAAAATATTTCTCCAAAAATTCTGTTGGAAATTCATTTGTAAATTCCTTTGAGAATTCCGTCGGAAATAACTTTAGCAATTCTTTCAGAAATTCTTTTAGAAAATCATTTGTAAATTTCTTTGAAAATTAATCCTAAAATTTCTCCAGAAATTTTTTCGAAAATATCTTTTAAAATTCCCTTCAGTAATAATTTAGAAAATTATGCAAAGATATTCTTTGGCATTCCTTCAGAGATTCCTTCGGAAAATCCTCTGATAAAGCCTTTGTTAGTTCATCCGTAAATTCTTTCGAAACTGTGTGCCATGACTTTATGGTTATTTGAATTATCGTTTGGCAGTGTGTAATATGCATAATATCCATTGCCGATGTCTATCTTATATCGATCTTATGTTTCACGTGACTCACCATACGCAATCGCACCAACGCTGCGAAATTTGAATTGAGCATCAGTAGGCCATGACTTACAACACGTTTGCAAAGCAACCCGTTTTTCCCCTGATTAGTTACGGACGACACGTAAGTACTACTTTGTCCCCGACAATTACCTATCGTATTCAGCTGGTCCCTTTCCGATGGCACGAGGACATACAGGAACTTCCTTTTCCTTTTAGTGAAACCACATCAAATTTCCTCCAAAATTCCTGCAAGAATTATCCCGGATATTTTGTTAGAAGACGTGTTCTGGAAATTTATTAGAAAATTAAATAGGAAATACTAATGCAATTTTCGAAAGAATTTCTAACGGAAATTTTCATATAAAATGTCCGAAAGAACTCTTAAAGTATCACTGTCATAAGAGTTTTTAAGTTTCAATAATAGTTAAGTTTTTCTTAAAGTATTCTTCGAAATATTCCTGAAAGAATTTCTTAAGAAAGATCCGAAGATATTGAATTAAAATTTCTGTCCAAAGGATTTTTCGAAAGAATTCCTGGATGAAATTCTGAAGAAAGTCCTAAGATAAATTTCAAAGGAATTCCAAGAAGTTATTACTAGAGTTTTGAAAGGGGTTTCTTGAAAAAAATATTCCTAAAGAAATTCAGAAATTAGTGAAGTAATTTTCAAAAAAAAATTGAGAGAAATTTTCGAAAATGATTGAATTTTCCGAAGGAATTTCTCGTAAAGGTTTTGTGTGTACGATGCGACGACTTAGCACGACTTTCCGAAAGAAATTTCCAAATTAAATCTTGAAGGAACTCCGATATTCTGAAATTTCTTTTGACATTCTTTTGCCAAGAATTCTTTCGATATTTGCTCCAGAGATTTCTTCAGAAAATCCTCTGGAAATAACTTTTCAGATGAATATAGAAATGCCTTTGAAAATTCCTACGAAATGTAGAAATTTCCTCTGGAAATTACTTTTCAGATGAATCAAGAAATGCCTTTGAAATTTCCTACGAATGTGAAAAAAAGTGTTATGAGAAAAGTTCGAAAATTCATTCCGAAATTCCTTTACGAATTCTTTTAGGAATTTGTTCAGTAATTATTTTAGAAAATCCTTCAGGAATACCTACGGAATTGCTTTGGGATTTCCTGCGGAAATTGGACTAGGAATTCAAAATTCTTCCGAAATTCTAGGAATATTTTTTTCGATTTCCTTCGAAATTTCTTTAGAACTCCATCCAGGAATTCTTTCGGATGTTTTCTAGGGATACCTTCGAACATTCTTCCGGAAATTCAATTCCAAATTCCTTAAGACCTTTGAATATTTCGATTATTTTTTTCGGGAATCTTTTCAGAAAATATTTTTAGGAATCATTCGGAAATTACTTCAACATTCCTTTTCATCTGAAAATTCCTTAGAAATTTTTGCCAAAATATCTTCAGAAAATTCTTTTAGTATATGCTACTTCATTCTTCAATCAGATTTTTGCAAAAAAAAATCTCCAACAAAATTTTGTATGGCTTTACTAAAAAAAATTTCTGAAGGTAGTTTTTAAGGTTTCCGTGGATGTTTACAAAGTGAAGGTATATCTGGACGAATGTAGAAGCGATTGCTGGCACTGTATTCTAAATAATTCCTATCCAGTTTTCAGCAAGCGGTAATTATCGCCAGCTTGCCTGCGGGTTAGTCTCTGATTTGACGTACTATGTGGAGGTCAACTGCACCTACCGTTCAGAGCACCTTGTTCAATGTGGTATATAAGAAGGCTTGAATTCACTTTATCAGCACCTTATTATATGTCACATTGGTCAGAATTCTCGGAGCGGTAGGTGCAGTTGACCTCCACATACGTAAAATCAGAGACTAACCCGCAGGCAAGCTGGCGGCCATTACCGCTTGCTGAAAACTGGATAGTGAATTCCTGGAGGGGTTCCCGAAACAACGTTTGAGGGATACTGAAACAGGGGCTCCTGAAGAATTCTTAAAGAAATTTCCGGAGGATTTCTCGTAAAGGAACTTCCGAAGGTACTCTTAAAACCATTTTTGTAGGTATAACTGGAGAAGTTTACGAGAGTTTGTAAAGGAATTTGTAAGGCAATTTAAAAGAAATTTTCGAAATGTTCTTTGGATTTATCCCCGAAGTAATATCCGGAGATTATTTGAAGAAATGTCTAAATAAGTTCCTGTGGAAATTTAGGAATGTACGAAATTCTTTTAGGAGTTGCTTTGGAAATTCCGTCAGGATTTCGTTCAGAAATCCTTACGGAAATTCCTGAAACTTTGTCCTAGAATTGTGAAAAGAATTCTTGAAGGAAATTCCGGAGGAATTACTGGAGGTATTTTTGAAGCAATGGAATTCCCGATGATATTCGAAGAAATTGATGAAGAAATGCGAAAGAATTTTTTTATTCTAATTTTCTGGATGAAACCTAGAGGTAAAAAAATGTCTCAATTCCCAAGGAATTTTTGAGCACATCCGAAGAATATTGCCACTTGTACAACATCCGACGAATGTCGCTAAACCCCGGTTTTGACTCAGGAATTTTTTGCTAGAAACATTCCCAAAATGTCGAGGTGACAGTCTATAATAAAATGCCAGGAATTGAAAATTTTCGGAAAAATATTTCAAAGAACTCCTAGAGATCGTTTCAATAAATTACTAAACTATTTTGTAATAATTGAAACCGCCTGACATTTTTTTTAGTTCTTATTCGCCATTTTTCTGCTAGGAAGCATTAACATTTCTCTCAGACTTCAACAGCAGTCAAATTCACTTCCGTAATTGAAGCAAATTTTCTTATGATCAGCATATTAGGCCAAATTTCCATTTCTGGTTAAGTTTGGAATTATCTTATTTGGGATGTCACATACAATGCTATTTTTTTGTAATTTTTTTTCAATCATTTGATCATTAGTTTCTTTCAAGAATTATTCTTTTCTGATAGTAGACTTCAATAGTTAAGCGCTGATCATATTCAACTAGGATCGTATAGTTAAAGGAGAACAGTAAGATTGTTATCAGTGCAATTATTATCTTTATGACATTGGATCTCCTTTCTCCAGAGACACGGGTAATCACTTCTGAACTTTACAACAGTCCGCGGAAATGCAGCTTACGTTGATGCGTCAACAAACACGTCAGATGTTCTTAAATGTACCACCGGCTGTTCGGGGAACTACACTAACAGTTTCCATTCATGCCACCAATCTTTAAACAGTTTTCAAAAATCCCCTAATTGTACTGGCATTGTGTACGTATTTATTAGGTTCTGCAGCAGCTGTGCGTAATGTCAATCTAGTGATAGCTTAATAGTCCTGCTTCATGGACTCACGTACCAATCGAGAACTCGAAAACTTGTCAAAAAAAACAGAATTGAGAAATCAGCCCACAGTTGCCATTTATTTGTTTTGATAGAATGAATATGGGAGCTCTACTGCCTTAATATGAAAAAGTGACGTATGCACCAAATTACAACATGCATGTTTTCCATGTTTCTATTGAAGAGGTCGTTCAGTACTACTCGTTAACACTATTTTTGTAGAATAAGACGTAGAACAAAGACAATGACTCTATTTATTTTTTTCTTCGGCGACGATGCTGCAACGGACTCTGAACTTCTGCTTACAATCAGCAAATCGTTTTGATCCCGAACAGACTATGAACCTCGAATGTTTTTCGACTTGGTGGGGTATTGAGAACCATTCTCAGGAATTTATTTTGGACCCGTTGAAGTTTCAGGTGGTGGGTTTTAGCGCAGCTTTCACAGAATGATAAACCGTATTCGATCACAGGGCATATGATCTGCTTGTAGACAGTAAGCTTTTTAAGGGCGATGTAGACCTACGGCTGGTCAGTGGGTGACGGCGGTTATGCAAGGAGCTTGTGGCAAGTGTATCCTACATGGCTACGTGGCATTTCTATCCTTGTATTTTGAAACAAAGTTGGCATTTCTATGACCGCTCATCATTCAAGAATATACAGCCCAACCTTTGCTAATTTATATTCGATTCCTTCTTCTATTACGAGGAAAAACGGTATGATGAAACTGGAATACTTTTAGTAGGGAATACATTGAAGATCTATGTTTAACCTTTTCAATGAAATGGTTTTTCGTAAAATTTGCATGATTTTTTTTTCATTTTGTTCATCTTCTATCTACGAGCGCGCCCCACGCAAGAATAGACAGCCCAACTTTTGCTAATTTATATTCGTTTTCTTCATCTGTTTATAATCATCATCTGAATAATTTCAAAATCAAAATCCAATCTCTTCGATGAAATGGTTTTTCGTACATTTTGTATGGAAATTTCAAATCTTGATCATTTGTATATATAACACGAAGTTGGCATTATCAACCGATAATGGAAAGATCGATATGTGCTCATTTTTGTTAGTGTACTTAACTAATAGAAAACATGGTATTACAAAACTGCAACAAAAAATGAAAACCTTTCTGAAGAACCAATTTGTTTTCTAGGTAAATCATGTACGCAACAAATTGTATCAAAAAATTTCAATTTTTGGATAACCAGCCAAAAAATTCGCCGGGTCGCCGATGGAATTGGACACAATTCATTTTTTATGCAGCACTGGAGTCAATCCTCAGAACTAAATGACAAATCAGGTGCAGTCAAGAAATTGGTAAAGTGGAAAAGAAACACAGAAAGGCGAAGTTGGAGGTTTGAGGAAATTATGAAAGTTGAGTCATTGAGTCCTTTAAAAAGCAGCCAAATATCGATTCAATATGTTGAAACATGAAGCAAGAGAAATGATCGAAGAAACCAAAGCAACATCATAGATGCGTTTGTTATAACAGAGACTCTGTTTCACTGAGAAAATTATTTTTACGGGACTTGATCTATTTGTTACTGTCGACTGTGATTTAATGCCTTAGAGATGGCTTCTCAGTCTAGACAAAATCAAAACGCTGTTATTTAATCTTATCCGACGTTTCGGTCCGTTTGGGACCTTCCTCAGGGACTCTAAAAAATGAAGAAGAAGATGAAGATGCCAGGACCTTTTGTATTTTATCCGAGGGGACTGTCAGAAACAGGTCATGAACATATTTCTTCTAATGCAAAAAAGACAGGACAGCAATAGACGAGCGCAGCAATGTTGACTACAAAGTCGATTGTGGCGATTGCGATGCTTGCTATATTGGCATGACAAACACAAAAGTTAAAAGCGAGAATATCAAAACACAAATCAAGCATCAAGAAATTACTAACACTACAGAAAGCAGGCCATACTACCGACGATGTCGTGATCATGGCCCTGATGGAAACAACAGCGCTAGTAAGCCACGCAGCTAGAGAGAAACATACATTCAAGCTCACCGAGGCGAAAATACTGGACACAATAAATAAACAGAAAAATCTTCCAATGCTTGGAAGCTGTCACATACACAACACTCAAAACTCAATCAACAAAAGAACGGATACGGACAATCTACATGTAGTATTCAAAACGCAAAATCATCTGATCAAAACAAACAAACCACAAATTTGTAAAAACATTCACACACATCTACACTTGAAACAGGGTTTTAAACACACTAAACACCACTTCGCCAGGTACTAAATTCCAAGCAACGATAAGCAGAAAAGGTTTTATCATAAACGCGGTGCTCGAATCATTCTCGTTTAGGAGGAAATATCGTCTGGGTAAAATTAATTTTAAATGGAAAATATTATTATAAAACAGAAATTCTGATCATGTGACAATCAATGGTTCAGCAGAACCACAAATGAGGATAAACCTGTAAGAATTGATAATAATTAGAACAAAAAAGCTTAAATGGAAATATTTTAACAAAGATTGAATAAATACTTTTAGAGTCCCTGAGGTAGGTCCCAAACGGACCGAAACGTCGGACAAGATTAAATAATAGTGTTTTGATTTTGTGAAGACTGAAAAACCATCTCTAAAGCTTGATATATTTGGTCATATTTCAAAATATTCCGAGATGCTGGTTCACACAGGAGAATGTCCTCTTTTTGATCAATTCTGAAGCCTGGCTTGTAGTCCGATCTGGATCATTCAGTTCTTATTGTGCCCGTCATTTACACAGGGACAATATTAGTAAAGGAAAGTGTACTATCACTATTGACCACTTTTGTTTCGATCCTTGCTAAAAAAGTAAATTTTCCTTCAATTTTGGTTTAAAAAAGTCATGAACACAGGTGTTATGAGCTTTTTTATACCTCCAAAGTTCGTTTTTCTTTCGCGAATCATTTTAGTCACGAACAATGTAGACATTGATTTTTATAACACCAACTCATGGTTTTTCACCATCGATTTTGCCCCTAATCGAAGTCCCAGACCCCAAATAAAAAAAAATCTTCTCATGTAAAAGAATATAGAAGGAGATACATATATATAGATATTCGACAGAAAGCGTTCGCCACTGGTCCTGATCGTCTTTTTTCAAGCTTTTTATTCCGTTACATAAATGTTTACCTTCGGATTGATTATTGCGCATAAAAACATGAAAAGTATACTGAATAACCATTTATGCGGAAAAACGCCCCTTATTTCAGTTTCCCAATTAATAAACGGTTTTTACACAGCATTTCGAGAAAAATCTATCAGTAGAGTTTTGCAATTGAGGAAGTATTGTTGAGATAATTTATATTGTGTAAGAGATGGAAGCCTTAGCCGTGCGGTAAGACGCGCGGCTACAAAGCAAGACCATGCTGAGAGTGGCTGGGTTCGATTCCCGGTGCCGGTCTAGGCAATTTTCGGATTGGAAATTGTCTCGACTTCCTTGGGCATAAAAGTATCATCGTGTTAGCCTTATGATATACGAATGCAAAAATGGTAACTTGGGTTAGAAACCTCGCAGTTAATAACTGTGGAAGTGCTTAATGAACACTAAGCTGCGAGGCGGCTCTGCCCCAGTGTAGGGATGTAATGCCAATAAGAAGAAGAAGAAGAGATGGAAGATTACGGTGTTCAATAAAAACATGTGTCTATGCTTGTTTGACAACTTTATAGAAGAGTTGGAAAATGTGATAAATCATTGGAAACAATTATAATGAAAAATATAATATTTAAGATGTTTTCACACCAGAGTAGGAGAAATTACCTCAATACCTCATTCTGTTATTGATACCATACTCTGTTATAAACTAGCCTTGCATAAGAGGTAAAATACCAAAAAATAATCCCTTGTCATAAGACGAGTTAATACAATCCCATTAAATTCCACCACTTAATTGTATCTTGACAGATACGTATTTCGACCTCAACAGTAAGGCCGTCTTCATTATTATTATTTATTCAGACTAAGGCCGAAGTGGCCTGTGCGGTATATAAGAGTCTTCTCCATTCGGCTCGGTCCATGGCTACACGTCGCCAACCACGCAGTCTACGGAGGGTCCGCAAGTCATCTTCCACCTGATCGATCCACCTTGCCCGCTGCGCACCTCGCCTTCTTGTGCCCGTCGGATCGTTGTCGAGAACCATTTTCACCGGGTTACTGTCCAACATTCTGGCTACGTGCCCGGCCCATCGCAGTCGTCCGATTTTCGCGGTGTGAACGATGGATGGTTCTCCCAACAGCTGATGCAATTCGTGGTTCATTCGCCTCCTCCACGTACCGTCCGCCATCTGCACCCCACCATAGATGGTACGCAGCACTTTCCTTTCGAAAGCTCCAAGTGCGCGTTGGTCCTCCACGAGCATCGTCCAGGTCTCGTGTCCGTAAAGGACTACCGGTCTAATTAGCGTTTTGTAGATTGTCAGTTTGGTACGGCGGCGAACTCTATTCGATCGGAGCGTCTTGCGGAGTCCAAAGTACGTACGATTTCCAGCCACTATGCGTCTCCGAATTTCTCTGCTTGTGTCATTTTCGGCAGTCACCAGTGAGCCCAAGTACACAAATTCTTCTACCACCTCGATTTCGTCACCACCGATGCAAACTCGCGGTGGGTGGCTCACATTGTCTTCTCTTGAACCTCTGCCTATCATGTACTTCGTCTTCGACGTGTTGATGACTAGTCCGATCCGCTTAGCTTCCCTCTTCAGTCTGATGTAGGCTTCCTCCATCTTCTCAAAGTTACGTGCCATAATATCTATGTCGTCGGCGAAACCAAATAGCTGGACGGACTTATTGAAAATTGTACCACTCGTGTTAATCCCTACCCTTCGTATTACCCTTCCAAAGCGATGTTGAATAGCAAACACGAAAGACCATCACCTTGCCGTAACCCTCTGCGGGTTTCGAAGGGACTCGAGAATGCCCTGAAACTCGAACTACGCACATCACCCGATCCATCGTCGCTTTGATCAACCGTGTCAGTTTATCCGGAAAACCGTGTTCGTGCATTAGCTGCCATAGCTGGTCCCGATCGATTGTATCATATGCGGCTTTGAAGTCGATGAATAGATGATGTGTGGGCACGTTGTATTCGCGGCATTTCTGCAGTACTTGGCGAATGGCGAACACCTGGTCCGTGGTGGAGCGTTCGCCCATAAAACCCGCCTGGTACTGCCCCACGAACTCCCTTGCAGTTGGTGCTAGTCGACGGCATAAAATTTGGGAGAGTACCTTGTAGGCGGCGTTCAGCAATGTGATTGCGCGGTAGTTGCTACAATCCAGCTTATCGCCCTTTTTGTAGATGGGACACACGACACCTTCCATCCACTCCTGCGGCAAAACTTCCTCCTCCCAAATCTTGGTAATGACCCAGTGCAGCGCTCTAGCCAGTGCCTCACCCCCGTGTTTAAATAACTCTCCTGGTAGTTGGTCAACCCCAGGGGCTTTGTTGTTCTTCAGCCGGCCAATCTCCTCCTGGATTTCCTGGAGATCCGGAGCCGGTAGAATTATGTCCTGCGCGCGTTCTCCCAGGTCCATCACCATACCGCCATCTTCGTCTGCCACATCGCCATTCAGGTGTTCTTCGTAGTGCTGCCGCCACCTTTGGATCACCTCACGCTCGTTCGTAAGAAGGTTCCCGTTTATGTCCTTACACATATCAGGCTGTGGCACGTGGCCCTTACGTGAACGGTTTAACTTCTCATAGAACTTTCGTGTGTTATTAGCGCGGTACAGTTGCTCCGTTTCTTCACGGTCTCGATCTTCCTGCTGGCGCTTTTTCCTCCGGAAAATCGAGTTTTGTCTGTTCCGCGCCTGTTTATATCGTGCCTCGTTCGCCCTCGTGCGGTGTTGCAGCAATCTCGCCCATGCTGCATTCTTCTCTTCCACTAACTGCTCACATTCGCCGTCATACCAGTCGTTTCTCTGATCCGGGGTGACCTAGTGCAGCGGTTGCGGTGCTACCAATGGCGGATCGAATATCTCTCCAGCCATCTTCAAGAGACGCTGCGCCTAGCTGCTCTTCCGTTGGAAGTGCCACTTCCAGCTGCTGCGCGTATTCTTGGGCTAGTCTACCGTCTTGTAGCCGCCCAATGTTGCCGCGGCGTCCGACTTCGACGCGTGTTGTACACCGTCGAGAGTTTTGAGCGCAGGCATACTGCAACGAGGTAGTGGTCGGATTCAATATTCGCACTGCGGTAAGTGCGGACATTCGTGATGTCGGAGAAGAATTTACCGTCGATTAGAACGTGATCGATTTGGTTTTCCGTTTCTTGGTTAGGTGATCTCCATGTGGCCTTGTGGATATTTTTGCGGGGAAAGAAGGTGCTTCGGACTACCATTCCGCGGGAGGCTGCGAAGTTTATGCATCGTTGGCCGTTGTCATTCGATACGGTGTGCAGACTATCCGGTCCGATGACCGGTCTATACATTTCCTCCCTTCCTACCTGTGCGTTCATGTCACCGATGACGATTTTAACGTCCCGCAGTGGGCATCCATCGTATGTCTGCTCCAGCTGTGCGTAGAACGCTTCTTTCTCGTCGTCGGGTCTCCCTTCGTGTGGGCAGTGCACGTTGATGATGCTATAGTTGAAGAAACGGCCTTTAATCCTCAGCTTGCACATCCTTGCGTTGATTGGCTGCCACCCAATCACGCGTTGGCGCATCTTACCCAGCACTATGAAGCCGGTTCCCAGCTCGTTGGTGGTGCCACAGCTTTGGTAGAAGGTAGCCGCTCGATGCCTGCTTTTCCACACTTTCTGTCCTGTCCAGCAAATCTCCTGCAGCGCCACGACGTCGAAGTTGCGGGGATGTAATTCATCGTAGATCATCCTGTCGCAACCTGCGAAACCTAGCGACTTGCAATTCCATGTTCCAAGCTTCCAATCGTGATCCTGTATTCGTCGCCTAGGTCTTTGCCGATTATATCGAGTCGCATTATCTCTTATATTGTTCGTAATGATTGGTTTTCTAGGCGGCTTATTGGGCCTGCAACGGAAGGTCATTGTACACACAAAAATGAGAAACGACGAAAACTTGATGAAGCTTACCAAGCTCGGTGACAATACACCGTTGCTGTGACAGAACATCTCTCCTGAATAAGTGTGTAATCGTTTCGTGCCGTGAATTATTGATGAAGAAAACAGTAATCGAAGAAGAACTCAAATCACAGGGAGTAATTGGTGTACGTCGGCTTGAAAAAAGTTAACGGAGATTTAAGAAAAACCGCCGCGCTATTGTTGACAATCAACAGTCCCAATGAGCCGGAAAGTATCAAAATTGCGTATATGAATGTTCCTACGTAGTATTATCCCCGACCGCGAAGATGTTTTGTGCTTGAAATTCGGTCACATTGCCGTTTCATGTACCGCCGAACAAATCTGTTTCAGGTGCGGCGAGGAGCATCGACAACAATTGCGAAAAAACAGAAAAATTGTCAACTGCAATACGAGCGACCATTGCTCACAAGCAATAAATGCCCTCAATGGATCGACGAAACGAACATAATCAAAGTTAAATAGACCGGAAAATTTCGTTGAAAGAAGCACGGAAAATTTCATTGACAATAAAAAACAGAACTTTTGAAGCCATAACGAAAAGCCTGAAGAAAAAACACCCAGCAGACATCAAAATGCGAATGATCGAATCAAAACCTGGCAGATACACTAGACGACAATTAAAAGAAAAAGATAAGGAGGACGAAACAAAAAAATCCACGAAAATTTCATGCTCTGGAACTAAAATTTGAGAAATGTTACAAGCTTTACACTGAAGAGAAAGCAGCTCGGAACGGGCCGAGCAAGAATACGAATCGCTGTTGACAAGAAGTTGAAACAGAGTGCTCACAAAAGCAGAAAAAGGAATCTCAGAAACATAGGCACATTCGAGACAAGTTCCAAAACAAAAATTCAACTGAGCAATCCCCAACAAGAAAAAGAATAGGACCAGATCAACACGATCAGAGATATGTACTAATGGCACAACGAGACCTAACACAAGGAACTATAAAGATAGCCAAGGTAATTCACATGAAAATACACACAGTGCTCCCGGACTGATTGTGAATCCTCATAAAAGTAATTTACCCCACATCATTGCCAAATGACCCCAAATAAATATAACCTACACGATGAATCACTAATAGAAGTACTGCAGTGGAACTGCAACAGATCGGAAGCCAATTTGAAGATCTTTTGTTATTAATCAGCAAATATAATCCAACCATCATTACGCTAGGAAACCCGAACAAACACACGAAACATCACCTCACTGGGTATGAAATATTACACCGCCACCGACCGTCCGGTCAAGGCGGAGTAGCATTGCAGTCAAGTCAGGGATCAATTACAAAACAGTGCAACTAACACAACTCTTGAAGCGGTAGCAGTGGATCAATATACCGCGAAAGATGACTATATGTAGCATATATCTTCACCTAGCCAGCAAATCAACAAAAAGGAATTGGAAACTATTTTGGACACACTACCTAAACCATTCATACTATCTGTGACTTCAATGCACACCACAATCGATGGGGATCAGGAAAAGATGATGCCAGAGGAAAAATTGTCGAATCTACAGTAAACGATCGAAATTTAACTATCTGAATGATGAAACCCTACTTTCATACATTCAGCAAACTATAACAATAACACGAACCAATTCTTGCATTGATCTTACCATTTGCTCCACGAAATAGCCGAAACAAACTAAATTGACAACAGCAAACGACCTGCAGTAGTGATCATTTTCCAATCATCTAGGTACCGAAAACAAACCAGAAATCGCACAGCTAGATGGAAAATTGAAAATGCTGACTGGAGCACTTATGAAGCTGAAATTGAGAAACTCATTCTTAAAAACACAAACTACTCTTAGAACAAATAACAGAAGCGTACAAACAGCAGCCTCTAAATCTATACCCAAATCTTCTACGAAGGCCCACCCAAAGTCAGTACCTGGTGAACTCAACCTTGCAGACGCGGTTAAGAAGAGAGAAAAGCCTTAAGGAAAAGCAAAAAATTAAACCAGATGATCCAACATCAATTAATTCTGACGATTATACTGGCCAGAAATGAATGCAAAAAATCTAAAGATGAAAAACGGAAAACTTGGGAAAGATTTGCCTCGATCAACGAAAACACACCAACTAAAGAGATTGAACCGCATCCGATCAATATCCAAGAAAGGCTCACCATCAAGAACATGGGCTATTGCTGCGGACAACAAAGTTCTTTCGAAGCCGCTTGACATCGCAAACCATATAGCTGACCACTTTACAAAGAATCTTCCGATGAAACATACTCCGCAAAATTCATACAGAAAAAACAGAAGAAGAAAATCCATTCTTCAAAAGCAACCAGAATTCAAGCCTATACTTCATACTCGATGAATGAGCTTCTCGCAGCTGGATAAACTTACAGGTACTTCACCAGGCCCGGACGAAATACACAACGCAATGTTAAAACAATTGCCATTTTACATTAAAAAGATTTTGCTCGCGCATTCAACAACGTATGGACCTTGGTATCTTTCCAGAATCATGGAAAATCGATTCTTATACCAATACAAAGCCAGGAAAATGTCCAAACACAGCAAAGAATCTCAGACCAATATGTCTATCGAGTTGCATACTCAAATTATTCGAGCAGATGGTAAACAAACGTATAAGTGAACATCTAGAATCAATCAAATATTTGGAAATTCACAATATGGATTTCGAAAAGGACACCAGACAACAGACGTTCTCACTCTCATCGATGACTTAGGAAAGATTGCATATACAATAAAAACATGCAGAAATCATATTCTTGGACTTATCCAAGCATATGATAGAACCTGAGCAACGTCTAATCCTGCAAAGCTAGCAAAAGCAGGGATATCCGGTAATATGGCAAGATTCTGCAAACTTTTTTAGAACAGAGAATTTCAAGTGAGATACGAAGATCAACTATCAGATATCAAAACTCAAATGAACGGCGTTCCACAAGGATCAGTACTGGCCGTAACCTTTTCCTACTCGCCGTTGACAGGCGTAAGAGACTTTCTGCCAAAGGATAGCATTCAGCCGACGAATCACATTAAAATCCTAGACTCCATACAAAAACTGGATCGACGCTACTGGTTTGAAATATCAGCCCCAAATCAGCTGTGATGCATACAGGAAGAAGGAAAAGTAAACAATCATCCAGCCCAACTCTGAATAACGAAGAAATTCCACTCACTAATCATCAAAGTTACTGGTTTGGATCGACAAAAATTTCAACTATAATCTTCACATTAAAACGACACGAGACGAGGTCAAAAACGACTTAATATAATGAGATGTCTCAGCAATACCAGTTTGAGGCTGATAGAAATGCCTTCTACATATTCTACAAATGGTTTTTTACCAAAATTATACGGAGCTACTATAACAACGCGTGCTAATAAAAACAACATGTCAAAATGGAACCCTATACCAAGAATTCGCCTTGCTACTGCAGCGCCTTCCACTCCAGTCCTATAACGGTATTCTTTCAGAAAGTGGTCTCCACTCATTCATAACGACTGAAAAATCATCAACTATACAACAAGACAGCAGCTCAGAGGAATTTTAACTCCAAGCATATCGTAGAAGAAACAAGAAATATGATGACCAAATACTACACTACATATAAATTGAGAGTGAAAATCCTTCAAACCTACTAGCCTGGAAAGAACAGCCAAAATTAGTTAACACAGGTATTCCAGACAACTCCCGCCGAAAGCTAAACAAATTCAATTTAAGGAACTCTGTACTTGAATATCAACACCACAACACATATCACAGATGGATCAAAAAACAACACAAGGCGTCGGATGGAATTCACTCCAACATAAACACATCCATATGTCTACCCTCACACCTATCAATTTTCAGCGGAAGCATTTGCATCATAACAGCTTTGTCTGCAATATAGGACTGAACGTCATTTCACGATTCAAGAAGTGTTATAGAAGCCGTAGCAAATAGAACACGCATCATCCATGGATAGCTAAAATCACAAATATGTTACAAGAAGCATGGAAGCACAACGCTATGCTGGGTACGAACTCATGTAAATATAACAAATGAGAAAGCGGATCTGCTAGCCAAACAAGGAGCATCTCGAAATACTCCCATCGATATAAAAACCCCACTCGAAGATTTCAAACGATAACAAGTGCACGCATCTGTGCATGGTCAATACATGCAACAACACCAGTAAACTAAGGCAGATCAAAACATACCTTTTGAATGTGCCTCTTCCTACACAATAGCGACAGATTCATCGGTAGAGTAATCACAAGGCAAGAATTGGGCACACTAAACTCACGCACGGTCCTTAGCCAAAGAAAAGATCCACCCATGTGTGCTTCTTGCGGCACCAGGATCACAGTTGAACACATTCTGATAGATTGCCGACTCTACGAACAGAAAGACAAAAACACCAACTTGGATCCTCACTCACTTTTACTAGGAACGACGCCAGAACGTTAGAAAAAACCATCAACTTCTTAAAAGATGCAAAATTGCTGAAATTGCTCTAAACAAACCTGCCACACCAGCTTTATAGAGGAACTCTATACTAACCGCTGATCCACATCAACGAACCAAAATAAACAACCGTGAATGAAGACCAGATTATCACCATACCCAAACGCTAGAAGTTTACACGCATACCAACGGACCACACTCATTTATCATTATAGTTAGGGCAATTCTGGATCACCATGACGAAGCCAATCGAGAAACAGCCAATGCAACAAAAGAAAGCAGTGACAATGATAAAATGAATTATTAACTCTGTATTCCTCCTTTCTTTTTTAACGGACCCGAATAATGAATACAGAAGTCCACAAACTGAAGCCGATCTAATACGAGTCCACTTCGAGAATATTTCCACCTTTGTACTGGAGGTTGCACCAAGTGTCTAGTTTGAGTGGGGATTTAACAGTCTCACAAGATAGCTACCATCCGCTCGAAAACGCACTACAAGGTTTATTCGACGTAGTGCAAGGATTGGAAACCAGCAGAAATCCCCAGGAGCCGGGCTAACGCTCCTACACCATCACCTTGCCGTAACCCTCTGCGGGTTTCTGAAGGGACTCGAGAATGCCCCTGAAACTCGAACTACGCACATCCCACCCGATCCATCGTCACGGCTTTGATCAAAGCCGTGTCAGTTTATCCGGGAAAACCGTGTTCGTGCATTGTAGCTGCTATAGCTGGTCCCGATCGATTGTATCATATGCACGGCTTTGAAGTCGATGAATAGATGATGTGTGGGCACGTTGTATTCGCGGCATTTCTGCATTACTTGGCGAATGGCGAACACCTGGTCCGTGGTGGAGCGTTCGCCCATATAAAACCCCGCCTGGTACTGCCCCACGAACTCTCACTTACAGTTGGTGCTAGTCGACGGCATAAAATTTGGGAGGAAGTACTGCCTTGTAGGCGGCGTTCAGCAATGTGATTGCGCGGTAGTTTGCTACAATCCAGCTTATCGCCCTTTTTTGTAGATGGGACACACGACACCTTCCATCTCCACTCACTGCAGCAAAACTTCCTCCTCCCAAATCTTGGCGTAATGACGGCCAGTGCACGGCGCTCTAGGCAGTGCCCTCACCCCCGTGTTTAAATAACTCTCCTGGTAGGTTAGCGAGGTCAACCCCAGGGGCTTTGTTGTTCTTCAGCCGGCCAATCTCCTCCTGGATTTCCTGGAGATCCGGAGCCGATTAAGAATTATGTCCTGCGCGCGCGTTCTCCCAGGTCCATCACCATACCGCCATCTTCGTCCTGCCACATCGCCATTCAGGTGTTCTTCGTAGATGCTGCCTGCCACCTTTGGATCACCTCACGCTCGTTCGTAAGAAAGGTTCCCGTTTATGTCGCCTTACACATATCAGGCTGTGGCACGTGGCCCTTACGTGAACGGTTTAACTTCTCCGCAGAACTTTCGTGTGTTATTAGCGCGGTACCGAGTTGCTCCGTTTCTTCACGGTCTCGATCTTCCTGCTGGCGCTTTTTCCTCCGGAAAATCGAGGTTTTGTCTGTTCCGCGCCTGTTTATATCGTGCCTCGTTTCGCCCTCGTGCGGCGGTGTTACGCAGCAATCTCGCCCATGCTGCATTCTTCTCTTCCACTAACTGCTCACATTCGCCCGTCATACCAGTCGCTTTTCTCTGATCCGGGGGCACCGTACTAAGCCTAGTGCGGCGGTTTGCGAGGTGCCTACCAATGGCGGATCGAATATCTCTCAATAAGCCATCTTCAAGAGACGCTGCGCCCTGGCTGCTCTTCCGTTGGAAGTGCCACTTCCAGCTGCTGCGCGGTATTCTTGCCGGCTAGTCTACCGTCTTGTAGCCGCCCAATGTTAAGCCGCGGCGTCCGACTTCGACGCGCGTGTTGTGACACACCGTCGGGAGTTTTGAAGCGCAGGCATACTGCAACGAGGTACAGTGGTCGGATTCAATATTCGCACTGCAGTAAGTGCGGACATTCGTGATGTCGGAGAAAGAAATTTACCGTCGATTAGAAGGTGATCGATTTGGTTTTCCGTTTCTTGGTTTGGTAGTCTCCATGTGGCCTTGTGGATATTTTGCGGGGAAGAAGGTGCTTCGGACTACCATTCCGCGGGGAGGCTGCGAAGTTTATGCATCCGCGTTGGCCGTTGTCATTCGATACGGTGTGCAGACTATCCGGTCCCGATGACCGGTCTATACATTTCCTCCTTCCTACCTGTGTGCGTTCATGTCACCGATGACGATTTTAACGCGCGTCCACAGTGGGCATCCATCGGCTATGTCTGCTGCTCCAGCTGTGCGTAGAACGCTTCTTTCTCGTCGTCAGGTCTCCCTTCGTGTGGGCAGTGCACGTTGATGATGCTATAGTTGAAGAGAACGGCCTTTAATCACTCCAGCTTGCACCAGAACCGTTTCGATCCACCTGCCGAGGTGAGACGTTTTCGCCGAATCGCTGTTCAATTTATTGCAATCCCGGTTTCGTATTTCAAGTGCAGTGACTGAAACCGTAACCGTACCCATTCAGCAAAAATCTACCACACAAAACAAGTGCGTTCAATTGTGTCAAATTTACGACACTAAGAAGAAGTTTATCAAAATATTATACTTGAACTGGTGTAAACTAAGAAAATGCCGCCGACAGGCGCTGCATAAATAACTTCCCTCGTTGGGGGGCACCAACCTCAAACAAATGGGAAATTTCTAGTGATATGAAGTGCATCAAGAATCAGAAAAAACCTGGAAAAGGTTTTCCGCATTCTTAATTAGAAAAAACAGTGTCCTAGTTACTGTGGTGAAGTGGAAAATCAATCAAAAAAACCCGCGACGGAAAGGTCATTGTACACACACAAAAAATGAGAAACAAGCGAAAACTTGATGAAACTTACTAAGCTCGGTGACAATACACCCGTTGCTGTGACAGAACATCTCTCCCCTGAATAAGTGTCGCGTAATCGTTCCGTGCCGTGAAGTTATTGACGAAGAAGAAACAGTGATCGAAGAAGAACTCAAATCACAGGGAGTAATTGGTGTACGCCGGCTTATGAAAAAAGTTAACGGAGAACTAAAGAAAACCGCCGCGCTACTGTTGACAATCAACAACCCCAATGAGCCGGAAAGTATCAAAATTGCGTACTTGAATGTTCCTACGAGACCGTACCGGCCGCGAAGATGTTTCAAGTGTTTGAAATTCGGTCACATTGCCGTTACGTGTACCGTCGAACAAATCTGTTTCAGGTGCGGCGAGGCATACCACGACAACAATTGCGAAAAAACAGAAAAATGCGTCAACTGCAATACAGGCAACCATTGCTCAATAAGCAATAAGTGCCCTCAATGGATCCACGAAACAAAAATAATCAAAGTTAAAGTTGACCGGAAAATTTTGTTCGAAGAAGCAAGGAAAATTGTCATTGATAATAAAACAGAACTTTGTTGAAGCCATAACGAAAAGCCTGGAAGAAAAACACCTGCAAGACATCAAAATGCGAGATGATCGAATCAAAAACCTGGCAGACACACTAGAAGACAGCATTAAAAGAGAAAAGGAAAGGGAGGACAAACAAAAAAAATCCACGAAAATTTCATGCTCTGGAACTAAAATTTGAGAAATGTTACAAGCTTTACACTGAAGAAAGCAGCTCGGAAACGGGCCGAGCAAGAATACGAATCGCTGTTGAAGCAAGTTGAAACAGAGTGCTCACAAAAGCAGAAAAAGGAATCTCAGAAACACAGGCACCTTCGAAAACAAACTTCCAAACAAAATTCAACCGAGCAATCCCCAACAAGAAAAAGAATAGACCAGATCAACACGATGCAGAGATATGTACTAATAGCACAACGAGACCTAACACAAGGAACTATAAAAGATAGCCAAGGTAATTCACATGAAAATACACGCACAGTGCTCCCGGACTCCGATTGTGAATCCTCATAAAAGTAATTTACCCCACATCATTGCCAAATGACCCCAAATAAATATAACCTACACGATGAATCACTAATAACAGAAGTACTGCAGTGGAACTGCAACGGAATCGGAAGCCAATTTGAAGATCTTTTGTTATTAATCAGCAAATATAATCCAACCATCATTACGCTACAGGAAACCGGAACAAAACCAACTCGAAACATCCACCTCACTGGGTGCGAAATAATACACCGCCACCGACCGTCCGGTCAAGGCGGAGTAGCTATTGCAGTCAAGTCAGGGATCAATTACAAAACAGTGCAACTAAACACAACTCTTGAAGCGGTAGCAGTGGAGGTCAATATACCGCGAAAGATGACTGTATGTAGCATATATCTTTCACCTAGCCAGCAAATCAACAAAAAGGAATTGGAAACTATTTTGGACACACTACCTAAACCATTCATACTATCTGGTGACTTCAATGCACACCACAATCGATGGGGATCAGGAAAAGATGATGCCAGAGGAAAAATTGTCGAATCTACAGTAAACGATCGAAATCTAACTATCTTGAATGATGAAACCCCTACTTTCATACATTCAGCAAACTATAACAATAACACGAACCCCCCTTCTTGCATTGATCTTACCATTTGCTCCACCGAAATAGCCGACAAACTAAATTGGACAACAGCAAACGACCTGCACGGTAGTGATCATTTTCCAATCATCATAGGTACCGAAAAACAAACCAGAAATCGCACAGCTAGATGGAAAATTGAAAATGCTGACTGGAGCACTTATGAAGCTGAAATTGAGAAACTCATTCTTCCAAACACAAACTACTCTATAGAACAAATAACAGAAGCGATACAAACAGCAGCCTCTAAATCTATACCCAAATCTTCTACGAAGGCCCACCCAAAGTCAGTACCCTGGTGGAACTCAACCGTTGCAGACGCAGTTAAGAAGAGGAGAAAAGCCTTAAGGAAGAAGCAAAAAATTAAACCAGATGATCCAACATACCAATTAATTCATGACGAATTTATACTGGCCAGAAATGAATGCAAAAAAATCATTAAAGATGAAAAACGGAAAACTTGGGAAAGATTTGCCTCGTCGATCAACGAAAACACACCAACTAAAGAGATTTGGAACCGCATCCGATCAATATCCAAGAAAGGCTCACCATCAAGAACATGGGCTATTGCTGCGGACAACAAAAGTTCTTTCGAAACCGCTTGACATCGCAAACCATATAGCTGACCACTTTTACAAAGAATCTTCCGATGAAACATACTCCGCAAAATTCATACAGAAAAAACAGAAGAAGAGAAAAATCAATTCACTTCAAAAGCAACCAGAATTCAAGCCTATGCATACCATACTCGATGAATGAGCTTCTCGTGCAGCTGGATAAACTTACAGGTACTTCACCAGGCCCGGACAGAAATACACAACGCAATGTTAAAACAATTTGCCATTTTACATTAAAAAGATTTTGCTCGCGGCATTCAACAACGTATGGACCTGTGGTATCTTTCCAGAATCATGGAAAATCGATTCTTATACCAATACCAAAGCCAGGAAAATGTCCAAACACAGCAAAGAATCTCAGACCAATATGTCTATCGAGTTGCATACTCAAATTATTCGAGCGAATAGTAAACAAACGTATAATGGAACATCTAGAATCAATCAAAATATTTGAAATTCACAATATGGATTTCGAAAAGGACACCAGACAACAGACGTTCTCACTCTCATCGATGACTTCGGAAAAGATTGCATATACAATAAAAACATGCAGAAATCATATTCTTGGACTTATCCAAAGCATATGATAGAACCTAGCGACGTCTAATCCTGCAAAAAGCTAGCAAAAAGCAGGGATATCGGTAATATGGCAAGATTCTGCAAACTTTTTTAGAACGCAGAGAATTTCAAGTGAGATACGAAGATCAACTATCGGATATCAAAACTCAAATGAACGGCGTTCCACAAGGATCAGTACTGGCCGTAACCTTTTTCCTACTCGCCGTTGACAGCGTAAGAGACTTTATACCAAAGGATACATTCATAAAAATGTACGCAGACGACATAACAATAGCAGTTATCTCTAAATCAGCCAAATGGACTCGCGCAAAAGTCCAAAAATCCTGAACTCCATACAAAAACTGGATCGACGCTACTGGTTTTGAAATATCAGCCCCCAAATCAGCTGTGATGCATACAGGAAGAAGAAGGAAAGTAAACAATCATCAGCCCAACTCTGAATAACGAAGAAATTCCACTCACTAATCATCAAAAGTTACTAGGTGTTTGGATCGACAAAAATTTCAACTATAATCTTCACATTAAAACGACACGAGACGAGGTCAAAAAAACGACTTAATATAATGAGATGTCTCAGCAATACCAGTTTCGGGGCTGATAGAAAATGCCTTCTACATATTCTACAAATGGTTATTTTACCAAAATTATTGTACGGAGCTACTATAACAACGCGTGCTAATAAAAACAACGTATGCAAAATGGAACCCCTATATCACCAAGGAATTCGCCTTGCTACCGGCGCCTTCCACTCCAGTCCTATAGACAGTATTCTTTCAGAAAGTGGTCTCCTCCCACTGCATCTCATAACGACTGAAAAAATCATCAACCATACAACAAGACAGCTAGCCAGAGGAATTTTAACTCCAGAGGTTCACATCGGGGAAGAAACAAGAAATATGATGACCAAATACTCCATACCATACATTGAAATTGAGGTGAAAATCCTTCAAACCTACTAGCCTGGAAAGAACAGCCAAAATTAGTTAACACAGGTATTCCAGACAAACTCCCGCCGAAAGCTAAACAAATTCAATTTAAGGAACTCTAGTAACACTGAATATCAACACCACAACCACATATACACAGATGGATCAAAAACAACACAAGGCGTCGGATGCGGAATTCACTCCAACAACATAAACACATCCATATGTCTACCCTCACACCTATCAATTTTCAGCGCGGAAGCATTTGCCATTATAACAGCTTTAGATTACTGCAATATAGGACTGAACGTCATATTCAGCGATTCAAGAAGTGTTATAGAGGCCGTAGCAAATAAGAACACGCATCACAGAAGCATGGAAGCACAACGCTATGCTGGGTACCAGCTCATGTAAATATAACTGGAAATGAGGAAACGGATCTGCTAGTCAAACAAGGAGCATCTCGAAATACTCCCATCGATATAAAAACCCCACTATAAGATTTCAAACGACTAACAAGTGCACGCATAACAACTGCATGGTGCAATACATGGCACAAAAACACCAGTAAACTAAGGCAGATCAAAAACATACCTTTTGAATGGCCTTCCTCCTACAATAGCGACAGATTCATCGGTAAAGTAATCACAAGGCTAAGAATTGGGCACACTAAACTCACGCACGGTCACTTAGCAAAGAAAGAAGATCCACCCATGTGTGCTTCTTGCGGCACCAGGATCACAGTTGAACACATTCTGATAGATTGCCGACTCTACGAACAAGAAAGACAAAAACACCAACGGATCCTCACTCCACTTTTTACTAGGAGACGACGCCAGAACGTTAAGAAAAACCATCAACTTCTTAAAAGATGCAAAATTGCTGAAATTGCTCTAAGCAAACCTGCCACACCAGCTTTATAGAGAACTCTATACTAACCGCTGTATCCACATCAACGAACCAAAATAAACAACCGTGAATGAAGACCAGATTATCACCCATTACCCAAACGCTGAAGTTTACACCAGCATACCAACGGACCACACTCATTATCATTATAGTTAGGACGCAATTCCTGGATCACCATGACGAAGCCAATCGAGAAACAGCCAATGCAGCAAGCAAAGAAAGCAGTGACAATGATAAAATGAATTATTAACTCTGTATTCCTCCTTTCTTTTTTAACGGACCCGAATAATCAATACGGTTAAAAGGTCTATAATAAAGAACCAAACCAAACCAAACCTCAGCTTGCACATCCTTGCGTTGATTGGCTGCCACCCAATCACGCGTTGGCGCATCTTACCCAGCACTATGAAGCCGGTTCCCAGCTCGTTGGTGGTGCCACAGCTTTGGTAGAAGGTAGCCGCTCGATGCCCGCTTTTCCACACTTTCTGTCCTGTCCAGCAAATCTCCTGCAGCGCCACGACGTCGAAGTTGCGGGGATGTAATTCATCGTAGATCATCCTGTCGCAACCTGCGAAACCTAGCGACTTGCAATTCCATGTTCCAAGCTTCCAATCGTGATCCTGTATTCGTCGCCTGGGTCTTTGCCGATTATATCGAGTCGCATTATCTCTTATATTGTTCGTAATGATTGGTTTTCTAGGCGGCTTATTGGGCCTGCGCAAACCTCCTGTCTCATCGGAGGGCCGTCGTGTCAGGGCTGTTTAGCGTCCCACCTAACACCAGGACTTGGGCTTGTGCGCTTTGAGCGGCACACGGTCGCTTTGGTGGGGCCTACTTGCGGATACATGCAGCTTTTTATAGAGGTTTAACAGGGCCCACTGTCAAACCCCACCACATCCTAGAGCAAGCCCCACAACTCGCAGATGGCCTGGGGAGGGATCGTCAAGCCCTTGGACATAGTCCCTGCTGCCCGGCCGTCTTCAGTGTCTCGTATTTGACTCGACTTAAGTCTTTACATTACCAATACTTTTGTGCTTTTGTATTTAGATCGTAAAAATGATGAAATAGAACACTGTGAACCGATTACTAGAGAGAGAGGATGTTTTTCCTAGCGTAGGACTACTTCTGTCTTTTCTATATTACACTTTGCGATTGTGGAAATCGGAGACCGTCACGAAAATATGATAGACTTTGAACATTAATATCTCAGCCGTTTCTTGGTAGATTTACAATATTTTGTGACCAATCGATCAAAAATGGGTCAACGCTTGCATTGTGTGTATTTTTTATTGTTTTAATTGGGTATTGTTCTAAAAATACATATTTATTATTTATTATATTGGTTAATTATTGAAAATTAACAAAAAAAATAGAAATAGTAAAATAATCAATCCCGTGCATGCATCGCAAGCACAGATATCAAAATCAAGCAACTTGCGGGATGGGATCTAATCCCAGTTCGAAAAAGATTTCACGTAGAGCGGACGCAGTGGATCAAAAACAGCACGATGACACGATGCACTATGGTCCAGGATACAGATTTACGCGGAAAGATGAATTTTACGCCAAAACTATATTTTTTAGAAAAAACTGTTGTTCTACAAAATTGTTCGAAATAGTAAGGCCATCATTATGGTTCTACCAAAAAATAGGGTGGCCCATCATATAAAAAGAATTAGAAAATATTTTTTTTATTTCTCAGAATATTGACATGTTATGTTCTACAAAGTTGTAGCCCAAAAGTCTTCAGAAGGTGACATCAGTGAAAAATAAAAAATGAAATGAGCAGGTAATGAATGTCGTTTTTTGAGGGACACCCTAATCCTAGTAAGTAAAATTGCTCTAAGCAAGTGTAGCTCTTAAACATAAAAAGTATATATGGTAAAGTTGATTGGAAAAAGCTGCGCAACTTTGTAGAGCATTTTACGTCAATATTCCGCAAAATAAAAACAAAAAATGAAAATTTTACATTTTTATAAAATGGCCCACCCTATTTTTCGGTAACTCTATAATAAGGGCCCAAGTATCCAGAACAACTTTGTAGAACAAATTTTGTTTCTTAAAAGTATGCTTCAGACCGAAAATGCATTTTTTCTCGTAAATCTTGCAATACGATGATAATGATAAAACTTATAAAAAGTGTTAGAGCTATAGATTTTTTTATTTTTCATTTCTCACGAATGTCATCTTCTAAAGACTTTTGGGGCTTTTCAAAACGCGTGTTTTGCTATAAGAATATCGTCTGTATCTTTTTCCGTTGTCGAGTTATATTAATTTATTTGAAAAAACATGATTTTAGTAAAATTGGGAAAACTTGAGATAAAAAAATAAAATATCCCCAATTTTTTGACATAATAAAGAACATTAAGTTGTCTTTCAAATGCCGTGTAAACATATTTTTTTGGTCTGCCCTAACCGGAGATATCAACTTATGAAAAAATGTAATTTTGACAGAAAAATGATTATAACTTTTGATCGGAAAAAGATATTGTGCATGTTACCCATCAAAAGTTGCATTTTTTTGAGCTCTAAAAGTCACCTGAAGACGACTTTTTCGAGAAACCTAAAAAAAAAAAATTAGATCAAAAATACTGTTTTTTGAGGTACACCCTAATCCAATTAGGTAAAATTGCTTAAGAGCTACAGAAAAAGTTTTTTTTAGCAAAATTGATTGGAATAAGCTACGCTACAACTTTGTAGAACATAACATGTCAATATTCCAAGAAATAAAAAAAATATTTTCTAATTTTTTTTATATGATGGGCCACCCTATTTTTGGTAAAACCATAATGATGGCCTTACTATTTCGAACAATTTTGTAGAACAACAGTTGTTTCTAAAAAATATGGTTTTGGCGTAAAATTCATCTTTCCGCGTAAATCTGTATCCTGGACCATAGTGCGATGTATCATTTTCAACGAAAAACCATCGCATTGATGGTTGTCGTTGGCGTCGGTGGTCATCATTCAACTTAAACAAACCCGCATTTTATGTAAAGAAAGGGATGATTACAAAAATGTCGTCTATTGCGATCCCGCGAGATGCAGAAAATTTATTCCAAATGGTGGCGTCTTATCGAAAAATCATCGAGTTTGGTTGCAGTCAGTTATTGCAAAAGCGCATTGGGGAAAGAAAATCGGATCTTCTCAGGACCAGCGTTTTCTGGACAGAAAGGATTGATTGCAGAAAAAGTCTGTTTCGATGACATCGCCGTGGTAGCGTGGTTGCTGTTAATGTTTTCAGACATTCGAACAAATGTATTGCCTCATCTCCCTCCGACGTCGCTTGTGATTCTGCAACCGAAGGGCAACATTCTGTCGACGCCAAACGATTAAGTTTTTCACTTTGAAGAAAATAAATCTCGAATCAACCATCTTTTGTATGAAATGGCGTCCCGGAAAAAAAATCGATTAAATTTCCAATGACTAATAGGAACAAAATCAAAGACTAACAGAAGCAAAGCCAAAAAATCTTACCAAAAAGTTCACTTTCTGCCGACGACCGCTGAATCGATAAAGATGCTACTTCAGAGGAAAATTTCTACAGCAACCAGCCACCGATGGGCGACCGTCGCTCACCCTGACAGACGCCAAGTGAGTATGTTTTGTACGATGAAGAAATTTCGTCTTGGGTCAAATTTATTATGTTACTCTTTGCAACAAAATATGTTTTGATTCATAAGCTCACAACCAAATTCAGAATCTGCCATACTACGGGACTGCTCTCTGTAGAATCCCGATAAAAATGGCTCGCGCACGCCGGAAAGCAGTTTTGTTGTACCTAATGTATTAATCCCATTAGCTTCGCCTTTTCGTTAATCGCTATGAGTGCACTGCACATCATTTTTACACCCATATCAAATCACAAAGGGGCGGGGCTAACGGGCTTACTTTATTGATTACAAGAAAGCTGCCTTTCGACGCCCGCGAGCCATTTGAATTGGGATACCGCAGATTCCACAAGATTCCACGCAGAGCGGACGGAGCTGAGCGCACTCAGCAGCACGAAGGCTCTGGTAGAGGTTTTAACGGAAAACCATCGCATTGGTGGTGGTTTCCGTAGCGATTCTGTTTCACCAGTGGCGATGCTGAAAATTTATTCAAATTGGTGGCATCTTAGCGAAGTCATCGAGTTGCCGTTGGTCAATAATAATACGAATGGGAAATTTCAACGCAAGGTTTCGACAAGTGTTTGGTTGCAGTAGTTATTAGAATAGCGAATTGGGGAAAAAATTGATTCTTTTCAGGACCAGAATTATCTGAACAGAAAGGTTTGATTGCAAAAATTGGTGGCATCAGCATGGTAGCTTATTTGCTGTGAGTGGTTCCATCCATTCGAACAAATTTATTGCATCATCCCCTCCTTCGAGCGCCAGCGCCAGAAAATTTCCGCCGGCGAAAGCCAAATCGATGAAGACTTAGTGGAAATTTCGTTTAGTGTCTGAAATAGCGCATCATTCTGAGGTGAACCGGTCTAGGGCCGAAAACCTCATTAATGACGACAATAAAAAAAGCGCATCATTAAAAAAAAAGGATTTTTTTCAGAATCGTCATTGTCGTTTAAACGGATTAATTTTTTAAAAATAAGCCGAATAGTCTGTTTGTCTGGGTGAAGATTTTCTCCAACGGTCAATACCAATAACCTCTTGGATAAAAAAGTTTAAGTCCTGAAAGGACTGTGTGTAATAAATTCTTGAAGCTCCTCTCACTTTGCCACCGGCGCCACAGAAAACGATACACGTACGCTTCCGTCGCGGGTGGAAAACGAACGATGCAAATAAATGTATTTGTGTTTGGATTCGAAACACTTCCGATTCTGCTTATTCCCTTATTATTTTATTTAGGACATTTTTGAGGATGGTGTCTTTTAGGATTGTGATGTTCTCTACTAAAAGTAAGTCGAGTAAGCCACTCGGCGATGCGGACGACGAGTCGTATTAATCCCTTTTCCACGTTTGGAGACTCAAAGTCCATCCAACTGGGAGCTACTATTCGGCTTCTTGATTCAGTTGACCTTCGAGCTGTTTGCTTAATGTTAATAAAGAGACTCGGATTATGATAACAAATGTTAGCCATTTCGTAGAGTTACGTAGTCCTACGTCACCTTTGTACGCAATTGGGCTATCCCGGGTACCCGATTGGGCTGCACACTTGAGTTTTTTATCCAAAGATTCAGGATAGACAATGCCTATATGATTGGAAGGTGTAGCAAAGATGGGACTGATATGCGATCAGTGGATTTCAAGAATTTGTCGTCGATTAATTCATATCATGAAATCCATGCATATGCTTGCAGGAAATTTTATTTTCCAGAAGAGGAATTAGATCTAAAACTGATTGTAACTTTTAAATCGGTTCTGAAATGCGATTCATGGGAAACCAGTTTGTCGAAGGACAGCAACAATAAACATACATACATTTATATTCTCCTATTTTTGCATTTTCTGTCGTTATTTGACTATTAAAATCGGTTAAAACTAAGATGCGCAATGTCACTCAGCCTTAATAGACCAGAATCAAACAGAAGAATTGATCACACTACTTTTTGAAAATTTGATAAATCATTTTTCTCTATTAATCCTTCTTACAAACTTAACATTCAAGATAGGAATCGTCTTATTTTATTTAAATGATTTATTTTTATTTAAATGATTCAGCATTTAAATACATTTTGACATGAAGGATTCGGGCCCCACATTCTACTGGAAAGATTTTGTAATGGCTTGGAATCGGATTAAGCCTGCGTGGATTTGCACTTGACTTTCACTTGAGAAGCTATTGACTTAGTTCGAAAAGGTACGTTCTTCGAAATAATTTTTTTGCTAATTTGGAACCTCTTTCCGTCGCGACGATAGGCCGCGGCCTATTTTTTCAGGAGTGTCAAGAAGACGGCTCGCATCCATACATGAGCCGGTACCTACACTCCCTTATCAGAGGAAAGGCGTGATGAGACATATCCATCATTTCGACAGAAGCTGGTTCGAATCTTCATTCGATTGTTATAGAACATTACAAATGGTTTTCAGGTTTTAGCTCACTTCGAGTGTCGTCTACTCAAAGTTGCGTCGAATCTGACTCACTGCTTATTTGTCTATAAAGATCGAATTGAGACAACTGGGGCAGAATGGTCTCCTAGCTCTCTTAACCTGAACCTTGGTATATTTTTGCCTTCTCGTATTTTTCATTTGATTCCACTTTCCATTTATAGTGAAGGACTACACAATCTAGATTTTGTTCCATTTCAAGGCGGATATCCAGAAAGCTTAGAAGAACTTGCACACAGAGTATTCTTACGGTCCAACTGTCATGATTTAAAAAAAACATTCGAAGCTGGTAACAACAACAAGCTTTATTATATTGCACTTTGAAAGTGTATCCGAGCTTATTGATCACGCTTTACATCTTAGAAGGAAATTTGAATTCCTCACGGTTTTGCACTGCACAATTACGTTTGATACTCAAATATGAACATATTTTCAACAAATTATTATCGGGCAATAAATAAGCACTGACTCATAACAGCATGAAATGGCACCCAATTGTGTGTCAATGAATGTTGGCTCGTATCTTTGATTTTCGTGACATGAACAAAGAAGGATGAGATTGTTTAGATAGTATCGTAATTGAGTCATTAAAAAAATGTTTTATTAACATGAGTGAAGAATTGAGCACCGTCGCCAGTGTACCAGTAAAAATAATAAAAAATAAATAATTCCGCCACTGTATAGCAAAATATTTGTGTATTTAGATTCGAAGAATAAAGATTTGAGGTGCAATGATCATCGGAAATCTGAAAACTTTCTATAAAATATACCTCATTTCAGAGAGAATCCTAGAAAGAAGTTGTTTCAAACTTATAATTCAATGCTCGTTATAAGAATAATAAAACTAAAAGAAATAAACTAAAAAAACTCATCGAGTTCCCTGTTATAACACCATAGGAAAATTTTGAATGATAATTACTAACTGCATTGTGCGTCATATCCTATAGCTTTTGCAAAAACCGGTAACATTATTTTTTTGCAAACACACCAGAAAAACAAACTTTTAATTAATTGTTTTGGCTTTCTTTCGTCTAATTGATCCTCTTGAGCCAATTATTGAACTTATTCTGTTTTCCCCTTTCATCGTCAGCTTTGCCACTGCATTGGTATTCCTCTCAGCACACGAAGGTTTGCCGATGACTTGCAACTTTACTTTACGCTGAGTAATATCTATAGATTGACTAATCATGATCCGCAATGGATATCGCTCTGTAGTTGTTGACCCAATACAATTTACTGCTTGTAAAACAAAATCTCTGTATATTTATTTATGCAAAACGTGCTTTAGACAGATCAAAAGTTTCGGTTAACTATAGTTATAAACATTTATTACTTTTACTATCTTATACACAAAGGCAAACTTGATCAAATTTGAAAACATTCGTTGTGTAATAATTGACAATCGCAATGCTCCTAACGTCTTGAACTATCGATGGAACTCTTGTGGTTTTATTACATTTTTGTAGTCTTCCAAAACGGTATAGGACTTCGCCGGATCAGCCATATATTGCTACTTTCATGCTTATAAGTTTTTAAATAGCCATGAAGTGGCATTATAAGGCAGCTTGGCGTAATATAGTGCTAATGTTACTTGGATAAATGACTTGTATAGATCGGAGTTCAACCAAAATTCGATAATGTTTTGATATTTTAAAAAAAAATATAAACAAATTCATCAAGCTGTTGAACGCGTAGTTTCTACATACGTAATACATGAATAATATCAAGAACATTCAAATTGCTTCAATAAAACATGAGCATTGAATGCAAAACGTGATAGATTATGGATATGAGCAATCCAAAATAATAAACTTTGATTAGCACTTCCACAGATTTTCACTGACACCCGCCTACTGTGTTTGTTTGCCATGCTGACAAATTCCACGCGTGCTTTGACAGCACTCTTAGCGTTTACAATTCGCGCCCAGGAATTTAGAGAAGTACCCCCAGCACAAAGAGCGTCCAATCAGCTGCTGCATCATCATCTCCCCTACGAGCCTGCCACCAGCTGTGAGGTGCTGAACTATTTTAATTACCAGCGAGGAATGCTCACGCTGGAAGCTGCAAATATTTGCTACCGTTGCTAAGTGATGCGCCTGTTGATCGGTACATCATAAATCTTGTTCAAATTGTCGGAAGAATGTCACGACGCCACTTTGGCGTTGCGAATTGAACCAAAAACAACCCCCTGGAGCAGCGATGAATAATAATAAAGTCACAATAATGCGGTATGAACCGCAAAAATCCCCTCTTGCCCCGGCTGACGAACCACCGACGGCGCTGACTCTTAATCGCGCAGTGATGTGACAAGCAGTTCTTCAGTTCTACTGAACAAGTTATCTACCTGTTGACCTTGAGCATCCTTCGTGCGACATACGGGATCACATCAACCCCAACATGATCAAAGAATTGGCTAGTCCATTTAGTTTGATGGAAATAAATCGAAAATAATTTCAGACAAGTTCCTATGCATAGTTACCAACGTAAATAATTTATAATCCTTTCTTTCCGAACTGAAACGGCCCGGCTAAGATGCACCGCGAATCGAGGTGACAGTTCAAGATCGGAGCGATGCATTCCGTCCAAGTCCAAGTAGTCACGGTGGTTGCCTACGGTGACAAAGAAGCCAAAGAGGAGGGCGGGCTCGGCGCGGCGCGGTGGCTACATCGTTGCAAGTGGTGATGGATTGTGGTGGTTGCTTGGATTTATTACTTCATGGCAGGCAAGCTATGTGTAAATGAGCTAATGGGAAGCGTATTTCATTTCCTTAAGAGGTGCCGACGCATGGTCGTTCAACTTGAGACATCTCGAGAACATGGAGATGAAGTAATTAAAAATCTTTATTTCTGCGATTGTGTCGAATAATGCATCTAGGATTGGCAGTGTCTGAAAAAGTAGTTGAGCAAAAAGTTACTAAAGTGAATATTATTCTCCACGAAGCCACGCCGGTCAAAGCATGTCACAAAAGAAGCCAAACATTGGCTCTGAATGTTTCGCGTGCATTCAATATTTATGCGTTCAACCGTAATAAGGAATCATTGCTAAAACAATATTTGTGCAATTGCTCTTTTCCCCTCATCTGCTGAACGCTGTAATGAAATATGATCTTTACTGTTATTCTTGTTATTTTCCTCTCGCAGAAACCTTTGTTTATCCACAGCACGAGATCGAACCAACGACACGCCGCGGAAAAAGTGTCAGTGTCAGATGGGAAAATTCTCGCTTTCGCGATCATGATCAAGTACGTTGCCTACAACCAGCGATCATCGTTGCGCATTTGGGGGGGAAATGGTCTTATATGCAAGGGTCGCTGAGATTTGGTAAAGTTCTCAAAATTCTAACCCTGAAAATATTTGGACCTATTTGAACTGTGTGTCAAATTTGATACTGTAATATGGAAAAAACAATTGAACTGTTGAACTTGAGAAACTGCGTATATGACATTTTTGGCCAAAATAAGATTTTTATGTAATGTGGATCCTCATCCAAAAATACAAAATGTTTGTTCGGTAATTCGTTGGTGTTTTCTTCAGGAGTTTTATTTTGTCTTTATTTTCAGCCCTAGGCTGGCTCGACTCTTTTTTCAGGAGTTTCTTAGGCCCGTCTTCCACGAGTTCCTTCTGAAATTCCCTCAAAAATAGTTTTGTTTAAAGAAATTCCTTCATAAGGATTTCTTTCGAACATTCCTTTAGGAATGCTCAAAGAAATCTCTACAAAAATTCTTTCGGTAATTATTTGCTGAATTCCTGTAGGTATTCCACTGGAAATTCCATTCCCTTTCCGTTTTTACAGGAATTGAATTTTCTTCTGTAAGAATTTCCTACATTCTATATAAACTTTCAGAATTTCTTTGGATATTCCTTCAAGAATTTGTTCAGAACTTCCACCAGGGATTCAATCGGAAATTCCCTTAGAAAAACATTAGATAATTCCTAAAGAAATTCTTTCCGAAATTTCTTTGAGAATATCTTCGGAAATTCCTATTGACATTCTCTCGCAAACTTCTTTGGGAATTATTTTAAAAATTTCTTCGAATTTTTCACAGAAACTATATTAACAATTATTTCAGTAATTCCCAAGAGAAGTTATTGCAGTAATTCCTCTTGAAATTCTTTCGGCAACTCTAGGAAGAAATTCCCGGAATTCATTCGAAAGATAGTCTCAGGAAATTTCTCAGCACTTCCTCCAGCAATTCCTTTAAACATTCTCCTGGAACTCTTTTAGAACTTCCTTCAGGAATTCTGAGATTTCTTTAGTTATTGTAGTTGAAATTCCTTCAGAATTTCCAGAAGAAAATGCCTTAAGAAATTCCTTCAAGAAATCTGTTCACAAATTCATTGGGATTTTTTTTGAAAATGCGTTGAAAATTCCTACAAGAGTCCCTTCGAGAATTAATTTTTAAAATCGTTTGTGAATTATTTCGAGAATTCCGCTAGAAACTTCTCCGAAAATTCCTTGAAGATTTCCATCGGAGACTGTTCCATACTAAATAAACTACTAAATTTTGGAAATAGCTTTTTAAGGAATTTCTGGAGGATTTTCTGGAGGAACGGTGACGTTTGTTACAATTTTGGTCATGCAGCCACGTCACACCAAAAGCCATTTAAGACGGCGGTGGCATAAATCGATGTAACGATTTCTAATTGCGTTTGTTACCATGATTTTTTTTTCTAAATTTTGAATTCTTCTGAATTTTCTAGGAAAATTTAAGGCATTTTACAATATTTATTCGAATTGCGACACCAAACTATTCTGAAACATCACACTACGAAAAAGTCGTGTAATATTATGTCATTCAATACCGACATAATAAAGTGAACCAAAAGACGCAATAATGCGTTCAATTTTATAATTACAATACTTACAATAGTTTTCGAGAAAAAAGTGTTGCGTACTATCTCTGGCAGGATACAGGTGGAAGACGGTACACGTTGTTGGAAAAACCGTCCATCGTTCACGCCGCGAAAACCGGACGACTTCGGTGGGCCGGGCATGTAACCAGAATGTTGGACAATAACCCGGTGAAAAACAACGATCCGACGGGCACAAGAAGGCGAGGTAATAATAATAATAATTTATAATTACAAGGCCTTGAAAATGTGGATCCGGAATTTTACACGACTTAAAAACTGGCGTATGAAGAAAAAAGTAATAGAGCCCCAGCATGGAAATCTAACATCATATCTTCTGTGTGTGAGCTCCGTTCGATACCGGTAAGTTATTTCTGCTGCATGGCAGAAGGGAGATCAAAGCTCAACTCTTTCTACGCTGTTTGTAGCTGAGGTAAAAGTAGAGAGAAGGAAGGTGGTGTCCGAAATCTTGCATTCACGTGTCGTACTGTTTTCTACGGCGCACTTTGCATTTCAGACATCTTTACTGTAAATTTAAGTCATTTGGAAATGAGAAGCATCGAATGGCTAGAATTCCGTATTTGATGGATAGTAAGGAAGTGTCGTCGATTGCGGGCCTAGTTGCGCGTTTTGCTCATAACTTTTTTCAAGTCAACATAATGCAGTAATATGCAGTAATATACACCAGTTGAAAGCTGCAGACCTAAGCTAACTTTTATACGAAGTAACAATATTGTTTTACTCAAACAGAAAAAACGGATAGAAATGAAAAAAATATGAAATGCTTATGAATTGTTAAAAAAATAACGTTCATTTATTTTAGAAGCCTTTAGTGGCTAAAAACAACAAAGTAATAGCTTTCAATTGCAGAATGAAAGACAATTATTCTTGCATGTGAAAAAGCTGGTTGCCAGCACACTTTAAATGCACGGAACGATCGCAACCATTGCAATGGGTTGGGTTTGCAGCAAAATAAAATTCACATAAAGAATTAGAAATTTACAATAATTAAAACAATTCAATTATTGATAAAAAATAGGAAATTTCCAACAAAAGAAAAAAAATCCTAGCTATTGCTTTTTTATATTTCTTTATGGAGATTTTTTGATTTCTTTATTGGAAATTTCCTATTTTTTATGGAAAGTTTTAGTTTTCGTTTTAGTCGTTTGCAGCGGACTACATTTAGGTACATTTAGCAACCGGGAATGATAGAATTTTTTTTGTTCACCAAATTTACATGACACAAACATTTCACTTGAATTTGATATCACATCACAATTTAGTTTTACTATTATCGGCTCTTTCAGTCTTATAAAGCAGCTTAAACGTTGTTGCGTCTATTTTCCGACGTTTCGGTGTATATTTCACCTTCTTCAGGGATTTATACACTGAAACGTGAAATATGCACCGAAACGTCGGAAAATAGACGCAACAACGTTTTAGCTGCTTTATAAGACTGAAAGAGCTGATAATAGTTGGAATTCTTTGGAATTTCCACAGAAATGTTTCGGGAGTTTTTATCCGGAGAAAAGAATTTGCAGATTTCATAGGAAATTTTCGGAAATTTTCACAGAAGACTTTTGAGAATCTCCGAAAATTATTTGAAAAATTGGTGGTTGCGGCAAACTTCTCAAGTTCTTAGCAGAATTTCTTTAAAATTCTGAAAACATTATCGAATAAATTTCCGAAAAAAAAATTCTGAATGAAATTTATGAAGGAATTCTTAAAAGGAATCCGGCTAAAATTCTCCAGGTATTCTTTCGAAAGTTTCTCCAGGTTCTATTAAAATCAGGAAAATCTCTTTTTTTAGAACAATTTTGGCGTTCATATTTCTTGCTTAACTTTCAAAAGGACCTAAGTACAATTTTATTCATGAATTGATTTGAATATTGCAATCAACAGGCCAATTTGAAAGCTATCGATAGCAGTATTCAAATTAATTCATGAAAAAAATGTTATTTAGGTCCTTTCGAAAAGTTGAGCAAGATTTAAGTATACTGGGAAAAAAATCAATTCTCGGGTACTTATTCAAAAGGACGTATGGATTTTGTAAACAAAGATTCAAACGTCGATTAGTCCGATCTGATAGCCCTCCCACGCAAACCATAACCATAGACAGATAGGGGGAGGCTTCGGCTACCTGTTGATGGTGTTGGTTTGCGTGGGAGTGCCATCAGATCGGACTAATCGACATTTGAATCTTTGTTTACGAAATCACATACGTCCTTTTGAATAAGTACCCGAGAATTTGGTGCGTCACCAGGGATGCCAGACATACAGACAGACATTTGGTCTTGCATACAGACATTATACAGATTACAGTCATTATACAGACTTTTGATTGAAGTTACAGACTTTTACAGACATTTATTGTTTTTCGAAAACTTTGGGCTTGCAAACAGAATTACTTTTGGCACAGACAAACAGACGTAACACTAGAGAAAATAGCAACGACCATGACTATAACCACCAGTTTAAATTTGATTGATTGCCCATTTGAAAACTAGTGGCGCTAGCGTCGTAATTTTTCGACTTTGACATCTCACTCTAGCTCCTTCTGGTGACAATGTCATACGAACCATTGTTTCGTGTATTATACTCGCAAGATGGTGATAGAGGAGTTAAGCAATCGATTTTCATGAAAAATGTACAAGCTGTTACGTCTGTTTGTCTGTGTTATTGGGCTTCAAACGGAAACATTTAGGGATTTCAAACTTAATCCTTCTATAAGATTTCCAACGGCAATTATGTTGGTCTTTCGAACGTAGAATTTAAGGCTTCTGAAAGTTTTTTTTTTTTTTTAGTTCCGAACAGAACTTTTACGATTTCTTTCAGAAGCCCAGAAATATTCCATTCAGAATTCCAAAATAATTCCATTTGGAAACTTTAGCTTATTTCGTTTGAAAGCCCAGAAGAATTGACATTTCCCTTTATAAATTGTATCACGTTTTATTGTCTCAGTCGATTCTTTGGCTTATTTCAGGCCAACTTTCCCTAAGAACCCATATTTTTTAAAGCCTCTAACTATTTTAAAAATCGAAAACAAATCCGAAAAAGTGCTGAACATGTGAACCGGTCTGAAAAATTCACCCGATGTTCGTTGAAAGTCGGGCAAATTTTAGACCAATCTTGAAAAACTGCACTTTTTCGAATTTTTGTTTTAAATTTTAAAAATACCAAGAGGCGTAAAAAAATATGAGTTCCTTGGAAAATTAAAGTTTAAATAAAATAAAGAATCGATTGAGCGCATACAAATTTTTGACGAGATAGGTCCTAAAGCCCTACATCGTTTATGGTTGCAAACGATAGTGCATCGGTCAAGAATAAACGAACCGATCTATGTCAGTAAATATGATATTTTTGCGTGTGAGACTTTTTAAGACATGTTTGATATGGGGCACATACTTGTGGTATTCGTACCATGGTACAAGGCGACAAGAAAATAATTTCAAGACTATCTTTAATGAAGACAATAATTGGTATGGCACTCATTTCAAGATTTTTGTGCCATGGTATAAATACCAGAAGTGTGTCCTCCATATAAGTCGTCTGTTGCTGAAAAGGCAACATATCAGCACGAATGAACCATCAGCCCACAACGTCAGGCCCATACATTAACTGTCAAAGGATGAGTCAAATGCCCAGGGGTGTTTTGATAGTGCGTTTGAATCATATGATTCCATACGTCAAACAAGACCAAAAATGCCGTCTATTTTTAAACTTCCTTTCGAGTTTTGAATCGAAAAAAAAAACTGGCGTGTTCCGGATAAATAACTTCATAGCTCCCTGAAAGAAAATCCAATATCGATTCATCATTTTAGGACCCAATTGCTTTGGAAAGCCCAAAAGATCTCCGTTCGTACGGATTTTCGCACAGAATTGTGTGAACTTCCGAATGTAATCCTTTAAAAACGGCATTCCTTTGAAATTATGAACAAAATTCTGTTGGACAAAGGAAATCTTCTGCGCCTTCGATTGGAATCCTTCTGGGCTTTAGAACGGATGCCTTCTGGAGTTTCGAGAGGAATTCATTTGGACTTCCTATTGCAGCCTTCGGGGATTCTGAACGGAATCCTTTTCTGCTTCTGGACAGCGGAATCCAAATAGAGCTTCTAAACAGAATTATTTTAGGCTTTCAAAACAGAACTCGTTTGCGCTTCCTAACCAAATTCTTCAAGGCTTTTGGATGAAATTCTTTTGGACTTCCGAATGGAATCTTGTTGGGCTTCCGAACGAAATTATTTTCGACTTTTGAATAAAGTCGTCTTAAACTCGAAAGGAATACGTTTTGAATTCCGAGCGGAGCCATCTATAGGCTTCTGTATGGATTTTTTTTCTCTGCTTCTGTACAAGTATCCTATTGGGATTCCCTCTGGGATTTCTTTTGGAAGCCTTCTGGGATTTCATTTGGAAGCCCAAAAAAGATTTGGATGGAAAGCCTAAAAGAGTTCCGTTCGGAAGAACAAAAAAAACAAAAAAAAGTCCGTTCCGGTCTCTAGATTTCCGAACGGAATTATTCCTTCATTTTAAGTCTCTCCTCCGAACCAAATTCTTTCGGACTTCCTAACTATATATTAAAATATTATTTATTTTAATAAGAAAATTATTTTGAGCTTTTTAGTGGAATGTTTTCACCTGTCATATTATTATTTTAATGTAATAACATACCTACATATGAATAAGATAAAAATAGAGCTTTTCTTAACTTGTCAAAAAACGAGTTAGTACCATTTCATTCCACCACTTGATTGTAACTTTACAGAAACGTATTTCGAACTCAACAACGTCCTCAGTATCTCGTACTTGACTCGACTAAGTTTTACACAAACTTTTTGATTATCGAAATCTCGATATTCCACGTTGACAAAAGTGCATAGTTTTGAATAATTTTCTAATTCTTGTACCTCACAAACTTCATACAGACAAATACAGACATTTTGCTGAGATTGATACAGACTTATAAAAATTGTATCTGCATCCCTGTACGTCACGTGTCTCTAGAGTGGTACAAATTTGGATTTTTTCGCTCCCTTTATGATAAAACGATGATTTCTGCGGTTTCAATAATCCTCCTAAACATTTAGCAAATTTGGTTGTTTTTTGACTAAGCACGCGCAGTTTGAAATTTGTATGGAAATTACTATTGAATCGCCACTTATGTGAAAACCGTTCCATAGTTCCACGGCTTAACTCCGCCAGTGTTAGTGGACCCCTTAGTAGTGGGAGCTCTGGAAGTTCTTAAGGTCACACCTGATGGAATCCAATTTTTAAAGTACTCGCGTTTTCAAGGGCACACCATTCGATACGGAAGCAACGCACAACTGTCATTTTTATTATGTCACGCATGCTGCGACGCAGCAAAGCTAAATCAACAAAAATGACAGTTGTGCGCCGCCTCTGAATCGAGTGGTGTGCCCCTGAAAACGCGAGCACTTTGGAACTTGGATTCCGTCAGGATTGACCTTAATAGGAAATTGTTTGTCTATATTCGACCCTCAATTTAGGTTGCGTTTTAGAATTTTCTGCTTCCCTACTATAAATCCCCCAACATATTCCTGTAATGGACACTCTGGTGGTAATTTCTTACAACATTGTGAAAAATTATTACAATATTATATTACTATGTTACAATAATGTTATTATTTGTGAATTTGTCCAATTTTGTAAACATATTATGGAGACGGAGAGGCATGATTGTGAATTACATTTCCATCCACATCCACTTTCAAACAGAGATGTTATTTTATTCGATCTAATTATTTAAACTTTCGCACCCTTATCCCCTATTAAGGGTCATCGTCGCTCGTGTTTGCCGACCGCCAAATGCAGTTGCAGCTGCACCACTCGAAAATGACAACAGTTGCAAAAAAAGAAAAGGAAAATTGCAACGACATCGGTCGCTTTTCTTCCTTGTTTGTCCGGACCGTGTACGTACCAGAGCAAAACAAAAGATCATGATGCGTGGTTTGTCGTAGCTCGACATCGACGCAACGGGGGGTGTTTATTTTAGATCACTCACCCGCACCGATCTTTGTTTTGGTTCGACCTGTTCTCGATCGATTTGGTCTGTTTTTGCAAAGCGCTGCAACGCAAGGCAGTAACTAATCCAAGCTGGCTGTGTGCTGTCTCCGCTTGCTACGACGGACAACGTCGACGGTGATGGTGATCGTTATGGCAAAGCGAAGCCAAATCGTCCGGAAAACTTTCGCTTTGATGGGTCTTGGGATGAAATAATAATACTAATCGGTTGTACGGTAAATCAACTCGGTCGTAATTTAGTCACTTCCTATTCTTGATTCAAGGTTGACCAGCTGTTCGACCGGTTGAAGGGTGGATGGTACGAGCTCTTTGAATAGTTGAAGTATACGATGGAATTTTATGTGGCAGTTTTGATGGAACATTATTTATAAAATAGTAATTCTCCTTTTCCATAAATCATACAGTTCTAAAACAATTGAAATAAGTTAAATAAGTTTTAATAAACAAAGAACAAAAACTGCTCAAACACTGAACACTAAGTTGAAATGCAGAGTTTGTACTAAGAAAATTTCTGTAATTCAATTTTCTAAAAAGCCCTGCTTGATGAATCTTTTTTGCAATTATTTGAGTATGTGCTGGAGCAACCCAAACAACTAGAACTATCAAAAACTTTCCCATGTTCTATTTGCACTCTTCTAAATTAACAAAAGTATTATACATGATTTACTTGATGCCGACTAATTTTTAAATCATTTATCATAAGTTCCTAACCCGTAAACCGTCAACCCAGGGCAATCCACAATATCGATCTTTCTGCCACTATTAGAATACACTTCCCATCATGCAAACCTCTACTTCTTACTCTTTTGCGATTATTAAGGCTCCTGCAAGAGAAAAACAAGCCATTAAGGTGAAGGTGGGTTGAGTACCAAAACAAAGCTTTGAAAGTATTGGTACAATAAAAACTGTCATGTACTGTAGTAGTATTGGTGTCGTATTTATAAAAAAACAAAGAATATTAGTAGGGTGGTTCAGAAAACTAGCTCCACCACGCTCACACGATTCCGTCCCATGCTCCGAGTGTCCTCCAAAAACCGATTTGAACAAAAACTGGTTGAACACTAGCCGGTTCAAGTTTGTATGAAAACTAATATGAGAATCTTCTTCTTCTTCTTCTTCTAATTGGCATTACATCCCCACACTGGGACAAAGCCTCCTCGCAGCTTAGTGTTCATTAAGCACTTCCACAGTTATTAACTGCGAGGTTTCTAACCCAGGCTACCATTTTTGCATTCGTATATCATGAGGCTAACACGATGATACTTTTATGCCCAGGGAAGTCGAGACAATTTCCAATTCGAAAATTGCCTAGACTGGCACCGGGAATCGAACCCAGCCACCCTCAGCATGGTTTTGCTTTGTAGCCACGCGTCTTACCGCACGGCTAAGGAGGGCCCGCATGAGAAACTAAACCTTTCATTACATTGGCTACAGCGCCTTCCAAACGCTGGCATAAAGAGGCGACTTCATTGAACGAAAACCGCACCGCAGGAAAGATCCATTGATTATGTAACGCGAAAAATAAGCCTAATTATCATGCTAATGATTCGCAACATCGATTAAAATCGACTCCCAGCCATTGAAACGACCATTCAATGTCCATTGTCTATGGAATTAAAGCTCTTGAATATTTCATCCAGTCATATGGTCTCCCCCCTCGCCAGCGCCCAATGACGGAGTGCCACAATCAAAATAATATAAAATTCAACCTCGCCATATTAACTGTCATACAAACCTGAAACGACCTGTGCACGGTAAACCTCTATTCAAACCAACCCAAACCATCGGATGACACCCAAATTATGAATCATAATCGACTGAGCGCGGCGCAGCAAAATCATTTTTGGAACCACCCTATGTATTAGTTTGCTGCTGCCGCTGCCGGTGTTTACATTCGCTCCGCGGTCAGTTTTTAATTGTTTTTCTCGGGCAAAAATAGCAGTTTATATTAAGTTTTCGGTTGAAACAGGTGACTGATTTCAAAAAGTGATGTTTAATTTGCATTCTATCAACATTTCGGGCTGCTCATGTGCGGAGAAGTGAGTAAAAACTTGATTTTTCTATGCCTTTTGAGAAGAAGTGAAGTGCAGTGATAAGCCCACCGAATCGCGAACGGCTATTAAATTGGCACGAAACTGCTGATTTACGATAAAGTTCGAGCCGAAATTCATAGGACTCTTTGAAGAAACATGTTCATTATCACGGGAAGTGAATAAATATGCTGTGAACAGGTTAGTAATTTGAATATTATACTTTTGTTCGATGCTGTTCGATGCATTCGAATGTTGGTGGAAGAGGAGTGCGGGAGGTGTGGGGTTGACCCGTGGAAGGTCCGGTGCCATATTGACGGCCATCTTGGTACTCTTCCAACTATGTCCTTAAAGCCCGCGCACACAGGAGTGCTTATTGCAAATAACTGGTTAAAAAGATTATAATATTTTAGACTCTTTGAAGATTTTTTGTGAATTTATAAAACGTATGACCCTATGAACACAACAGATTGAATCAAAGCAAATCAACAGCCAACATTTTTTAATACAATTCTTACAACTATGATGAAAATGTTCACACTAATTTCAAAAGTATTCTGTTTTGCTCAAAAATCTTGTTCACCTTGATGGACGACCGGCTCTAAAGTAGCATTAGTTCGTTCAATGATCTTAATTTAAACTCCCTTTTAAAAAATAAACATATGGTAATCAATCATATTTTGATTTGAAAAACAATCCTTCTTACCATCTTTCTAAGCAAAACAGGCTCCTATGCACAACGGGTGGAATCCACTACCCACATTCCATTCGTACTCATTCCACCCATCATCGGGTTGTGAACTTATGTTTGTATACATCACCTGTGTACCACTGCTGCCAGGCAGTGCCTACTATGCGTGATTGAAATATTTCACCCCCTTTCGTAGCCATGATGGTTCTTTTCATCACACCACCCCACTGAGTTATGCATTCCTGATTGCCTGGAACCAGCAGAGGTACTTAAATCCATCGGAACAGTCTGATAGCCATCGGGGAGGTAAACATTAGCAGTGAAATTATACGACCAGTGCCAGTTAGATAGACTCTCAAAATTCCTAGAATTCCTAGCATTCATTTGGGCAGGCGTGTGCCGGTGGGATCTGTTTTTCCGCTTTTTTATTACAACAACAGTCAGACGATGGATATTTTCCCACGCCTACACACTTGTGTGACTTACTCATCCCTTCAAAAAATTTACTCTTTTCTTTCCAGATGATCCCAATCTGCAGGATCTTCCCAATAACCTCATAGTAGCAGATGACATTTTGGATCTAATCAGTAAGTATCTACTGTCATAATTTAAATTTGCTGCAAATAAAAACACAGCAGGCGCTAAGCACTACTGACCGACTGCTCGTTGGGCAACTAACGGCTAGACGTTGGTGGTTACACTCGAATTGGGCATGAACTTGACAAATGGCTTTCGGCTAGACGGATTGGTGTCTGCTGGTTTTGATTTGGTGACTCGGCCTGTGCGCAGCAACGGGGAACAGATCTGCAGTTTAGTAGCGGCACACTAGTGGCAGAAACGGGGTTCAAGTTCAAGGCGAGGATCGAAATTCTCGTTCGGTACTCGAGGGCGACGAAGGTACTGACTGACCTTAATTTGATGTGTTTTTTTGTATGTTCGTCTAGACTCTGTTACGGTATAAAATGATAGACGTTACGGTCAATTATAAACGGCGCGGAATTCAAAATATATAGGAAAATTTATTTGTTGCTATAAGATTGGATAGACCGTGAATTTGCATTAATCATCATTAAACTGATTTGCTGATGAGCAATTTGGTTTTCGCCATGGGCATTCAACCATTCTTCAGTTATTGAGAGTTACAAATTTAATTCGACTAAACAAACCTGAAGGATATTCGACTGGAGTTTCACAGTGTTTGACACATAGGTTTGATTGTAGAATTGATGTATTTTTATTTTTCTCTGGATACTTTTTCACTTACTTGCGAAAATAAAACAAGTTTAAATAAATCATTTATCTGATCAAGGTAATGTTAAATGTTTCAAACCGTTTGGTACTGAAAGAAGTAACTAATTTTGCTTGTGTCGTATCAAAAGAAAACAGCTGAAACCGAATCAACCGTGTCCAAAGGCTGACTTATTTCTGAAACAATCTATTGCCCTATTGAAGCTTCGAACCCTTAGGTGTACCTCTGCTGCGATGTCCTGTCTGATTCCAATCCAGCGCATGTCCGCACTCCGCTCTTTCGTAAGTGTGGCCGACCAGTCTCCATTCACACTCGAATTGCTGTTGAAATCGGCATCTTTGATGGAGCTCAGCATTCAAGATCCACTCACAAAGCCACCAGGCCCGAATTGTAACGACTTCGGTTAACAAATGCGGCTTCTGCACAATACCAGCTGATGAACACCAAGTCTCACTGGCGTATAACAACACAGATTTCACTTTGTAGTTGGATATTTGACTTGGCATTTTCGATCCGTGCTCGATTTCAGTTAGTTCTGCCGTTCGACTTGGAAGTTCTTGACCTTCTCCACTGATTGCCTAGCTATCGTAAAGTTGAAGAGTTTGTTCTAGTTGACGTCCAATGATTTGGCCTTGTTTACGCTATAAAGGAACGTACGTGGAGCAACATCATCAGCCAAATCTAAGTCGTTCAGGTGCTCCATATTAATAGCCCACAGTTAGGTACAAGGTAAATCGCAAGTATCCATCATGATCTCGTCGATTACGATGTGAACTAGTACTGGAATAAGTCATGATCGTCATAAGACAGAGAGCAAAGCGCCTTTTTCTAATTCAGGCGACCAAATGAAAGAATCTTGGGTTCTTTGATCAACTTCGCATGAAAGGCAGTCATGAAAGGATGTTGTGTTTTATTTTAAAATTATAATTTCTAAATTATTTTAATTGATATATGCAAAGAACAGTGAGTAGTCGATAAATTATTCATATTCCTTTAATTCACCGGGTTGAAAGCACTTTCATGCCCTGTCACAGGACAAATATTGTTTGAGATTTTTGTAGCATGCCATTCATCCTTCGCGTTTCTATAGATATTGAAAGGGGCAGATATGTAAACATCGCGTTCCAGTACTGAGTGAACATTATAATACATCCATGCCTAATCCCAAATGGATCAAACAAAGCTCCATTATGCAGGACTCTGCACGTTAATCCGCAAAAATCTGAATTTCTTCAAAATAACAAATCAAGAACTTAATTTTAAACTAATAGTTTCATCACTCTCGACGACGTTGCAATCCTTGAGATCTAAAACTCGGTCGAACGGAACCCCAAGATGTAAACAAATATTCGTTCCGTTTACTGTTAGGTCCTCCAAACGACCAACTACCATGATGTGACATTGCCAAAGAATGAGACTTCTCGAATCAAAAACATACAAATAAATGGGAGGACATAACTTATTAATCGCCCCTTGGCAAACTTTGGCAAGAATGGAGATCTCCATTCTTGCCAAAGTTTGCCGCTATGGAGGCGTCTAACGCTTTGCTGAAGTGACTGTAGTAAGGCACTGATGTCGTCGACGGAGTTTTCTGTCAAAGCGATTTAGATTCGGAAATGACAGGATGTGGAAAACATAACTTCTTGATCAGCCCCTTGCAATTTGCTCTCAATTGCCCCAATTGTGCCCCTAGTGTGTCCCTACCTAGCCTAATTTTCTACCATAGATCCGTTGGAACGGCGTTTGTTGAAGGGTTGATCTTCACTAAAAAAAAACCGCGAGATACCAAAGTGTCCCAACTGTCGTCCTATGGCCGGTTGGCCATCTCGAATGGGAAGAATACAAGTTTTTGACACTGCGGTATAACCCATCTTCGGTACTGACGGTGACTACCCTACCCTTCACGTGGATGAATCTCCGTGACTCGTCTTCAAATTCAGTGGTTGAACGTTGTCCATAGTCTTAACAGTGAGATTGTTTCTGCTTCTCGACCTTCGCCTACGAATTTGTAGGCTTGATAAGCAATTCGTGCTGCATTGCTAAACCCACTGCCATCTGTTGAGTCTATTCGATTGCAGCTCGCTGAGATTTGGTTCAGACACTGAAACTGGCACAGGAATATCTACAGAAATTGTTTTCGAAAATTTCTTCAGGAGAAATGTTTGAAAATTGATTCAGAAATTTCTTCGTTTGTAACGGAGATTTCAAATAAATTTTCAGAAGAATTTTCCGAAAACTCTTATAGTTATTTCCAAATGATTCTTGAAAGAATTTCTGAATTAATTGCTGAAGTGAATTTTTCGATTTTTTTAAAGGAATATCCAAAGATTTGAGACTAGAGTCCGAAGAAATTCAAAAAATAATCGAAGGAATTCCTAGGTGATGTTGTAAAAAAAAATCCGAAGGGATTACTTAAGGAATAACTAGAACAAGTTTTTTGAGAAATTCGAAGGAATTTCTAAACCAATTTCCACAGTTTCCAATTTCCCATAAGAAATATCTGAAGGAATTAACATAAGGGAATTGCGGAAGGTTTCCCTGTAACAATTTCCGTAGGTATTGCTAAAGAAGCTCTCGAAGGAATTCTGACCAAGAATTTCTTTTTAATAACTTGTTAAGGATAGTTCGAAGAAGTTTTCAAGACGCAAGTATTCCTTAAGGATTTTTTAAAGGTTTTCCTAAAGGAATTTTTGAAGCAATATCCTGGTGCATTTCCAAAAGAATTTCTGGATCTATCTTCTAAGTAATTTCCTGAGCATTTGCCGAAAGAATCCCTGGAGAAAACTCCGAAGGAATTCTTGGAGGAATGTACAGAGAAATTCAAGAATTTCGGAAATTCCTTCAGGAGTTTCTTAGATTTTTTTTTAAGAAATTATGTCTGAAAGGAATTCCGGCAGAAATACGGGAGCCGAGGGAATGTAACACCTGGAAGAATTTTTGAATTTATGAAAATTTGCTAAAGATTTTCCTTGAAAAATAATCAGAGGGAATTTCCAAACGAATTTTTGGACAATGTTTTAAAGAAATTTTCGTAAAAATTCCTAAAGAAATTTCTGGAGGTATTTCTAGATTTATTTGCGGAGGATTTTCGAAGAAATTCCTTGAGGAATTTAGTAATGAATCACTGGAGGAATTTCCGATGTATTACTTAGAGAAATTGACGATGGAACTCCTCTAGAAATTTTTGAAAGTAATCCTAACAGAAATAGTTCCTGGAGGTATTTTTTACGAAAAAAAAATGTTTGGAGGACTTTCCGAACGAACTTTTGATTACATTTAAGAAATATCACCTGGATGAATACTGGATAAATTTTCGAAGCAACTCCTGAAGTGAATTCCTAAGGAATTCTTGAGAATATCTGAAGAAGTATGATGATCGACTGCAATCCCGATATTTTTTGGGTCATTCTCTTAAGTATGAATTCTCAATTGCAGATTCAAAACAGTGTTTTATTTTACTACTGTCCGGATTTTCAGATGAACTCCTGGATAAATTACTAGAAGAATTGAGAAATTCGTAAGCAAATACTTTTCGAAAGCCTATCCAGGTTGTTCTTTGGAAATTGCTTCGATAACTCATTCGGAAATTTCTCCTGAAATACATTTTGAAAATCTTTCAAGAATATTTCCTGAAAATCCTACAGATATTTTTTCGAGCACTCCTCCAGGAATAATTTATAAAATTTCCCCAGTATCACATCTGAATACTACTCTAGGAATTCTTTCATAAAAACACCAAAAAATCCTTATGTAAATAGCTTCAGAAAATTCTTCAGTAAAACAGTGTAATATGCTTTTCAAAATTCCTGCAGGGAAAATTCCGGATATCTTGTTGACAGCATTCTTCCGAAAAATGTCCCATTCTTCCGAAAAATTATTGAAGAATAAAATAGAAAATTCTAAGGGAATTTCCGGAGCAGTTGCTAACGAAAATTCAAAGAGATTTCCTGGAAGAATTTCTTAAGAAATTTCTAAATATTTCCCGAAGCAATTCTCAAAAGGAATTTTGAATGAAATTTCCGAGGGATTCCTGAAAGAATTTCTTAAGGGATTTTTGAAGGGATTCCCGAAAGAATGCTCAGAGGGAATTTCGAAGAAATTTAAAAAGGAATCTCTGAAGAACTAGAGGTTGCCTGAAAAATCCGAATGAATGGGCGAAGGAATTCCTATAAGAATTTTCGAAAGAATACCTGGAGATCTAAAATATTTCATGAGGGAAATTTCGAAGGAACTCCAAGAAACTCTTTACAGAGTTTCCGAAAGGATTTCCTAAGAAAGAATTCTGTCAGTTTCTTAACACATATTCCAAAGAAATTCCTAAAATAATTCGTAGAAAAAAATCTCCGAATGACTTTCGAAATTTTCTTATAATTCCAATCTTTGAGTTATCCAAGTTAAGCTTCCAACACCATTTCGACGGAGTCAAATCAAGCATCAGTCCAAGGCTGAATCTGCTTAAAACCATAACCAAACCACACCGATCGAACAACCGCAGAATCCGGCTCCAAGTAGCGAGAGCCGTGATCGATAGTCGGTTATTATACGGGTGTCGAACTGACCTGCAACGCCCACGAAAAAGCTGTTGAAATCCTGGGACCCATCTACAACAACTACGTCCGAGTCGTTTCGGGTCTTCTTCCCTCGACTCCTGCTGACGCGGCATGCGCCGGATTAGGAAGTCTTCCGTTCCGTCTGCTGTTGCGAGCCTCCATATGCCGCAAGGTGGCCGGAATTGCGGCAAAAACTGCTGGAGATGAAAAACCTTTCCGCCTATGCCTAGGGGACAGATTTCTACGGGCTGTTTCCGCAAGCATAATTAACGAACCGTTTTTGTACCTTTGATGAGGGGCCCAGATCCTAAGGTGTCAGGCCATTTGGCCGAATGCCGTTTGGCCGAACGCCATTTGGCCGAATGCCGTTTGGCCGAATAGTCAAAAAAATGACCTCAGTTTACGAGTGGTCCTTCTTCCTTCTTCATTCTTCCTCCTCCTTTCTTCCTCTTCCTTCTTTCATCTTTCTTCTTCCTTCGACCTTCGTTTTCTTCCTTCTTCTTTCTTCCTACTTTCTCCTTCCTTCTTTCTTCTTCCTTGTTCTTTTTTTTTCTTTATTTTTCTTCCTTCTTTCTTCTTCCTTGTTCTTTTTTCCTTCTTCGTTCTTCCTTCTTCCTTCTTCCTTATCCTTTATTCTTCTTTCTGCTTTCTTCCTTATCCCTTCTTCCTTATCCTTTCTTCTTCTTTCTGCCTTCTTCCTTCTTTTTTTACTTTTTTCCTTCTTTCTTCTTTCTTCTTCCTTCTCCATTCTTCCTTCTCCATTCTTTCTTTTTCATTCTTCCTTCTTCCTTCTTCCTTTATCCTTCTTCCTTCTTCCTTTTCCTTCTTCCTGCTTCCTTCTTCCTGCTTCCTTCTTCCTCCTTCCTTCTTCCTTTTTCCTTCTTCCTTCTTCCTTCTTCCTTCTTTCTTCTTCCTTCTTCCTTCTTCCTTCTTCCTTCTTCCTTCTTCCTTCTTCCTCCTTCCTTCTTCCTTTTTCCTTCTTCCTTCTTCCTTCTTCCTTCTTTCTTCTTCCTTCTTCCTTCTTCCTTCTTCCTTCTTCCTTCTTCCTTCCTTCAAACGAGCCTTTCGGCCAAACGACATTCGGCCAAATGACCCTAAACCGATCCGAACACCGTACTCGAGAACACCGCGGGCTAAACAGCAATACAGCGACTTGAGCATATGAATGTCGTCGAAAAAGGTTGTGTTACGTCGCAGAAAACCGAACATCACGTTGGCTTTGGCGATTGTTGCAGAGATGTGCTCGTTGAAACGGAGCTTGCTGTCGAGAATGACGCCAAGTTCTTTGATTGACGAGACCCGTTCAAGCATAACATCACGCAAACGATAGTTGATCGAAACAGCAGATAGACACCGCGTAAAAGTTAAAGCTTTACACTTAGTTATATTAATCCTCATCCCATTAATTTCACACCATTTCGATACATATTCGATGTCTGGTTGCAATGCACAGCAAAATGATTCGATAGATTTTCAAGTCGTCGGCGTATAAAATCTTGCTGTACCTCAGGATGTCACATAGGTCATTGATAAAGAGAATGAAAATGAGGGGACCTAGATGGCTACCTTGTGGTACTGAGGGAATATCAAAAGCATCAGATCTTGAGTCTTGTATTTTCACGAAAGCTCTGCGAGATGATAGATATGAAGTTAACTATCGAACAAACCTGGTAGGTAGTCCTAGATGACTCAATTTATCAATTGCAAGCTTATTAATATATTGCTTCATAATCCCTGAACAACTTTGTAGAAGATGGCAACTTCCTAAATCACATAGATCCCGAGATATCGAACGCAACTAGTAGTTTCATATACACTAGCGCCGCCAAGTGGAAGAATTCCAAACCAAATAATCAAATACAGTGGCTGGTTTCCTACCCGCCGCTGCCAGTATCCAGGCGCTAACGTATTTGTGAAAATAGCCAGCATGAGTTAACCACCTGCAATAAGTATGGCGAAGGACATCTAACGCGGGTTTTCTCAACAGTTTCTCAAAAGCTATTTGGTACCAGTTATGTAGGAAATATTTTTTAGATTAAGGTGCTTATTTTTGAGATATTAAACCTTAGATAATAGTTGCCTTTCGCCATACTGATTTCCGAACGTTAACTCTTAGTGTGCCGCTGCAAGCACGCTCAAAGTAGGCGATTCATTATTTTCTTGACTCATGGAATCATAGATGGATAAAGCACTAAAGATTCACTTCGCCAAGATTTTTAGAAATGTGATAGGAAACGTCGTGCCGTTTATTGAGAAAATCGACTATTTTCACCGGTGTTCCGTTGGTTCCGGATTTTCCGGAGGCCCAGCATTAGATTCATAGAATCTAAAAAATACCCTCAATGAATGTACCTATCCCCCTTAATATTTTGCCGAAAAAATCACGTTGATATTATTTTAATTGGTTTCAGCTTAATGGGTCGCACTGCCGTACTTTTTAAAACATGCTGTTAAAAATAAATTACATTAATGTTCAAATTATATCATTTTTCCTAGAGAAGATTTGTTCAATTCATCAGAGCCATGTGCTAGGATAAATAACAGATTAGGAATGTTTAGTTCAAAACCATAAAATGTTTCCTGTGGCATATGTTTACTCTGTCTCCCAGGAAGGGCCATATCAAGCAAGGAATGTTTTCCTAAGATTAGGTTTCTATGTTCAGCTTCAAAGTAATAAAACTCCATATGGCGTATGTTTTTCTACCTCCCTGGAAGAGCTATATCGGGCTGGGAATGTTTGTCTAACGCTTGCTCAGGGGAGGTAGGAAAAACGTTCCCACGATGCAGATGCAGTTTTATTACTTAGTACTTTTCCACTCGATTCGTTTTGCTTGCAAGTGTCGCATACTTGCGTTAAATTATACCCTTAAAAGAAAGCAGATGGCACCATTCATAAGTATTTGCTCGATAGGTGTCGCCATATTGAGAAATTGCATTAAATGTTGCATGCAATTTGAGGCACTTCTAATTAGAATAGCAGGTCCTTTAGCTAGGTGCCTTTAGAGGTCGGCACCTAAATTATAAGAGTGCCATCTGTATTAGAATTTCTTACAATAAGAATTTAGAATACCAATTAGAATTGGTTGAACGTGTAGGATAATTAATATGTATATGTTAAGAATTATTCCCAAATCATGTATAAATAGTACTAGCGGTTTGGGAAATAAAGGTAGTCATTATTATCCATCAAGTGAATCACTTTCTTTCTCTTCAAGAGAAAATTCCGTTGCTCACAGTTGCCTTTGAAGAACTTGATTTAATCTTCAGGAAGCATAGAACCAAATTGCTGGTGACTAGCCCTGGAATTCATTCAATCTTGTTCGGAAATTGCAACTTATCCGAAATCATCCGAAACACTTTTAATATTGGTGTCCTCCAGAGAGGATAAATTAACTCACACCTTCGCGGAACGGATCGAATCGGAATTTCGGAAATCTTTCCAAGGAGGAAAGGAGGATCGGAAAGTGAATTTACTAATTGGCGCCAACGACCAACGAGGAGGAAAGATAGGAAGCCTCAATAGGAATCAGCTCGGGATAATTGGAGCTGATTACACCACATCAAAGGATAGGAACAAATCGAGATTTGCCGCGTAAGTCGTAGCGTCGCATCAGGATCATCGATTAACGTTCCGCTTTAAAGGAATTGGCGCCTACGACCACAGAGGAAAGTGACTCACGGTTTCGCGGATTGTAATTCGGAAAATTCCAACGAGGAGTTTTATTGGATCAGTGACGTTGTGTTTAAATGGATCATCGAGTGACAAAATTATTCTTTCAATGAGGATGTTAGAATAAATTATATCGAAGGATTGGCCGCGTAAGTCGTAGCGTCGCAGAACGGGATCATCGATTGTCATCAAGTTGTCGTCGAACTGTCATCAACCGTTTACTCAGTAAAGGAAAACTGGGTAATTTATGAAATCTGATCGCCTTAGTAAGGCGGGAAAATGATTTCACACTGAATTAATTAGGACTCGGACAAACGGATCGGCCGTTACGAGCTAATTCAGTGAAGATTGATTGATGTATCGGAGAAATACAAATCAATAAAAATGTCGTCAATGAACTACATTATGAATCCACATGGACGTTGCCCACTGTGTACAAGTATGGATAAAAAAGATGACATGGTGTCATGCAACAGGTGCATGGCACAGTTCCATTTATGTTGTGTCGGTATTAGAGATAAACCGAACAAAGGATATCAATGGATATGCGCTAAGTGCAGCGAGATATCTGCATTGGAAAGTAAATTGGCGGAACTTAATGAAGTTCTGTCTCAACAATTATCAGGTGATGTCAAGTCAACGACATCACCGCAAGAAATATCATTCGAGGTAGAGAAGCTACGACTCGAATTGATGAATGTCGAAGGATCGACAGATTCTGATGTTATAGAAATATCAGAAAAGTTGGATAAGCTGGTCGTCAACTTAGGCTATTTGGATAAATATAGCTTCAATCCATTCCGATATTGTAATTCAACCCTACTCGGATGTTTGATTGAAAAGCTTCCAACGGATTTAAATCAAAAGTCTTGGAAGTTTGTTGCGCAATTTGCAAGAAATATTCGTCAACCATCTGTAGATATTGTTCCCACATTGGATGTGTTCAATGCATGGCTCAAGCCACATGCAGAGGAACTGAAGCGAATGAATGCTTTAAAGCAATATCTCAATCGAAGTTATGAAAATTTAATCGATTGGAATGGAGCAGAAGAGGCTCAATGCACTAATGAAATTAGTGATAATGGTAAAATGGATAATGGCAATTCCTGCGTAATTGAAGTTGATCAGAACGAGAGACCCTGTCGCCCTCCTGCCAGGTGCAGCATACCAGATCGGTATCGAGCGGAATATTTTGAATCAAGTAATCATGAGGATCCCGAGCTCAGTAGAGTTGAACCAGGGAAACGGTTTATCGATAGAGATAAGCTTGTTCCGGATCGGGAACAAGAAGTATCAAATGAGCTACCAGAAGAACAATCAATTACGGAATCTGAGGATTTAGCTGTTCTTTTCGAACAACTCCAAGAAGGTGAACAACAATTCAGAAATGACATCAAATGTACTGCACCCAAGAGGTCAAAGCAGAGTACAAAGAGAAAGATACTCATCAACAATTGTGAACATTTGATCAAAGAGGAGAAACAAGTAGATCCTGTCAAACCAGATTGTGCTATCCCGTCACAGCACAAGAAATATGACGCATATGCAGCGAATAATCTGCAAGAGTTTGGCAACAAGTTCAGCGAAAATGAAATATCTTCGACTGGAAGTAATACATTAGAAAGCATTAATATTGAAAAGCGAGGTAATAAATTAAGAACTATTAGGGAGGCCTGAAGTTCAAAAAAGTCCATTGTAAATGGAAGTGATGTATTCAAAATGAAACGAGCTAAGAATGCATTTATATGTCACGGCATAAATATAGCACAGAAAAACTTGTTGATACCTGGAGCACAAAATCATGGCGCAGAAACTTATGCTCCGAACTATGCTTTCAAATCAAAATATGCTTCTGATCATAATTATGAAATGATTGAACGCGATTTTATGATCAATGAAATTTCCATTACGCTGATTTCACGAGTTGTATTCGATAGAGGCAGAGCAGATATTATTGATTATTTGGTACAACAAAGAGAGACAACAAAATTAAAAGAACCACGGCAAATCATAAGCAGAACAGTTTACGGTTCACAACTAATAAAGAGTATGAAACGAAAAGCAGTAATGGAAACGAATCTACAGCAATTAGTGTGCCATTTGTGCTATTCCGAAACCAAGGATGGCAAGTCCAGTAAGTCCATATTGCATATATCGAAACAGGATAAACGAAAATCAGTAGATTTGAGTTTTCCAAACTGGGGCAAGAGACAACAAGTCAATGAAGACAAGGTCAAGGAAAAAAGGAAAAAATTACAACAAGAAATAGAGGCGTCGGAACTCAAATCAAGCAAAGTAAGACGAATATCATTCACGCCCTCTCTGATGCTGCAAATCCTGCTTTGTTCTTCTTACTTGGCGCTGCATTCGGACTAGGATCATCTGGACTAATAGCTTACGACTGTGCGGATCCAGGAGTCAACCTGACAAGTTATTCATTGTTAGAAGTTGCATCTTGCGTACCTCCATCCTCTAAACTAATAACCACCGAGGAAACCATTCAAGTGCTTCAACGGAATGCGAAATCTATTACCAAGGTCACGCAGTGTAAGGTGATAATACAGCGTTTCATACGACATTGTGGTATGCATTCCCATATATCGGATTATGAACATGGATATGCGTATATAGTAAAGGAGTTTACTACGGAGGAGTGCATTAGAGCGCATCAACTGGCGACCATTTCTCTCTCGGAACAAGCAGTTATTCAGGAGCTAAAATGAACAGCACTACACGAGGAGAAGTATTGATAGTCGGGAGCGTGCATGGAAGTAACTGCAATGGTGAGACGTACCGAACACCAGCATATACGTGGACAAAGGCTCTAGTGTACTATAGATACGAAATTACGCTAAACGATTATACAGCTAACATTGATATGGAGCTTGATCAGATCCTGCTTCGGAAAGGATTGGTTTGCACATACTCTACCGGAAAATGCTTGGACGCAGAAGAAGGCTACTTAACATGGGACGTAGATCTAAACAAGCGATGCGAAGATACAGAGTTTGAGGTGATTTATGAAGGAATTGTCAACAAGACAAAGGAAAATTCGACAAGCCAAATCACCGTTCCATAACCGTTTACAGTACAATCTCAGACTCTCACCTTTTTTCAATAAAAGCTAATGATGCTACGAGAATTTGTGGATACAACGGCTATACGACTGATCACCATCGTATCCTAATATTGGAAACCAATACTATAAGATCGCCGTTCACCAGGAAAGTAACCTCTTCAAAGAATTACGACATCTTCACATACTTCAATTCGAAAATTACGTTTGTGGAAAGCTACTTTGGACAAAAATTAATGATATGTACTATTCCATCATATCAGAAATTTGCAAGTTGGATAAATCCTTGATGGAAACCAAACTCACTCTTGCGAGACTCAACCCCACTGAGTTTGCTACAGCGATTACGAAGGAACAAGGATTTACGGCCGTAGTAGCTGGAGAAGTTTTGCATGTCTTAAAATGTAAACCAGTATATGTGCTACCACGATCAAGCAATAGGTGCTATCAGGAGATTCCAGCGAACTACAACAACGAATCAGTATTTATTGCGCCTGTTACTCGAGTACTTCAGAAAAGAGGAACAGAAATTGATTGTACGCCTTTGCTTCCCGCAAAGTTTATGTTTGGAGGAAGATGGTATACGACGGACGGAAAGTTCCGGGAAACAACCGCTCCGGAAAAGTTATCAACCGAAATTGTGACTAGTTGGACATACACCTCTTTACCAAACCTGATGAAATCTGGCGTTTACGATGAGGACAGTGTCAGAAAGATGAAGAACATGATTTATGAGCAAGGAGACCGACGTATCGCATCATCAGTTATACATCGGATTTTGACAAACCAGAACCCAAATCATCAAGGATTTCGATTCGAAGCCTTGATTGCGGAACACATGGTGGAAGGAATCGTTAGCCAATACTGGGAAAAGTTTTTAACCTGGTCCCACTGGTTTGGACATCTATCGTCGACGGTCTTAGGAGCATATCTTATATTGCGGATTCTGAAGTTCATCATCGACACGCTAATTCATGGACGGATACTTTACGATATATATGGATTTGGATGGCAGCTGATCGCTTCATTGTGGGATTCATTCACCAATTTTTTATCGCATCGTCATGCTACTAGAAGGCCGACAGCCCAGGATTTCGACGTAGAGCAACCCGCACTGGTATCACCAACAGCACCACTCAGTGCTCCTTTAGATCAGATAAGAGATGTCGAAGCAGAAACCCCTTTTAAACCGACATACCCTATTATAAACAATTTGAACAACCATTAAGGTGTAAATCTATAAATAAATTTACAGGGGCAAGAATGTTAAAAATAAATTACATTAATGTTCAAATTATATCATTTTTCCTAGAGAAGATTTGTTCAATTCATTAGAGCCATGTGCCAGGATAAATAACAGATTAGGAATGTTTAGTTCAAAACCATAAAATGTTTCCTGTGGCATATGTTTACTCTGTCTCCCAGGAAGGGCCATATCAAGCAAGGAATGTTTTCCTAAGATTAGGTTTCTATGTTCAGCTTCAAATAATCAGGCTAAGATTAGATTTCTATGTTAGCTTCAAAGTAATAAAACTCCATATGGCGTATGTTTTTCTACCTCCCTGGAAGAGCTATATCGGGCTGGGAATGTTTGTCTAACGCTTGCTCAGGGGAGGTAGGAAAAACGTTCCCACGATGCAGATGCAGTTTTATTACTTAGGGTCTGTCTCAATTGGATAATTAAACTGAAATTAAACTTAAAAGTGACATTTCAATAATTATCAAATAACCCTGCTCGCAGAGCAAGATTACTTTTGACAGATATCGAATCATTTTCCATCGATGTCCTATTGGAATTGCTGGGTAGCACCAGCCATTCTTATAACGGGGTGATTTTTTAATTTTCGAACTGTCACTTTTAAGTTTAATTCTCCAAATGAGACAGAGCCTTAGTACTTTCCACTCGATTCGTTTTGCTTGCAAGTGTCGCATACTTGCGTTAAATTATACTCTTAAAAGAAAGCAGATGGCACCATTCATAAGTATTTGCACGATAGGTGTCGCCATATTGAGAAATTGCATTAAATGTTGCATGCAATTTGAGGCACTTCTAATTAGAATAGCAGGTCCTTTAGCTAGGTGCCTTTAGAGGTCGGCACCTAAATTATAAGAGTGCCATCTGTATTAGAATTTCTTACAATAAGAATTTAGAATACCAATTAGAATTGGTTGAACGTGTAGGATAATTAATATGTATATGTTAAGGATTATTCCCAAATCATGTATAAATAGTACTAGCGGTTTGGGAAATAAAGGTAGTCATTATTATCCATCAAGTGAATCACTTTCTTTCTCTTCAAGAGAAAATTCCGTTGCTCACAGTTGCCTTTGAAGAACTTGATTTAATCTTCAGGAAGCATAGAACCAAATTGCTGGTGACTAGCCCTGGAATTCATTCAATCTTGTTCGGAAATTGCAACTTATCCGAAATCATCCGAAACACTTTTAATACATACGTTTTTGAGTTTTCGTGTTATGAAAGTTGAAGCGAGTTGCAGAAGGGTAAGAATGTCACCTACGTCGTTTCCCATGTTGGCTTTCTGTCCTCAATCCTAACAGAGGCTGATGAAAGTTGCTTGGAATTCGTGTCTCACAATGGAATCTGTGAATCAAGTCTCCAAACCAAGGAAGGTTTTGATTATTTAGTAATGTGGGTTGATTATTTAATGGTTTTTCATTAAAATTGCTAACAAAAACTTCAATAATGTAGTATCAGTCACTGTAACTAGCATTAGGACTCCGTTATAATAAATATATTTTTCGAAACATATTCAAATATTCCAGAAAATGCTATAGTATTTCTAATAGTAAGAAAACAATAAATTAGATTAGATTCTACAAATATTTAAAGAGTCATTGATATTGACATGAAAAGATGATCAAAATCAACTATACTTCTGTACCAGGGTTATTCCAAAAGGTTCTACAAAATCGAGTACACAAACAAAAGCGGAACAAAAACAAATATTCAAATTGACACCGGCCGGCCAGTTTGAACAATACGCGCAGATTTTGTCAATCATTTGCACACAATTGACTCGCCAAAACTCATTCAACCGAGCACGACGTGAGTGATGCAGAAAATAAGAAAACGAAAGCCTCGCGAACTTGCTTCATGGCACAACGGCAGGAAATGTTTATAAATAATGCTTAACGCATCGTTCTTGACTGAAGAAAATCACACGGGAAAAAACAAAATGAAAATGCGAAGACGTGCAAAATTTTCGTGAATTAACGACTTCACCCATAGAGGAGCAAGCTGGGCGCAAGAACTACGAAGAAGAAAAGCTGGCGACAATCGAAAAAACGTGAGTCGAGCATGATCGTGTGATACGAAAATAAAATTCACGGTTTTCGCGCCTGGACGCACTCAGGTGCAGCACCGACGACGACGATCGACTCACACAGCTAACGATTTATGGTTTGTGAGTTTGAGCCAGCCGAATCACGACATCACTTAATCCGTACCGCAGTGGTTGGGGTGGTGTTTTGAACATTTTCATTCACTTTCATCGACGCCTACTTAGTGGTGCGAGGGGTTCCTCCCTATCGACGGTTGAGGAAAAAAAAACAAAAAATAATGGCGCACGCCTGCTGCGATCATCGTCAAACCGGTGACGAGTGAGTAGAAAAAAGAAAAGTGTCGCCAAATTGCTGACTTTTTTTTCGCTCGTTTTGCCAATGACGTAATTGATTTGGGTTCGCTCTGGGACTCGGATAGTGAACTGGGGTAAACCACGCAGTGCGTGCGGAAAGCGTGGGAAGGAAAGCGGTATTGCACGAGCCAGCAGTAGTGGCACTTGGTCCATCATTAGGATTTTCCACGAATTCGGCCAAAACTGTAGAGCAGACCTTGAAGTAGGTATTGAGTCACTGATTATTTTCTGGTGTTGAAGCGTTTATCGCAACCCAACTGCGGGGTTAATTTCTCGTTGATCGGTCGAATGATTCACGAGAGGGTAGAACATTAGTGATGTTGGGCAAATGCTGTATTACGAAAACGGAGGATCAAGTAACATGCGCGTTATTCAACGTATCATCGTCATCATAGTCGCCGGAACAGTAATTAATGTTGTCTAGTCGTTTAGGGCTCTGGCTGGCACCGCTGGTTCGTGGGACAGATGAAGCACCAGCTGCTGCATGTTCAACTGTCTGTTTGTCAGATGACTAATGTCAAGCTTGTAGATCGCAAGGTGGAATATGTTTTTTTTTCGCACAACGAACAAGTGATTTTTCAGGTTCAATATTATTCGACCAAATTTTTTTGTTTTTTTTGCGTTATGTCTTAGAAACAGAAGCAAGTGTTCATTTTGACAGTTTAAGGCAAATTTTTAAAGAAATTTCTCACAATATTTTAAATGTTCCAAGATTTATTGGAAAAGTTATACTTCTAATAGATAAATTTGCAGCAGAACACGAAAAAAATGGTATTAATTTTAGTAGAACCAGAAGTCACCCGTCTATAAGACGATGTTGAATAGTTCGTCAACCTCTGGAAATAATAATAACAAGTGGAAAAACAAAATAGAAAAATGCATTTGCAGGAAAAGTTTCAATATTTCAATTTTCCTTTTTAACCTAATGAATAAAAACTTTTAGTCCCAAATGTTATCGTACTCAATGAAACGAATTGATAATTTAATCCTTTCTTAGTAATGAATTTTGTTTTTGTTATGTTACTACTTTGACACACATAATCAGCGTAGGCTACTTTGATTGACCATTGCGATTCATGGCATTCTTTTTCAAAAACTACATAATCGAACACCAACTGTACTTTTTACCAAAATTGCTTTTCATTTAACTCATACCTTTGTGTATGTGCGCAGATAGCACCATGCGGCTCGACTAACATCACTCGAGAATGAAACGAAGCTCCCAAGAGAGATAGGAAAATTGGCGAGCGCTCTCGCGCAAATTTCCCACACGAGGAAAAACCTATCCCAAGACTATCGGATCGCTCCTTTTACCCCGATCAGTTTGAAATTTCAAAGCCGCGCAACTAAATCGCTACTGATAGCGCTTGCCTAGCCAATCTTCTATCGCTTTGACAAATCAAAAAAGAAAAATCTGTCTTCGAACACTACTTTGCAATACCTGGTGGAAAGATCAACCTGCATCCCGTTGGAAGTGCTGAAAGGTCCACACGATCTGAATACGTCGCCAAGAGGAGGATCAACGTTCAAATTTATGGTACTTGTCACCATGGTTCCGTCATCAATCATGGCTTGCTTTTAAGTGCGTTTCGTTTATGGGTTGAATGTGATTTGAAGTGATAAAGAAATGTGAAGATCGATCAAGAAAAGGATTCCCAATTTTCGATGATTTCGAACAATTGAAATGAAAATTTCGAACCCAAATCAAAGTGAAAAAGATCCACCTCGCGGGGTGCAATCGGCTCCCGATGGTCATCTGCACCGTACGTGTACACCCGGGGCCAGCGCCAGAAGAGAGTTTGAAAATTTGTTTAAAAATAGAATTTCTCCATTTTTTGCTGAACCCATCGCAAGCATCATCGTCTGCTGCTGCCGCTACTGATGCTGTTGCTCTCGCATTCTCGTCGGTGCGTGTATCCGTTCCAACTCTTGCCTCTATGTGTGTTCAGTTGTGGATTTTCCTCAAGACGCGATCGGTTGGAAAATCGCGTCCGATATTTAAGAAGTTAAACTGCGGTGGAATTCGATACCAATAATCGATCTTTAACTATCGTACGATCGATTGCTCGCTGGTGGGACAGTGTCTGTGTGGAGAACGTTTTATGGACTGTGTGAGATGGGAAGAAAATGATCGGAATGGGTTTCGCTGCCTGAAGACGTCGAAGTATGACGCGAGACGCCTAGTGGTTCCATGTGGAAAACAAGTTGCGAAAATATGTGATCTATTTATAACCGTGCGTGTAGAGTTTCATAGCACGTCTTGTTCAGAATTTACATCACTGGATAATTCGCTTGTCCATGATCCGTGGCATGCAGCGATGATGATTGAAATATAGTATCGGGATAAAGGGGTTATCGAAGGCTACGAGCGCTGTGACCTTCGAATAACCTAGAAGTAAACAACGTAGATATAGTGGATCAGATTGACCCATTTAGTGTGGATGTGAGAAGCAATATGTTTACTATATTTAGTTCTATCTATAAGATGGAATAAAATCATGTAACAAAAAGTATTCGTTCAAAAATACTGAAGACACTTAAAGCTTCTTAAACTTGTTTTTGATTTCAACCTGATAAGCATCGTATCAGAATAATCTGACAGTCCGAATAGATATTTTTTTCCTGAATATACAGATTGAAAATTTAAAAACTATCAACTACATCATTAATTCCTTTACTTGCGCCATATTATTTACATTTTCGATTACATTTGAGGGGGTTAGAAGCAGAGGGGTGTAAGTAACATTTTGATCAAATTTGTGGTGATTACAGCAAAAAATGCTTTGGTCTTAGAGCTTTTGGCAATATATTGATATAGTTTGTAGGGGGAATGACGGCTTTGGCAGGTTTTGTTCTATTATTGGCAGGGGTTTTTTTAAGACTGACTAGGCTCAAATTTGGCCTAAACATTCTTTGCATGTCAAAGAATATTGAGGCCAAATTTCATAAAATTTGGTCGACAAAAACCCCCCTGCCAATAATAGAACAAAACCTGCCAAAGCCGTCTTTCCCCCTACGTCACTTGTAAAAAAATGTGAAAATTCACAGAAAATAAGTATTTTTTTGAACTTTCACACGATTTGTATGGAACGAAAAAATATTGAAATACTTCACACCCATTTTTCTCAAAACTGAGTTTTTGTCACTTGCACCCCTTTTCGTTTGACCTCCTCGTTTCATTACATTTGTCTGTATGAAAAAAAATTGCTCGTTATGTCGATAACATGATATGAGGCTTTATGCAACAGTTGGGCCGACTTCTGTAGAGGTGTTTCCCGAAGCTGGTTTTCAAGATGGATCAAAACTTCTTAATCTGGCGATCATCCGGCTAGTTCGATGAGTGGAAATGTTTGAAAAAATACGATTGTACTCTATGTATGCACATATTAAGCGACATACGTCCGCAATGGACATATGGTCGAACTAGTTTTTTGGCCGAAAAAGTCGTATGTCCTAAATGACTCTTGGCCGAATACACGCTAAAAATGAACTACTCAAAATTGAGTCGAATTCGACTCATTTTCATTAAAAACGGGACAACTCAAAATTTGAGTAAAAGATACTACTTCAATAAAATGATGATTTCGCGAAAGTTAAGCTTGGCCTTCCATCAATTTTTAATACGACAGATGCGAATCAAGTTTATCTATCTATCTAAGTGCATTTTACGACAGACTCCTAGTTTAAGTGCAATCATCATTTTATTGAAGTAGTATCTTTTACTCAAATTTTGAGTTGTCCCGTTTTTAATGAAAATGAGTCGGATTCGACTCAATTTTGAGTAGTTCATTTTTAGCGTGTATGTCGTTTGCCTGAAATGATTGTTAGGTCGAAAATAGCATTACTCTCCAAATGTCATTACTTACAAGTCATATGGCCGAACAGTTCATTTTGTCGGAAAGTCAATGAATAGAAATAGTTATTTAGCAGAAAGGGCTATTCGGACGAAACAGTTATTTGGCCGAACTAGTCATACGGCCGGAAATGTCGTTCGGTCGAATAGGTCACATGACTGGAAATGTCCGATGGCTGAGAAGATCATATGACCGAAGATGTCGTATGGCCGAAAAAGTCATTTGGCCGAATGGATCACTTCCACTTTTCACAGCGAGAAGTAAGAAACAAGGAATGAAAAACAAGGCAGAAAAACTCTTTTTAAATAGTTCAAATTGGTGACTTACAGCACACAATCATAGTCGTCAGTCGATTACGAACTTATACGAGTACAACTTGATGCGCACTAACAGTAGCAAGCGTCGACAATCGTTATCAGTGAGATATTTGTGTCCACATCGGCCATTATCTGATAAACAACAAACACGAGCTAATAAGCGTAAATGCTAGTGATGATAATATAAAAATTTATGAACTACTCAAATGATTCTTCACAATAAGAAGTGAGAAGGGAAGCGTTGAACAGCGATTTCGCCCAATTGACCTTATCGGCCAAATGACCTGTTCGATCGAACGACATTTTCGGTCATATGACCCGTTACGTCAAATGACAGTTTCGACCAAACGACATTTTCGACTAAATAACCTATTCGGTCAAATTACTTAGTCTGCCAGATGACTTTTTCGGCCAAATGTCCTATTCAGCCGAAAATCCTATTCGGATAAATGTCCTATTCGGTCATACGACATTTTCTGAAAATGTCATTTGGCCAATAAGGTCATAAAGCCGAATATGTCGTTTGGCCGAACAGTTCATTTGGTTGGAAAGTCATTTGGTCGAAATGGTAATTTGGCAGAAAGTGCCAATCAGCCTAAATGGTCCTTTGGTCGAATAGATTGTACCGCCGAGAATGTAGTTTGGTCGAATAGGTTATTTGGCCAAGCATGTCATATGGCTGAAGATGTCGTTCGGATGAGAAAGTCATTTGGCCGAAAATGCCATTTGGTCAAAATGGTTGTTTGGTAGAAAGGGTCATTTAGCCGAAAGTATCATTTGGCCGATTGGTCCACTTTTTCTTTCCTCAGTGAGAAATTTGAAGTAAACAAAATGATGAGTCAGAAGCAAGGACTGAAAAGTATTTTAAATACATTTAAATAGGTGCGCACTAATAGTAGCAAGAGTCGACTCGTGATATCAGCGCCTCGCATTTAGACTCAATTTGAAATACAGTGAACTCTTCCTAACTCGATGTTCTGTAACTCGATATTTTTTCTTTACTCGATGAAATTTAAAATCCCTTGAATTTATCATACTGCGTTTCCTCCGTAAGTCGATATCTCCCTTACTCGATATTTTCTAAGTCGAAGTAATTTTCCAATACATTTTCAAATCACTAACTCGATGTTGTCAGAAACAGTTACATGCGCGATATTGTTAGAAGTTAGAAGTGAAACGTGATAAACGAGAAGTGAGAAATAATAAGTTTGCTGTGAGAAATGAGAACTAAATGGTTAGAAGTGAGAAGTGAGAAATTCGAAGTGAGAAGTGAAAAGTATGAAATGAAAAGTGAGAAGTGCGAAGTAAGAAGTGAGAAATGAGTTTGGAAATTGGAATGAGAAGTGTGTAGTGAGAAGTGAAAAGTAATAAGTGAAATGTAAAATAGGTAAAAAAAAAGAGAAAAGCGATAAATGAGAAATGAGAAGTTAGAAGTGATATGAGAAATTATAAGTGAGAAGTGAAAAGTGAAAAATGAGAAGTCAGAAATAAATAGAGAGAAGTAAGAAGTGAAAAGCTAAAAGTGAGAAGTGAGAACTAGTGAGAAGTGCGAAGTAAGAAGTGAGATTTGAGTAGTGGGAAGTGCGAAATTAGAGGGGAGACGAGAGTAGTTAGAAGAAAGAATATTGAAATGGGAAGCAGAAGTGAGAAGTGAAAAGTGATAAGTGAGCAACGAGAAGTCAGAAGTGAGATATGACAAGATATGAAAATGGCAAATGAGTGAGAAGTGAGAAGTGAAAAGTGTGAAATGAAAAGTGAGAAAAAAAAGTGAGAAATGAGTAGTGAGAAGTCAGAAATGTCAGTAAATGGAGTGACAAGTAATAAGTGAAATGAAAAGTGAGAAGTGAAAAGTGATTAATGAGAAATGAGGAGTTAGAAGTGATATAAGAAGTTGAAAAGTGAAAAGAGAGAAGTGGAAAATTAGAAGTGAAAAATAAATAGTGAAAAGTGAGAAGTGTGGAGTGAGGAGAGTTGTGGGAAAAGGGGGTCATGTGTGTAAGTGTGTGTGTCATGAAGTAAGTAGTGAGAAGTGAGAAGTGAGAAGAGAGGACCAGGAAACTTTTTCTTTTTTTATCTCTCTTCTTCTATCTTTCTTCATTATTTCTGTCTCTCTCCACGTACTTCTCATAACTCAACATCTCGCTTCTCACTTCACAATTATCATCTCATATTTCTCACTCCTTGCTTATCACTTCTAATTTCCCACTTTCCACTACTCACATGACACTGCACACATTTCACTACTCAAGACTCACTTCCATATTTCTGTACTCGCTTCTTACTACTCTGTACTTATTTCGAACATCTCACTTGTCACTTCTCAGTTATCGCTGTTCACTATTCACTTCGAACATTTATTCATTTCTTACTTCACTTAATAAGGAAACAAAATTTAACTACTCGGCCAAATATGAATGTGTTCCCCATCTCGATACCTCCCTAACTCGATCTTCAATATCTCCCTTTCACTGTGTCAAAATATGAATATCATTTCATATTCTGGTGCATGGAAATAATAATTTGAATTCAGAACTAGAGATGTCGCAAATTAATCGATTACTTCGATTAATCGATTTATCGTTGTGATAATTGATTAATTTTGAATCGAATACTACCCAACGATTAATCGATTCAATTATCGACAAAAAACGAGAGTGATCGATTAGTTACTAATCGACTAAACGGGATTTTACGACAGCTCTAGTCAGAATGCTAAAGGATGCTGCGTCTGCGGGATTTTACGACAGCTCTAGTCAGAATGCTAAAGGATACGCGTCTGCTTAGTACATAATATGAAATAACAAATAAATTTCGGTGCAAATAAGCCCCAATTGAATATATTCATTCCGGCGCCAAGCGATAGTTATGTTTTTACGCTTGGGTATCAGTTGAATCAGCATCGCCGAGCATATGATCAAAACAAACAAGAGTTGACGACTGTGCTTTCTGCTGGAGTGATGATAATATGATGATTATTAATTAAATTATTTAAATTAAGCCAGAGTGAAAAAATGAGGAATTATAATTGAGAAGTAAGACGTCAAACAATGTTTTCGATTAAATGACCTATCCACCAAACAACTTTTTCGGTCTAATTATCTGCTCATCCAAACGAAACTTTTGACCAAATGGTCCTGTGTATCAAACAACCATTTCGGCCAAATGACCTGTTTGACCAAACGACATTTTCGACCGTATGACCTATTCGGTCAAATCACCGTCGACGCCATTATTTAGCTGCCGTTATTATTCCTTGTGTTTATTAAGTAACTGAAACTTGAACAGTGAGAATGATTGACTAGTTCCAGCCACTGATTCTGGTCAAACACGAAGTAGCAACCATATGAGCTGTAGTTGCAAAACTAAGCTAAGCATGAGGCTCTTACATCCAAATAACCTATTCGACCAGTCTACATTTTCGACCGTATGATCTATTCGGCCAAACGGAATTTTTGGCCATATGACCCATTCGGTCAAATCGCATTTTCGTCCAAAAGGCTCTTTCAGCTCGCTTAACGATCGCGCACTCATAGAAGCTGTTTGGTTCTGATTTGTGAGAGTGTGTAAATTAATTAGAAAATAAAACATTCAGTGGCGTTTGGTCGTGTTTTATATTAGACGCAGAACGATTGCGCGATCATCGTAATTTTTGTTTCTGCAGTCGGTAAGTCGATTAATTTCTGCTCATTCGATTGTCTCGCGCACTGACATTGATTGCATTTCTTAGTGTTCTTAAATGTTATTATTTAAAAAGCACGGACGGTCACATCTCTTATCAGTGTGAAGCCAGACCCAATGATACCCACTCATAATCAAATGTTCCTTTCTGTGATTATTGTGGAGACGCAGGGATAGACACGGTCTCTTAACAGCAAAAAACACCCACTAACGCTGCTTACTTTTTCCTAACTGACTGTAAAGACGTGGCCGGTGCCGTTATTTACCTGCCGTTATTGATTTTGTCTTTATTGATTTACTCGTGTCAAACTATTTAAGCTGAATAAGCCAATTTTTTACCTAAAGAAGACAACTTTCGATTGAATAAACGATTCACCTGCTTCCAATGTTTGAATGATTACAGCTAAGCTAAGCAAGAGGCTATTATATCCAAAAGGCATTTTTGACTAAATGAAGTATTCGACCAAACATCCTATTCGGCCAAATGATGTGTTCGGCCGTTCGCCAGACCTGTTCGGCCGAATGATATTCGGTCAATAGGCAGATAGGTTTCGGCCATGTAGTATATTCGGCCGAACAACTTTCGGCCAAACGGCCCTTACTTAGCTCTTGAAAAGGAGGAAGCCGGCACGAAGAAGCAACCATAGATATGTAGAGTCAGGCAAAGCTAAAGGCTCTTGCTTCTATGCCCTCTTCAAAATTACGCGGCAAATTGTGATGAAATTCTGTCAGCGTAAACTTAACACTTTTTGTTAATTCTAGTCAAAACTTGATTTTCGTTTGCAGTATTGAATAGTTTTAAAGTAAGAAAAATTGATCAGAGTACAACCAAGCCGGCAACACAATGTCCTTCCCAACACGATCTTCCACGAGCCCATTTCTGTCAAAACGCTGCATATATAACTCATCCGGCTCGTCGTCTTCATCCACATCCTCATCGGATTATGAACACGAAAATTTATTCCATAAACTTGACACCCTTACTCGGTCACCACTGGCCGGAATGTATAATCTCATTGTTCATCACGATGCCCCCACTGTCCCTTTGACGTCAAACACGGTCGTTCCCATTCTCCGGGTCACTGAGCCGCTTGACGACCCACCACCAAATTCCGAACCCAGTCCGGAAGGTAATTACTACTGATCGTAATCTTCAATCACCTTAGCTAAGGATATCTGACGCCATGTTTGTTTGCCCGGCACTACTTTCAATCCCCCATCAGTAAAATGTTTACCCACCCTAATAAAGACCTTTCTTTTTTTTTTCAGTTGATATAATCGACCAAGAGATGCCACCAACAGCGCCAGAGAGACCGCACGTCGTCATCACCGAGCAGCCCCAGTCAAAGGCCCTGCGGTTTCGGTATGAGTGCGAGGGCCGTTCGGCCGGGTCGATCCCCGGCGTACACAGCACCCCGGAGCAGAAGACCTTCCCGAGCATCGAAATCCGCGGCTACAAGGGCCGGGCGGTTGTTGTGGTGTCCTGCGTGACGAAGGATCCGCCCTACCGGCCCCATCCGCACAATCTGGTCGGCAAAGAGGGCTGCAAGAAGGGCGTCTGCACGGTTGAGATCAACAGCAGCACCATGAGCTACACCTTTAGCAACCTGGGCATCCAGTGTGTCAAGAAGAAGGACATCGAAGAAGCACTTCGCTTGCGCGAGGAGATTCGGGTCGACCCGTTCAAAAGTGAGTTGACGAAGCGATGAACTCGCAGCTAACCATTAACTGTGAACCCTTTCTTACAGCTGGATACGGTCATGCCAGGCAACCGGCCACCATCGATCTCAATGCCATCCGCCTGTGCTTCCAGGTCTTCCTGGAGGGTCAACAGCGAGGTCGGTTCACGGAACCCTTGCAGCCAGTTGTGTCCGATGTGATCTACGATAAGAAAGCCATGTCCGATCTGGTGATCTGTAAGTTAAGTGACGTAACCGCCCCGGTTGCCGGCGGTAGAGAGATTATTCTGCTGTGTGAGAAGGTCGCCAAAGAGGACATCGCGGTGCGCTTCTACGAAGAACAGCACGGCAACATACTGTGGGAGGACTACGGCGAGTTTCAGCATACCAACGTACACAAACAGGTGGCAATCTGCTTCAGGACGCCCCGCTATCGAACGCTGGAGGTTGAACATCCCGTCCTTGTGAGTAGAACTCTAGCATCCTATGACTATCAAAACGCTAATTGGACACAATTTTTTCCTATCCAGGTGAATATACAACTGAAGAGGCCATCGGACGGTGCTACCAGTGAACCGCTGCCATTCGAGTTGGTGCCGCTAGACTCAGGTAGGCGAAGGTTTTGGTCACTTCAGCGTGACATACTCAAAAATGATTCTCCGGAAAACGATGTCTTCAAGAAGATCCTGCTTGAGGGGGCGGCTCAGCCGGAGAAAAAGTCTCCCCCGATACTGGAATCGGATGAAGTCATTGTGTTGGATACTCCGATTGCCGAGAACAAACCAATCGTTACAGAGCAAATCCCAAGCGATCAGAAAACGACCGAATGGATCGAGCGAAACGAGTTCGACGACGTCGACAACAACAGTCCGGTTTCCAGTGAAGACAATCAGTTGCTCTCGAATGATTCCATTGAACAGCAAGTTCCGAAAGAGGACGAAGATAAGACTCTTAACGAATTGCTGGAACAGGTTGCGGAACTTGATGAGATCTACACTGATCACCAGCTTCGGCGGGAAAATATGATTATTGAAAATGAGTTGAAAATTTTGGAAAAGACCATTCCCACTGGTTTGATAGATACTGGCGATAAGATGGACATTGACGACGTCTTCGATGATGCCGCAACTTACACTAGTCTGCAACGTGCCTTCAAAAATCCAGTTCCTCTCGCGTTAGGCCCTCCAGTTCCTCCAAGACCTCAATACCAGCTAGAATTAGAACCCGGATTCTACGACGCGGTTGAGCCCATGCTTATTTGTCCACCCTCCATTGAAATTGGTTCATTAAAAAGAGAAAACATAGAAGACGAAAAGCTTCCTCCTCTTCCTCCAAAACGTGCTAAGCCAAGTTCTCAGAACAAAGAAAATGCCAATCTCGACACCGGTGATGAGGTCCTTCTTCACAGTATCATTCGCAAAGGGTCTAGTCGCAGTCTTACCCCACGCCCTCAGTCTGATCAGATCATTATCATGAAATCGCCCGACAGTCCCCCTAACAAAAAACTACCCCCGACTCCCCCAGCTTCTCCAACCAAAAATGATTACGGAACCTTGCCCAAGAACAAAAAACCCGGATTTCTCTCGAAGTTGTTCTCTCGGAAAAAGAGCAAATCTGACCTGACGGCTAGTACAAACACTCTTACGCACAAAAGCACTCCTGGGGCTTCCAAGGAGCCCAGCATGGTTAACTTTGAGTTGAATGACTCCACTCGCGATTCCGTTCGTAGTAAATCTTCAGTTGCCGAGAAGGGTGGAGACAAGCGAAAAACTGGCAAACCAGTGGCTCGCAGCGTCAGCAGTGTCTCTTACAAGCGACCAACCACGGATACCAATCCGGATGTGATCTACATACCTCTGAAGGGGGATGGTCCCACTTCTAACCTCGCTAATCGCTCTGGCAGTGGTACCCATTTATCCCTTCCAGGCAATGATTCTTACGAACGGGCCAGCACAGTTTCTCTTCCTCCCTTGGATCGAAGAACCGTCAGTGCCCTACAGTTAGATGTTCCTATTCAGGACGGCAATATGGAGCTGGTGGCCATTGCCGATGCTCGCAGTATAAAGAATTTGGTTGAAGGAGACTACGGCATCAAACTTGATCCCAGTGTAGATCTGACCGAGGCCGAACACTTCGCACTCTACACCTCGATAGCGCCCAATGCTGCGCTGAGCGAGTTTGATGAAACTTCCGCCTACTACGCCCCCGTTGAACCCGGTCCCCTCACATACTTACGCCCTAATAGTACGGCTTACAGCGCTGACGTCTAAACAAAACCCATTTTTTTTGCAGCTAATTTTTCCCATACCATCGTTCTAGATTTAACCATACACAACACAACAGCCATCTACCAAACATTATTTTATTGACATCTTGTACTTATTTCTATGTGTTTGTAGCCAAACGAAAGAAACGCAAGCCTAACACCTGGGGGGACACCCCAGAACACATGCCAGAAGCAGCCCGTAAGTGTCCTCCAGCCTCTTCCGTGATCTCTCGCTATCTCTCAATCTCCTTCCACCATCCTATCACCTGTTATGCTGTACGCATTTAAAAGCATCGACTCATAATTTTTTACTCAGATCCAAATCTACCATTTCATGTGTATCGTTTATTTCATTCATATGCATACTCACCTACTCACCACACTCACCTAACTATTCGTATGGGTTGGCGGTCGTGTCCTTTTGTTCATCGTTCATTCAACCCGGCTGTTTGTCAGTCAGCGCCTACTTCGCCCCGTATGGCTTTGACATTTGCGCTCATTACGCCGTCGCCTACTTTGACGATTACCGGGCGTAATCGAAAACATAGATAAAACTTTTTTGGTGTTGGTTGGAATTGTTGGGAAACAAACAAAAGTGAACTAAAACGAAAAATCATTTGTACATTGGATACTTTTTACATTGAATACTGTTGACATATTGACCAAAGGCTAACAAAACTATTGTACATTAGGGACAAAACAATTGGTATTAAGCAGAAACTGAAGGCATTTTAACAGGTGACACTATTGGTCGATGAATAATCGGAAAAGAATTAGATATTTGGATTAACCTCGTTCGTAAATTTGTTATAGTACGAGTAAACGGTCAACCCCAAGTCAAGCGATGCTAGTCAAACGCTAGAGAATAATGGCAGCTAGTCACAAATTTGAGCTCAATTTCGGTTAACATTTGGAATCGTCAAACAACATCACAGCAACTGGAAAGCCAATTGATCATCGAGAGTTTTTACGCTTGGAGAGTTGTTTTTTAGGTGTACGATCAATGTTTTCTATTTGAAAGATTAGTACGGTTAGGATTATTTTTACTTGAAATATTTTAATGTTGAACGTGACAAAAGTGAAGTCATTTGACGAGCATAATGAACAATTGTTAGTTATAATAGAAGCCTATTGAAGATCCATACATTTTTGAACGATCAGGATTTTTGTAACAGGCAATTGGTGCATATAAACGTTGAATTAAATATACCATTTACTATACAAACACTACTGAAGACTTTCACTCTGTCAATTCGAAGCTGTTACGTTTTAGGTATGGTGAAGATTTACGGTAACGAAAGTAAGTCATACTGTCCAGGTAGCAAGTCTTGTTTCGTGAGCTTTTTTGTACGTTTTGAAGCATGGTTTTATTGTACAATTGTTTGATTTGGTTTGATAACGCTTCGTCCACGTGTCATTTATCATTTTAACATACCGCCAATTGGTACTTTCATTGCGCATCATACTGTGGTTTAACATATTTTATCTCTCTCTCATGTTGGCTTGTTTAACAATTGATTTGAATGCATTTCACATTCAAAAGAAGAAATGAACTACAGACTAATTGTTTCAATTCTACACAGGCCATCAATACTACGCACCGATCGGTAACGTACCAGGGGAAGCTATCAAAACTGAACCAAGGGGTAAGTTTTAGCATGTTTTGATGGAATAATTTAAAATTTGGGAAAGTGATCAATTTCGGCAGAAAATAATCAGCATAAGTGTTGATTGTACTGAGTCAAAGGATTTTGCATTTCAAACTGATCATTTATCCCTAAGTAGAAATATTATCTCAAATTGGAGCCTACTAAACGAACGTACAACAGATTTTTCCAAAGCAAATTAAAAGCAGTTTGAATCAGATTAAATCAAATCCATTCAAATACAAATTCAACCCAAATTCAATCCAAATCCTATCTAAAATAAATCCAAATGCAATTCAAAATAATCCAAATCCAATCAAAATCAAGAAGAATCCAATCCAAATTCTATCCACATGAGATTCAAATCCAATCCAAATCCAAATCCAAATCCAATCCAATCCAAACCAATCCAAATTCAATACAAATCCAATCCAAATCCAATCCAATCCAAATCCAATCCAAATCTAATCAAAATCCAATCCAAATCCAATCCAAATCCAATCCAAATCCAATCCAAATCCAATCCAAATCCAATCCAAATCCAATCCAAATCCAATCCAAATCCAATCCAAATCCAAATCCAATCCAATCTCAATCCAAATCCAATCCAAACCCAATCCAAATCCAATCCAAATCCAATCCAAATCAAATCCAAATCAATCCAAACCAATCCAAACCAATCCAAACCAATCCAAATCCAATCCAAACCAATCCAAACCAATCCAAATCCAATCCAAACCAATCCAAATCAAACCAAATCCAATCCAAACCAATCCAAACCAATCCAAACCAATCCAATCAATCCAATCCAATCCAATCAAATCCAATCCAAATCCATTCCAAATCCAATCAAATCCAATCCAATCCAAACCAATCCAAACCAATCCAAATCAAACCAATCCAAATCAATCAATCCAAATCCAAACCAACCAATCCAAACCAATCCAAATCCAAACCAATCCAAACCAATCCAAATTCAATCCAAACCAATCCAAACCAATCCAAATCCAAACCAATCCAAACTAATCAAACCAATCCAAACCAATCCAAACCAATCCAAATCCAATCCAAACCAATCCACATCAATCAAAACCAAACCAATCCAAACCAATCCAAACCAATCCAAACCAATCCAAACCAACCAACCAACCAAACCAATCCAAACCAATCCAAACCAATCCAAACCAATCCAAACCAATCCAACCAACCAAATCCAATCCAAACCAATCAAAACCAATCCAAACACATTCCAAACCAATCCAAACCAATCCAATCCAAATCAACCAAACCAATCCAAATCCAACCAAACCAATCAAACCAACCAAACCAATCCAAACCAATCAAACCAATCCAAACCAATCCAAATCCAATCCAAATCCAATCCAAACCAATCCAAACCAACCAAATCCAATCCAAACCAATCCAAACCAATCCAATCAAACCAATCCAAACCAATCCAAACCAATCCAAACCAATCCAAACCAAATCCAATCAACCAAACCAATCTAAACCAATCTAAACCAATCCAAACCAATTCAAACCAATCAAACCAATTCAAACCAATCCAAATCGAATCCAAATCGAATCGAAATCGAATCCAAACCAATCCAAACCAATCCAAACCAATCCAAATCCAAACCAATCAAATTCAATCCAAACCAATCCAAATTCAATCCAAACCAATCCAAATCAATCCAAACCAAGCCAAACCAATCCAAGTTCAATCCAAACCAATCCAAATCCAATCAAACCAAACCCAATTCAATCCAAACCAATCCAAATCAATCCAAATCCAATCCAAATCCAACCAAATCAATCCAAACCAATCCAAACCAATCCAAACCAATCAAATCCAATCCAAACCAATCCAAACCAACCAAACCAATCCAAACCAACCAAACCAATCCAAACCAATCCAAACCAATCCAAACCAATCCAAACCAATCCAAACCAATCCAAATCAATCCAAATCAATCAAATCCAACCAAACCAATCCAAACCAATCCAAACCAATCCAAACCAATCCAAATCCAATCAAACCAATCCAAATCCAATCAAACCAATCCAAACCAATCCAAACCAATCAAACCAATCCAAACCAATCCAAACCAATCCAATCAATCCAAACCAACCAAATTCAATCCAATCCAATCCAAATCGAATCCAAACCGAACCAACCAAACCAATCCAAACCAATCCAATCCAAACCAACCAAATCCAATCCAAACCAACCAATCCAAACCAACCAAACCAATCCAAACCAAACCAATCCAAATCCAATCCAAATCCTATCCAAATCAAACCAAACCAATCCAAATCCAAACCAATCCAAACCAATCCAAACCAATCCAAACCAATCCAAACCAATCTAAATCCAACCAAACCAATCCAAACCAATCCAAACCAATCCAAACCAACCAAACCAATCCAAATCCAATTCAAACCAATCCAACCAATCCAAACCAACCAATCCAACCAACCCAAATCTAATCCAACCAAATCTAAATGAAATAAAAATAATCCAATCCAAATCCAACACAAATCTAACCCAAACCAATTCAAACCCAACCCAAACCTAATCCAAACCAAACCAATCCAAACCAATCCAAACCAATCCAAACCAATCCAAACCTATTCAAACCAATCCAAACCAATCCAAACCAACCCAAATCCAATCCAAATCCAATCCAAATCCAATCCAAATCCAATCCAAATCCAATCCAAATCCAATCCAACTCCAATCCAAATCCAACCCAAATCCAATCCAAATCCAAATCTAAATGAAATAAAAAATAATCCAAATCCAATCCAAATCCAACACAAATCTAACCCAAATCCAATTCGAACCCAACCCAAACCTAATCCAAATCCAACTCCAATCCAAATCCAATCCAAATCCAATCCAAATCCAAATCCAATCCAAATCCAATCCAAATCCAATCCAAATCCTATTCACATCCAATTCAAATCCAATCCAACTCCAATCCAAATCCAACCCAAATCCAATCCAAATCCAAATCTAAGTGAAAAAAAAATATTCCAAATCCAATCCAAATCCAACACAAATCCAACCCAAATCCAATTCAAACCCAACCAAAACCTAATCCAAATCCAAATCCAATCCAAATCTAATCCGAACCCAATCCAAATCCAAACCCAATCCAATGTAAATCCAATCCAGATCCAATTCAAATCCAATCCAAAATCAATACAAATCGAATCCAAAGCCAATCCAAATCTAATCCAAATCCAATCCAAATCCAAATCCAAATCCAAATCCAAAGCCAAATCCAATCCAAATCCAAATCCAAATCCAAATCCAATCCAAATCCAATCCAAACCAATCCAAACCAATCCAAACCATTTCAAACCAATCCAAATTCAATCCAAACCAATTCAAACCAATCCAAACCAATCCAAACCAATCCAAATCCAATCCAAACCAATCCAAACCAATCCAAACCAATCCAAACCAATCCAAACCAATCCAAACCAACCAAACCAATCAAACCAATCCAAACCCAACCCAAATCCAACCCAATCCAATCCCAATCCAATCCAAATCCAATCCAAATCCAATCCGAATCAATTCAAACCAATCCAATCCAACCAAACCAATCAAACCAATCCAAATCAATCCAAACCAATCAAACCAATCCAAATCGAATCCAAATCCAATCCAAACCAATCCAAACCAATCCAAACCAATCCAAACCAATCCAAACCAATCCAAACCAATCCAAATCAATCCAAACCAATCAAATCAATCCAAACCAATCCAAACCAATCCAATCAATCCAAATCAATCCAAACCAATCCAAATCCAATCCAAATCCAATCCAAATCCAATCCAAATCCAACCCAAATCCAATCCAAATCCAACCAAATCCAATCCAAATCCAATCCAAATCCAATCCAAATCCAATCCAAATCCAATCCAAATCCAATCCAAATCCAATCCAAATCCAATCCAAATCCAATCCAAATCCAATCCAAATCCAATCCAAATCCAATCCAAATCCATATAATTAAGATATTATGCCATCAAATCTAATAATATTTTTGTTCATAAATTCAAATGATGGAATGGCTTGCAAAGTCTGCTAAGTGTACAAGCTTCAAAAACAAAAATTGATCCCCACTTTAAATGATCGATATCGATGATCCATATTTGTAACGAGAATGAAGGATATTCCAAATCAATCAAATTACCAATAAATAATTGAAAATGCATCCATTTCCAGATTCACCTACTCATCCGCCGTTCAATCCGTTCCTCGGTGCCTACCGCCACCCAAATGAGTCACCGTCCCCCATCGAGCGATCGCCTCTGTATGGCAACACCACCCCAGTTGGACCGACGTCTCCCTACAACGCACCTGGCACCAGCGTGACCCCAACACCGGGCGGCTACCAGCCGAATGTAATGAATCAAGATTTCCTTCTTGGAGGCACCCAGCAGTTCCAAAATCCGTACGCTTTTCCCACACCGTCACCGACAAATGGCCAGCCAATGTACATGCAGCCACCACAGCAACAACAACAACAGCAGCAGCAGCAACCACAACAACACCAATTCCAATCCCCTGCCAACATGAACAACCCCCAGCAGTTCAATGTGAGCAATCTCATTAACCTCCAGGACCAGCTGGCGCAACCGGGGCCCAGTGGCATTCAAGCGGTTCCGGCGTTCCAGACCACTGGCAACATCGGCGAGGTCAACCTTAGCAGTTTGCTGAACATGGACTCGTCGGAGCTGAAATCGCTGATGGCCAACATTTCCACCTCGGACATAAAACAGGAACAGCATCGGATGCAACAGGAAGCGGAAACGCTCTCGGACAGTTTCACCAGGCTGACCACGAACGGGTTAAATAACCTGGACAAGTAGTGGATGGTGCAACGCCTTACTGTAAGAGCAATTGATCAATATGTACATAGATTTTACCATGTAACATTTACTTTGTTAAGTTTTAACTTGGACCGATTGAAACAACGTATTTGTTTGATATAAGAGGGGACTTTGATTATAGATCCGAAACAAAGTGTTCCTTTATGCCTAGCCTTTAAATAAAAATAGAAGAAATATCCTAATATGATCACATTGACTTAACGGTATTCACTTGTCATAAGACGAGTTTCTACCATCCAATTTAATTCCATGATTGTACCTTAACAGATACGTATTTCGACCTCAACAGTAAGACCGTCTTCAGTGTCTCGTACTTGACTCGACGGTGTTACCATTTTCCAGTTGTATCAGTAATTGTGGAATCAAACTGATAATTCGGGGTAAGGACGGTTATTCAGTTGGTTTAAAAACAATAAATTAAAACTTGTTTATTTGACATGGCCTTAAAGCATTAAACTGAAGGCCAAGCTACGTAGAACAGCAAAAGTACAGGTCGAACTTTGGACGCTGTGAGTACCGCAATACTCTCTGGGTCATATGGGAATAATTTCCACTTCCTCAGGCCGCTTTTCGGTCAACCTAGGCTTTACATCCCCGCGGACACAACATTTTATGTGAATATACCTACAATTATGTGGAAGATACCGATTTGAAACATGTATTGGAGGTAACCACTTTCCCTTCGATGGAACTCGAATCCACGACCCTCAGTACGCTAAACTGGTGCTTTAACCAACTAAGCTACCAAGCACATTGTAAATTAATGTCCAAGTCGGTTTAATCCCCGGAATATAGGAAATTAACTTGGATTCAACACAACATTTTAGCCAACCCGGATAATACATCCTACCACCTCCAACAGTTTCTGCCTGCTCTGGAAAATCCTTTCCGAGAAACCCCAAGCTGCCCACCAGAGTTAAAGACGACGCGCGATGGGAAGCAACATAACTCACGCAAAGGAATAAAAAGGAATGGATCAATAAACTGTCAAATTGCACTGTCGTGTCGCGTCGCATCTTGGGGTCGGGTCTACTCTACCTTCACCTTTAGGTTCAAGGCATCACCCAAACCTAAACAAACAACAAGAAACTTAACTGCACGGCAAATGCTGGGTAAAGCGTACCATTGGTACTTCTCATACCTGAAGGAATGAAATGGACCTCATCTCGCGGTCCTTAGCCTCTTACCCAGCTACTCCTATCCCTACCTCCTCGTGGTGCTGGCCAGGATACGAGCAACCCTAGGGAAGATCGGGTAACCAACCCCGGTGGGAACTATGGTCGTATGCTGTCAGGGAAGGGGGGGTTTGCTCCTCACCGGAGGTGCAAATCTTACTGAGCGTCTGTTCTCCATGTCAGGATCGGCTCACAACATCGTCCGAGTGCCAGCGAGGGACTTTAAGTGAAACTGTGCTCCATGGTCCATCGGGAATAAGGAGGAATCGTCCTCCGAAAATTTAGGGGGATTGGTGTCAAGCCCTGCAAGCTAGCCTTTAAAAAAAAACATACGCAACGAACAATCAACAAGAGAATACGAACCGGAACCATCGTCGAAGACCCCTGCGATGAAAAGGGACTAGCGATTGGAAACTCGGATCGTGGAACTGAAAATCTCTCAACGTCAACGGGAATACACGCATACTCACCGATGTGCTCAAGGACCGTGGATTCGGCATCGTAGCGCTGGAGGAGGATTGTTGGAAGGGATCAATGGTGCGAACGTTCAGAGGTAATCATACGACTGGTAGATGGTAGATGTACCAGAGCTGCGGCAACAAACACGAGCTGGGCACAGCTTTCATAGTGATGGGTGATATGGAAAGGCGATTGATCGGGTGGTGTCCGATCAATGAGAGAATGTGCAGGTTGAGGATCAAAGCCCGGTTCTTCAACATAATCAACGTCCAGCTGGAACGTGAGTACGACTGCTACTCAAGCCACGATGTCAAAATAATCATAGGAGATTTGAACGCTCAGGTTGGCCAAGAGGAGGAGTTTAGACCGACTATTGGGAAGTTCAGCGCTCACCGACTGACGAACGAAAGCGGCTTACGGCTAAATGATTTCGACGCCTCAAAGAATATGGCCATTCGCAGCACCTACTTCCAATACAACCTCCTGTATCGGTACACCTGGAGATCACCACTGCAGACACAATCACAAATCGACAACATTCTGCATCGGTACTTCTCCGATATTATCGACGTCAGAACATATCGTGACGCTAACATCGACTCTGATCACTATCAGGTGATGGTTAAACTGCACCCAAAACTATCCGTCATCAACAATGTTCGGTACCGACGACCGCCGCGGTACGACCTAGAGCGACTGAAGCAACCTGATGTTGCCACTGCATACGCGCAGCATCTCGAGACAGCGTTGCCGGAAGAGGGTGAGCCTGATAGGGCCCCTCTTGAGGACTACTGGACGTCGGGTATGTGGGACGAAGTCGACGGAGCGATTGGTTCGACGAAGAGTGCAGGCAGATTTTGGGAGAAAGAAACGCAGCGCGGTCGCGCTGCAGGAAGGTGCCCGGCAGGACGTGGAACGTTATAGACGGAAGCGGAGTCAGCAGAACCACCTTTTTCAGGAGAAGAAACGCCGCCTGGAAGAAGAGGAGTGCGAGGAGATGGAACAGCTGTGCCGTTCTCAAGAAACACGCAAGTTCTATCAGAAGCTCAACGCATCCCGCAAAGGCTTCGTGCCGCGAGCCGGAATGTGCAGCGATAAGGATAGGAGCTTCTTGACGGACGAACGTGTGGGGATCGAAAGGTGGAAGCAGTACTACGAGGAACATTTGAATGGCGCTGAGAGTACAGGCAGTGAAAGTCAAGAGTGAAGATGACTGCGTCAGTTCAGCGGACGATGCAAGCCAACCACCCACCATCTTGAGAGGAGTTAAGGATGCCATCCAACAGCTAAAGACCAATAAAGCAGCTGGTAAGAATGGTATCGGAGCTGAGCTCATCAAGATGGGCCCGGAAAAGCTAGCCACTTGCCTCCACAAACGGATAGTCAGAATTTGGGAAACTGAACAGCTACCGGAGGAGTGGAAGGAAGGGGCTATATGCCCCATCTACAAGAAAGGCGACAAGCTGGAGTGTGAGATCTTTCGAGCGATCACCATCCCCTATGCCGCCTACAAAGTGATATCCCAGATCATCTCCCGACGTCTGTCACCATTAGTGAATGAGTTCGTGGGAAGTTATCAAGACGGCTTCGTTGATGACCGCTCGATAACGGACCAGATCTTTACTGTACGGCAAATCCTTCAAAAATGCCGTAAATACCAGGTCCCAACGCACCATCTGTTCGTTGATTTCAAGGTGGCATACGACAGTATAGACCGCGTAGAGCTAGAAGACGGTGTATGGCGGCGAAGAATGAACCACGAGCTCGCCCAACTCTACGGCCAACCCCAGTATCCAGAAGGTAGCTAAAGCCGGAAGGGTACGATGGGCAGGGCATGTTGCAAGAATACGGAACAGGAACCATGCAAAGCTTCCGATCCGTCAGGTACGAGACGGCGTGGAGCACAGCGAGCGAGGTGGACAGACCAGGTGCAAAATGACTTGACGAGCGTTGGGCGCATTCGAGGATGGAGACATGCGGCCTTGAACCGTGTATTGTGGCGTCAAATTGTTGATTCAGTGTTATCTGTTGAGATGTAAACTAAATAAATGAAATGAATGAACTTAACTGCTTACAGCAGAACCTCTCTGGACACAAACGGGAGACACAATCCTAACGTCCAGTCCGATATCTTCCCTACCTTACGGCTTGCCACCGGGCAACACACAAAAGGTGATTTGAGAGCTACCACTTCCCCATATTAATTACCGCTATTGCCTCCACCCTAATATCTTCCGGATACCACGATGGCGCTACGATGCCGCTGGCTGGGATGCATATGACCAGAAACTTCAACGCACGCTGGAGTGAAACACATCGTCAACGCTACCCGACTTTATCCATACCACTTGGATACCGCTTATGCTTTACTGCCCATGAGTTCATAGTTAACGTATCAACCATTCGAAATTCCAGTAATTTTTACTTATTACGCATTTTCCAGGGCAATTAAATCGCTGCAACATTGATACGTTGATTGTCCAAATTCATTTAAGTGCTTATTGGTAGTAATGTTTTAAATTTCCGATGCTTGATCCCAAATTCTTCGAAACTCATGGGCAGTATAGTCCTACGAACCAGAAAACGGTCAGGGTGGAAGGCACTCCCGAGCAGCACACATACTGACCGAATTCAGTCACAATATGGTTACGCAACCAGATTTGTTCAACTTGTGCTGCTTGTGTGGTGATTCACCACTCTCACCCTGAAACTAATGGTATCAACGAAAGGGACCAAAGCGGTTGCGCCGCCTGACTAATAAAATGCACTGGAAATAATGCTGTCTGCCTGTCGCGGCGAACCGAAACAGGCAGAAGCATACCCGAAGGGAGGTAAACAAAAAAAAAACGTTTATCTTTAAGTATGCTTATGTATCGTGGGAGGTAGATGTAAGATTTCTTTATAAAACAAAATGTAAAATAAAGACAGTCTTGAATCGGAAGCTAAAGCGTCCAGACGGATTATTCATATATCACCGACCACGTTACCGCCGGCTGGCATCCTTCCGGATGTTAGGCCGGCCTAAATTATTACATTGGTGGCAGCGGAAAAGTACCCTTAGTGGTACAGGCAATTTTTTGCATGTGAAAAAAACGTGCTTGAAACAATGTTTGCACGTAAAAGTCAGTAAAAACAGTGAAATCTTAGAAAAGACTAATCGACGATCCACGTATTTTGCCTATGGTGTGTAGTGTGTAATTCTAAAATGATTGAACGTCCCAGTGATAACCGAGGACGTAATAAACCGATCTTGGAAAAAAAACGTCGCCGAGATCTGAATTTACACAAGTTTCAATGAGGTGAAAACCCCTGATGTTGGTCGCAATGAAGGAAGACGCAGCTCATCATTCAATTTGGAGAAGGCTAATATCTTGGAAATGACAGTGAAGCACCTTGAAAATCTGCAGCAACAAGTCCTGTGACAATGTTGGTGACGAGCAGCTTTCGCCAGTATTACACCAGTTCAGCAGCACTCAGGAATTTGTCAACATCTGAATCCAAAACACATCAACATCAATCACCACGTGGAGGTCTCTCAACATCGCGGCAGGTCAACGACGATAACATCCTCGTGCATGTAAGTTAATGACACGAACCGATATTTTCATTTTATTTACTAAATTTTTTTTAATGCGTATAAATATCATTTATACAGTAAACGTGAAAATCACTTCCAAAAAAAAAAAAATTAACGTTTTGAGTTCGAAATATATCTGATATGCTATGTTCATTCACATTCGATTAAAATGGGTTGACAGGGCTCGGTGATTTTTCAATGAGTTGAAAAAGTTATTGGTGACCCTACTTCTTTCCTGCAGCGCCCTGCGGGGTGCCTCCGTAGACGGAAATGAAGTACCTTACAAAGGTGTCAATTTTATCCATTATTTTTTTGGCCAGACGTCTGAACCCAGAGCTACGAACCAGAGGTCAGAATACTGAGCCATTTTTAAAGATCCATTTATTATGCCAGTGGTCGGAATCCAGAGCCAATGAGCCAGAGGTCCGAGCCCAAAGCAAAAATTCAAGTGGTTAGAGCCCACAGCACGTTCGTATACGAGGATCATTTTTTTATGCAAATATACACAATGAATATGACATATCAGATCGCGTATTAAAATTATTTTATTTTCTCATGTTTTTTTTTTTTTTTGGAAAGAGAGGATCACGTTTATTTATCAAAAAGTATTCATTATCCAAAAAATTGTAAAATGAAAACTTTTGCTTTGATTTTTTTTTTTCAATTTGTTAATATTTAATGAGATTGGAGTTATACGAGATACTAAAACAAAATACACAATCCGTCTGATAACCTTTACGAAACAACAGAAGAACAAGTGATTAAATAAGGATCAACATATTCGGAAAGGGAAGTGCATCAAAAAATAATAGAACATACTATTTTTAGTATTCGAAACAGGTGCACAACCAAATTATTTTTGAAAACGAATACATCACGAATACATTTCACATATTTGCTAACTAATAACAATGCAGTTAGAAAGAGACAAATTTTAGGCATCTATATCGTCGTATTTTTCTCTTCCTTGAGTGCATAGAAATATCATTTAAATGAGCATGTGAACGTGAAACTCATTTCCTCTGAATAAAAGGAAACACTATTAATTTTGTCTCACATTTTATATGATCTGATATGGTATTTTAATTTCAAGAAGGAATATTATATTGAGCAAAAGTGCCAGTGGTTAGATCCCATAGCAGATTCATTCATGCTCCATTATTTAAAGCCAGAGGTCAGAATCCAGAGCCAGAGAGCCAGAGGTCCGATCCCAAAGCAAAAGTGCCAGTGGTTAGATCCCATAGCACATTTTTTTATGATCCATTATTTTAAGCCAGAGGTCGGAATCCAGAGCCACAGTGCCAGAGGTCGGAGCCCAGAGCAAAAGTGCCAGTGGTTAGAGCCCATAGCACATTCATAGGATTATTTTATTATTCCAATATAAGGAAAAGTATCATATCAGAAAACATATCAGATTTCGTATTAAATCATATTTTTGGGAAGATAGGATCACGTTTATACATAAAACATATTTGGTTTTCCGCATTTATTGGTTCATGCCTCAAACCAAAATGTTGGGGGAAGAGGGACCTGCACTACGAGGCCCATAATTATACGACAATATAATATTAAACAAGAATTGTGAACAAAAAAAATAGAAAAAGAAGAAGACATTAAATTGAATCATTTCAAAAGGCGATCAAAACGGTTAACAATAAATAATATAATAGTAAAAGTATAAGGAAGTTCAAAATATATTACAAGGAGTATTCATGAAACGTTAATAAAACACAAATTGTAAATCAAAATTTTATATTCAACATAAAAATTTAGTTTTTTGTATTATGATCAGTGTAAACCTAAGATTATACACTTAAAGAAAAACGTTTTTTTTTCGTTAATGGGGGAGTAATGTGGTGATTCACCACTCTCACCCTGAAACTAATGGTATCAACGAAAGGGACCAAAGCGGTTGCGCCGCCTGACTAATAAAATGCACTGGAAATAATGCTGTCTGCCTGTCGCGGCGAACCGAAACAGGCAGAAGCATACCCGAAGGGAGGTAAACAAAAAAAAAACGTTTATCTTTAAGTATGCTTATGTATCGTGGGAGGTAGATGTAAGATTTCTTTATAAAACAAAATGTAAAATAAAGACAGTCTTGAATCGGAAGCTAAAGCGTACAGACGGATTATTCGTATATCACCGACCACGTTACCGCCGGCTGGCATCCTTCAGGATGTTAGGCCGGCCTAAATTATTACACTTGGGACTTCAGGTGTACGTACGAAACGCATCGAGTATCCCGTATCATCCAGGCAAGGTAAGTGCGTTGCAGTTGTATAAAGAGAAACATTATGAATGCCGGTCATTAATTCAACAGGGACTTTGTTAACCCAGCTCATTCCACCGCTGAACTATGAAGAAATACGAATGTACTAGGGTGGTCGGTATTGACCATTTTTGACAAATACCGGTTTTCGGTATTTGGTAGAGTCAATACCGGTAAAACCGGTAAAATACCGGTATTTGTGAAAATTTAAGAAATGTTATAAAAAATCTTTTTATTTTGACTTTTGGGTGAAAAACAAAATATTTTGACAAACTTTAAATGTCAAACCCTAGCTGCACACATATTCCACCTAGGTTACTGCAGCTTATATGTGACTGGATTCAGTCACAATTAAGTTTCTGCAACCATTTTTGTCTAACTTGTGCTGCTCGGGAAGTCATTGCTTGTAGGACTGGGAAAAAGAAAATTTAAGTAAACATAACATACTGTGTGATTCATTTCCCAATCCGCATCAACCGAAGTTAGACGAGTTGTCAAGTACCCTTAAGGACAAGCCTCCCGGAATCCAAAACTAAATGCACTCGCGTTTTCAAGAGAATCCCATTCAAAACGGAAGCCATCTTTTTCTTATAGATCGCATCAGGAATAATTAGACGTTTCAAGATTTCGTCCGCTTGCTTAATCAAAATAGCTCTAGACGTCTTGAATAAAATGTCCAAATTGTGTCTGATCAATTGCTTTACGTCTCCCGTTCTTTAAGAGCATAGAATAAGTTGACGGCAAGTTCTGTGGCTTAGTTTGAAAATTGCTCCAATATAAATTGGAGCGCAACGTCAGCTTCATATACAGGGGTTAGGCAAAATGATTGAGATAGGCAAAATTTGGCCCAAATTCAAATCCTTATAACTTTTTGAAAAATTGATGAAATTGGACAAAACCGGAAGCATTCGACGGCAAATTTAGTCAAGATTTAGGAACATGCACGGTCACGAATACTGGCCACCGGACACCGGAGATGTTCCGGATTTTCGGAGGCCATGTCAAAACCACATTTTTTCTGCCGCTCGTATTTTTGTTTGGTTTGAAGTTACATCGATAAACATTATTTTCCTAAAAACTAGATCTTATTTAAAATTGAATGCGGGCGGTTGCGCTAAGATCCGTTGAAAAACATCCGAGATATGGCCATTTCAGTAAACCTGGTTCCGGATACTATGGTCAATTATGTGTATCCTTCCAATCACGTATATATTATCCGGTACCATATCAATATTGGTATCAAACTTCAAGATTTTTCATGGAGATGCTTCAGGAAGCATATGCAGGATGATCAGTTGCCCTGACCACTCTGTAGTAGGTTCCAGGTGCCCCGGGGGAAGTGGCCAATTTGAAAAACGTTCAGAACCCTAACAATATGGGTATCAAACTTCAAGATTTTTCATGAAAATGCTTCAGGAAGCATATTCAGGATGATCAGTTGCTCTGACCACTCTGTAGTAGGTTCCAGGTGTCCCGGGGAAGTGGCCAATTTGAAAAACGTTCAGAACCCTATCAATATGGGTATCAAACTTCAAGATTTTTCATGAAGATGCTTCAGGAAGCATATTCAGGACGATCAGTTGCCCTGACCACTCTGTAGTAGGTTCCAGGTGACCCGGGGGAAGTGGCCAATTTGAAAAACGTTCAGCACCCTATCAATATGGGTATCAAACTTCAAGATTTTTCATGAAGATGCTTCAGGAAGCATATTCAGGATGATCAAATGCTCTGACCACTCTGTAGTAGGTTCCAGGTGCCCCGGGGAAGTGGCCAATTTGAAAAACGTTCAGAACCCTATCAATATGGCTATCAAACTTCAAAATTTTTCATGGAGATGCTTCAGGAAGCATATTCAGGACGATCAGTTGCCCTGACCACTCTGTAGTAGGTTCAAGGTGCCCCGGGGGAAGTGGCCAATTTGAAAAACATTCAGAACCCTATCAATATGGGTATCAAACTTCAAGATTTTTCATGAAGATGCTTCAGGAAGCATATTCAGGATGATCAAATGCTCTGACCACTCTGTAGTAGGTTCCAGGTGCCCCGGGGAAGTGGCCAATTTGAAAAACGTTCAGAATCCTATCAATATGGGTATCAAACTTCAAGATTTTTATGAAGATGCTTCAGGAAGCATTTTCAGGATGATCAATTGCCCTGACCACTCTGCTGATGATCAAGTGCCCCGGGGGAAGTGACCAATCTGAAAAACGTTCAGAACCCTATCAATATGGGTATCAAACTTCAAGATTTTTCATGGAGATGCTTCAGGAAGCATATTCAGGACGATCAGTTGCTTTGACCACTCTGTAGTAGGTTCAGGTGCCCCGGAAGAAGTGGCCAATTTGAAAAACGTTCAGAACCATATCAATATGGGTATCAAACTTCAATATTTTTCGAGGTGTTACTTCTTCATGCATTTTAGAACCAGCAGCTGTCATGACCACTCTGTAGTAGGTTCCAGGTGTCTTGGGGAAGTGACCAATTTGCAAAATGTTCGAAACCATATCAAATACTCAATACTCATTATCAAAGTTCAAGGTTTTTCATGGAGATGCTTTTGGACTCTCCTGTTGAATAGAGTTCGCCGCCACACGAAGTTGACCATCTACAAAACGCTCATTAGACTGGTCGGCCTCTATGGCCACGAAAGTTGGATGTTGCTGGCGAAGCACCAACGCGCCCTTAGAGTTTCCGAATGGAAGGTGTTGCGGACTATTTATGGTGGGGTGCAGATGGAAGCCAATGGAGGTGGTGGTGGAGGCCAATGAACCACGAGTTGTAACTGTTAGGAGAACTACCACATGGTACAATTTTGGCGGTTATGGTGGGCCGGGCATGTAGCCAGAATGTCAGACGACAACCCGATTGAGATAGTGCTCGATAATGATCCGACCGGTACAAGAAGAAGAGGCGCGATGCGGTCACGGTGGATCGACCAAGTGGAACGCGACCTGCGGATCTTTCGCAAAAATGAAAAACAGACGTCATATTCAGGATTTGTCATCATATCAACAAATACCTTGTCTTCCAAATTAATTTGTTAATCGGCAGGCTTCACTTTGCCCTTAAGTGCCATAATAGGACCATGGCCATGTCATGATATAGCACCCCACACAATTGCTAAGTCATGCTTGCGACCCTGCGGGGGCAGCAGGGACTATGTCCAAGGGCTTGACGATCCCTCCCTAGGCCATCTGCGAGTTGTGGCGCCTGCCTAGGATGTGGTGGGGTTTGACAGTGGGCCCTGTTAATCCTCTATAAAAAGCTGCATGTATCCGTAAGTAGGCTCCGCCAAAGCGACCGTGTGCCGCTCAAAGCGCACAAGCCCAAGTCCTGGTGTTAGGTGGGACGCTAAATAGCCCTGACACGACGGCCTTCCGACGAGACAGGAGGTTTGCGCAGACCCAATAAGCCGCCTTTAAAAACAACTATTACGAACGAAATAGAAGATAATACGACTCGATACAATTGGCAACGACCTAGGCGACGAATAAAGGATCACGATTGGAAGCTTGGAACATGGAACTGCAAGTCGCTAGGCTTCGCAGGTTGCGATAGGATAATCTACGATAAATTACATCCCCGCAACTTCGATGTCGTAGCGCTGCAGGAAATCTGCTGGACAGGACAGAAAGTGTGGAAAAGCGGGCATCGAGCGGCTACCTTCTACCAAAGCTGTGGCACCACCAACGAGCTGGGAACCGGCTCCATAGTGTTGGGTAAGATGCGCCAACGCGTTATTGGGTGGCAGCCAATCAACGCAAGGATGTGCAAGCTGAGGATAAAAGGCAGTTTCTTCAACTATAGCATCATCAACGTGCACTGCCCACACGAAGGGAGATCCGACGACGAGAAAGAAGCGTTCTATGCGCAGCTGGAGCAGACATACGATGGATGCCCACTGCGGGACGTCAAAATCGTCATCGGTGACATGAACGCTCAGGTAGGAAGGGAGGAAATGTATAGACCGGTCATCGGACCGGATAGTCTGCATACCGTATCGAACGACAACGGCCAACGATACATAAACTTTGCAGCTTCCCGCGGAATGGTAGTCCGAAGCACTTTCTTCCCCCGTAAGAATATCCACAAGGCCACATGGAAATCACCTATTCAAGTAACGGAAAACCAAATCGACCACGTTCTAATCGACGGTAAATTCTTCTCCGACATCACGAACGTACGCACTTACCGCAGTGCAAATATTGAATCCGACCACTACCTCGTTGCAGTACGACTGCGCTCAAAACTCTCGACGGTGTACACCACGCGTCGGAGTCGTCCGCCGCGGCTAAACATTGGGCGGCTACAAGACGGTAGACTAGCCCAAGATTACCCGCAGCAGATGGAAATGGCACTTTCAACGGAAGAGCAGCTAGGCGCAGCATCTCTTGAAGATGGCTGGAGAGATATTCGATCCGCCATTGGAAGCACCGCAACCGCTGCACTAGGCACGGTGGCTCTGGATCAGAGAAACGACTGGTATAACGGCGAATGTGAGCAGTTAGATGCAACACCGCACGAGGGCGAACGAGGCACGATACAAACGGATGCGGAACAGACAAAACTCGATTTTCCGGAGGAAAAAGCGCCAGCAGGAAGATCGAGATCGTGAAGAGACGGAGGAACTGTACCGCGCTAATAACGCACGAAAGTTCTATGAGAAGTTAAACCGTTCACGTAAGGGCCACGTGCCACAGCCCGATATGTGTAAGGACATAAACGGGAACATTCTTACGAACGAGCGTGAGGTGATCCAAAGGTGGCGGCAGCACTACGAAGAGCACCTGAATGGCGATATGGCAGACAACGGTGGCGGTATGGTAATGAACCTAGGAGCACGCGCGCAGGACATGCGACTTCCGGCTCCGATTCTCCAGGAAATCCAGGAGGATCAGCCGGCTGAAAAACAACAAAGCCCCTGGAGTTGACCAACTACCAGGAGAGCTGTTTAAACACGGTGGTGAAGCACTGGCTAGAGCGCTGCACTGGGTGATTACCAAGGTTTGGGAGGATGAGGTTCTGCCGCAGGAGTGGATGGAAGGTGTCGTGTGTCCCATCTACAAAAAGGGCGATAAGCTGGATTGTAGCAACTACCGCGCAATCACATTGCTGAACGCCGCCTACAAGGTACTCTCCCAAATTTTATGCCGTCGACTAACACCAATTGCAAGAGAGTTCGTGGGGCAGTACCAGGCGGGATTTATGGGTGAACGCTCTACCTCAGACCAGGTGTTCGCCATACGTCAGGTATTGTAGAGATGCCGCGAATACAACGTGCCCACACATCATCTATTTATCGACTTAAAAGCCGCATATGATACAATCGATCGGGACCAGCTATGGCAGCTAATGCACGAAAACGGATTTCCGGATAAACTGATACGGATGCCTGTCATAAGACGAGTTTATACAATCCCATTGAATTCCACCACTTAATTGTATCTTGACAGATACGTATTTCGACCGATACGGTTGATCAAGGCGACGATGGATCGGGTGATGTGCGTAGTTCGAGTTTCAGGGGCATTCTCGAGTCCCTTCGAAACCCGTAGAGGGTTACGGCAAGGTGATGGTCTTTCGTGTCTGCCATTCAACATCGCTTTGGAGGGAGTAATACGAAGGGCAGGGATTGACACGAGTGGTACGATTTTCACGAAGTCCGTCCAGTTATTTGGTTTCGCCGACGACATTGATATCATGACACGTTACTTTGAGAGGATGGAGGAAGCCTACATCAGACTGAAAAGCGAAGCTAAACGGATTGGACTAGTCATCAACACGTCGAAGACGAAGTACATGATAGGAAGAGGCTCAAGAGAGGTCAATGTGAGCCACCCACCACGAGTTTCTATCGGTGGTGACGAAATCGAGGTGGTTGAAGAATTCGTGTACTTGGGCTCACTGGTGACCGCCGATAACGATACCAGCAGAGAAATTCGGAAACGCATCATGGCAGGAAATCGTACGTACTTTGGACTCCGCAAGACGCTCCGATCGAATAGAGTTCGCCGCCGTACCAAACTGACTATCTACAAAACGCTTATAAGACCGGTAGTTCTCTATGGACACGAGACCTGCACGATGCTCGTGGAGGACCAACGCGCACTGGGAGTTTTCGAAAGGAATGTGTTGCGTACCATCTATGGTGGGTTGCAGATGGCGGACGGTACGTGGAGGAGGCGAATGAACCACGAGTTGCTTCAGCTGTTGGGAGAACCATCCATCGTTCACACCGCGAAAATCGGAAGACTGCGGTGGGCCGGGCACGTAGCCAGAATGTCGGACAGTAATCCGGTGAAAATGGTTCTCGACAACGATCCGACGGGAACAAGAAGGCGAGGTACACAGCGGGCAAGGTGGATCGATCAGGTGGAGGACGACTTGCGGACCCTCCGCAGACTGCGTGGTTGGCGAAGTGCAGCCATGAACCGAGCTGAATGGAGAAGTCTTTTATGTGCAGCACAGGCCACTCCGGCCTTAGTCTGATGATAAATAAATAAATTGATTGGGTTCTGAACGATTTTCAAATTGGCCACTTCCCCCGGGGCACCTGGAACCTACCACAGAGTGGTCAGGGCAACTGATCGTCCTGCATATGCTTCCTGAAGCATCCCCATGAAAAATCTTGAAGTTTGATACCAATATTGATATGGTACCGGATAATATATACGTGATTGGAAGGATACACATAATTGACCATAGTATCCGGAACCAGGTTTACTGAAATGGCCATATCTCGGATGTTTTTCAACGGATCTTAGCGCAACAGCCCGCATTCAATTTTCAATAAGATCTAGTTTTTAGGAAAATAATGTTTATCGATGTAACTTCAAACCACACAAAAATACGAGCGGCAGAAAAAATGTGTTTTTGACATGGCCTCTGAAAATCCGGAACATCTCCGGTGTCCGGTGGCCAGTATTCGTGACCGCACATGTTCCTATATCTTGATTAAATTTGCCGTCGAATGCTTCCGGTTTTGTCCAATTTCATCAATTTTTCAAAAAGTTATAAGGATTTGAATTTGGGCCAAATTTTGCCTATCTCAATCATTTTGCCTAACCCCTGTAGAGTACAGAACTCACGGCAGAGCAGTTTCACAGCTTGAACAAGTTCGAGGGCTTGAATTACTTCACTTACCGCCAAAAAATCGTCATCACTGAAGTTGAATTTGGATTGAAGCTGTTTGAGCATGGATAACATGCTATTCCAGCATGTCTTGGTTGGTATCAGCGAATTCTGAACGGACATATTTTTGCTGCAAATCATTTTTCATAAGTGTTCTCCGTTAGAGAACTACTACAACACCAACCTTTTTCACAATTTCGACGATTCTCGACAATGTAGTTGAAGAATAAAGTCATTGATAATTTGACAGATGCCTAAGAGAATGAAGCATCACGTATGATTAATGAAGATTTTTACTGTAGCGTGAACGTCTTCAATGATGCTTACTTGTGAAAAGGTTCAATCATGCGCGCATTCAATTGTTGATAGTGTTTAAATCTTTAGCTGACACATGTTGCTGAGAAACTATTCAAAAATTTTTAACCTGGCAGCAAAATTTTAAACACCGAAAATACCGGTTTTTTTCGTTACTAATACCGGTATTTTTGGTAATCAAAATTGGCCGGTAATACCGGTATTACTGGTTTTGATACTACCGGTTAGACCACCCTAGAATGTACCCAGTGACAAGCGCAGATATTCCCACCATTTACATCGACACACAAGATCGTACCATCTCCGATCCCTCTGAGGTAGCTAACGCACTCAGGGAGTACTTTGCAACATTAGTATCGATGAAGTGAATGCACACCTGAGTCCCGGAGGATCATCGACGCCAGATCTTCATCACTGGCAAATTTCCGAGTACCCCCGGATAAAGAAACTCGTTATACCAGCATTTCACGACTGCCGAGTCTTTTGCCCTCTCTAAGTCTTCCGGTTCAAAAAGAATAGGGTAACCCCTGCTAAAGACCCGCTAGGTCAGAGCTTGGTCTGGTTTAATCTTCCCGGATGATTGGCGGTGAAGTCTTATCATCCCAATACCAAAACCCAGCTTCTCCTCCCGGGATGTATTGAAATATTCATCAATCTAGTTGACCTTCTGCGTGTCCAAGGTTATTCGGCTGGTGTCAGATTCGGTTTTTGGCAGCACCCCTTCCGTCCCAGGCTATGAAAAAACGTAGTAGGTATGCAGCCAAAGAGGGATTTTAAATGTTTTTCTCACTTGTAGCACAGATTGTGTAAAAAGAAATCTGACTGTAATACAGACAGCTTTGTTCCATAACAACACTGCCATCCAGTGGGGGTTAGATTGGCCACACACACCCCTTCCGCCCCAGACTATGGAACGGGCCCCTACTTTGTTGGCCTGGCAGACGTTCTACAGGACGCCTTCGAAGAGGGCAAGTTTTTTACGCACGCCATAATGGCGGATGCTAGGTAATAGACATGCATTCATGAGTAGAGAATAAATTAAAACCTTGATAAAAAAGGCAACGTTCAAATATGAACACAAAAATCTTGAAATTCACAAAGGTCAATTCGATTAAAGGGATTCCAAGATTGCTATTGGAAATTATAATAGCGGCAATTATGTGGTTTGTAATTGGTTGCATACGGCGTTCCGAAAATGTTGAATGGTTGCAAAACGAATTGTTTCATAGAAGCTCTATGCAATATCGTGTCAAATGGAAGCCAGCATCGTGAGAATTTTCACCATTAGGAGGCTCTATGAATTAAAGTCATTGGTTATGAAGAAAATCAACGATTGCTTAAACTGGGATTTTAGCTCAGTGTCGGGAAGTAGTTATTGACAAAGTTTTTATAGCATCCGCCATTATGGCAAACGTGGAAAGCTAGATCCTTTGGATGGAAGCCATCAACAGGACATGGACGCCTTTCGTTCTGCAGCAGCATTGGAACCCAATTGCACATCGCAGCAGAGGCAGACCCAGAGGCTCATGGCGGCCTATCCACCATAAAAAATAAAAGAAGTGGAATAAAATCCCACTTGGCAACAGGTTAAGACGAATAAGGCGATAGGTGGACATTGCCCACGATGGAGATCTTTCAAATCGAGGTGTACAGTCCCATGAGTAAGTTAGAAAGTATGTACTTTGATGATACTTTTCTTCCTTGAAGTCGAGAAAATTTCCAACTCGAACATTTCCAAGAGCGAAACGGGTCTTGCTTAGTAGCTGCGCATCTTACCAATAGTCCAAGTATAGCTTTATATAAGTATTTCATCGATAACAAAGCAAATAAAACGCCTCCTTTAGAACTGAGAAAATGTTCCTAAAATTCGCAATAAAAGGGAACACAAAAGGTTTTCTAATTCCGTAAAAAGAAACATTATCGCTGTATGAAAAAAAACATCGCATTTTCTTCACACAAACTAACATCGATTCGACTTTATTATTGCTCTCTACGAAAACACAGCACTCAATTGCACCCGTCTATTAACTAATGTTAACCGAAAGTGTTATGGTTATTGGTCGTTTTATTTATCTATCCTTCGAATGCTTAGCACTGGCCAATGCTTTTCGAGAAGGAGTCCATCGATCTCCATTTCGTTTTCGGGTCCTGATTGCTGCGCTGCAGTACTTCACAGCTTTTCACGCTCAAAAAACTTATCTTCTGGCGCTCCCCACCCAATTCAGTCAGGCTGCTGGTCGGAAAAACCCTATGAGGAAACCTTGGAGAACCCTTGATCTTTTCGCGAAGAGTTGGTACTATCGATGATCGCCTATTTGTCACTGCGGGTGGCAACGTAAAGTTCACTCTGGGTTCCGATCCCGTTAGACGTACATCCTCGTCAGATGGTTTGTTGATAGTAAAAACCTCCGATCTACCACGGTCAGCCGACGATGATATTTCATCTTCTGCGTCTACCTCGGCGAAAATGGTCAGTTTAGAGGGCATGACTGTCGCTATATTTAATCCTCCAATCGCTGATACCGATGTGGTTTTATACATTCGTGCTCCAAAAAGATTCCTTATTCGATTCAGCATTCCACCACCCTCTTCCAGATTGGTTGATCGAAATCCGGATAAACCGATCCGATCGCGACCGGATGCAATTCGCGGCTGTGAACTGAAAGCCACGTTACGTTTCATAGGTGACAAAAAAGGATCAACGGAAGGCCAACTGGCTCGTGGTATGATTGGCGGAAGGACGGAAAGTAGCAGCATCGGTAGCCCACCGGTCGCACTAGGATGTTTGTTGTCATGAGGCATGTCAAGTGGTTTGATGTTCGGATCAGACGACCTCGATGAAGATCGAGAAGATCTGTCATTCAAGAGCTTTTCCAATCGAATGATTTCCGCATCCAACACTTCGATTTCCTTCTTGTAGACACGGTTCTGTACCTCAACTCGGAATTGAAGCTCTCTTCGATCGTCTACCACAAATCGGCGTGTGTTGTATTCCATTCTTAGTCCCATGCTACGAATCACTGGATCGTACACTTCGCCTTGGTCAAAAATGCCCTTCAGCTTCGGGAGGAATAGTAAACAAAGTGTCGCAGTTGTCGATATCAGGATGAACCCTGCCGTTATCACAAATGCCAAGGTAACCTTTTCATACAGCAAATTAGCTAAAACAACGACGCTAGCGCTGGTGATCACCACGCTGTACACAGATATTCCAATGTATTGAGAATCATTGAGGGCAGGAATTTTCACATTCCGCGTTTGCCATGCCATGTAGACGCCAACGAGCAGTAAAAGTCCTTTGTAAGTGTATAAGGTTCCAAGCCAGCTCTCATAGTGCCTCGATCGGCACAATTCCACCTGCGGCAGGTAGACCACTGTTCTGTCTGTAGGGCTTATTTCCAGCGTTAGATTATGCAAATGTCTCTCCAGAGGATCTGCCGCCATCCAGAATGACACCACGCAAGCATCCAACAGCAGCAATGCACCAATCACCGAAATCAACTGAGTATCCCTCAGAATCTTGTCCCTACACAGTCCTCCCGCACTGTGGGTGAACAGCCTGTAGACTCGAAAAGTCTTGGCAAACATGGATCCAAAGGCGAGGGAAAATCCAGCTGACAGAAAATAGATTCTGCTCATGCAAATTGAAGAGAAGGTCACCGAGGACCATGGTAGAGTGGAATGATCGAGTCCCAAAAGGATCGTAGCCATATAAACCAATATGCAGCCGGTGACTGTGATCGTGCTCAACTTTGGACTTGACAGTTTGATAGCTCTAAAAAGAAAAAGAAATTAATATGTTTTTAATAAGAGCCCCTACCCGATAGGCATGTCTTACTTGAGTTTCCTGAACCGTAGATTCAATCCAAGAAATAGAAGCGATAATCCAATCCCGACCATGGACAAAACTACCACCATGTAGAAGGCAAACGGGGAAATGGTATCAACTCGAAGTCTCAGAACGCGTTTCGCAATCGGTACTTGTCCAGATTCCCACTGCACCGTTCCACATTTGGGACAGCCGAAATCCATAGAGCTATTCTTCGGATGGTAGAACGCAATGAGCTGCAAACCTCCATTTTGGATCTGGTGGAAAGAAGTAGTGCCTACACGATCGGCTCCAACAAATGAAACCGGTCCGGAGATCCCATTGAATTTCAGACTGTCGAACTGACTGAGCAGTTCTTTGGCTATGTCGAATCTCGTGTAGTCATAGTGAGCAAGACGAGTTCGATTGACGTGTGGCAGCTGGGTCCACGTTCGTTCTGCTCCTCGTAGGGCCAATGCAATGGCCCAGACCGCATCGTAAGTCTGCGGAGCGAATTGCGACACAGGCTCGGTGACGTTCATCTCAGCCAGTTTACGAAGGAATATATCGTTTGTCTATAAAAGGAAATCATGATTATACTATCCTGAAGAGGTAGGCATCGACGTTATCGTACCAATCCGCTTAATGCCGTTCCCATCCCAACGATACTGTTGTAGCTGGATACAAACAATACGTTTTCGACGGCTCTTAGTAAGATTGCTAAAGGGCAAGCAGTGTTTTGCTCAAGCCACCAAAACGAAATGTGCGTGTCCTGAAGAATCCATGCGTACTCGGCGCCAAACATTCCCAAATTATAGGCCTTGAAAAGATTCCGAAATTTAAACAATTATTGCTTCAATGCCTATACAATAACAAATATACCTCGCAAAACACTTTTGGAGCGATTTCATGTGAGAAACTTCCGATGATCACTCGGATGTCCTTGTCCTGAAAGCAGAGAATTAAGTCTCATGAAAACAGTTGACCCTTCTTAATTATTTAAGAAACGAATAATCTTACCTAATCTTCACGATCACTCCGGGAGATAAACATTACAATACTACGCACTACTATTACTGAGGGAGGGTTTCTACGGTGAGGGTCGAGAATACAACAATCAATGCTCTCTAACTATGTGAGTGTTCATTAACCGCATTCGTACTGTGATTTGAACGGCACAATAAAGATACTACGGGGAACAATAGATAGCTGGCAGAAGGGGGAGAGTGTTTCGGGGTCTTTGGTGGTGCAACAAAATACCCTTAGCAGTTTGAGCTGCTCCTTGAAGTCGGTTTCTGCGAACGAGATTGTTACCGCACACGTGATATTCGCCAGTTCAAGATCGGTCACCAAGTCGTTTACCGCCAACGAGTGACCTTCTTCATTTTCCGAAAAGGTTGCCACCGTATCCCACCCGAAATGTTTGATGAAAGCGATCCGGGCAGGGTTGTGTGATGAATCTGGGGCGACCGTTCGGTAGAAGAGCGGAAACTCCCGGCGATCGCTCAACGCGGGCGATGTCGAGCCAAAAGAGACCTGCAAAACCGGAATGAGATAATGGATCATACACATTTTCATAAGGAACAGACAAAAGTTCACCTGGACAATATTCCAGTAAGGGACAACCTTTGCGAGGCTTTCCGTGACTTCTGAGCAGGCCGATCCGAGAACCATCATGATTCGCTTGTCCTGATGTGTGTACAGGGCGTGGAAGAAACGGTCAATGCCGACACCAGGATCGCACTGAAATTAGAAATTGACAATTAGTTAATCAATTTATCAGATTATTATTAACAGTTTTGATGTAAACTACGTCTAAGGCGAAGGCTCTGATCAGAGGCGCAGCCACGTTCCGAGATGCAGGTAGGACAAAAACTAAATTATCAAATCTATAGAATACTTTTTATGGACTTTTTAAAGATCCTCTCGGATTTCAAGAGATTTTTCGGACATTCTCAGATAAGATATAAAACTCGCTATGACTATTAAGCCAATCATTACGTTCCCAGTGTTCATAGAAGAAATGTTCTTCAAACATTTTTACATAACTCGGATACTTATTCAAAAGGACGTATGTGATTTTGTAAACAAAGATTAATACGTCGATTTGTCGAATCTGATAACCCTCCCACACAAACCATCACCATAGACAGAAAGGGGGAGTCTTCGACTACCTGTTGGTGGTGTTGGTTTACGTGGGAGTGTCTTAAGACTCCGAATTTCAGACTTTTTCTTCCTAACTTTTAAGACTTTATGCAAACGTAGGTGTATTTGTGATTCCTACATCCAGATTCCAATAAACTCTTAGACTGCGATTGTTCTCTCATATCCTTGTTTAGCTGCTCAACTTTTAGAGACGAGCTCGGCAGTCTAGTGACTAATAGACAGGAGGTCTGTCAAAGACTACATCATATAGTGTCGCATAGAATAAATCACTTTTCTAAGTGTAACCTCGATCTATACTTCTGTTTATCTACCTTACCGAGTTCACGAAATTTCCTTTCTGTGGTATTGTGGGGGTGCAGAGGTTTTTCTCGATTTCTATACAGGTCTAACCATAGCAACAATAACTACACACTAACATTCCCATGGGCGTAGCAACTTTTCTAGATTTACTGAATCGTAACTTTACAGTAGTTTTTTAAAAACACATGAATATAAGTGCTTGGTACTATTTTCTTCTAAAAACTTTGAAACCAAATCAATAACCAATAATCAATTATCAATAACCAGCCTTCTTCCATAAGTTTTAGAAAACTAGAACCATACATCTCAGAAAAAATATTGTAACTCTTTAACGAAATACATATCTGCAAAGATATCGAAATAATTGGTGGAATTAAATGGAGAATACTTAGCTCGTCTTAGACGGTTACCAAGAATCTGAATCTCTAAAAAAAACCTCTCTGAAATAATATTTAATATATAATAGGCAGTAAAACAATATGCAAGCTTACTCCAGGAATTCCTTCGACAATTGCTCCAGGAATTCTATCGGGGATTCTCCAGCAACTTCGGGGATCGGGGATTCTCCAGCAATTTCGGCAGGAATTGATCCGAAAATTCCACCATTATTTACTCCAAGAAATCCTCCGCGAACTCCTTTATAAGTTCTGCAGGGAATTCTTGAGAAAAAATTTTCATGCTGTTTCTCATTGAAAATAATGGAAAATCCGCAGAATTGCCAGTAAACATTTCCGTGAAAGTTTTGAATAATTTCTTGTGAAAATTTCAAAGAATTTCTCCAGGAATTCCACCGAAAATTTAAACAGGAATTATACAAAAAATAAAATCAACAATGGAATTTTCGGAGGAATTCCTAGATTATTTCCCAAAGAAATTCCAAAAGAATTCCGGTGGAAACTTCAAGATTTCCACTGGGAGATTGTTCGAAAATTTCTCCGGGAGTTCCTCCGGGAATTTTTAGAGAAGTTGCACCGGCAGTTCCTCCAAGAACTCCTCCAGGAATTAAAGATAAATCTATCGGCATTTCCTACGTGGGTTTCTCTGAAAATTCTTCCGGGAATTTCTCCAGAATTTCTTCCAGGAAGTCGTTGAGTCTTTTTTCTAGAATTCATTTAGGCTTAATCAGAAAATTATATAGAAATTATAAGTCGAGCCAAGTACGAAACACTTAAGACGACCTTACTGTTGAGGTCGAAATACGTATCTGTCAAGGTACAAATGAGTGGTGGAATTAAATGGGATTGTACAAACTCGTCTTACGACAAGTGATAGAAATTCCTCCAGAAGCTCCTCCGAGAATTTCTCTGGGAGCTCCTCAGGGAATTCTCCGGGAGGTCTTCTGATGATGATGATGGTCCAGCTACGGTGTCAGGCCAATAAGTCGAAGGCCATTTGGCCGAAGGTCATTAGGCCGAATAGACATTAGGCTTAACGGTCATTAGGCCGAATGGACATTAGGCCGAATTTGCAGAAAGAAGCAAGAAGTGAAAAATGAGAAGTTCTCACTCCACCTTACCCCTTCTTCTTTCTCCCTTCTTCTTTCTTCCTTCTTTTTTCTTCCTCCTTCTTTCTTCTTTCTTCTTTCTTCCGTATTCCATATTCCTTTTTCCTTCTTCCTTCTTTCTTCTGCCTTCTTTCTTCTTCCTTCTTTTTTCTCTCTCTTCTGCCTTCTTCCTTCTTCCTTCTTCCTCCGTCCCTCATCTTTCCTCTTCCTTCTTCCTTCTTCTTATTTCCCTTTTCCCTCTTCCCTCTTCCTTATTCTTTCTCCCTCCGTCTTTCTTCCTTATTCATTCTTCCTTCTTCCTTTTTCCGTCTACCTTCTTCCTTATTCCTTCTTCCTTTTTCCTCTTTCCGTCTTCTTTCTTCCTTCCTCCTTTTTCCTTTTTCCTTCTTTCTTCTTCCTTCTTCCTCCTTCCCTCATCCTTCTTCCGTCTTCCATCTTCCTTTTTCCTCTTCCTTCTTCTTCTTTCTTCCTTCTTCCCTCTTCTCTTTTCTCTTTTCCCTTTCTTCTTCCTTCTCCCTTCTCCTTTCTTCCTTCTTCCTTTCTTCTTTCTTCTTCCTTCTTTCTTCTTTCTTTTTTCTTCTTCCTTCTTTCTTTTTCCTTCTTCCTTCTCCCTTCTTCCTTCTTCCTTCTTCCTTCTTCCTTCTTCCTTCTACCTTCTTCCTTCTTCCTTCTTCCTTCTTCCTTCTTCCTTCTTTCTTCTTCCTTCTTCCTTCTTCCTTCTTCCTTCTTCCTTCTTCCTCCTTCCTTCTCTCTTCTTCCTTCTTCCTTCTTCCTTCTTCCTTCTTCCTTCTTCCTTCTTCCTTCTTCCTTCTTCCTTCTTCCTTCTTCCTTCTTTCTCTTTCCTTCTTCCTTCTTCCTTCTCCCTTCTTCCTTCTTCCTTCTTCCTTCTTCTTTCTTCTTTCTATCTTCTTCCTTCTCCCTTCTTCCTTCTTCCTTCTTCCTTCTTCCTTCTTCCTTCTTTCTTCTTGCTTCTTCCTTCTTGTTTCTTCTTTTTTGCTTCTCCCTTCTTCCTTCTCCCTTCTTACTTCTTCCTCCTTTTTCTTTCTTGCTCTCTACTTCTTCCTCATTGCGCACTATTCACTTCTTACTCCCCAGTTCTCATTCTGGTTAATGATCGTTCAGCCTAATGACCCAGCATCTCTAGCTACATACCTCTACAAAGGTTTTAGCTAGACGAGATTTATCTATAAGATGAATTCTCCAAGATTTTTTACTGGAATTCTTCTGGAAATTCTCCTGGAGTTTTCTTCAGAAATTCCTCCTGAAGTTCCTTCCGGCAATTCATACGGAAGTTTATCCGTGAATTCCTCCGGGAGTTGCACTAGTAGCTCTTTCAGGAAACCATTCAGGCTGTTTTAGGAAATCATTTAGGCTTTCTTCAGAAATTTAGCTGGAAATTCCTCCCGAAGGTCTTCCGATAGTTTCTCTGGGAGTTCCTCCGGGAGGTCCTCTAGGAGTTCTTCTAGGAGTTCCTCCTGAAATTCCTCCGGGAGTTCTTACGGGGGCTCCTCAGGTAGTTCCTTCGGGAATTCCTCCGGGAGATCCACCGGCACTTTCTATGAGAATTCCTCCGGGAGTTTTACCGGCAGTTCCTCCAGGTGATCCTCTGAGGATCTCCCGGATAAATTATCAGAAGAATTCCCGGGAAAGCTGCTCTCGTCCATAATTTTCCATAGCACTACGCGGTCTATACTGTCGTATGCCGCCTTGAAATCAACGAACGGATGGTGCGTTGGGACCTGGTATTCACGGCATTTTTGAAGGATTTGCCGTACAGTAAAGATCTGGTCCGTTGTCGAGCGGCCGTCAACGAAGCCGGCTTGATAACTTCCCACGAACTCGTTCACTAATGGTGACAAAGACGACGGAAGATGATCTGGGATATCACTTTGTAGGCGGAATTAAGGATGGTGATCGCTCGAAAGCTCTCACACTCCAGTTTGTCGCCTTTCTTGTAGATGGGGCATATAACCCCTTCCTTTCACTCCTCCGGTAGCTGTTCGGTTTCCCAGATTCTGACTATCAGTTTGTGCAGGCAAGTGGCCAGCTTTTCCGGGCCCATCTTGATGAGCTCAGCTCCGATACCATCCTTACCAGCTGCTTTATTGGTCTTTAGCTGTTGAATGGCATCCTTAGCTTCCCTCAAGGTGGGGGCTGGTTGGCTTCCATCGTCCGCTAAACTGGCGTAGTCATCTCCTCCGCTGCCTTGACTTTCACTGCCTGTACTCTCCGCGCCATTCAGATGTTCCTCGTAGTGCTGCTTCCACCTTTCGATCACCACACGTTCGTCCGTCAAGATGCTCCCATTCTTATCCCGGCACATTTCGGCTCGCGGCACGAAGCCTTTGCGGGATGCGTTGAGCTTCTGGTAGAACCTGCGTGTTTCTTGAGAATGACACCGCTGTTCCATCTCCTCGCCCTCCGCTTATTCCAGGCGGCGTTTCTTCTCCTGAAAAAGGCGGGTCTGCTGCCTCCGCTTCCGTCTATAACGTTCCACGTTCTGTCGGGGTCCTTGCTGCAGCGCGACCGCCCGCTCTGCGTCCTTCTCCTCCAGAATCTGTCTGCACTCTTCGTCGAACCAATCGTTCCGTCGACTTCGACCCATATACCCGACGTTGTTCTCCGCTGCGTCGTTAATGGCTGCTTTGACTGTATTCCAGCAGTCCTCAAGAGGGGCCCCATCGAGCTCACCCTCTTCCGGCAACGCTGCTTCGAGATGCTGCGCGTATGCAGTGGCGACATCAGTTTGCTTCAGTCGCTCTCCTCTTCTTGGCCAACCTAAACTCCTCCTCTTGGCCAACCTGAGCGTTCAAATCTCCTATGATGATTTTGACGTCGTGGCTTGGGCAGCTGTCGTACTCACGTTCCAGCTGCGCGTAGAATGCGTCCTTATCATCATCAGTGCTTACGGAGTGTGGGCTATGGACGTTGATTATGCTGAAGTTGAAGAACCGGCCTTTGATCCTCAACCTGCACATTCTTTCATTGATCGGCCACCACCCGATCACGCGCCTTTGCATATCGCCCATCACTATGAAAGCTGTTCCCAGCTCGTGTGTGTTGCCGCAGCTCTGGTAGATAATATGATTACCTCTAAACGTTCGCACCGTTGATCCCTTCCAAAGAACCTCCTGCAGCGCTACGCTGCCGAATCCACGGACCTTGAGCACATCGGCGAGTATGCGTGTGCTCCCGATGAAGTTGAGAGATTTGCAGTTCCACGAACCGAGTTTCCAATCGCTTGTCCCTTTTCGTCGCAGTGGTCTTCGCCGATGCTTCCGGTCCGTACTCTCTTGTTGATTGTTCGTTGCTTATGATTTGTTAAAGGCTGGCTTGCAGGGCCTGACACCAAACCCCCTAAATTTCCGGAGGACCATTCCTCCTTATTTTCGGTGGACTCACGTTCCAGCTGCGCGTAGAATGCGTCCTTATCATCATCAGTGCTTACGGAGTGTGGGCTATGGACGTTGATTATGCTGAAGTTGAAGAACCGGCCTTTGATCCTCAACCTGCACATTCTTTCATTGATCGGCCACCACCCGATCACGCGCCTTTGCATATCGCCCATCACTATGAAAGCTGTTCCCAGCTCGTGTGTGTTGCCGCAGCTCTGGTAGATGGTATGATTACCTCTAAACGTTCGCACCGTTGATCCCTTCCAACAAACCTCCTGCAGCGCTACGCTGCCGAATCCACGGACCTTGAGCACATCGGCGAGTATGCGTGTGCTCCCGATGAAGTTGAGAGATTTGCAGTTCCACGAACCGAGTTTCCAATCTCTAGTCCCTTTTCGTCGCAGTGGTCTTCGCCGATGGTTCCGGTCCGTACTCTCTTGTTGATTGTTCGTTGCTTAAGATTTGTTAAAGGCTGGCTTGCAGGGCCTGACACCAAACCCCCTAAATTTCCGGAGGACCATTCCTCCTTATTTTCGGTGGACCATGGTGCACAGTTTCACTTAGAGTCCCTCGCTGGCACTCGGACGATGATCAGCCGCCCCTAACATGGAGAACAGACGCTGTTGTGAGCCGATCCTGACATGGAGAACAGACGCTCAATAAGATTTGCACCTTCGGAGAGGAGCAAACCCCCCCCTTCCCTGTCAGCATACGACCATGGGTTCCCACCGGGGTTGGTTACCCGATCTTCCCTAAGGTTGCTCGTATCCCGGCCAGCACCGCGAGGAGGTAGGGATAGGAGTTGCTGGGTAAGAGGCTAAGGACCGCGAGATGGGGTCTATTTTATTCTTTCAGGTACGCGAAGTACCAATGGTACGCTTTACCCAGCATTTGCCGTGCCAACCTCTCCTATTGTATAAAGTGCTTTATGTTGCAGAACAAAGGGACAGAAATCGAAAATTATCACAAGTTCTCCTTTTAAATATGAGTAATTTGGTGTTAGAAAGCACTTAGCGAACAAATCACTGAAGCGAAATTGTATTTGGTATTGTTTAACACCTCAATATAGTCCGAAGACACAATTTCATCTAAATGATAATCCTTTAATCAAAAGAAACATCCATAAATTATGCAACGCTAAGCAGGAATGGGTTGCGAGATGTAAGACGATCAGGGAATCAATTTTCCTGAAATGCGCTTGCGAAACAAACGACAAAAGAGAACCAACGAAAAAGCTTAGCGGTGATAATAGTGACAAAGATCCGGAAAATTTTGTTAGCAACAGAAAAGAAGACAATTTTGTTGCTAACTTTTCATCCCCTTATTTTGCATTATCTCTACAGTAAATTTCGGTTTTATGCTATCATACCCAGGTAACAGATAAGCATTAAAGTAAGCACTGTAGTAGCATTATACTGGCATTGCATATGCTCCATGCTGTAAATAAGCATTTCGAAAACCTGGCTGTTCTAAATAAGCATGTCTCATGATGTTGTTTTTCGTTAATGTTGTTTTTCGTTAAGTGCAATGGGACAGCTACATTAGTGCCACTTTAAGGCCTGTAGTGTTCATAGTGTTCATTGTTAGCAATGAGTGTTTGATAAAAATGTGTTTTTCGATTCCAATATGAATATTGGATCTTTTAGATTGTCGTACTAGTTTTGAACAGTATGATGATGATGATGATGAAGATGCAGAAAAAAATGAAAAAAAGAAAGGAGGTACGGATGCGAATGTGTGTGTGTGTGTGTGTTAATTTTCGGATGCAAGCAAAGCACGGACTACGCATCGTCTGTGACGACTATGACAAGAGTATGAGTGTTGGTTTCTGTTGAACTACAGTGACTATAATAACAGTGTCGTCAAGTGTCAGAATTGGAACAAAATCGTCTGTCAGTTCCATACAAATGCGCGTTCCAAACGAGCAGGAGACCTGTCAAACGTGGCACATGACGTTACTCTTCTTATAGGACTCTATGTTGAACATGTATGAAGTTAGAATTCTACGATTGCAAAGAAAATTCATTCTGTTGGCTAACATTGAGCGGTAGCGATGCCAGATCTACGGAAATTTCCGTAGATTTACGGAATTGAGTGCTTTCTACGGATCTAGTTTAGATCTAGGTAAAAACTACGGAAATTTTAAAATTTCTGCGGAAATCTACAAATTTTTATTTTTAATGTGCACTTTTAATTTCAATTAGAGTATCTGTGATATTTAATTTATTAATGATTTTTACCTCATTTAATTCTAACTACCTAGTGCTATAAAAACAGAACACACAGATGAGAAAATGAAATTTTTCTGAAGGAAATCCTGACGTAATTCTCGAAGAAATATCTGGAAAAACTAGGCATTCCATTAGAGCTTCCATCGCAAATTGGTTCAAAATCCCTTCAAGAATTCATCCGGAAGTTCCACAAGGAATTTTTTTAGAAACTCCATTCAAAATATCTTCAAAAAATTTCTCAGAAATTCCTTCAAGAATACTTTTTGAAAATCCGCTCGAGTTTTTTTTTGAAAAATCCTTCAAAAATTCATTTGTAAATTCCTCCAGAAATACTTTCGGGAGCTCCACCAGGAGTTCCAAATAATTTTCATTGAACATTCTTCCATCCTTTGTGAATTTATCCAGAAGATTCTTCGAAAGATTCTACGGGAAATCCTCTGAAAGTTCTAAGAAATCCATATAAAACTCCCTAAGGTTTTCTAAAATAAATATGATGGAGGCAGTTCTGAAGGAAGTTCTCAAAGAATTTCCAAATTAATAGACTTTCAAATGAATATCTGGAGGAATTTCCCAAGAATACTCAGGATTTATTTTTGGAGTAATTTCGTGAGGGTTCTCCAAAGAAATCTCTGGAGGAGAACTCTTAGCTGAATATCCAAAGAATTCTTGAAGAAATTTAACCTTCCAGGACTCGCATCGTTGTAAAAAGTACAACACCTCCGAAAAAAGCTCGCGTGTCGTTTACAACAGAGGCGGAACTGCGTGACCGATCCAGGACCATGCGAGTCCCGGAAGGTTAAGAATTTCGAAAATTGTTTTACAAAAATCTTTTCGAAATTCCTTTTGTAATTCGTTCGGATATTCATAGAATTTCGTCTTAACATTTTTTCATCCATTCCCAAAAAAAAACATTTCTATTTGGAGGGAATTCAGCTGGATAAATTTCAGAAAAAAAATATAATTTTCGCTGTAGCGAATGCTCTGGGAATTAATTAAATTATTTCTTAAGGAATTCCTGTAGGAATTTCTGAAAATGTTATAGAAGGACCTTTTGGAAGATTTCCGTTAAAAATCCTTAGAATTTCCAGAACAATTCCTTGCGGAATTTGGTTTTCCTATAGACATTTCCGAAGAAATTTTCGGCAGCTAGTGAGTTTCCAATAACAATTTCTGATTTCATTTGCGGAGAAGTTTTTAAAAGAAGTCCTGTTTGAATTTTAAAATGAATTCCTGGAATATTTTTTAATGAAATACCTAAATTCCGAAGGAATTCCTTTAAAAAAAGTTGAAGGTAGAAATATGTGTATGGCTTACCGAATTAATTCCTGGGAGTATTGCATATAGAATTATTTTAAATATTTCCTGGAAGACTTTCCAAAGCATTTCTGGATAAATTTATGAAATAACACCAGGATGAATATTCCAAGAATTTTTTCGAGGAACCAAATATGGATTATAATGTCGATATTTTAGGGTATTTACTTAATTTCTATCTTAATTTCAGCGTCAAAATAGGGTTTTGTTTAACTTCTGTACTGGCCAAATTATGAATGAACTAATTACGTCAAAATTGCTGGTGAACGAACATTATCACAACTCTGGCACCGCCAGTACTAATTTACAATGGTCAAGATGATCTCCTAAGTGTTGAAAACTTCATCATCTGCCTAAATTGAAGAGAGATCTGCATAAATTTGAGAAAACTAAAGTACCAGTTGCATAGCCTAACTGGATTCACTCCAACAAGTGTAATTAGTAGAAAGGATCCAGTTTTTTACATCTGTACAGTCTTACTCCTATACAACTTTGCGAAGCAATCCAATTTAGGCATAGTGTTGGGTTCGGCCCAACGCTATCCTCGCTTATTTCGTAGTTACGGATTGTCATCCGAGCATTTCCGTCTTTAAAATATGAAAACTTTTCTCGGGATTGTTCCCATGTAGGGTCGATATTCAAGAATGCTCAAACCTATTAGCACTAAAGAGCTAATTCTAAAGCTTGATCCATTTAGTATTTGGCCGTTTCTTTCCAATTACTGCGGCGCCTCTGGTGGCCGTACCGAGAAGTAAAACACATCACATCGTTGCGGAAGGTTTGTTTAATTTATGGTGAAAGTTTCATCAGTATTGATGCTCACGTTCACAAGTTATCGGAAATGGAACGGAAGAGATGGGAACAAATGTTTCACACTCACGTTGGAAATCCAACATGGTCAGAAGGAATGATTTCAAAGTATCTAAAATAACCGAAATTGACTGTAAAAACTGTCAAAAGTTATCGAGAAACACTATTGCTGGATCACGTAGAACAAAAAAGACGTAGTAATGGAACATATGACCAGAAACTACAAGTGAAAGTCTGCAGAGCAGTTCGGAACAATTCTAGGATTTCCTTCGTGATTTAGCGAAAGAGTTAACTGCGTCGTACAGCACAGCTCAAATAATTTGTCGGCGCAAAGGTTTCAAGTCGTATGATGTCATTAAGCATCCCAATAGAACTCTGAAAAAGAACCTGGTTGCCAAACATCACGCAAGATTGCTGGTCGAGCAAGTTCTGACGAAATACGATTGATGTATTTTGTTGGGCGATGACATTAATATTAAAATTGACTTTCCATTCCCGGGACACAAGTTTTATCTTGCCAAAAGGAAGGGTAATGCCTCAGGAAAATTCAAATATGTCTATGCTGGCAAGATTGCCCACAAATTGATGATATGTCAAAACATCTGCAGTTGTGGAAAGAAAACTAAAGTTTTCATCATTGGAGCAACCATAAATGGGCAAATATACAAGAAGGAATGTCTCCAGAAGCGTTTTTTGCCATCCGTCCGGTGTTTCTTTGACCTGACTTAACAAGCTGCCATTACAGACGGGATGTAAAGGAATGGTATGAACCGAATGATAATGACGTTATTGAAAAAACTATCAACCTACCAAAATGCCAAAACTTTCGCCCCAACGAAAAATATTAGGCAATTTTCAGAGAAAAACTAAAGAAATGGTGGAAAACAATCAGAAATTCTTCTTATATGGAGAAGTGGTGCGAAAAAATGGCAGATAAAGTTGACCGTTCTACTGTGCAAAAAATAACGAGTGGTATGGATAGAAAAGTCCAAGAATTCATCCGAAATGCCAATGAATAATTTTTTGATATTTTTACCTTCAAAGTTTACTAAATTCCCTGTATAATAAAACCTGAACCACCTTTTTATGTACTTTTTCGGCAAATAATTGCGGCCAAATACTAAGCTTTATGTTGAATCAATAAAAGTTCTATAAATGCGGAAATGATAATCTCAGCGTTGGAAGCAGTTACTGTCAAAAATATGTATATCAACTGCCAATTGCCTTTATGACGAGTGTGGAAATCTGTATAGGGCACCGTGCCTAGTAATCTCTTTCGTTTTTGGATTTTCATGAAAATGTAAATGTAAATAAGTGTTGAAGTTTAGTGGTCTTATTGTTATCTTGTATTGTGGATGAGCGCCGAAATAGGGCTGGCCAAAATTTTTGAGTTAATCTACGGAATTGATGTTGAAGCAATCTGGCATCGCTGTTGAGCGGATCGCACGCACGTTGAGTTCCGTTGCAGTGGCACTTGGGACGAATGACGGAGATCCACCTAGGCGCAGATAACATAATTCGAGTGGTTACCATTCGTACGCAGTATGGACATTGGCGTAAATAGGTGGGGGCCGGGGGGAGCCTGCCCCCTCCCCCCAGAAAATTTTAATAACTTCAAAATAAATATTACATTTTACTTTGTTCTGATCAGAATGAAAAAAAAATTTCATGGTGTGCTAATAGACAGTAGTATTGAAACAAAATGGGATTAAGGCTGTTCATTTTCGTCTCTCGGGATCAAAAACGGGGTTTTAAGCATATGAAAGATTTTAGAGCTTTTAGTGGAATATCGTCGTTTATCATAAGACGAATTAATATTATACCCCTTGATTGAAACTTTACAGATACATATTTCGACCTCAACAGTGAGGCCGTTTACAGTGTCTCGTTTTTTATTCGACTCGACAAATGGTTGCTGCTTCTACTATTTACACTAGGTGTCTTCAAGGCAAGTTGAGTAAGAGAAACTGAACACGATCTTACTGTTGAGGCCAACATATGTATCTGTGAAGTTACAACCAAGTGGTGATATTAAATGGAAGAGTATTTACTCGTCTTTTGTGATTTTTTAAGGAATAAAGGGACATGACACTACCTTTTCGATCCTGAGAGACTAAAAGCAACAACTTCAAAAATCGTCATCTTCTTCGAATAATTTAAGGAATTTATATTAAAATTTTGATTTTCAGAGCTAGCTGCTGATGGCACAATATGCAGTAAAGCTCTATCGAGTATCGACATAATCAGGGAATCAATTTTTCTGGAATGCGCGTGCGAAACAAGCGATAAAAGCGAACCAACGACAAAGCTTTGTTTTTGTCAGAGATAATAATGACAAAGATCCGAAAAATTTTGTCAGCAACAAAAAAGAAGACAATCATGCACAGAAAAAAATAATGAAAAGTAATCAGCGCGTAAATAATAAAGACGTGGAAAATTACACTATTCTGGGCGTACATGGATCTTTTCCAACAAGTATGGAAGTAAGTCACCCTAAATGTATGCAATTTACAAAGCATTATGACACTTATTCGTATAAAAAGTGACATAATGCTATACAAATTGCATACATTCAGGTGATAATATCGTTTAAATTTACGCTCTTTTTGGCATTCCCTTTATGTGCATTACTTTCGTGTAAATTTCAACAACTTTTTCTATCTGTGTGTTGCTAGCCTTTCTACCTGTTATTTTGCATTATTTCTAGAGCAAATTTCGGTTTTATGCTATCATAGTTTCTGCTTTTATGGAAATATTCGAGAATCGAACAATGATTACAAAATTAGCATCGTATTCTCGGAAATATAAAAGCATGCAAGGCAAATGATTCTTGTCATATTGTGTTCGGGTTCAGATAAAGGTTTGTCGCTAGGTGCGTTTGTCAGTAACAAATTCTGTCGATGACAACGAGTATATTGTTAGGCGTTGCCCGAATATTGATTCCCTGGACATAATACATCAATCAGAAGATAATGAACCAAGTACATCGCAAGTAACTGGACAAACGTCATCCACTGACGATGTTCCAAAGGATTTAGGTAGCCTTCAGTCCGGTCCCTCACAACCACGAGTCAATTTCCCAAAAGCATTGCATGGAGATCGAATGCGATCGTTCTCAGCTAAATACTTTGATGCGCATAGCTGGATAGAGTACAGTATTTCCGCCGATAAAATTTTCTGCTATGTCTGTAGAATGTTCTCAACAGGAGTGACGCGCAATCAAAATGAGAAGTTTGTTACATCTGGATTTTCTAAATGGAAGAAGTTGGGAGAATCCATAAAAAAGCACGAGGAGTGTTCTGCTCACGTCCAGTGTTTGGAAAGATCTGTGGCATACAAACTTTCAAAATCATCCGGTAATGTACAGGAGTTGATAATGGCGAAACATCTCGAGGTAGTGGAGCACAACCGAGATTACTTGCTGAAAATCATGGGCGTGATTCTCTGTCTTGCTCGATAAGGTTTGCCTCTGAGAGGTCATCGAGAAGAAATTACTTCCAAAAATCGTGGAAACTTTCTTGAATTCTGTGAAGTCTTGGGAAAATTTGATGAGAAATTTTCATCCCAATTCGATCGTCATGTTAATTACTGCAGTCCTGCATTACAAAATGAGATAATTGAAATTGCCAGTGAAATTGCAATTTCTAAAATCGTTGAGGAGGTTCAACAATGCGGCTTCTTTGCTCTCATGGTAGACGAGGCAAGAAGCTTTAAAGAGGAGCAGTTGTCAGTAGTTATCCGCTACGTGAAAGGCTTAGAAGTGGAAGAAAGATTCTTAGGATTCCTGGACTGTTCATCTTCTAGAGATGCAGAGTCGCTCAAAAAGTTAATTATAGGCTTCTTAGATCGGTTGGGAATCGAAGGCGTACCAATGATTGCACAGTGCTATGACGGTGCAAGTGTCATGTCAGGCTCCCGTGGGGGATTACAAGCTAAAATGCGAACAATATATACCCACGCCGTATACATCCATTGCCTGGCTCATAAGCTAAATTTGGTTGTCGTGGATGCTTGCTCGGATATTAAATCATCCACCAACTTTTTTAGTGTACTGGAGGCATTACATGTGCATTTTTCCAAGCCAGGCAACCACGCCCATTTGAAAGAGATACGAGCCAAGTTAGGCATAGTCGAAGGAGTACGAGAACTCAACAGTCTCAGCACAACACGCTGGAGTTGCCGATATGATAATTGTAATGCTGTCTTGGTAAATTTTGAAGCAATCAAGAATGCACTGGAGGATGAAGCCGATCAGTTCCGCAGTAAGAATGCCGTAGAAGCTTCAGGATTATTGACACTTATCAGTAAGGCTGAATTCGTGGTAAATTTGATAATTTTCCACAAGGTTCTCTCAGTGACCAACGTGCTAACAAAATACTTTCAAGCGAAAAATGCATCCCTTGGACAGGCTACCGATACTGTTATTGGCACTGTTGCCGCCCTCAAGGCAGATCGAGATCAGTTTGCAGTAATATGGAAACAAATAGAGAAATTTTCGTTGGATCATAATATTGAGCTAAAGCCAGGTAATTTTCTAGTTGAATTATAAATGTTACTAATATAATATAATATAAGTAATACTAAACCAAAAATCATGAAAACAAACATGTAATATAATTCTGCATTCCTGTTGATAGGTAACATCGCTAAACGACGTAAGCAACCACGAAAGTTGGACGACTTCGTTGTTGAATCTCCATTAGGTAAGGCTGGATACATTGAGACTGCTGAAGAACTTTTGCCATACGATTTTTGGAAAAGCAACGTTTACATCCCGGTAATGGACAGCGTAATTGTTCATTTCGAAGAACGCTTCGACACAGTACCCTTTGCTCGATCAGTGGATGCTATTCTGAATTTAAATATGGCTGAGTCTACTGAATTTGTTGAGCACTACAGTAGTTTGTTCAATATGGACAGTACTATTTTGAACATTATTGATAGTTTGAAATCAAGTTTGATAGTGATATCGATAAGTGTATGTTTTTTTATCAGGAGCAGATATAAATATCGAATGACTAATGTTAGTATTTTAAAATCTCTTACACATATAGTTTGGGATTAAACCACATAACAGCATCTGTTACCATTATGAAGAATACTATCATCATCAGAATACAAACCTTTGTGTCATTGGTTAACAGCTTCAGTGTGTATCCCAGCAGCAGTCCCCTCCGATTGATGTGCTGAACTGCCAGTTGAGCTGCCGCCAATTCACTGTATCCTTCCTTTCTTATCCCATGTCGTGTGCTCAGCTCGAACAGCCCCAATATGGAGACCTCCCGCATGCGTTTCTTCCCCGTTGCCGGACGGGCACGTTCGAAAACGGTATTAATGGAATTCCTATTCAACACCTTCGTTGCATTCACCAACAGCACCGATTTATCTATACTCCGTAAAATCCTGCTCCTCGTCGCATACTCCGCCGCAGCGGTGAAATTTTCAAAGTACTCCCTCGAGGCGGTCGGCGATAGCATCCCGGCACCCAAAAGCTCCATGAACCACAAGAGGATAAACGTCAACCGCAGTAACATTGTTCACGTTAACAGGGCACCTTCGCACCCACCTTCGCCACCTTCATACATTCACTCACTATTTGCCTTATTTACCTCACATTGGAACGGTTAGCTTCAGCACGACTCAGTTCTGCGAACGGACAGATATGAATAGGACCACCATCTTCACATGAGAACGTCCTTCCGTGGCGAAAGCTTAAGTGGGACTGCGGTTGCCATTGGTTTGATAAAAGAGTAAACCCTCGTACCGGGAAGCTGTTGGGAGAAACTTGATCCGTGCTCTTGCACGCTGCTCTCGCCAGGAAAACACGTGCTTGCACTCAGCACATGCAGTTAGATGATAGCAAGCCGCTACTGTTGGATCATTTTGAAACGTCTACTAGACGAGGTTAGTACAACAAGGGACTGGTTTCAATTTAGATAATTCGCAATAATCCGTAGATGTAAATGATTTTTATTATAGACTAGTTGACCCGGCAGACGTTGTCCTGCACAGTAGGCGAGAATGTGCGTTCCGAACTGCCCATGCAAAATTCGCATAGGAATCACAATTTTAGTTATTCACGGTTTGCTCAACTTTACTCGTAATTTTTGCATTAGGAAATATCATATAAACCCGTCGGAAACTATAACGAATGTTTCTGCTGAAGAAATGAAAAAAATCCATCCAGCCGTTTTCGAGTTATGCGGATACGAACACAGACCATTTCATTTTGACGTAAACTACGTCTAAGGGGAAGACTCAGATACAGGGTGTAAAACCGAAATTTCCAAATTCGAGACCGTCACGAAATTAGGATAGATTTCAAACGCTAATAGCGTCTTTATCTTTCGATGGATTTTCAACATTTGCTTATCAATCGATTCAGAAACTCTCCAGCAATTTGCCAATTCTATTGATACTATTGATTATCAACGTTAAACTATTGAAAATGTTGTTTCTTTCCAAATCGGGTGAAAAATTCAATTCCGTTCATAAATCCCCAACACGGACATCAGATTGCAGTAAGGTACGGGCCTTTTGATCCACTGCTTCGTTTTCCCTGTGTATAAAACGCCCCGTGTTTCGCGTGCGCGCGTCATTTTAATTCTGGATGTCACGGCGAACGGACCAGGGCGTCCAGAAGCGGTCCCAGTGATAACGGCTGTCTCAGCGGTGTGGTGGTGCGGATGAAATTTTTCGGTCAGTGGTGGTGGCGGTCGTGGAAGCAGCAGCACATCATTTTCACCCGTGTCTCATCTTCGGCCGATCTGGCAATCAACGGCGTTCGATAAGCCGAATCATCGGATGTCGGTCGCGCAGCCCAGTGGCTGCTGGTCATAAGGCACATAAGTGGAAATTAATCGGTTCTTTTCAGGACCATCATTATATTTGGGAGGAAGGTTAAGTTGAAATATTTTTCCTAAAGTGCAACCGTTAGGAACTGGAAAATTCTTCGGTGAAATTTTCTAGCGTAATTCGGAGTTATATGATTTTAGTGATTGAGAATGCTGATATTAGACGAACTTTTGTCATAGAACAAAGCATAATTGTTTGGCATCGGTAGCGGAAACATAGCATTAGTGCCGGTCCGAGCATAGGCTGCCATCGGAAGATTGCTACAGCAATTTATTCACTAATGTGGCGTTTGCAACGATTTGGATGTTGTCGGCACAACATGAAGTTTTCCCGCGAGACTAATTTTGTATTTTTCCTGTTGATTGAAAAAGAAATCGGTTCCGAGATGAACTTTATTCAAAGCGCAACGCTAACGTCGGTAGTTGAATCCCAAGCAAGTATCGGAAGGAGACCATGCAAACAATTGATTCGCATTATGACTGAAAAAAATTTATGGCGTCAGTATTGATGTTTGCTACAGATTTTTTGACGTAAACTTCGTCTAAGGGGAAGACTCAGATACATGGTTTAAAACGGAAATTTCCAAATTCGAGACTGTCACAAAAATTAGGATAGATTTCAAACGCTAGTAGCGTCTTTATCTTATTTTCGACATTTGCTTATCAATCGATTCGGAAACCCTCCAGCAATTTGCCAATTCTATTGATACTATTGATTATCATTAATGCTTAATTTTTTTCCAACACAAATATGATTTTGAAACAGTATCACCGGCGCGTGCTTACTCGCAATCTACATGCTGATACATTTACAGTTACATCAAACAACTGAAAACCGAAATACGCCACTCCAAAATTACGAGGTGACAATGTTAGAAAGAGACAAAAGATAGGAAAAATAACACGGTGTGTAGTGCCTCCCCGAGTCACAGAGCCACTTTCATTGATGGTAGCCGATCGTTAGTACTTCATATCAAATATCATATCATATCATAGCATATCAAAGAATATTGTGGCCAAATTTAATAAAATTTGGTCAACAAAAACCCCCCTGACAATAATAGAACAAAACCTGCCGAAGCCGTCGTTCCTCCTACATCATACAAGAAAATTTAAACTGAGCGCTGCTAATGTTAATGACGACGACCGCGCGACCCACACCATCGCCGGAATAAAATTTCCGGTAGGAGCTCCGCCGATGCCGAAGGTGGTACCACGGTCTGCTCTCCGCGACATCTCGAACGAAATGGCTCGCGCGCGCGGAAGAGCTGCTTTCTTGTAATCAATAAAGTTGAACCTGTAGCCACGCCCCTTTGGTGAGTGTGTGACGGTTACACAATATTTGCAGTCATACCGGCAACAAAGAGGCGGGACTAATGAGCCATCTTTATTGATTATAAGAAAACTGCTCTCCCACGCGCGTGGCCCATTCCAGTTCGAGACAGCAGCATGCACGGACGTGTTTTTGTTCGCGCATTTTGACGTAAACTACGTCTAAGGGGAAGCCTCCGATCTTCTTCTCCTTCTTATTGGCATTACATCCCCACACTGGGACAGAGCCGCCTCGCAGCTTAATGTTCGCTAAGCACTTCCACAGTTCTTAACTGCGAGGTTTCTAAGCCAGGTTACCATTTTTGCATTCGTATATCATGAGGCTAGCATGATGATACTTTTATGCCCAGGGAAGTCGAGACAATTCGAAAATTGCCTAGACCGGCACCGGGAATCGAACCCAGCCACCCTCAGCATGGTCTTGCTTTGTAGCCGCGCATCTTACCGCACAGGTAAGGAGGGCCCCGGGAAGCCTCGGATACAGGGTGCAAAATGAAAATTTCCAAATTGGGGACCGACACGAAATCATGTAAGATTTCAAACGGTAATGGCGACATTATCTTTCGACGGATTTTCGAGATTTTGTTATTAATAGATTCGGAAACTTTCCACCAATTTGCTAATTGTATTGTAAAACTATTCATTATCAACGGCAAACTATTGAAAATGTTATTTCTTTCCAAACCGGGTGAAAAATTCAAAAATAATCAATCCCGTTCATAAATCCCCAACACGGACATCAGATTGCAGTAAGGTACGGGCCTTTTGATCCACTGCTTCGTTTTTCCTGTGTATAAAAAGCCCCGTGTTTCGCGTGCGCGCGTCAGTTTCATTCTGGATTTCATGGAAAGCGGACCAAGGCGTCCAGAAGCGGTCCTAGCGACAACGGCTGTGGTGGTGCGGATGAAAATTTTTCGTTCGATAGTGGTGGCGGTCATGGCAACAGCAATACATCTGGCAATTAACGACGTGCGTAGAGCCGAATCATCAGATGGCTGTCGCGCAGTCCAGTAGTTGTTGTTGGCGAGGCACATAATTGGGAATGAATCGGATCTTTTCAGAACCACCATTATGTTTGGGGGAAAGGTTAAGTTGAAATAATTTGTCTATAGTGCAACCGCTAGGAACTAGAAAATTTTTCAGTGAAATATTCTAGCGTGATTCTGAGCTCAATTATATGATGTTTGTCTAGCACTTAACTACTCTTCTTGCTGTGGATTTAATTTTGAACAATGATTCAGTGATTGATAAGTGTTTGAGAAAGTTGATATAAGACAAACTTTTTTCATAGAACAAAGCATAATTGTTTGGTATCGGTAGAGGAATCATAGCATTAGTGCCGGTCCGAGCGCGCGTCAGAAGGAGAAGCTGCAAATATGTATTCGCATGGATGGCAATAAAACCTTAAACAAGTAGCAGGCTACCTACTAGAATTATAATCTTGATGGGAAATTTCACTTGACTGCTATCCACGCGAATAATTATCGGCAGCGTCTTTTTATAACGCGCGCTTGTGATTCTGCTACCGATGGAAAACAATCTGCCATCACCAAGCAATTAAGTTTTACTTTGAACAAAATTCATCTCGCCTCAACCTCAACACGTGACTTAAGTTGTGACTTTCTCTGATGGTAGCCAATCATTAGTACTTTAGACAAGAAAATTTAATCTGAGCGCGAACGACCGCATAAACCACACCATCGATGAGAATGAAATTTCCGGTAGCAGCTCCGCCGAAGCCGATGGTGGGACTACGATCTGCTTTTCGCGACATCTCGAACGAAATGGCCTGCGCGCGCGGAAGAGCTGCTTTCTTGTAATCAATAAAGTTAAACCTGTAGTCACGCCCCTTTGTCACCGGACAACAAAGAGGCGGGACTAATGGGCCATCTTTATTGATTATAAGAAAAGTGCTTTCCCCCGCGCGCGTGGCATTTCATTTGAAATATTGCGGAGAGCGGTCCCAGCATCGGTAGAGATGTCGCAAATTAATCGATTACTTTGATTAATCGATTATTTGTTGTGATAATCGATAAATTTTTAAATCGATTACTTCCCAACGATTTATCGATTCAATAATCGACAAGAATCGAGAGTAATCGATTAATCGGGATTTTACGACAACTATTAGATTTCGATTACTTCAATTAATCGATTCATCGTTATGATAATCGATTAAATTTGATTCGATTACTACTCAACGATGAATCGATTCAATAATCGTCAAGAATCGAGAGTAATCGATTAGTTACTAATCGATTAATCGAGATTTTACGACATCTCTAAGCATCGGCGGAGTTGCTGAGCAAATTTTATTCCAAATACATATGGGATATTGGAAAAGTCGGTTCTTCTCAGGGCTTCCATTCTATACAAAAGAAGATTGAGGCGCAAATTAACCGCTTGGAGACGCCATAAAGTTGCCTGGCGTCCGTATCAGAATCACGAGCGCGCGTCGGAGGGAGATGCTACAAATACGTATTCGCATGGATGGCTTCAGTGGCAGTCAAGTTTAATTCTTTCAAGATTCTTATTTGGTTTTGTTATTCCAGCCTATGGCGTGTGTCGTGTGGTCGTTAGTGATTCGAAATATGCATTATTGGGAATTAATCGATTCTTCTCATGGCCACCAAACATAGGAAGATTGAGGCGAGACGAATTTGTTCAAAGTACGACATCGTAGCAGAATTACGTTGCCGTTCGTAGCAGAATAACGAGCGCGTATTGTAGAGAGCTGCTGCAAATATGTATTCTTGCACTGGCACTAGATTCTTCATTTCACCAAACTGTTTTACGTAGTTTACGTCGGGCGGTCGTGTCTTGTACACAACCCTTATGATTTTTTATATATAAGATAAGAAAGATTCTCTCCAAATATGAGAGCAACGTTGAGGACCTTACATAAATTTATGATTGATTGATCAAATTGGTATTTAAACGATCCAGATCTATTGTGAAACTCATTTCATCATTATTTAAACAGCTAAAAGAAACATCCAATATCTACACATAATCATGTTATGTTAATATACATATTACACAACATCAAAACGGATGTTCAAATCGTACCTACCGAAGATAGAAGGACATCTTTTTAGCGTCGTTCATGAGTTTCCAGATAGGTATATTTTTCAATCTAAACCATTCGCATAACTGAAGGCCGTTCGCCGAAGCAAAACGAAGAAAAACAGGCAAAGGCAACCAACCCCATCAGATCCACTCGGTCTAGCACGGTCTAGTTTCCTCCGAAGGACGGCACGGGTTGACCTATCTTTCAGACTTTTACCTCCAGCTCCGTTCACTAATCTCTCGCCATCCACTCCGTGTACGTGACTACTACAATAGATTGGAAATATGTCGTACAACTGGAGAGGTAGAGTAAATATTAAATCGGCCCTAATGTTAATGGGGTTCGTTGAATGGATATTTCACTCAATTCAATAAAGTTTATGGCATGGAGCGGAGAGGAACGGAGAACCGCGGCTAACAGCTTTATTATGGAACAATCCGACGAGTCGAGAACCGTCATGTTATTAATTGGAAACAGATTCTGGAGAACGATGGGCAAGGGTTGAAATCACAGAACAGATGGAATACAAATTTCATCAGCTAACTCACTTTAAAACTTTCCATAGCGAAAATACAGAACCAGTAGAAAACTATAGTTGCTTTGCTGCCGTTCGAGGGAAGAACAACAGAATAAATGACTTGATTGCGTATCTGGTCTCGGTTGGAATGAATTGGATGGGATATGCCTCAGGAAAATCACAAACCATGGATGGTGTTTTCACCGAAGCTTGCGATTTCGCTTCAAATGTGTTTGCAGTTAGGCATAGTCTTCATGCATCAAAGTCTGAACGTGATGCTGCTGACGCTGAAACAGGCGAAGGTAAATAGGAACCAGCTTCCGGTGCGCTCCATTTTCATCATCGTTATAGGAGTTGATGGAGAAATGGGGAAACCACCGACTGTGGGCCAGAAATCTTTTCTAAGCAAAATAACGACAGCTCGAATCTAATGGTTTACGCAGATTACTAATTAGCATAAGCGTTTCCGCCATATTTCAGACTTGTTTTTGCACGAAGATTACGGTAGCTTAAGGGTTTTATGCTGTTATGCTTCAGATCGTTGATAAAGTAAAACTTAATGCTTTTGCTACTCATAACAATTTGAATTGCTTAATCCAAAAACATGTGAAATAAAAATCAAATAACGTTATATTGAAAAGATGGCGCTAAACGGTCGTGGCGTGGTCGAAGAAGGAAAGTATCTGAATGCTGGAAAACTTTCCAAAGAATATTTAGTAGGAGAGAACTGTTCTCAGTTACTGTTACAGTGCAAAACACATCGACGGAGCAAAATGCCTTAACTCATAAAACAGTCATATAATCTTTCGTAGGGCATTTATAAACGAATATTACCATTACAATTCAATATTAGTTATTCATTATCGAGTTGCAATGAAAAGATTGAGCAAAATTCCTTAATTTTCACTTAAATTTAACGATTTGCGATTCTTTCACCTCACCCATAAAATTCTCGATCAATCCGCAAAGATAAACAAACAACCATGCGTTCACCAATATTTCACATGCATTTAAATATTTTACACCAAAACACCATTCGGGCGTTTTGCATCAGGCCCATTTTCAAAACATATTTTTAATGCGTTAGAAAGTCACAAAAACCTCGTTCTTTTGAAATCATTATGAAATGTACCCTGGGGTCGCTTTTCACGCGTTTTGTTATTGTTCTTCTTCTTCTTCTTATTCTTCTTCTTCTTCTTCTTCTTCTTCTTCTTCTTCTTCTTCTTCTTCTTCTTCTTCTTCTTCTTCTTCTTCTTCTTCTTCTTCTTCTTCTTCTTCTTCTTCTTCTTCTTCTTCTTCTTGGCATTACATCCCCACACTGGGACAGAGCCGCCTCGCAGCTTAGTGTGCATTAAGCACTTCCACAGTTATTAACTGCGAGGTTTCTAAGCCAGGTTACCATTTTTGCAATCGTATATCATGAGGGCTAGCACGATGATACTTTTATGCCCAGGGAAGTCGAGACAATTTCCAATCCGCAAATTGCCTAGACCGGCACCGGGAATCGAACCCAGCCACCCTCAGCATGGTATTGCTTTGTAGCCACGCGTCTTACCGCACGGCTAAGGAGGCCCGGTTTGTTATTGCTTGTTACTAAATCGATCCCTCTCCGGACCACCATTTTATACAAAAGCGTGAGTTGATAGAACAAGAATTTTGTAAAACAGCGAAGTCGCGTCAAGTACGACACATTGAAGACGGCCTCACTGTTGAGGTCGGAAACTTCGGTAATTGAACCGAATTTTTTTCGGAATTCCAAAGGATTTTCAAAGGTATTAATTTTGTTTCCTACGGGATTTTTTTTATATTGTCCATAAGTACCAGAAAGGGTCGTTTGACCGAAAATCTTTCGGTGAAAAGCCATTTGGCCGAATAACACGTTAACCCTCTACATCCCAATTTTTATGACACTATTATGCTTTCTAAAACCAATCTGAGTACGTTTAGGAATATTCAATTTTTAATTTTCGATTTCATCAGTTTCACATTTTGATTTTTAATAATTTTGTTTTTTGAGTTTTTCATCCAATAAAATAATTTCTTTAATCTATTCATCTTTTTTTGTTTTTCAACACATTTAGTTTTAAAAATTGTAATTCAATGTTGACTCATTGCAGTTTTAAAAAAAAATCATAAGTGCGTTTTTATTTTCCGTGTAAGAAGTTGGGTAAGTATTTTAGAGTGTATCATTTATCACTATAGCCTTATATTGAATTGGGTTTGTTGTCAATTATGTCAATATATGTTTAAACTAGAATACAACTATTTCACTCGAGGCAATTTCCAAACCGAAGCCGGGATTCAAAACCAGCAACTCTCAGCATGGTCTTGCCACAAATTTTATAAGATTCACAAATGTTGGCGGCAGCGCTCACTTCTACTGACATTTGATTGATGATCGACAACACCTACGTTCTGTAATAGGTTTTAAATGGACCGAAGGTTGGCCATTCTTGATTGTACGGAAATAGAAAAGAATCACTGCGCATAAAACGAATTTGGTTCTTCTTCTTGTAAAAATACGCCCAAACCTATTCCAGGTAATGTCTAAAAGGTGGTAGGTCATTTGGCATAACGCCGTTTGTCATAATGCCGTTTGGCATAAAGGTCGTTTGGCATAACGGCCGTTTGTCATAATGGCCGTTTGGCATAATGGTCATTTGGCATAATAGATGTGTAATCATCAATTTCGAAACTTATGCATAATATGTTCAATTATTTATAATGTTTGACACTTTAACATTATAAGAGAGATGTTTTAAATTGATTTTTTCGAATTAAAGTTCAGATTCTATCAAATCACTTGATAGAAGGTACTTTGGTAGACTTTTTATTATCTGCCTATTTCACTCAAAATCTTTTTACCTCTGGATCAGCCAAAAGTCAAATCGCAAAATTGTAAGTGCTCAAGGGCAAAAACAATTTTACACAAAAAAGGCTATAAAAAGCAAATGAATTTATTTCTGCATGACATATATTCATCTCTTTAAAAACATACTTTGTGTATGCTTTTTCAAATAATTTTTGTCAGGCATAACACAAGGAAGAATATGTATGGTTCCTATTCTCAATATATGCAATATTCAGTTCTAGGAAAGGGAAGATATAGATCCTTCTTTCAAAGGACGCAATTTTCTTGGCGAAGGCAAGGGAAGATTTTATTCATTTGTTCAATTAAAGCATTTGCTCGGTTTAAGGCAGAAGAGGATATGATCCCTTCTTTCAAAAGATGCATCGTCCCGACAGTTACATACAGAATGGTGGTTCCATTTTTCAAAGGATACATTTGCCCAGCAGATGGGAAGTTAGATCTCTTCTTTCAGAGGATGGCAGAAGGACCAGTAGAAGGCAACCCAGCAAACCAGCAGTCGTATAAGGATGTCAAATTGAAATTATATAAATATCCAGATGGAGTTAGAATTATATAGAATGCAGTATGAAGTTGATTTAAATCGGATATGATAAGAATTTGTTATTTTATTATGATCTTCATGACGAAATCATATATAAGTTGACTGGATGTCAAGATGAAGTTATTTAACTTCTTACATAAATAAAGTTATAAATGAGGTTATTTCGAATCATTTTAAATCATATCATAAACTTTAAAAATATGAAGTAGATGGTGTATTCTACAATTGATGTGTTTTCCGTCGAAAATAAATTGTCATGTAGATACATGAAAACTTAATTCAAAGCACAATAATGTCCGCGTTGTTGTTCCACGCTAAAAACCAATAGTCCTTACGAGTTTGAGAACCAATAAGAAAACAGTCAGCGGTGTGTTTGTCCGAAGAGGCTTATTTTCAAAAAATCAGTATCTCTGAAACACTCACTACACGAAAGTATAGGTTTTCCTCTTTCACGTAGGTGCATTTTCAAAATGTTCTATCGGGGGTCATTTTTCCATACATTCTGGGAGGGATTCAATCGGTTATCATTTAAGATTTCTATGGAGTTTGTACCAAAAATAGTGAAAAAAATAAAAATTGTTCTAGATCCCCCGATAGAACATTTTAGTTTACCCACTATATGAAAGAGGAGAGCATATACTTTCACGTGGTGGGTGTTTCAGAGATACTGATTTTTGAAAAATAATATTTCCCCATAGACACACCGTGGTCATAAAGAATGAAATAAATATCCGAATCAAATTGCATAAAGATTATTTTGAATCATATATGAAGCAGTAAAAAAGCATTAAAAATGAAGTTATATGAAATCAGATTGAGTTACTAAATCACACTTTATGATGCGATGTGCAATTTTTTGTTCGCAATGTATATGTTCATGTGGCTTTGAGGATTGTTGGAAGACTGGCATCTCGAAGATCTTTGAATCGAATCTGGGCATGTCCGTTATTTCAAAATTTGTAAATGCAGAATAATTAGAAGAGAACATTATAAAAATTCATCATGGATCAGTGGATTTTTTTTGCCACAGTTGTTCAATTTACCTCATATTGCTGAAAAAAGCATATTGCCAAAAACATTTTTTTAGATATGGGTACTTAAGTTGTTAATGTTACAATGTTGAGTTATAAATTGATACATACGAAGTCATTAAAAACGATAAATATAGTTATAAACGAAGTTGTAAAAGGATCTTTTTACTTCGTATGAAATCATATATGTAGACAAGAAAATTTATTCCGCATGTACGGCCTCCAACTTTGTACGTATAGGTGGAATCTATGCATTTTATATGATCTTTTTTTTACCGAATAAGTATCCACTTAACTGGATTGCAAATGAGTTGTATGAACAGAATTGTTGGCTGGGAATAGATAATATGGTACCTTCTTCCAATTCAAGCATTTACTCGCTTAGAGGCAAGGGAAGATGAGATTCCTTCATTCAGAGGATGTATTTGCTCGGCAAAAGGAAAAAGACGACATAGTTCCTTTATTCAATTCAGGCATTTGCTCGGTTTGAAGCAAAGGAATATATGATCCCTTCATTCAGAAAATGTATTCGCCCGGCAGAAGTCAAGAGAGGAAATGGTGGCCCCGCTCCTGTACCCCGAATCTGTAGTTTTGGAGATAATAATGCCTTCTTTTGATGAACGCATTTGTCCAATATAAGGCAAACAGATGATAATGGTTTAAGGTGAACACAGGTAATAATGCCTTCTCTAGATGAACGCATTTGTCCGATATAAGGCGAACAGAGTTAATAATGCCTTCTTTTAATGAGCGCATTTGCCCGGTATAAGGCAAACGAAGTTAATAATGCCTTCTTTAGATGAACACCTTTTCCAGATATAAGGCGAACAGAGTTGGTAATACCTTCTTTTAATTAACGCATTTGCCCGGTATAAGGCGAACATAGGAGATAATGCCTTCTTTTAATGAACGCATTTACCCGATTTAAGGCAAACACAGGAGCTGATGCCTTTTTTACATTAACACATTTGCTCGGTTTAAAACGAACAGAGTTGAAAATGCTGTCTATTAAAAAACGCGTTTGCCCAGTATGAGGCGAACAGTACAGATAAAACCTCTTTAAATGATCACGTTTGCAAGGTATGACGAAACTATACCTGTTCCTTGCCATGGGGGGAACAACCATATTCGACGAACAGAAGAGATTTTCTCATTCTAGGGTCTTGTCGTCATGCCCTTCTTATAACCGGCAAATTTCAGAAGCAACTTTTTCTACCCCTTTATTTGAAATTCACACCCTTGCTTAAACAGTCTTCGAAGGTAGTTCATGATATGTAATGGGAGTTTTTGGACCGAGAACTATTCGTTCTATGCTGTTTTCAAACAGTTCGAGTTTAATTAAACGAATCGCAAGTCCAACACGGTGAACTTTGTAAAAGGATCGAAAAAAGAGTAAGGATCAACGATGAAAAAATCTCGTAAAAAATGTGTAATTTACTCTACTGGAGTCGCCCTAATATTTAATAAGTTGTAAAATAAGTATTAATCAATCACATTATATTATAAATAATTTTCCATTTTTCCATAAATTTTCACTGAAATAAACTATATACTTGAAATCAGGACTACTGGGGGTACTATGGCTCATTCTGGGTAGTGTCCCGGGGTAGTGGCATTCGGGGTAATGGCGTTCTGGGTAGTGGCCTTTGGAGTAATGCCATTATGGGTAATGGATATATGGGTAGTGTCATAGAGTCGAAATGGTTCCTTCCTTCAATTTCAGGAATTAGCTTGGTTTAAGACACGGGAAGATATTTCCTTTCTTTCGAAAGGTACATTTGCTCGGTAGACGGCATGATTTCTTTCTTCAATTGCCCTTACATGAAAAAAAACCAATGTCAATGGGTGCGTCAACATTTCAAATGGTCCCGTTTTGACAGGAAGCTTCTTCATTTTTAATTTGTCACGCCGTACAATTCCGTTCCCAATTATCATGTGTTGCCCATATGAAGGAACCCACGTAACTGAATTGCCCAACAAATCTTACTTATAAATCGCACAGCTAAACTAAAAATTATGCCAAATGACATTATTCCAAACGACCATTATGCCAAACGGTCGTTATGCCAAACGACCATTATGCCAAACGACTTCATGCCAAACGGCATTATGCCAAATGACTTTATGCCAAACGGGGTACAATTGTCTAAAAGTGGAAGCCATGATGCAGTCAGATGCCAAATCAATTACGCTTGGTGCAAAACCGAGAACAACGCATCATGTCCAGATAGTACATTAGAGGCCATTCGTATGATTTTTGAATTCTGAATGTTAAAATCGAATGTTCTAAGTTCTCCGCATTGTCCTGGAGTTCAGACTAATTGGTCTACCGGACCAAAAACGCTTGGTACAAAGCCGATAACAACGCATCAGACAGTACCATAGAGACCATGCGTATGATTTATGATTTCGAAATGTTCAGATCGGATGTTCTAAGTTCTCCGGATTGTGTTGGAGTTCAGCCCAACTGGTTGACCAGGTCAACTACTCGATGCGATGAATTGGCAAACGACAACAATAACGAATTAGGGATAAGTAAAAAATAGATTCTGTGTGGATTCTGTGCAGCAGAATACCACAGTAGATCACGGCACAGTAGCGGTTAAAAAACACAGAGTGCCTACCAAATAAATATACGAATAAAAAAAAATTTCATTTGTCCGTTTTGAACATTTGGCCGAAACGGTTATGAGGTCGAACATTACATGGCCAAAAACGTAATTTAGTCGAAAGTGATATATGGCAGAAAGGGACACATTGTTCGACCAAATGGCCATTTCGACAATTTCGACAAAACGGCCTTTTCAGTAAAACGACCTATTCAGCCAAACTAATTTATCGGGCTAGTGATCTTATCGGCCGAATCATATTCTGCCGTATGTCCATGTCGGACAAATAAGGTCAGATGGGTTTCGGTAAAACCATTAGTTCGGTCATATGACATATTCGGCCAAATAACTTTCGGCCTTATGGCCTTCGCCCAAATGGCTTTTGACCGAATAATTTTCGGCAGAATGGTCCTTCGCCGCTCAAAAATTTAATTTTGATTTTTTATTTTTTTTGGATTTCATTAATTCTCCTAGGAATTTTTTTTTTGGAATTTCCATGAGAAATTGGTTAGAAATTATACAGAAGATGTTCAAAATTTGCACGAGGTTTTTTCCAGAATTTCTACGGAATTTCCACAATCTTCTTAGTTTTTTATGGAAAGCTTTTAAAAATGTCAACGGGGAAATTATAAAGAAATCATTGATATTTTCACCTAAAATTTTCTGAAGTTTAAACGGGATGCTAGGGAGATATCAATCGGGAAATTCTGCGGACTTCCTCTAATTTGAGAGAAACATTATAGCTCAGTGGCGAGACAGATTTTAAACGACGACGCGCCGTCTCAAGAATGTTGGCGGTGGCGACGAGGCAGGGCGGCACACACTTTTAGCCGTAACGCTGCTTACAGCTTCAGCATATAATGAAGAAGCTCGAAAAAACACGCACCTCACACACATTGGCAAATAATTTATCATTTCAATTAATTTCCCGATGATGTATTTGATTAATTAAGCTAATTAATCAATTAAACGAGAGCCAGGTGGATTAATCTGATTTTTTCTTTAAAAATGACCATCTTGCGATTCGTTGGGAACATAATTACAAACCTTGCGAAAAAATTTTGTCCTAACCAAAAACAATATTTTTATGCAAACCGCCTTTTTTAAATCAATTTTTCAATGTAGTAGGCAATTTGGATATTATATCATATAATATTTAAATAATTTTATTCAAAAATTTGGCTGATTTGATTTTTTTTAAATTGTTGATTTTTTTTAAATAATTCAATTTTGGTCCGTAGATTATTTTGGAAAAACTAAGTAATGTAAGTAATGCAAAGTGGCTTTTTGTGACTAAGTCTACGTGTCCGGAATAGGGTGGCTCAAAAAACACTTTTACAAATTTTTTGATGGGCCGCCCTCTTATTCGGTTCTATGTGATGCCCTGATGCTCTGGACAAAATTTCAGCCAAATCGGTCAACGTTTAGGCGGTGCTAAACTCGTTGGAAGTTTATATGGAAAAATGTATGCAGAAACATCCAAAAACAGTGATTTGCAGTTGGACGGCACAATTTACGATCAAGAACAATGATACTCATTCAGTTTCTTTAGAAATAAATACAGAATGTTATGCTGAAAACCGCGAGAAGATTCGAGTTTATTAGGCAAAGATATTAGCATTTTACTGGAGTGTTGTAGGGGAGAATTTATTTCTTTTCAAAGGTAAAAGAAACGAAATTTGCTCAAACCCCACTTCAGAGAAATGCTAATAACTAAGCCGGGCAAACTCTAATCTTCTCGCGGTTTTCTGCATAACATTCTGTATTAAATTCTTCAAGATCTGAATGAGTATCATAGCTTTTCTTCGTAAGTTGTGCCGTCCTACTGCAATTCACAGTTTTTGGATGTTTCTACATACATTTTTCCATATAAACTTCCAATGAGTTTAGCACCGGCCAAACGTTGACCGATTTGGCTGAATTTTTGATAAGAAAATTATTTTGAGCTTTTTAGTGGAATGTTTTCACCTGTCATAAGACGAGTTTGAACAATCCCATTGAATTCCACCACTTAATTGTATCTTGACAGATACGTATTTCGACCTCAACAGTAAGGCCGTCTTCAGTGTCTTGTACTTGACTCGACTTGTCGAGTCGAGTCAAGTACAAGACACTGAAGACGGCCTTACTGTTGAGGTCGAAATACGTATCTGTCAGGATACAATTAAGTGGTGGAATTCAATGGGATTGTTCAAACTCGTCTTATGACAGCTGAATTTTTGTCCAAAGCATCAGGGCATCAAATAGAACCGAATAAGAGGGCGGCCCATCAAAAAATTTGAAAAAAAGTTTTTCCCATACTAATTTGAGCCACCCTAGTCCGGAATCCGGTAGAAAGTAGGATCTTTAAATTTAATTTGAAAAATGAGCAATACCAACCGCGACGGGAGCTAGTGGTATTTTGCCCATTCTTGTATAAGAAAAAAAGATTTACTTTTACTCGAATAAATAATACTTCTTGATGGAAGGCGTGGAGACCCTTAGTTGCATTCGACGGAGAATCCTACTCCATTGTTTCCTATTGTACATATATAGGCCAGACCAGATATGAGCTCCAAAGTCATTGTGAATATTATTTTTGCTATAATGCATGAGAAAGGTACTATTATTGCTGGGTAGATTAATCATGGTTTTTATCATGCAACATACAAATCAGAAACATATCCGCCATTATCGTACCCACAAGTGACCCACAGTGCAACTCTACTAATTTCCATTGTAACGGGTCAATGAGGTAAACATAAAAGATAAAGGATTGCGCTGCGGTGAACTTTCATTCGCTCATCATGTACCGCCTACGAAATTCTACTCCTCCATTGTATCCCTTTGCTACAGCATCTCAATCAAACAATGGATAAGTTCTAACAACATAAAAGCGATTTTATTTTTAAATGTGCTATCTGTTGACTTACGAATGAAGCTTTCTGTAATTAATTTAACACCTACCTTTTATTCTAAATAAATTATCAATGACGTGTTCTTATCATATTGTTATGATATGACGCACTATAAATCCTTCTTCCTCTTAGTAATATTTATTGGAATATCCATAAATTACGTCATATGGGGTAATGGGTTCAAGAAACAGGCCTTTAATAAACGAAATTTTCACACACAAATGCGTCGAAGGCAGGCTTCCAAAAATCTCACGCATACACGAATGAGACCGTGAGCGGTGCGACAGCTCGGCTCATTTATTTTTTGTTTCTGAGAGACGCAACAACAGAGCATACACAATTTTAGTTGTACAAGTGTGCTTTGTCGCATGCACTTCGTTTTCCGATGTGCCCCATGAAGTAAAGTCTCATCGCATCTCCAGCTCACCGTACTTAGTTTTGAGATAGCTGTGAGACAAGCACATGTACAATAGCGCATTGGGACAGCTCATGTGCTTGTCTATTTTGCTTCGTTATTTTCATTTCCGCATGGATACTACATCGATGAATGGGAGAATGTTGGTGTAGTATCAAGCGTACAGCACAAAATACGGTATGAGATCCGAGAGAACGCTGTTTTCAGAGGAAAAGTAGAAACACAGATTTAACACGGCCAGGTGCTCTTAAATGAATAATAGTCCCATGTTTGCATGATTTCTTATTTAAATGGGACTGTTATGAATGTATGGACAATATAGACGAATACAAGTAAAAATAAGAAGAAGACAACCAATGGTGTTAACTTTTACAGATCCCACGGTACACATAGGGGGATAATTTTAAAATGCTTATGATAAATTTTAGACAAAATGTAATTAAAATCTGATAAAATCTGAAGTACGTATTTACAAGTTTATTTCACTTTTAGTTTTTTTTTTCGGAAATGTATTTATAATATAGTTCTTACATTTGTCCTTATCGTACATCAATCAGATTTTAATTACATTTGGTCTAGAATTTCAATCAGAAATTCAATATGATGTTCCTTTGTTGTAATATTGACGAATTCGACGGGACATCCCTCCGGAGTTTGCCTTTGGTTGCTGCATTCGTTAGCGCATTTGATATGAAGGTAACATGGGGTTTGATGTTAAGTTAAGATGATCTACAAAAATGGCAAATGCCATGTTAAAGAACAATTCCACAGAACATTGTAGTACGATTAAATGAACTTTTATTTAGCTTTCGGCAGATTTATTCAGGGCTGGGTTGTGTACTTTGGAATTCATTGATTTCCTTAACGGTTGAACCGCGTTGGACTATAACAAAATTTCAATAGACCTTTTTACAAGTGGCTAAAATTATAGTATAAATTTCAATAGTGTTCAGAATTGTAGAAGGCTGTCACAAAAACATGGACAATATACATAGCCATAACACTAAACACAATTTATGTGTTACGGTTGTTTGAGGTTTTATATGAAGCTCTTCCAATAAAACATATTTTATTGAAGATTAGTAATACCCTAAAGTTCATTTGACAAGCTCAAACCAAAGATTATTTGACGAGTTTGTGATATCTAGGTAGGGGAACTGTTCCGTTTTCAATCTCACTGTCCATATATTCATCTCATCGCGAAACAAAGAAATACGGCACCAATTTCGTCGCTTCTTTTTGCTAACATGCATGCTCACTGCTGAAAAAAATCACAAAAATAATAAACAAATCAAATACCTTTCAATTGCTTTGTTTTTCGTAGGACCAATATCGGAGCTATGAGATGAAGTCCAGGAGCAGTAACCCTATTTACACTTCTCTCAATCAACGAAAACACTACCGAATGTTTGGGTCCGTCTCTGGTATACACGCATATCTGACATCTCCGTGGACTTGTATAGCTTAACATTCCAAACGCTTCTAGTAGGATACCGCAGAGTTCATTCCCGAAACGCGAAAACATGCCGCCATATTCTAACGCTTACTTTTACCAATCTATTCTAAAGGAGTAATGCTTGCAGAATTGGTAGGCTAGATTTATAGACAGACAAATCCGACCATAAGTTTCTACGTGAAGCAATGTATGTACGCTGCCCATACGGAAAGGGTTTACAGAAAATTTGATCAAATTAAATACCAAAGTAAATTGGGCAGCTGATCCAGTAGGGGAAATTGGACACACATGATCCCCACTTTTTGTTTCAAATATTTCTTGATGTAACATGCATAATTGTATGCGCTTTTATATGGACATGATAAGCAATTTTAATTTTTGAATAGCTAAAAAACATCATTGAAACTAGTTTTTCATGAAAGTTATGAAAATATTGATTTTTCAGAAAGATAGAAAATTTGGCATTTTCAAAACGTGCGGGAGACTTGATCCCCCTATAAGGAAATATCTTGATAAGAAGATTATGTGAGGCTTCCAGAGAAATGTATTTACTTGTCATAAGACGTTTGTTTGTACTATTCCATTTTATTCCACTACTTTAAGTAAAGATTATATTTATTGAACGGCTACTCAGTCTTGCAATTATTACAACGAGTTTTTTTTATTTACCCGACGTTTCGACACGAGGATTGTGTCTTTTTCAAGGGGAAAATATTTGTGTTGTTTTGTAAAGTAAAGAAACAGGGTGGCGACTACCTGAAAAAACTGGAATTATCAGGGAATTATTGTCAACCTGGAGAAATCAGAGAATTATCAGGGAAATCGATGAGCAATCAGGCAAGAGAAGATGAACGTGTTGTATTCAGATAGTTTCTTCCTAATTTCAAATAAAGAGTCAAATATACTCGTCTTAATGCAAGAATAAATAGGGCATGTGCCATAGAGCAATGAGCTACAGACAAGTTGTCAAACAACACGCCTTACAACTGAAGAAGAAGCATCCCGTAAAGTTTTCTATCGTTTAATATACCTTCTCTTTCAAGCGCAGTAGAAGGATAGAATTAGTTTCTGGTGGGCTTGGGCGAAGTTAAACTGGGGCTCTATGAGGCATGAGGTCCAACAAATTAAATATTTTTCTTAAATAATAATAATACGCAAGATTTTTGGATGACTTTTCAAATAAATTCCTGCAAGAATTCCCGTAGGAATTCCAATGGGAATTGTTTAGAGAATTCCCTAGAATTTATTTTAAAAATTCCCTCAGATTATTCTTTGAAAATTCCTCCAGAAATGTTTTCTGCAAGCCTACTTTATGAAATACTAGCAGACCCGACGAACTTCGTTTCGCCTAAAATTGATTTATTTTCTGATTAGATCTCGAGTTATGAAGAAATTGGTGTTTCATTTGTATGGGAGCCCCCCTTTCCAAAGCGGGGAGGGGTCTTGAACCATCTTAAGAACCTTCCCCGGCCCCAAAAACCTCCACATACAAATTTTCACGTCGATCGGTTCAGTACTTTCCGAGTCTATAAGGCACAGACAGACAGAAATTCATTTTTATGTATATAGATTTCGATCAATTTCGAAAAAAAATCGTCAAGGAATAATTCAGTAAGTTTCTCCAACGATTTCTTGATAAATTTCTCCAGAAATTCTTTTGGAAATTTCTTCTTCTTCTTCTTCTTCTTTTTATTGGCATTACATCCCTCACTGGGACATTACCGCCTCGCAGCTTAGTGTTCATTAAGCACTTCCACAATTATTAACTTGAGGTTTCTTAGCCAAGTTACCATTTTTGCAGGGAAGTCGATGATACTTTTATGCCCAGGGAAGTCGATAAAATTTCCAACCTTAAAATTTACTAGACCGAACCGAACCGAACCGCGAATCGAACCCAGCCACCCTCAGCATGGTCTTGCTTTATAGCCGCGCATCTTACCGCACGGCTAAGAAGGGCCCCCTTTCCTTTAGGTATTCTTCTAAAATTTCCTTATTGAATTCTTTTGGATTTTCGTTTTGGAATTCCATCAGATATTTCTACAGAAATACAGTATAAAATTCTACTAAAATTCCTTCAGGTTACCAAAGTTAATTTAATAATCCCTTCGGAAATTCATTTATAATTTCCTTCAGAAATTTCTCTAGAAATAATTTTCAACGGAATTACTCAAATAATTTCTAAACGAATTCTCAAAGACAATATTAAAAACAATTCCAAAGCAATGCCCTTTGTAAATTTTGCTGGAATTTACAAAGGAATGCCTAAAAATATTCCCGTAGGAATTTTTAAAGTAGCCTTTGAAAGAATCCTCAAAAGAATTTCCGAAGGAAATATTTAAAGGAATTCCTGGGAGAATTTCCAATGGAATTTAACTGGAAAAATAAAAAAAAATCAAAGTATTTTCTAGAGGGAATTTAAAATAAAATACTGTGTTGTACAAAAAACAACAGCGCGCGTGCTCGATTATTAAGAGATCTGTAGCTCTAGGCTACTCCCTCTCTAAGTGGTTTGAACTAAAATATACCGTGGTTTAAACTAGTTAATGGAGACAAGTATCTAGTATTATTATCCGATATGAGCATTGCAAGCGCATTGCAATAGTATTTTGTTTATATGTTGATTCAATTTTAAAAATGAAAAAAATCCAATTTTGATTTCGACAATTTAGAAGATTTTCCTACATTTCACGTTACTAAACCAACGCAAGATGGCCAAAAGGTTTTCAAATTTGCATCCTTATGGATTTACACGGCATTTCATATTTTAACTTAGTATTAAATGATGCTATCAATATGATACACCGCGCAGCTTCTGTAATGTTTCTAAAAGAGCGTTTGCATAAAATTCCACCATAGGAAACGCCGCAATGTTATCTCCTCGTAAGAATCGAGCAAGGTGCGGCATTTCCTTTGAAAGCGGGAAGGGGTTGGTGGGGAGCCGCGTGTAATTGTGGGCAAATATGTTATTATTATATGTAGGAGATATTGTCGGTTATTCAAACCATGCAATGGTGCCAATTACAGTTATAAAATTAAGGTTTAAGAATTACCATTCAGAGTAAATCTATTAGTATTTTCATGAACTAAGTGTTCACGTAGAGTGTGCTGTAGTAAAATGTTTCTATGCACTAAATATGTAATTGGAAATACAATAGTCAATGACACGCCAGACACCTTCGTTTTGGTTCAAATGATTGGATACACGACATTCACACACTAACGCTCTCGTTCGGTTCTCTTCCTTCTACTACAAAGCGAATTGACAAAGCTCATCAAAACAATACAAAGCTGGTACAGCAGTACAGCTCAAGGCAGCACATGTGACCGCCTCATGAGCTGTGTTTCATGATATGTCGCATGTGAAACAGTAGCATGATGCACACTCTTGGAAGAAAGCGATGCGTAAAGAAATCGCATAGCGCTCGGATTTGTCATGTACGTGAGATGCGACGGAGAGAAATATAGAGAGACCGTAAATGTCTCATCTCACCCACACGAACTAATTGTGATCGTGCGACAAATTTTGATGTGGCTCACGATGCGTAATGTGCGCTCTGGAAGCCTGGTCGAAGGCCATCTGGCATAATTACGTGAAATAATGTATGGATCCTATCTTCCTTGCACTATCCACTACAATTCATTTCACTGCATCCTCTATGGCAAGCATCCATAGCTGAAGCGCTGGTACGATGGTGTCGGCCCTTAGAGTAGTAGCAAATTTAGCAGAAAAGCTCTTGCTTGAAGTCAAACGCGAAAAGCGGCCCAGTTGTTGTGCTGCTGCCCATAGGTAGGTAGGGCATCAAGCCCTGTGTAAGAGAACGGAAGTATACCAGCGCACATGGAAATGATGACAACGATGATGATGGAGGCAGCGACTCGACTCGACACAAGCCCACCAGGAATCAGGCATGAAAGCATAACGAGCAGATAATTTTCATGAACTTCCGTAAGAGTAGGCACAAGTGAGGAAGGTTGAGTGCGGCTGTGTTTGAAGATTGTGCAGCTATGACTGATGTGGTAGCCAAAGTAAATTATTCACAGAGCGAAATTTAGCGCGCGATTCGGTGAATTTGATTACAGAACAAATCCATCTGGTGATTGGAAATTCTATTCGAATAGTAATGATTATGAAGGAAGAGGTGGTAGAAACTATCACATCATAACTTTTAAAAATGAGTTAGTACTATTTCATTTGGTTCCACTACTCCATAACTGAATTAAATGTGCACTTTCTGGAAAAGGTATACGTAGTGCGAAAAATCGGCCGAGGAACTTCTGAATAATTTCACTATAAAATGGGTTCCATGGAAATTCCCAATTCATTCCTGGAAATTAACTGGAAATTTTTACCCCTCTGAAATCCACAAAGTTTTCACTTTTTGAATTTGGAACAATTTTCTTTGAAAAAACCACGAAGAGTTTTCCGCGAATATTTATTATTCTTATAGGAAACATTTCGAGAACAATTCAACAATATTTCCCATTGATACACCCAACCGGCGGTTGTTAGATTTTCAAACAATTCTGTATAAGAATCTACCAAAACCTGTATAAGAACTGGGCATATGCGAAATTGTTAGATTCTTATACAAATATTGTAAGAAAAGCATACAAAATTGTTAGGTTCTTATACAATATTTGTATAAGAATCTAACAATTTCGCATATGCCCAGCTCTTATACAGGTTTTGGTAGATTCTTATACAGAATTGTTAGAAAATCTAACAACCGCCGGTTGGGTGTAATATCCTAACGAAATAGAGAATTCTCCGGGTAATTTGCGAAGAATTTCCACACATCTCAAACTCAAAAGGGTTTTTCAGATAAATTCAAAAGAATTTCCCGTTGAAATTAAAAATAATTTTCTGATAAGTTGAGAAGAATTTCTGGAGAAATCTGTCTAAAATTCATAAAAATTTCAAAAAGTCTGGAAATTCATAGAAATTTCTGGAGAAAAGCTGAAGAATAAATCGTGGAAGTTAAAAAAAAAACAGATTAATCCACTTAGCGGTAATGGTGCCTTTCTCAACCTTCGTAAGATATGTGCGCTCGAAAATAGATGAGCTAGGAGCTAGGAGTAAAATAGTGAAATGTCTGCGTCCGTTCTATGAAAATCGGATTATTTCAAGCAGGCCTGGGATTTGTCACCTTCATACAGAAAAACCATGCAACAAAACCAAAGAGAAAATAGTCACCTCAAACTGGACAACACAACCTAACCAACGTAGCTCGATGCAGCGTACTGCTGGTCTCTCGCTCCGACAAGACATTTTGAATCTTGTCACATACTTATTTTGTTACGATATATTTGTCGTGTGACGCTTTCCATCGCGACTAAGGTTTTGCACAAACAGACGGATTAGAATAGTTCTCGGGTACTTATTCAAAAGGACGTATGTGATTTTGTAAACAAAGATTGAAACGTCGATTTATCCGATCTGATGGCACTCCCACGCAAACCAACACCACCAACAGATAGCCGAAGGCTTCCCCTACCTGTCTGTGGTGATGGTTTGCGTGGGAGGGCTATCAGATTGGACAATTCGGCGTTTGAATCTTTGTTTACAAAATCACATACGTCCTTTTGAATAAGTACCCGAGAGTTGTCATGGTTATTGACAAAAAAGTTCGTCATGTCACCTTTGAATTTTGTCGCGACAAAAATTGTTGTCGTTGTGAGCAAAATGTTGTTATTATGAATTGATGACATAATGTGGGGAAACCACTGAAATGGTGTGGTTTCTGGGTTTTACAGCACTTGAAGTCGAGCTCATTATAGAAACGGCTAATATGTACGGCATAATAATAATGTGTCGAATTTTGGTGATTTTAGTCCAACTTCTCCTGTTTAACCAACTGCGTCATTCAATTACATATCTAAAATGTATGTTTAAAAATCACGAATGGTTTGAAATTATCTATATCCGGAAATCTTTTATGCGGGCCATTAACACTCGAGCACACAAGCTGTTGTATTTTGAACATCATAAACCAAAAAATCATAAGGGTTGTGTACAAGACACGACCGCCCGACGTAAACTACGTAAAACAGTTTGGTGAAATGAAGAATCTAGTGCCAGTGCAAGAATACATATTTGCAGCAGCTCTCTACAATACGCGCTCGTTATTCTGCTACGAACGGCAACGTAATTCTGCTACGATGTCGTACTTTGAACAAATTCGTCTCGCCTCAATCTTCCTATGTTTGGTGGCCATGAGAAGAATCGATTAATTCCCAATAATGCATATTTCGAATCACTAACGACCACACGACACACGCCATAGGCTGGAATAACAAAACCAAATAAGAATCTTGAAAGAATTAAACTTGACTGCCACTGAAGCCATCCATGCGAATACATATTTGTAGCATCTCCCTCCGACGCGCGCTCGTGATTCTGATACGGACGCCAGGCAACTTTATGGCGTCTCCAAGCGGTTAATTTGCGCCTCAATCTTCTTTTGTATAGAATGGAAGCCCTGAGAAGAACCGACTTTTCCAATATCCCATATGTATTTGGAATAAAATTTGCTCAGCAACTCCGCCGATGCTTAGAGATGTCGTAAAATCTCGATTAATCGATTAGTAACTAATCGATTACTCTCGATTCTTGACGATTATTGAATCGATTCATCGTTGAGTAGTAATCGAATCAAATTTAATCGATTATCATAACGATGAATCGATTAATTGAAGTAATCGAAATCTAATAGTTGTCGTAAAATCCCGATTAATCGATTACTCTCGATTCTTGTCGATTATTGAATCGATAAATCGTTGGGAAGTAATCGATTTAAAAATTTATCGATTATCACAACAAATAATCGATTAATCAAAGTAATCGATTAATTTGCGACATCTCTACCGATGCTGGGACCGCTCTCCGCAATATTTCAAATGAAATGCCACGCGCGCGGGGGAAAGCACTTTTCTTATAATCAATAAAGATGGCCCATTAGTCCCGCCTCTTTGTTGTCCGGTGACAAAGGGGCGTGACTACAGGTTTAACTTTATTGATTACAAGAAAGCAGCTCTTCCGCGCGCGCGGGCCATTTCGTTCGAGATGTCGCGAAAAGCAGATCGTAGTCCCACCATCGGCTTCGGCGGAGCTGCTACCGGAAATTTCATTCTCATCGATGGTGTGGTTTATGCGGTCGTTCGCGCTCAGATTAAATTTTCTTGTCTGTCTAGTACAATGATTGGCTACCATCAGAGAAAGTCACAACTTAAGTCACGTGTTGAGGCGAGATGAATTTTGTTCAAAGTAAAACTTAATTGCTTGGTGATGGCAGATTGTTTTCCATCGGTACCAAAATCACAAGCGCGCGTTATAAAAAGACGCTGCCGATAATTATTCGCGTGGATAGCAGTCAAGTGAAATTTCCCATCAAGATCATAATTCTAGTAGGTAGCCTGCTACTTGTTTAAGGTTTTATTGCCATCCATGCGAATACATATTTGCAGCTTCTCCTTCTGACGCGCGCTCGGACCGGCAGTAATGCTATGATTCCGCTACCGATACCAAACAATTATGCTTTGTTCTATGAAAAAAGTTTGTCTTATATCAACTTTCTCAAACACTTATCAATCACTGAATCATTGTTCAAAATTAAATCCACAGCAAGAAGAGTAGTTAAGTGCTAGACAAACATCATATAATTGAGCTCAGAATCACGCTAGAATATTTCACTGAAAAATTTTGCGGTTGCACTGTAGACAAATTATTTCAACTTAACCTTTCCCCCAAACATAATGGTGGTTCTGAAAAGATCCGATTCAATCCCAATTATGTGCCTCGCCAACAACAACTACTGGACTGCGCGACAGCCATCTGATGATTCGGCTCTACGCACGTCGTTAATTGCCAGATGTATTGCTGTTGCCACGACCGCCACCACTATCAAACGAAAAATTTTCATCCGCACCACCATAGCCGTTGTCGCTAGGACCGCTTCTGGACGCCTTGGTCCGCTTTCCATGAAATCCAGAATGAAACTGACGCGCGCACGCGAAACACGGGGCTTTTTATACACAGGAAAAACGAAGCAGTGGATCAAAAGGCCCGTACCTTACTGCAATCTGATGTCCGTGTTGGGGATTTATGAACGGGATTGATTATTTTTGAATTTTTCACCCGGTTTGGAAAGAAATAACATTTTCAATAGTTTGCCGTTGATAATGAATAGTTTTACAATACAATTAGCAAATTGGTGGAAAGTTTCCGAATCTATTAATAACAAAATCTCGAAAATCCGTCGAAAGATAATGTCGCCATTACCGTTTGAAATCTTACATGATTTCGTGTCGGTCCCCAATTTGGAAATTTTCATTTTGCACCCTGTATCCGAGGCTTCCCGGGGGCCCTCCTTACCCGTGCGGTAAGACGCGCGGCTACAAAGCAAGACCATGCTGAGGGTGGCTGGGTTCGATTCCCGGTGCCGGTCTAGGCAATTTTCGGATTGGATATTGTCTCGACTTCCCTGGGCATAAAAGTATCATCATGCTAGCCTCATGATATACGAATGTAAAAATGGTAACCTGGCTTAGAAACCTCGCAGTTAAGAACTGTGGAAGTGCTTAGCGAACACTAAGCTGCGAGGCGGCACTGTCCCAGTGTGGGGATGTAATGCCAATAAGAAGGAGAAGAAGATCCGAGGCTTCCCCTTAGACGTAGTTTACGTCAAAATGCGCGAACAAAAAACACGTCCGTACATGCTGCTGTCTCGAACTGGAATGGGCCACGCGCGCGTGGGAGAGCAGTTTTCTTATAATCAATAAAGATGGCTCATTAGTCCCGCCTCTTTGTTGCCGGTATGACTGCAAATATTGTGTAACCGTCACACACTTACCAAAGGGGCGTGGCTACAGGTTCAACTTTATTGATTACAAGAAAGCAGTTCTTCCGCGCGCGCGAGCCACTTCGTTCGAGATGTCACGGAGAGCAGACCGTGGTACCACCTTCGGCATCGGCGGAGCTCCTACTGGAAATTTTATTCCGGCGATGGTGTGGGTCGCGCGGTCGTCGTCATTAACATTAGCAGCGCTCAGTTTAAATTTTCTTGTATGATGTAGGAGGAACGACGGCTTCGGCAGGTTTTGTTCTATTATTGTCAGGGGGGTTTTTGTTGACCAAATTTTATTAAATTTGGCCACAATATTCTTTGATATGCTATGATATGATATGATATTTGATATGGAGTACTAACGATCGGCTACCATCAATGAAAGTGGCTCTGTGACTCGGGGAGGCACTACACACCGTGTTATTTTTCCTATCTTTTGTCTCTTTCTAACATTGTCACCTCGTAATTTTGGAGTGGCGTATTTCGGTTTTCAGTTGTTTGATGTAACTGTAAATGTATCAGCATGTAGATTGCGAGTAAGCACGCGCCGGTGATACTGTTTCAAAATCATATTTGTGTTGGAAAAAAATTAAGCATTAATGATAATCAATAGTATCCATAGAATTGGCAAATTGCTGGAGGGTTTCCAAATCGATTGATAAGCAAATGTCGAAAATAAGATAAAGACGCTACTAGCGTTTGAAATCTATCCTAATTTTTGTGACAGTCTCGAATTTGGAAATTTCCGTTTTAAACCATGTATCTGAGTCTTCCCCTTAGACGAAGTTTACGTCAAAAAATCTGTAGCAAACATCAATACTGACGCCATACATTTTTTTTCAGTCATAATGCGAATCAATTGTTTGCATGGTCTCCTTCCGATACTTGCTTGGGATTCAACTACCGACGTTAGCGTTGCGCTTTGAATAAAGTTCATCTCGGAACCGATTTCTTTTTCAATCAACAGGAAAAATACAAAATTAGTCTCGCGGGAAAACTTCATGTTGTGCCGACAACATCCAAATCGTTGCAAACGCCACATTAGTGAATAAATTGCTGTAGCAATCTTCCGATGGCAGCCTAAACTCGGACCGGCACTAATGCTATGTTTCCGCTACCGATGCCAAACAATTATGCTTTGTTCTATGAAAAAAGTTCGTCTAATATCAGCATTCTCAATCACTAAAATCATATAACTCCGAATTACGCTAGAAAATTTCACCGAAGAATTTTCCAGTTCCTAACGGTTGCACTATAGGAAAAATATTTCAACTTAACCTTCCTCCCAAATATAATGATGGTCCTGAAAAGAACCGATTAATTTCCACTTATGTGCCTTATTAACTGCAGCCACTGGGCTGCGCGACCGACATCCGATGATTCGGCTTATCGAACGCCGTTGATTGCCAGATCGGCCGAAGATGAGACACGGGTGAAAATGATGTGCTGCTGCTTCCACGACCGCCACCACCACTGACCGAAAAAATTTCATCCGCACCACCACACCGCTGAGACAGCCGTTATCACTGGGACCGCTTCTGGACGCCCTGGTCCGTTCGCCGTGACATCCAGAATGAAAATGACGCGCGCACGCGAAACACGGGGCGTTTTATACACAGGGAAAACGAAGCAGTGGATCAAAAGGCCCGTACCTTACTGCAATCTGATGTCCGTGTTGGGGATTTATGAACGGAATTGAATTTTTCACCCGATTTGGAAAGAAACAACATTTTCAATAGTTTAACGTTGATAATCAATAGTATCAATAGAATTGGCAAATTGCTGGAGAGTTTCTGAATCGATTGATAAGCAAATGTTGAAAATCCATCGAAAGATAAAGACGCTATTAGCGTTTGAAATCTATCCTAATTTCGTGACGGTCTCGAATTTGGAAATTTCGGTTTTACACCCTGTATCTGAGTCTTCCCCTTAGACGTAGTTTACGTCAAAACATATCACGCATCATAGCATGAACAAGCCCGCATGAGCGTTCACTTATTATGTAAGCACTTATGGAAGGAGTACTATCATTTTCTTACTCTCATATTTATATTGATAATATGTGAAATAATGTGTAAGAAAAAAAAATTACATTGGAGGGGGTTTTGAAAAATGCACCGTAATAAGTGTACGGCCCCACAACAGCGCGTGGCTAGCGATTAAAATTTAATACTCCGCCCAAGTTAACGTGCAGTAATTCCAATCAATCAAAAATGTATCGAATGTTCCTTAATTGCCCTTAATGTAGAATATACGCTTAAATAAATTTCCGTATTTCTCTTATACATAAAATATTGCAGTCAAATAACCGTCTATCAGGCAATTGCTACAAACGGTGTACCGGTTAAAATCTACTGACGTCGATATTTACGCGGACGATTGATTGTACTGCGTAAGTCAAAACCGGGTAAATTACAAAAACCGCGTAAAAATGACTTTATCAAAAATCGCTGTTTCGTATGCTCCGATTTTTTTTTCAAATCCACGTGAACAAAATCGGTTAAAAAACAGCATCAATGCAAACCCGCTTGAAAAGTACGAAAACTCCATAAACCGCGTGAAAAGCGAGCAAACTTGCGTTGCGTTAAATGGTTCAGTTATTCTACACTGGGGGATCTTTCTCTGTGCAAGAGACATTTGTTTTTTTTGTTTATGTATTATTATGTACGTAACAACGCAAAAATTGAATGTCTTATTTCTAAACAGAAAATCTGTCAAGAGAACAAAGAAATAATTAATTATAAAGTGCTCTTTTCAGTATGATATTTCAAATTTGTCCGCTGCTATTGGCGCTTTGATGTTGCATGAAGAAGAAGAAGCAGAAAGATGATAATCGAAAAAATCTCCACGGGAAACCATACGAAGAAGTTTTTAAAACTCTTCTCAAAAATTCTAGAAGCAATTTAATTAAAAACGGTAAGCAGTACGGAGTTGGACTTTTCTTATACTGTGTTTTAAGTGTAATATTATAAAATAAAATTTCGAATAGAAATATTGTGTTTATTATACAGTAGAAGAAAAGTCCAACCCCGTACTGCTTACCGTTTTTAATTAAATTGCTTTTAGAATGTTTGAGAAAAGTTTTAGAAGAAAGAGATTAGATTAGAGATTTTTTCGATTATCATCTTTATGCTTCTTCTTCTTCATGCGACATCAAAGCGCCAATTGCTCCTCCACGCAGATGGACAACCAGATGATGCGACATAACTTACTTTCGGGTCCAATAATGTTGTGTCGTCGTACAGAGCCGAAAATGTATGCGTTGTCGCACTTTTGTCGCAGATGTGTGCTCTAACAAGACATACGACAAAAGCAAATTGTCGCGGTTGGAAAAAGTTGTCATCTGGTCGTGGGGATCCAGTCGTGCGACGGAAAACTGGAAGTTGACAAGTTTTTTTTGACTGACCATGTTTTTATGTATCTTGTCAGGTGTCACTGACAAACGCGACAATTCCCAGGCCTGATTTCAAGCAATGATATGCTCATATGAATTTGGTGATAGTCCAATCTGTCAAATTCCTCGTCCAATCTAATTTCTTATGAGTAAATCGATTCAGGGTAAGTGCATTGAAAGTGAGCTAGACTTTTTTACGTGCTTTTTTATAACACAATATATTTTGGCCATTATTTCTGAGCCCATTGTCCGATCTGCCAAAAATTCAATAAGAAACAATAAGACAGGATTCCGCGTCGAATGCAACTTGTTGCGAGTGAATCGGTTGAGGGTAAGTGCATTTAAATTTAGTGAGTAGCCATCGACCAAGTAAGTGCAGTGCGTGTTTTGTTCGCCTAAAAAATAATAAAATATCTATTTGGTGTCGGTGGCTCATGCGCATGGTTGAAACAAGCGCGATCTTGAATAGTTTACAGTAGTCATCGAGCAAGCGAGTGCAGTGCGTGTTTAAGTCGTCGCGAAGTAGTTAAGATATCGAATCAGTCTTCGTTTTTATGTCATTATTAATATGGCGTCGATCAAATGAAATAATTAATCGCTTACCACGGCGATTTCCAATATATTCCGTTCCCAACCAACATACTATTCCTTACTCATGAAGATGAAGAGGATTCTTCGGTCTCTTGTAGCAATGAGTGTCGAACTAATTTTCCTCCCCTTATCCTAATTGACTGTGAGGACGTGACCGGCATCGTTATTGGTCTTAAATTAAAGAAACTCCGAAGCATGTACAGTGAGAATAGCTTTCTTGTCCCGAGAAAACTATTCAATTGATGAGTTGTGCATTATTTGTTGTTTCTCGGTCAATCACGACTAGCAACTACGATGGGTACAGTCAATCAAGTTTCTTCTTCTTCTTCTTCTTCTTATGTGGCTCTACATTCCAATTGAAACTTGGCCTGCTTTTCAACATATAATTATATTAGCATTTCCTCAGTTATTAATTCTATGCCCGTTATTGCATGAGTATGTATCTCGTGTGGCAAGTACAATGGATACACTATGCCCAGGGTGTCGAGAAAATTTCTAACCCGAAAACATTCCAGACTGGAACTCGCCATATCCGGATTGGCAATCCTACGCTTTTGCTAGCAAAGCAATTGGAGACCCCCACAGTCAATCAAGCTAATCTAAGCTGAGGGTAAGTGCATTAAAAGTGAGCTAGACGCGTTTTTTTATAACACAAAGTATTTTGGTCATAACTTCGGAGCCTATTGTCCAACCTGCCAAATTTTGTTTGTCAGTTTCTCTTGATTACTGACAAGGCAGATGGAAGCGAGAAGGATGAGTTGAAACCATCCTCTGGTTCACGGATACAGGGACCAATATTCGCTAAGACCTCATTCCCATGTTCCCGATGGACGTTCCGTACAATAAACTTATGGAAAACTGGCAAGGTTTTATTGAAAACTTCGAGATTGCCACATCGCTATCCACTTTCGCTGGGTCAGCAGACTAGGCAAAATTATTGTACTTGTTGTTTGGGAAGAACTTGCAGGACATTATAAGTGCAGTGGATCTGAAACCAAACTCTCGTGATCCACGACGCTACCCAAAGCTAGTCACGCGAATAAATAACTTCTCTAAGTCATTGACCGACACAGCAGCTGAAAATGAGGCGCTCCAAGTCATGCATCAAGCAGCGAGCGGGATCTACTGATGCATTCCATGCCAGACTGATTCAAAAGGTTCAAGTGTGTGGTTACAATACCGCCGACCAAGTCCGCTTTGCAACAGGTCAATACATGAAACTATCCTAAGCTAATATGTTACACGACGATAAAAATAAAAATAAAGTATTTACTTTTTAAAAAGTAACAGTAACATGAGGATGTGTGGTATACATTCACTTTAAATAGATATTAGACTTAGCCCAGCTTAGTATGGGGAGAAAAAAATATTGTCGAGTTTCACGGGGCACCCCCCAGGATTGTGTCTTTGGATGAGAAAATCAATCTCTTAGAATTTCAGCTCAATCGCTTGTTGCTTAAGCTGGCGCAATTGATTTAAAGTTTGTATGGGGATTTCAGCCAAAATATATACCAAAATACACCGCCGTCACTCATTTGTTCTGGAAATTGGTTCTGATTGCTTTATCGAGCTCAGAATTGCAAAAACGGCAGTTGGTATGCTACAGAACAATTACACAGAACGTTGTACGATGATTAAATGAACTTTTACTTAGCTTTCGGCTGATTTATTAGGAGCTGAATTGTGAATTTTTGGATTTATTGATGGAATCGTATCAACCGAAAACTATATGAACGTCAATTGAGCAATCAGAACCAATTTCCAGATCGAATGAGTGACGAAGGCGTAATTTCCTATATATTTTGGCTGAGATCCCCATAAAAACTTGAAATCAAATGCGCCAGTTTATGCAATAAGTGATTGAGCTGAAATTTTGAGAGATTGATTTTCTCACCCAAAGACACAATCCTGGGGGTGCCCCGTGGAATTCGACAACTTTTTGTTTCCAGGGTCCACGGTCTAATAGATATGATACCTATCGCTTATAGCATCCGACCACGTGTTGGCTTCACTCACGACGAGCACTCACAAAGCGACGACGGTTAACATCGAAGTAGGCGTTGCGCGTGATACGTGATGCCCAGCATTACTAACGCAACCGTCTACAAAAGCACACGCTTGGGTAAGTAATTCCCCGTCTTTTTGATACGACAGCAAATGGCATATTCCACAGATTCAAATTCATAGCAAAACTTATTTCAATTTTCAATTGGATTGGACAATAACAGCTTTGTTCATTGCAAGCTACTAATTTGCATTCGCTTCGGATGTAATTTCTGACGTTCATTTATCTATTTCATCGTTTAACTTCGAGTAACTTCGTGTTCTTCTGTCGTTATTATTTCAGTAAAACTCACTTGAAATTTAAGCTAGTTCGATGAGTTTGAAGTAGCTCAGGTTTTTTTTTGTCCTAATCTTTATTATAATAAATCATCTATCGGTTTCAGTGTTGGTGAAAACTTAAATTCTCAAATCTAATTTGAGATACAAATCAAGCACGAGTCAAATCCAATCAGATTCATAGATTCGTTCATGATTCGACTCGCGATTTGCATCATTGCACGATATTTATTGAATTAACTTTCTTCGCCTAGAACAATTCATAATGAAACCATATGTAATCAAAAAAGTACGCCTCGATTGTTTTTTGACCCTTTTTTGGAGCGAAACCATTTTTCCGCGAATGAGCGAAACTATGCGAAATCCTGACCGAAAAGCGAGTTGGCTCGCACAAGAGGCATCGATGAGAATTAAGTATGATTCTACCAACACTGGTCGGTTTTCGAGGAAAAAAACGAAATGGATCTCGTGAGAAAAGAGACTTAAATAGCTACGTAGTTGATTTTTGTTTAAAAAAAAACTCCCGAGTTAGTTAAAAAAAATGTTAAGTACATTTGAGCCGTTAGCCTAATTGCATAAAACAAAAACACTTTTCCTTTGAAAGTTAGAAAAGTGAATCGTGTAAACAGTAGGAATTAGATGTGAATATGTACATTATGTGGAAGATTATGATTTGAAAAATGTATTGGAGGAAACTACTTTCCTTCGATGGGACTCGAACTCACGATCCTCAGTACGCTAGACTGGTGCTTTTAACCAACTAAGCTACGAAAGACCTCTGTCGGCCTTCGCAACTTAGCGGCTACTAAATGAACCCAAGATTCCCAAACCCGAGCAGCACATATGTGGCATAGAGGTTTCTGCAATCAATATATAACTGAATTTGGTTACATTTGAGTTGCAGCAATCAAATCAGTCCGACTTGTGCTGCTAGGGAATTGAACGCATAGTCGGTAGTGTGGCAAACACACCTTTAACCGGGTAAACGTGTTTATTTAAAAAAGGCATTACTCAATTACTCCTTCAACAGGACTTGGACCCCATATGTCCTCCAGCAGCTGAAAGAGTGGGGATTTTCCGGCAACCTCCTTGCTTTTGTCCGAAATTTCCTCACAGAGCGCTCTTAACAATTCATAATTGGTAATCAAAGTTCAAGGACCTTTGCAGAGAAAACAGAGATCCGTTCTAGCCGTCACGTTGTTCCTCGTATCTATAAACGGGGTATTTTGTATATATATATTAGACTGGCCCAGGAAACAAAAAGTTGTCTAATTCCACGGGGCACCCCCAGGATTGTGTCTTTGGGTGAGAAAATCAATCTTTGAAAATTTCAGCTCAATCGCTTGTTGCATAAGCTGGCGCATTTGATTTGAAGTTTGTATGGGGATTTCAGCCAAAATGAATAGGAAAATACACCTCCGTCACTCATTCGATTTGGAAATTGGTTCTGGGGGGTGCCCCGTGTAATTCGACAACATTTTTTTCTCCCCATAGTAATCTGGGCCAGTCTATATTATATATATATATATATATATATATATATATATATATATATATATATAAGTTAAACGCGAACTCGACTCATCACCCAATTCAATCAACGTAGCAACACCACGCTCACAATCAACGACGCATGCGAACATCGGAACTGCTAAATCAGCAGTTATCAAAACCACCAGTTCAGCAACATCGATCGCGGCGGACCACGCGATATCCGGACCATTGCTGCTAGGCGCTAGGTCAGCACATTTAGGGACCAAGTCAGGGCTCTTTGTATCTAGCAAGTAAGAGACTGAATCAATATAGTTTTTATTCTCGATACGAACAGTCGAGTGGCGCAGTCGGAAGCAATCTTTTTTAAAAACCCGAATTCCCGTCCAAATGTTTTAACTGGCGCAGTGCGGTAGGATACCGTAAAAGTGTTAAGTGAGTTTTTCCGGGTTGAAACCCTTCCGCGAGTGAACATCGTTGAATTGTGTTAAACTTCGAAACACGACGGGAACCAGCGTTACCCCAGGAGGCAGAATAGCATCCACCACGATCGGCGACGAGCGAACATCGTAGCAGATTTCCACCCACCAACGGTTAGCGAAGAGCGCATATCGGAGCGAGCCAATAAATCGTAAGTAATAGCGTTTAAGTTCATTCAAAGTTTAAAATTGATAATTCATAGTGTTAACAAATAATAATCGAAATCTAACAGTGTTAAAAAGTGTTATCGAAGTGAATAGTGATTAGTTAGGATGGCACATTTGGATAACAGGCGTGATTTAATTGCAGCGGAGAATGAAGCTCTGCAAGAGCAGTTGGCTAACGCCGCCGCTCAAATTGAAGAGCAGGGAAGACAGTTGCTTATTATGCAAGATCAAATCGCTGATGAGCAAAGACAAATTAATGAAAGGGATCGAGAAATCGCCCTACTGCAACAACAGCCGATTCCTGTTGTACCGAATAACGATATTGATTCAATTTTGAAACAGATGCAGAGTCCACAGATTATTAGGGACATGCCATGTTTTACGGGAGATCCAGTGAAACTGAACACTTTTATTAAGGCCGTTGATAGGTTGATGCCAACCTTAGAAAGGGCTAGAGGCACCGCAGTTTTCGATGTATGGATGCAATCCATCCGTGCAAAGATAACACAAGAGGCTGATGCAGTGTTGGAGTTGTATGGGACTGATACCGAATGGGACGATATCAAAAACACTCTGACGACGCATTTAGGCGATAAGCGAGACGAAATTTCGCTTACACGCGATTTGTTTAAATTAACTCAAACTAATTGCGTTCAAGAATTTTATGGAAATGTTTCACATGCAGTTTCTTTACTAGTGAACTTATTAAATCTAAATGAACCCAATCCAGTAGTAGTGTCAGCAAAGAAAATTTTCTATCAAGAACTAGGTTTAAAGGTTTTCCTCTCCGGGCTTAAAGAACCGCTAGGACCTATCATTCGTGCTCAATCCCCAAAAACACTGAAAGAAGCTCTGAGGCTTTGCCTAGAAGAAGGAAACTACAACTATGTGAAAAATCATCTTAGGGCACCTCCACCACCTCCAGTTCCTGCCAAACCATCCTACAATATTCCTAAACCATTACAGTTTCCTACGTCGAATCAACTACGACTACTTCAATATCCAAACCATTCCAATTTCCGTATCTTCAAAATCAAAGACCACCTCTATCTAACCACCAAATAAAACCATTCATATATCCACAGCAACAAAAACCATTCAATTTTTCCCCACAAATAAGACCAATGCAGTTTCCACAACAGCAAAAGGCCATTCCAATTTCATCCACCCCAACGTTCATTCCAGTTTGGTCAACAACCACCCAGACAATTCCCTCAAATCCTAACTTTCCAAAGCAACCGAAACCCACACCAATGGAAATTGATCACTCAATTAGATCCAATCAAGTGAATTACTTAAACCGCCCAAATTATCATCTTGAAGAATATCTAGAACCAAATGCCATTTATGATGAATATTATCCTTACCAAATGTATGACGTATCTGAATATCCTGAACATGTTGAGATGAATAATTACACAGATAATAACAATGAAACTCCTGAAGCTGATAACCTTGATAGTGACAAATCTGTTTCAGTAGATGATCTAAATTTTCGGGAGCGAGTGGAAGGCGACTTAACGACTTAAATAACTTTATTCCTTATGTCGAAATGGATACTACTAAAGGTTTGTTGAAATTTCTCATAGACACAGGCGCTAATAAAAACTATGTTAGCCCCAAACACGTAAATCTTGAAAAATGTAGATTCACTGATCCAGCAAAAGTTCATAACATAAACGGTACCCATAATATTAATCAAATCGTCGAATTTAATCCTTTCTTTAAAATTCCCAACACTGAGAAATTGAAGTTTTATGTCTTCGATTTCCATCCCTTTTTTGACGGATTAATTGGGTACGAATCCTTACAACTTCTTAAAGCAGACATTCTTACTTCAACTTATGAAATAAGATTGCCTCACGGAATAATAAAAATGAAGCGCAGATACCCAGATGTAAAATCAGTTTATCTGAACGCGCACGAATCCAAACCAGTCAATCTCCCTACGCGAATTAACGGAGACTTTTTTCTGGAAAACGATTTGGTAGTTGCACCAAATGTGATTATTCACTCTGGACTTTATTCAACTAAAAACGAAAACGTTCAGGTATTAATCACGAATTACTCGAACGAAAGCAAAAGAATTGATTTAGATGAGAATATTATTCGTCCTCAAATCAATAATTTTGAAGCAAGAACACCATTTGAAGAAGCATCGAAACCGAGTATCAGTGAAAAATTACTAAAGCAGTTAAGAATCGACCATCTCAATCCAGATGAACGTGAGAAACTTCTGCAGGTGATTACAAAACATGAAAATGTATTTTTCATGAAAGGCACACATTTGTCGTTTACCAGTGCTATTAAACATTCCATTAAAACAAAAGATGATTTGCCGGTACATGCCAAATCATATCGCTATCCTTTTTGCCATAAAGAGGAAATCCAGCGACAAATTTCTGAACTTCTCGATCAAGGGATAATTCAACATTCGATAAGCCCTTGGACGTCTCCTGTATGGATCGTCCCAAAAAAATTGGACGCATCAGGTGAAAAGAAGTGGCGGCTAGTCATAGACTACCGCAAATTAAACGAAAAAACCATTGACGATCGGTACCCTATACCGAATATAACAGACGTCCTCGATAAATTAGGACGCTGCATGTATTTTACCACATTAGACTTGGCATCTGGTTTTCACCAGGTCGAAGTGGAAGAGAAAGACATTCCAAAAACAGCCTTTAGTGTCGAAAATGGGCACTATGAATTTTTGAGAATGCCTTTCGGTTTAAAGAACGCCCCATCAACTTTTCAACGGGTGATGGATAATGTTCTGCGAGAGCACATCGGTGTCACATGCCTCGTTTACATGGATGACATAATAGTTTTTTCAACTAGTCTAACTCAACATATTGACAATTTATCAAAAATCTTCGCCACTTTAGAAAAGCACAATCTGAAAATCCAACTGGACAAGAGCGAGTTCCTACAACGGGAAGTTGCATTCTTGGGTCATGTTGTAACTTCAGAAGGTGTAAAGCCTAATCCGGACAAAATTGCAACTATTCGAAATTGGCCAATACCGCAAAATGAGAAAAGAACTCCGAGGTTTTCTAGGCATCCTAGGATATTACCGGAAATTCATTCGAGATTTTGCCAAAATAGCAAAGCCATTAACAAATTGTCTAAGAAAAGGAGAAACAATTACTCATTCAAAAGAATTTGTAGCAGCCTTTGAACGATGTAAACAGATTCTATCGGGAAGTGATATTCTCCAATATCCCGACCTATCTAAACCCTTTTCTTTTGACGACGGACGCTTCAAACTTCGCCATTGGAGCAGTCCTTTCGCAAGGTCCTGTAGGAAGCGATAAACCAATAGCGTTTGCTTCTAGAACATTGAATAAGTCGGAGGAAAAATACTCCGCAATTGAAAAGAATTGTTAGCGGTAGTGTGGGCATGTAAATATTTTCGGCCATACCTTTATGGACGTAAATTTGTTTTATACACTGACCACAAGCCCCTAACTTATGGTTTGAATTTGAAGGACACCAATAATAGATTAGTTCATTGGCGTCTTTCACTTAGCGAGTTCGAATATGAGATAAAATACCGACCCGGGAAACAAAACACCGTAGCCGATAGTTTATCACGTATTCGCAACGAACTAAATATTAATGAAGAAGTCTCATCTGACGACATGAGCGCACACTCAGCAGACACAGATGACTCTGAGTTCATTAAATGCACAGAGCTACCCCTTAATTATTTCCATAACCAAATAATCCTTAAAGTAGGTCCTGATGAACCTGATACATACGAGCAGATATTTCCCAGAGTTTTTCGCCGAACAATAACTAAGTTGGTATTTGGCGTCCCCACTATCATACGAATATTCAAAGATCATATGGATTTGAGAAGGACAAACTGTATCCTTTGTCCTGAAAATTTAATGAATACAATACAAATAGTATATAAAAATTATTTCAGTAGATGCAAATCATTTAAAATCTTATTAACACAGAAAATACTAATTGATCTTAAAACACCTGAAGAACAAGGCCACATCATATCCAATACACACGAAACAGCTCACTGAGGTATTTGGGAAAATAAGCAGCAGATTTCGAAACGTTTCTATTTTCCAAAATGAAGTATAAAATTCAGCAATTTATTAAAATATGTGAAGTATGTAATGTCAACAAGTATGACAGACATCCATATAAAATTCGTCTAGGATGTACGCCTAATTCTAAAAACCATTCGAAATCATACATATTGACGTGTTCATTTCCAAATCCCTTAGATTTTTATCAGTAATAGACAAGTTCTCAAGATTTGGAATATTGATCCCAATTAAATCCAGAACCATAACCGATATGAGGAAAGGCATACTTAAACTATTTTCTATCTACGGAACACCAGGCCTTATTGTATGCGATAACGAACCCGCTTTAAAATCCGCTGAAATTAGAGGACTAACGAATAACCTAAATGTTCAGATGCATTTCGTACCCGCAAACCATAGTGAGAGCAATGGATTAGTCGAAAGATTTCACTCCACGTTGGCTGAAATCTTCCGATGTATTAAATCTCAATACGCTGATCTTACTAACAAAGAAATCTTCCTTATTGCTTGTACTTTGTACAACAATACGATTCACACAGCCACAGGTTTTAAACCGCGAGAGATATTTTTTGGGTTAAAAGACGGACACGAAAGGCCTCTTAACATTGATTTGATGCTAGAAGAGAAAAACAAATTCTACGACGAAGTAATTTTGGCAAATGAAAAACACAGAACAAAAATTTAGATTACCATAATAAACATCGAGAAGAACATCCTCATATCGAAGAAAATAAAACCATATTTAAAAGAATACAAGGTATCAAACGTAAACAAAGCGTAAATATCTACCGATCAGAGCATCAGAAGATAAAGGAAGAGTAATTATTGATGCCTCTGGACGAGAGATACATAAAGAAAACGTGAAACGAAACTAATGCTATTTTATTTTAGGAGGACACAATGGACAATACACGGCATATTTCATCTACATTTCTAAAATCCACACTCATCATCCTTTCATTACCACTCCTTCTTCATGCGCAAATAATCCAAATCCACGATATCACCAACAACGCAGGAGCGTTGATTCTTCAAAGGGGGGAGGGAAGAGTTATTACTGGATATAATAGATTACTACATACTATCGATTTCACACAGTTTGAAATATCTTTGTCATTCATTGAAAATGTTATAAGCCAATTCCAAAACAGTACAAGTGACTTTTCAGAAATTATCAAAATCAAGATTAGGGAAATAAAATTTCTTCTGAATACACTTCATATGAAACCTAGTAGAAACAAACGTTCCATTAATATGTTAGGAAGCGCGATTAAATTTGTTACCGGAAATTTAGATTCCGAAGATTTGCATATAATTAACTCAAAACTTGACGATTTAAGGAAAACAGGAAATAGCCTCATCAAGCAAAATAACAGACAAATTAGTATAAATTCCAAGTTCGAAAACAGAATCAATTTGATGCACCATGAAATTAAAAATCAACAAAATGTACTTCGTAAAATTCTAGGTCGAGACGATTACATTGTAACAGAAAATCAGAAAATTTTGACTATTTTCCAGTTAGATACTTTCTCTGAAACATTAAAATCTATTGAATATTCATTGATGCTTGCTAAAACAAATATTGTGAGTAACTTAATTCTTTCACCTAATGAAATGGAAACTATAGCACAGGAGATCAGAAAACAAGGATTAAAAGTGCATGACCTAGACGAGACCAGCAATTACCTGACGACAACTGTTCTTTTCATACAAAGGTTCTACCCTCATCATCAGTGTCAACATTCCGCAGCTACTACAAACGAAATTCAACAGAGTTATTATCGAACCATTACCTCTTGGCAACCGAACAATCAAACTAAAGTATAAAACAGCTTTTGTCAACCGAGACGAAATCATGGCCATCACATCGCAATGCAGGGAAAGCACCACAATGACGATATGCGAAAGGAGACAACTGGTAAACATCAGCGATGATCCTTGTGAAGCTCCACTCATCCGAGAGACACACGGTAAATGCAATTTCATGGAAAGATCCCCATCAACAGAAATCAGGACTGTATCCTCAGGCATGCTGCTGTTAACAACCGTTCACCAAGACGTACCTTTCAACAGCACCTGTGGAATAAGTTCCAGAAATTTAACCGGGATACATCTGATAACATTTCAAAATTGTTCATTATCTTTATCTATATATATAAAAACCAATCTATGTATGTATGTTCGCTAACTACTTCTGAACCACTTTGCCGATTTCAACCAAATTTGGTACACACATTCTCTATCCTCAGGAGAAGTTAACAAAGGGGTGGGATGGTCATTTGGAAAAGGGGGAGGGATGCTGGGATGGGTTTTGTTTAGAAAACGAACAATTCAGTGTAACTTTCAACTCCCAAGACCGATTTCAACCAAATTTTGTACACATATGCACTATGAGAAACGATCATATGGGTGGGTGATTTGGGAAAGGGGGAGAGATCTGGAGGGAGGGGTATTGTTCAGAAACGTAAGTAAGTTATGAACCCCTGGACCGATTTGAACCAGATTTGGTACACACATTCTCTATCCTAAGGCAAAGATAACAAAGGGGGTGGGATGGTCATTGGGGAAAAGGGATGGTACAGGGGGAGGGGTTGTCTTTGGAAAACGAGCAATTCAGTGTTACTCCCAACCCCCAGGACGGATATTAATCAAATTTTGTACACATGTTCACTATGAGGAGCGTATCATATAGGTGAAGGGAGGGGTATTGCTCAGAAAACGAGAAATTAAGTGTACCTTCTGAACGCCTGTACCGATTTCAATTAAATTTGGTACACACATTCTCTATCCTAAGGAGAAGATAACAAAGGGGGTGGAATAGTAATTGGGAAAAGAGTAAGGGTAAGGGGGAAGGGATTGTCTTTTAAAAACGAGCAATTCAGTGTAACTCTCAACTCCCAGGACCAATTCCAACCAGATTTGGATGTGTCTCTATTTTTGAAAGATGTTTATTGAAAAGGGCCATAGAAATCTATATAATATATATAACTCAATGTTTGTATGTTTGTGTGTATTCCAGCATAACTTCTGAACCACTTGGCCGGCTTCAACTAATTTTGGAATACACATTCTTTTTCTTAAGGAGATGACGACAGTTGTGGTAGGAATGCTCTTTGGAAAAGAGGGAGGATGTGTGGGGAGGAGTATTGTTCACTTATCGATCAGCTCAGTGTAACTTCTGTACCCATTGGAAAAATTTCAACCAAATTTGGAACCCACATTCTTTTTCTTAAGAAGACTAAGATAGGGGTTGGGGATGATATTTAGAAAACGGGAAGGTTGTGGGGGGACTGGCATTGTTCAGCTCTCAATCACCTCAGTGTAACTTCTGATCTCCCCTTAGCCGATTCCAGCTGAATTTATAATACACATTCTTCATATTAAGGAGACAACGATAGTGAGTTAAGGAGGGGAGGGTGTGGGGGAGTGGTATTGTTGAGTTATCGATCAACTCAACCCTTCATCGAAATCATGGTTTGCCCGGTGAAAAGCAATGATTCATGTGTTTCCTTCTAGATGGTGAATGTGATCCCTTCTTCAAAAATAGACGTTTGCCCGGAATAAGACATCGGTGTATGTTTTTCCTTCTTTAGAAATAGACGTTTACCCGGAATAGGACGATTTTGAGTTTGATCCCTTTTTCAAAATCAGTCAATGTTTTCAAATGAAATCTGCCTTCTTTTAATCAAATGATGAAGTTAATACTTGAAGTTAATAAGAAAACACAATTATCCTGTTGACCAATTGGTTTGATTGTGAAAACTGCGAATCAAACTGGCAATTCCGAGCAAGGCCGGGTACATACAGCTAGTACATTAATAACGAACTCTATGAAAACTACGAGTTTAGTTTTCACCAACCCATAGTTTTACCTTTACAATTGCTGAAAATCAAACCACAGCACATCGAAAGACACGTAAACATTTCTGAGCTACAAGAGCTCCATATTCAGAACAAACAGCACATGGAAACAGTGGAATGGAAACACAATCTAGGACTTGCATCGCTCAGCATAGCAGTTACATTCATAGTCGCATTTCTGGTCATTGGCACAATCAAAATTCAACAGTTCATCAAAACAATGCATTGCTCGGGACGAGCAATACTTAAGGGGAAGCGAACTCGACTCATCACCCAATTCAATCAACGTAGCAACACCACGCTCACAATCAACGACGCATGCGAACATCGGAACTGCTAAATCAGCAGTTATCAAAACCACCAGTTCAGCAACATCGATCGCGGCGGACCACGCGATATCCGGACCATTGCTGCTAGGCGCTAGGTCAGCACATTTAGGGACCAAGTCAGGGCTCTTTGTATCTAGCAAGTAAGAGACTGAATCAATATAGTTTTTATTCTCGATACGAACAGTCGAGTGGCGCAGTCGGAAGCAATCTTTTTTAAAAACCCGAATTCCCGTCCAAATGTTTTAACTTATATATATATATATATATATATATATATATATATATATATATATATATATATATATATATATATATATATATATATATATATATATATATATATATATATTGTATATGCCGACGATATTCTGCTGGTTGTCGTTGGCGACTCGGCCAAGAGTACGCGGATCAAAGCACAATCTGCAGCCAGTGCCGTCTTCCGTTGGACCAACTCGGTGGGCTTCACTATGACAGCCAGCAAATCTGTGCAAGGACACGTCTGCAGGTGGAGACATCAGCTGTCCGGACCGAGCCTTAAGTTGGGGGACCAGCCTATCCCCAACAAAAAAATTGTGAAAGTTCTCGGAGTCTCCATTGGCCGGAGCCTCTCGTTCCTACTGCCCTTCGCGAAGTTCAAATAAGTTGTCTAACCAGAGTCAACCTGTTTCGGACTTTGTGTAAGCCTCATCGAACCAACAACGGGAGGCTATCATTGATAGCCGCCTATTCTATGGCCTGGAACTGACCTGTATCACCGACCTAACCTTGTCGAAACTCTGTCACCGACTCTTTCGCCGCAGCCACCTCCGGAGAATATAGAATCCCTCTCCTCACTGAAAAGAATCCGTTCCTGGCCGGCGTCGGTCTCCCTCCATGAGCGCGAGTACACTGGCATGGAGCGAGGAGGTGGCACTCCTCAACAGCCACTAGCCTAACTCTATAAATAGGATGATATTTCAATGGCTCTAAGAAGGTCGTTGACCGAGCTCTTTAACAAAGATTTACCCAACCACGAACACCGGGACCGGTTTCACTGTGTCAAACAACCTCCCTGATATCTGCAGCATCTTTTCGGCCGAAGCAGCCGCGGCACTAATTGACACCCCCTATCCATCCAGGAAACCTATCCTCGCTTTGTCTGACTCTGCCAGCGTAATTTCCGCACTCTCCAGAGCGACGAGTCTAAGCACCCCTGAATCTAAAGTATCTTAGCGAGAATGCTCTCGAACGCGACATTCGCTTGGATTCCGGGGCATTGCGTAGTGCCTGTCAACATCACGGCCGATCTCCTTGCCGGAGTCGAATATCACAACCAGCGTTTTAGCTTAGTAGTCCCGTTAGGTGACGTAAAAACCTGAATAAAGAAAGCCGTACTAGAAAACTGAGAAAGGTCCTAGATTGCCACAACTTCCGGATACCTTCTGAAAATTAAGGGGACCACATCGGCATGGACAGACCTACCTAACCTTGATGAACAGCAAATCATCTCCTGGCTTCGGACCGGATATACGCGGCTCTCGCATAACTACGAAGGGAGCTCCTTTCATACAACCTGCAACGTCTGCGATGTTCTCAACACCGTCGAACATTATGTTTGTCGATGCAGGCTCTAAGGGAACCCACGGGATACCATCAGGGATGCACTATCCGACGGCGCTGCCAGCACCGCTGCCCTCATCTCTTTCTTAAAAGATGGAGGCTTATACAAACAAATTTAACGGCTTCACGAGCATCCCGAGGTCAATCTTGGGAGTGAGTTTCCACAACACGAGACTTTCGGGCTTTCCCACCCCTCCAGTGACCGGGCAGACGGGGAACCCCAACCCGGGTTCTAACTCCCTCGCAACATAAACCACCGATTCTAACAAGGTCAGCTGGGCCTTGGTCTTCCCCAAACCCATCACTGTAGCCTAACCTGCATAGCCATAAATTCCCTGGTTTTTTACTGCAGCAATGCAAGAACGAATATGCTGCTTTCAATCAATTTTCAAAGCTCTAAAGCTGATATTCTTGAAACTGCGATCGGATATATTTAAAAATTTACGGAATTTTATTTTCTTTCTGAATTTGGATGACCAGAGGAAATTAGAGGGCTGACCGCGACAATTGGAGCTCAAGATCGAGATCAAGCGATTTCAAGTACCTCCGGAGGGCAGCGCACTAAACGTCACCAGGACCTACCTGGTGACCTGTAGTTGAAGTATTTTAACTTTATTGTTTGTTATGTTACATCTTAGTTTCCCTTTTCGTCTCTCAGGGTTGGACCTGAGGGTACCATCCTGCCTCCTCCCACTGCCAAGTACCCCAAGCCTTGGTACTATCGACGAGTGAAAAACTTAAAATTAAAAAAATCATATAAATAAAGAATAGAAAAAATCAATCCCCCCTCTTCTTTGAAGGAATTTAGAATTCGTTTGCAGTCGCTGTCTTTGAACGTATCTGTCCGGAATTAGATTTTCTGAAAATAATCAGAATAAGGCGATAGAGTAGACACTTTCTTTTAAAGAACTAGGTTATCCGGAGTATTGCATTCAATAAATGAATGCATATGTTTGCATACGGAGTAGACGGTCGCTTCTTAAGGGCCTTTCGAAATGTTGTACAATGCTGTTAATGGCATTTCTATAAAACAGATTACTCCACATAACTCTAATTTTAGTTTGTATTCATAATGCTTCTATCTACGCCTTGATGGAAGAAAGATAAATGGAAGCATTTCAATCCACGGTATCCTTTTTTCCATATGAAGGATTTCAATCCTCTCTTTTTCCTCAATTCAAATAAATGTTACATTATTCGGGTTCTCATGTTATTCAGGTGAGTGTCATTCCGGTAAACGTTATTTTGTCGCTGTATTAGACGAATGTAATAAACTAAACAAAGCAAGACCATGCTGAGGGTGGCTGGGTTCGATTCCCGGTGCCGGTCTAGGCAATTTTCCCGGGCATAAAAGTATCATCGTGTTAGCCTCATGATATACGAATGCAAAAATGGAAAACTGGCTTAGAAACCTCGCAGTTGATAACTGTGGAAGTGCTTAATGAACACTAAGCTGCGAGGCGGCTCTGTTCCAGAGTGTAATACCAATAAGAAGAAGAAGAAATAAACTATTCAGTGATGTGATATTAGATGAGCTCTTTACACATGTTTCGATTGCAATATGCATTTATGTGCTTCCACAGGTTGTGAGAAAACTTTAATTTCTAATCTAAACCAACCTACAAACATCAGATTTAACCTCTAACTTATTAGTAGAGATTAATCTTCTTTGGAAATATAATATTTCTATTTTGTATGCATAGAAATTTAGATTTTCATACTCTTCTAATTTGAATTCCAATTTATTCACCCCCACACCCATAATTGAAACATCCTTTGCAACACTGAATTAAACCCCCCTGCAATCGCATTATGTCTGGAAAAGATGATGGAGATAAATAGCGCCCGACGATCGACTCTAGCCTCCATCCAGTTTGAGCCTTTGTGGATGAATTTTAATTTATTGCATTTAGCACACAAGTGCTCTCCAATGCAGCTCGTTAAACCCATCCGCTCGAGGGACAAGAGGCGAGCACTTGAACTAGAATTCGTCCCAGTTCGCCACCACTCGAGCCTATCCGGGTCCGCAGTGCAATGCAGTACACAGCAATAACGTATCGTCGATGGTTGGATGCTTCAAATATTCTCCCCAACAGCCTCCGGCAATGACACTGCTCCACATTTCCACGCTTTCCGGATTATCCATTAAAGCTCACATCGAGCCAAACGATGATTTGATTTATTTATAGCCTTTAATGCTTCTATCTTGATCTGTCACTCCCCATGCACAACACGTTCGGTTCTGTAGGTATTCCTGCCGCAAAGCCACAAACCTATACACAATCAAACACAGATGTACATCGGTACAAATAATTCCCTCCGGTGGGACACAATTCGAAATATCCGAAAACTGCTGCTGAAGACACTTAAATTTCCATCCCTTCACTCTTCTTTCCTTTCTATCTTCCAGAACACAAAACTCTAGTCTACAAAGACCAAATTGGCTCCAACTCCCACGAGTGTTCTCGAGATTTACTTCTCCAGCTCAAATAACCATTAAATTGAAGCTTTAAAGCAGTACCACTTGTCCACTCCGAGGAAAGAATGGCCTCTATCGCAACCCTTCCCACCCCCGGCCCTAACCAATCTCCACGAGCGCGGATTGATGTCAACCGAATAACTCTGTGTCCCTCTTGCAACTAAACAAGAAAATCATCTTCCAAGCAGCCAAGAAAGCGCCATCCCAAAAGCTCTCCCATCGAATGAATTTCCACTCTCATCGCTCTCTCATCATCCGTACACTTCACTTCGGAAAAAAAAACAAGCGGCAAATCCAAACAATCCCACAGCATCCACCGCACGTCCCCATCCAGCGGCCCCATTTCTATTTGTTTCATTAATTATGTACGAGGTGCATTCCCAGCACCAGCACAGCATCCAGAACGGATGCCACGAGGACACGAAATCAGCTGGGTCGCAATATCCCGCGGACATGCGCAAATCGAGCTCCAATGCGAAGGGGAAAATCAGCAACACGTGGTTGTTGGCGGGCTTTTCGCATTTATTCGTAAACAACATCTGATACCTACCATGCTGGGCTGATGAAACAACTCGCTGGAAGTTGGATGTTTGAATGGATGCCTTTTTCAACTGGCTCTAATTCTAATTATGATTGAGTCATAAATCATTGGCACTGCAAAGATATATAAAAGTTAGCATTTCCGTTGAGGCCAAATAACTCAGGAACGGATGGACCGATTCTCAAGATTTCCTCACTGATCAATTCACCTTGGGATCAACTGTGTTTATGTATACAAAAAGTTTGCAAATTTGACGGTAAAATTGAAAAATTGTCAGAATACAATATTAGGGCGAGTTGGGAGAAAACCCTTCGTGGCCGTGCGGTTAACGACGTCAATCGTCTAAACGCATGTGCTATGGAGTGTGGGTTCGATTCCCGCCCCGGTAAGGAGAAAACTTTTCGTAAAGCGAAAAGTTCTCCACTGGTCCACTGGGTGTTGTGTAAATGTCCTTGTCCGTTGTCTCATGCTAGATGTTAAGTGTTCAGTCTGTGCGACCTCTGGTCGAAGACGGTGATCCTGTCTTTTTAAAAAAATGCGACGCTGCAATGAACTCAGCATGACAGCTCTGCCCATGATTCCATAGTTGACGTAACAACCATTGCATTGCACTTTCGCATCTATTTCGAATAATTTAGGGACAAACATAGCAAATTTAAAACATTTCAACCCGTAAGCACTTAAATGAGGCTTGGAACAAGCAACGTATCGATGTTGCAGCGGTTGAATTATTCTAGTAAACGCGTAATAAATGAAATTCGCTGAAATTTCGAATGGTTGATACGTCAACTATGAGATCATGGGCAGAGCTAGTCTTCACTGTAAACCCGGCAATACTCTTTAAAGAGTAAAAATCACCCCTTATTTGTTTTTTTCATATAATGCGTATTTTATGCCCATTTACAAGTTCCAGGTTTTTACCCATTAATGGGTGAAAAACGAGTTGAGCTTTGCAAACAAGTTTCCGTAAATCAGCTTTGCAAACAAGTTTCCGTAAATCAGCCTTTGTCATGCATCATTCCCAGCAGCAGCGGCATCAACACTTCGAATTCAACGGACTTCTTCGGAAGGTGTGCAAAAGTGGGACAGGCGATCGACTCGGTCCGGTGGGGTTATCCTATAACAACACTGATGAGGGCAGGACAATCTGTTTCAAGATGACAGATTGAGAATAAGCATCCGAAGAATACGATTGTTTGGTCTTCCCGCCTCAACAAGGATCGAGTCTTGCTCGAGGAATCGAGCAAATTTCCCTTGAAAATTTGGATCGGAAGCAACAAACAATTTGCATTTATGAAATACATGGAGGAAGAATGGTGAGAGCTTTCGATTTTCATTTATTAAATACAAATTAAACAATCTAACCTATTTTAGCTCACGAACGCAATCAAAGATGGTTCTATATGTTCATATATGAACTTCGGAAAGGTGTCGATTCCGGGATTGGTCTCAGAGGAAGCCGCTGTAGATGTTCTTTATATCCCCGATGAGGCTGGCAAAACCCATATAGATATATAATATCGATCTAAATAGTACACTAACAGGTGAACAGATTGTAACGCGGTGTGGATTTTTTGGAATAATTTTATTGGATTTGCTTAAAGCTTCAGACGTTTTTATTTTTTTAAGCAAAATCATTTGTAAATATATTATGAAATTAAATTATTATTTTTAATTAATAAATAGCTTTGACGTTTTTATCCTTTTAAGTAAAATATCATTGAAATGAGTTGAAGCTTAATTATTAGTAATAAATTATTTTATGCTTTATTTTTTGTTGTTGTAATTATTAGATTATTTGAATTTAATTAGCTTTGGACGTTTTTCTCTTTTTAAGCAAAATAATGCTTGAAGTCGTCAAGTCGGCTTGACGATTCACAGTCCAAAGCGAGACCATAATATTATCAGTATTTGCCCGACTATTTGACTGTCTTGGGTGAGGAAATATTTCGAGCGGTTTGCGTCTCGGCTAAGCAAAGTGGTATACTGTTTCAGTGAGTGCAGTAATGGCTCCTGAAACTAGATAGCTCTTTTTCAACCATTTGCTCGATCCTGGGAAGGCGCCAAATTGATATCGCCATTTGAATCTTTATACATAACCAGCAATTGTCCTTCAAGGTTTCTTGAAGGTAGAAATCCTTAAGCTCGTGCATTTTCGCTCGCACTAGAGGAAGAGAAGTATCGCGGTTTCCAAGTTCCGAACAATTTAAGTTTTCTACAAAGTGAAACGTGTTCCTTCAAAGTTTGCAGAAGATAGCTGCTTATTTCGGTCAGTGCGTCTGACACTTTCGCGATTCTCTCCATTTGTCGGAGTAGATATAGAGACAGAAAAAGCGCGTAGGCGCTTTTTTTGTACGGGCTGGAATTGTGTAACGACCAGCGGAGTCGAATTGGGGTTCCGTCCTTTTTGCTGTGGGTCGCAGTGCGACCAGAATTGAGCTTGTGTGTCCGCTAAGGCCCGCCTTCCGAGGTTGTCAAACGGAGGGGAGTGTAGTTCGTTTAGATAGTCGAGCGAAACTAGCCCGACAGTCGCCTAAAACTGTCGATAAGACCACCATTACGCTACAACCCCCCTGGTGGTCAGGTGTCGAGAGCGCGGTTCCCGTACGGCGCACATTATCGTACGTTGAACAGAACCCGAACCGAGAATTAGTAGCTTTCTTTTAGTCCTCGCCCCGTTTATCGGAAAAATACGTGAAGCCGGGTCGTAAGGCAAAGTGGGCTACTAGTTCGAGGGGACGGTTATTCCGGACGCTCTCGACGGTTTCAAATCGGAAGCCTTCCGTCCAGCCGCCACTCCTCCGCACCTATAGTTCGGTCATTTTGACACAAGCTAACGCCGCCATCGTGTGGAGCATCGAACGCCCACTGGCAAGCCGCCGGTACCACGATGTCATCGCAACAACTGCGTCACCAGCACCGCCGGAAGAACCGTCGTCTTCGGCACACCGCCGGAAGAACCTTCGTCTTCGGCACACCGCCGGAAGAACCTTCGTCTTCGGCACACCGCCGGAAGAACCTTCGTCTTCGGCACACCGCCGGAAGAACCTCCGTCTTGGGCACACCGCCGGAAAACCTTCGTCTTCGGCGTCCCGCCGGAAAACATCGTCTTCGGCACCCTGCCGGAAAGCCCTCCGTCTTCGGCACCCGCCGGAACCCGTCATCGCTACTAAAAATCCTGCGCAGGTACGTGGAAACTTGAATAATCATGGCCATGAATTAGTTTCCCCCTAGCTAGTACAAAATCCCGTCCAACCCGAATGAAGTCATTATAATAAATTTGTTGAATTTGAAGCTCTGAGAGTCAATTGATTTTGTTTCGGCAGTTCCGTGAGAACCTGCTGTTCTCTTTTACGTTTCCGTTATTTCGTTGGTAGATTGCATCTCAGACTTCGATTCCTCTTTTGATTTTGCGTTTATTGTTGAGCGAGCTTAAGTGATTACAAGGGTAATCAGGGCAAGGGATTTAGGGTGGTTTTCCAGGTAACAGCGGGTGATTTTGAAAATTCAGCCAGCAACCGTTCGAGGATTTCCCCTGAGGAATTGTCTCAAAAATAGTCGGGCAAGTCAACAGACTGGTGGTCTCTCGTACGCGAGAGTGGCGCTAAAGCCACCAAAGTTTAAATAATTCCCTCAGACGATTTGCGAACGGTTACAAGATAACGATGGTATGCGACCCGGTGAGGCAGACAGGCGAACATGGAGTTTTAAAATCGCTTAATTAGTATTGAAATAAAATAGGAACTATTACATTGACCCAACCATGAACCCCCTGTAATGTGACTTTTGTATGGTAAATTTCCTAAAAATCAAATTTCAAATGATTTCTTAAAGCAAGTGTAAAAAATACCGATTTATGCGAAAACAATTTTTCTGATAATGGATAAAAAATACCCCTGAATTTGACGTATAGGCCTCTTACTCATTAATGAGTAAACGATGTTTACTCTTTTAATGAGTTGAAATATTTAACTTCATAGTGGGTGCTTTTTTACCCATTAAGGATTTTGCTGGCACAGTGTTATAATATATTATATTAAAATGAGTTTACATTTCCTTTGAGGCAATATAACTCACGAACGGATAGACCGATTTGCAAGATTTCCTCACTAATCGGCATATATTATATTAATGGAAAGATAGAAATTTTTGATGGGATTATTTGAAAATCATGAAAACTCATAAAGCTAGTCTGTTGTGAAAAATTCTAAAACAATCATGTCAAAATAGATGCACCACTAAAATAAACTGTTCAACCCGGGTAAGGCAGGATCTGATCAGCTACTAGTTATCAATACATCTCGACATGCAAAAAACTATCGCGAATAGAAAAAAAAACTTTGAAAAGGGTACTACATATGTTGAAAAAAGCTCGTTGCTATGAAACATGTCGACAGAACAAAAATGTAATTTTCTTGTTCTTGATGTGTTTCTTCTTTTTCTTCTTATTTGCATTACATATCCCATTGGGACATTGTATGCTTTGTACGGTCAGTGAACAAATTAGTTGGTGTGTTTTAGACAGGGTTGTAGATATTAGGTAGCGCTGGATAAAGGTGATGTTTTTCATTTCATCATTTTTTTTCTTTCCTTAATATTTGTAATTGCCGGTCTAGCCAACCGGGAGCACTTCCGAGACTCCCCGAATCAACTGCCTCAGGGTCGGCACACTTTCGGAAGTTTACCGCGGGACAGGGAATCTTCGCACTCGAAATTAAGGAAAACCTACCAGCACTTTTCAACTATTTTCACGATTTTATTGGCTACACTCCTTCTAACTTTCCTCCCACTTCCTTATCCACTAGCTAACCTTAACTGATGGGGCCCATTCTTCTTCTCACCTCTCCTCTTCGCTGTATCCTTCCTCGTCTGATGCGTCACTGACCGCAAGCTTCAGCCACGTCTGGCTACGTTCCGCGCCTTAGGTTGAGCCGAGGGATCGTCTGCGGATAGCTGATGATCCAGTTGCGCGTCCTAGGCTACCGATGTGTTGACGGATCGGTCTTCGGCCAATAACGGTGCCGGAATCTACCCGGCGAGGGGGCTCTAGGACGGCGCAGGGCTTCACGGGAAACTGGGCACAAGCACGGCGTTGAAATTCACGGGAAAACAACGATGGAATCAACGGTAGAACAACGGGGTCCTATGACGTTCGAAACGAAAGCACACATCACAATTACGGTCACAATTTAGGGAACCCGGAAGATATCTGGAGATGGGGGCTGGGTAATTACCTGATATCCTGGTCTTCTAGCTTTCAATATTTGTATATAGTTTTTAGATTTGTATATAGTTTGTATATAGTATGAAAGCCCTGAGCTTCCCCTGATACAATTCACCCCGGCAGGGCGGCCTAGAGCAGAGTACTCCCACTTCCCTTCGGATTTCGGATGGACAAAATGAGAAAAAGGAAAAAATATTTCAAATTAAAAAAACCTTATATTCTATCTGACCTTCTCTGCTCCTCCTCACTACGGCACTGGTCGACTCACTGCTCTCGTTGGGGCCCCTTCGTCGACGACAGCACAGCAGCAGCAGGCAAATTGGTCTCCGCTTTCTTCCTTTTTTTTCGCCTTCTTCCTCTATTCTTCTTCACACTTTCGACTTCTTCTTTCTCTTCTTCCTACTTTCGGGCTTTAGGGACTGCTTCCGGTAGCCGTCCTTGACTTTTAGCTAGGGGGAAGAGCAAGCTCCTTTATCGGATCCCCCTAGCGACGCTGGTGTGCAACACCGAACCGACTACTCGCCGTAGTAGGCCCCGGCAGATTCCACAGAATTATGCCCCAGACAATACGCCCCTTTGCACTGCCTGGCTTCGTCCTTCTTGACTGTTAACTGCGGGGGCGAGGAACTCTACTGGCTGAGCCCCCACAGTAAGGACGCCGGTTGTTCTTGGGATCTTTTTCTAGACCGCCGGGAAGCGAAATTTCCTTTGCGTTTAGCTTTCCACTATGGCGGCGATCCAACACCCTTTTGCACTGCACCTTCACAGCACTTAACGTTCCCGAACCACGGCACTTTCGGGGGAACTCCTAATTTTCCACTCCCGACGATGCTGGGAATTAACCATCCAGCCGACGCACGCAACTCAAAAAACCACAATTCACTTTTTGCGGACACAAAACCGGCCGATCCACCGAAATGCGTCCTCACTTCGCCGTGGCTCGTAACATTCTTTTCTCTAGTCATCGACCAGACCAAAAACAAATAATCGCCATCGTTCCTGCCACCGTGCTTGACTGTTATGTTGCTTGTGTTGATGTCGCTTTTTAGCCTACGGGAGGAGCTCTGGCGCTAACTTTATTTTAAAATCTAACTTAACGGACACTATAATTTAAAAGCAACAATTTAAAACGCTAAACAACAAAATCTAAACAAACTTTAATTGAAAAAACAAACGAATTAAAATATTAACAAATCCACAGTGGTGGTGCATGTTGCCATTAAAACAAAAACAAAAGCATAATGGGTAGCCAGTTAAAGCGACGCACAAACTACCCAAAATACACTCGGCGACAAGACTAAAAAAAAACGGGTTAATCGTAACTCGCAGGTTACAAGTATTTTACAAATATTTGTATATAGTTTTTCCATATAAGTGAACGAGCTATAAAATTATTTTCAGGCCCAGGGTTCATGACCCCCATCTCCGGTCATCGACTTTTCCAGTGTTCATGTCCCTGTTTCGTACCACCCATTTGTGCAACCCATCATGGTTGCTCCCAACTCCATATCCTGCGGCTCCTGGTGGTGGGTTGAAGAAGCTTGGTGGGTGGTTGGTAGCAGTTAAGGTGGTTGCTCCTAGTGAATATCTACTTGTATGCCAAGTGGGCCTACTCTGCTGGGAAAAAACCTTCAAACTCACACAAAAACATGGTGAATTTTAAATTCACCAGATTCTTTACTTCTCTAATTTTCAAATTCCCAAATCTGATGTAATAATGTTTGTACAGTACTAAAATAAAATCGATTGTTCAGCAGAAGTAAGCAAATGTCCTGCCTTTGTCTCACTTCTATGTGCGTTACGGTTATATAAACTCGTGCTCTTGAAAAAATATAGGAAAAAGCTCTTGGTTTCCAAGATATCACCTTAAGGTTACTGTTGAAAAAAATATTGTAAATCGAAAGTTAGTGCCGGCAAAGATTTTTTCTCACGATGGCGGCGATGAGATTGACCGTAGAGCGTAGAGTATACTAAGATCCATGTTTTTCACTGCATTGACTTTAATATATTTCAACCCTGGTTTTAGGTAGGACGAAGAAATTAGCGAAATCGTACATGACTCGACACTGAAGACGGCCTTACTGTTGAGGTCGAAATACATATCTGTCAAAGGTACTAAAAGCTAAACATAATTTTCTTATCAATTGAAACAATGTCAGAATTCAGGAAATATCTCCGAGAATTTTGTGAACTCTTTGAATTCCTGCGTGAAACCCGCCGGATATTCTGTGAATTCTGCCGGAAGCTCCGTCCTGGAATTCTTCCGGGTAACCCTTCGGGAATTCCTCTTGAAAATACTTCAAGAATTTCTCCGGAAAATTATTCGGTAATTCCTACGGGAAATACTTCGGGAATTCCTCCAGGAAATCCTTCTGGAATTATTCTGGATCTTTCTGGGAATTTCTTTAAGAAATCCTCCGGGAATTCCTCCAGCAATTTCCTCAGGAATGGGTCCTGGAATTCCACCGGGAATTCCTCCAGGAATTCCTCCGGGAATTTCTCCAGGAATTCCTCCGGAAATTTCCCCAGACATTCCTCCTGGAAATCTTCCGTGCATTCCTCCTGGAGTTCCTTCAGGAAATCCTCCGGGAATTCCTCCGAAGATTTTTCCAGGAATGGTCCCAGGAATTCCTCCATGCAATTTTCCCGGAATTGCTGATGGAATTCCAGAAGGTTCCATCGGCAATTCCGAGTAAAAATTTAGGGAATTTCACTGGAAATGTCTTCGGAAATGCCTCCGGGAAATGAATTTCCGGAAAAATTTCTGAAGGAATTCCTTGAGGAATTTTTGGAGGAAATTCGGAAGGCAATCGTGGTGGAATTTCAGGAGAAATTCGTAGAGAAACTCTTCGAAGAATTTCCGATGGGTTCCCGGATGAAATTCTCAGTTGGGATTCTAGATTGCATACTCGGAGGGTATCCGTAAGGAATTCCTGGAAGGTTTCCGGAAGGAATTCCCTGATGTATTCTTGAAGGAATTCCCTGAGGAATTTCTGGAGGACTTCCTAGAGAAATTTGCGGAAAAAGTCGTTGTGTGGCGTTAGACTGGCCTATAAACATGAACAAGTCTAATACACTGTTCTTCAGTCACATGACAGATCATAGCAGTCTGCGCATGCAAGATACACATTCGCAGTCAGTCAATTCCTCCTTCATCACGGGACGAATCGCGGGAGTGTGTGCTGGCGTTGCTTTTGGAATCACCCATCGTGTTGTGTATAGATGTGTGCTTAGGGGCCGTACACATATTACGTAAGCACTTATGGGGGGAGGGAGGGTATGTCGTTATCTTACGCACCATATAAATAAAAAATTGTTTGTATGAAAAAAATCTTACATGGGGGGAGGGGGGGTCGAAAAACCCAGAAAAAACTGCTTACGTAATAAGTGTAAGACCCCTTAGCAGTTTTGATCGAACTTCACGGGAAGCCGAAAAGAGGTTGGAACGGCGAAGCTTTTTTTGCATAAGTAAGGAGAAATGCTTTCGTAATATTTGTGTGGATGTCGCATTCGGGCTGGGAGCCGCGGACTCGAGAGATTATAATTTTCAAAATGTTTTGCTTCAGACCCTCAACTCTCCTCTCAGTGCAAACATTGCGATTTTTTTCACGTCATTTTTAAAATAGTTAAACTATTTCTTCGATTTGCTGCATTGCATAAGCGATTGCGCCGAATATAAAATTAATAGCTATAAGATGTTTTATGAGACGTATAACGGCAGCCCGATTATTTACATTTAAGGTTTTGTTTTGATATGATTGCGGTAGAACCGAACACAAAATGATGTTTGTAACGTTTTACTTCTTATTAATGTTTTCTTCAGCACTTTATGCCTAGAACGTAATGACACGAATAATCTAGCAGCAAACAGGCAAGACTGACATTTCTAACAGAAAACAAAGAAATGCTTTGTAAACAATGATAATGATAAAAAAACTCAATAGTATTAGTTTATTTTCACGTGTACTCTCTCAACTGCGCTCAGAATGCTCACATCTATGCGAAGAATACTTTTTCACAGCTTACTATGGAGATTTTCTGACAATCGTTTTGATTTTATCCACCGACCCAGCTTTTGGGTGCTGTTCTTGGACATTTGAAAAACATCGGATGTTTGGGACGTTTATGTGCTGGCATTTTATGGTTCATACTCTTTGATTGGTATGTAAAACAGAGTAACTTTCGTAAGGCTTTCTTTAGATTAGTTAAATAGAGTAGTTTATTGAATCTGATCCCGCCGGTAGGATTTGTTTGTTGATGGATTATTCCAAGTGTGCGATGGGTGAAAGATGATTAACTTCGGAGCAAGGCGATATGCATTGGTTTTAGTAACGCCTTTTAAATTAAAGTATGATTATCAATACACGCAATAAAATTGAAAGTACCATTGAAAAAGTATAGGAGTGATTTTCAGTAAGACGTATGAAAATTTGAAATTTACTTATGAGAAAGAGTTGTTCCATAAATAACTATTTACAAGTTCCATTTTCAAAACTATGTGTTATGTTCAATGTTGTTGTTTTCATAATTTTCTTCTTGATTGTAATAGTTGAATTTACCGGCATGCTATCGCAATGCTCCTTGTATGTATCTGAGTATATCCTTGTATCCTTGTATCTGAGTGCAGTGAAATCGCGTGGATTAGAAGTATTGTACTTAGAAAGCATTATTTCGATTAGGTGAATTTTGTTGGTGGCCTGTATTGCCGAAATTTGTGAAAAGTTCTTTTTGAATGTTGTTGATTTTTCTGTTGAAAAATTTAAGGATGCTAGTTCAGCGAGGAGTTTAATAAAGAGAGTTTTATTGTTTTAGTTAAGCGTGAAAAAACACCCGCGTTCAAGTGTTTTTTCCTCTGCGTTGGTGGGCCCGCAAGAAAAATGGTGTTATTGTGGGTCAGAATAATCACAATTCTGCGTGGTGGAACGCCCGCATTCATTAGATTCATCCTCTGCGTTGTTGGTGGGACGCCCACAAGAAGAATGGTGTTATTGCGGATCACAATGATCCCAATTCTGCGTGGTGGGACGCCCGCATTGAGAATGATTTTCCATATCGGTTGGGCAACCATAATGATGATCCATAGTGTTTTTCGATTACGAAATTAGACGCTCGCTGTACAATAATGCGCCGGAAGTGAATGTTTGGTTCAAGATGCCTTTTTATCATTATGAGAGAGTAACCCCATCATTAATAATATGTCGGTAAAATTATTTTTTTCTTTAAACATAGAAGCCAGCCGTTATTTGTTTAGAGAAGAGGGGAGTTGTGTGGCGCTAGACTGGCCTATAAACATGAACAAGTCTAATACACTGTTCTTCAGTCACATGACAGATCGTAGCACCCTGCGCATGCAAGAGACACATTCGCAGTCAGTCAATTCCTCCTTCATCGCGGGGTGAGTCGCGAGTGCAAGCAATGTAAACACGATGGGTGATTCATATGTGCGATGTTAAATTGCACAGTCCTAAAAAAATTTCCGTATGAATTCTTGTAGAGATTCCTGGAGGAATTTCCGGAGGAATATCAGGATGAATTTTCGAAGGAATTCCTGGAGGAATTTCCATATGAATATTTGCGAAGGAATTCCTAGAAGAATTTCCAAAGCAATTCTGGAGAAATGTTCCATGCAGTTCTTTAGGAATTTCCAAAGGTATTCCTAAAGAAGAATTCTCGGAGGAGGGATTCCCGCAGGAATGCATGGAAGCATTCCAGGAGGATTTCATCAAAGAGTTCCAGGAATTCCAGGAAGAACTTCCGGATGAATTTCAAGAGCAATTCCTGGATGAATTTACGGAGGAGGAGAGGAGAACTCTCGTAGAAATTCCTGAGGAAACTTTTGGAATAATTCCTGAGGGAACTCCTGGAAGACTGGATTCCATTAGGAACTCCTAGAAAGATTCCAGGACGAATACCAGGTGAAATTAACGGAGATATTCGCGGAAATACTGTCCGGAATAACTCTGGGTAGAATTCCAGGGAGAAATTCTGGAGGAATTCCCGGAGGCACTCGCGAAAAAATTGTAATTGTTGGAGAAATTGCAGGAAGAAATACAAGGAAGAATTGCTGTAGGCATTCATGGAAGACTCGGAGACTCGCTACAGACGATCTCCAGGAAATTCAGGAGGAGATCAGTCAGCTGAAAAGCAACAAATCTCCTGGAGTTGACCAACTACCAGGAGAGCTGTTCAAACACGGTGGTGAGGCTAGAGCGCTGCACTGGGTAATTGCCAAGGTTCGGGAGGATGAGTTTCTGCCGCAGGAGTGGATGGAAGGTGTCGTGTGTCCCATTTACAAAAAGAGCGATAAGCTGGATTGTAGCAGCTACCGCGTAATCACATTGCTGCACGCCCACCTACAAGGTACTCTTTCAAATGTCATGCTGCCGACTAATATCAATTGCAAGAGAGTCCTTGGGATAGTACAATTTATGAGCGTCTTCTTCTACTTCAATGACTCTACATTCCAACTGGAACTTGGCCTGCTTTTCGCAAGACTACTGGAGACTCCTTTATGGGCGTACGCTCTACCATTCGTATTCGCCGTACGTTAGGTATTGCAGACATGCCGCAAATTCAACGTGCCCACACATCATCTGTTCATCGACGTCAAAGCCGCATATGATTCAATCGATGGGGACCCGCTGTGGCGGCTAACGAACACGGATTTCCGGATAAACTGATACGGTTGATCAAGGCGACGATGCATCTGGTGAGATTCAGTGGCATTGACACGATGGTCTTTCGTGCCTGTTATTCAACATCGCTTTGGAGGGAGTAATACGAAGGGCAGGGATTGACACGAGTGGTACGATTTTCATGAAGTCCGTTCAGCTATTTGGTTTCACCGACGACATTGATATTATGACACGTAACTTTGATAAGATGGAGGAAGCCTAGTCAGAACGTCAGACAATGATCCGGTGAAAATGGTTCTCGACAACGATCCGACGAGAACAAGAAGGTGAAGTGCGTAGATAGCAAGGTGGGGTGATCAGGTGGACAACGATTTGCAGACCCTTCATTGACTGCGTGGTTGGCGACGCGACGTGCAGTCATGGACCAGGCTGAATGGAGAAGACTTTTATGCACTGTACAGGCCACTCCGGCCTAAGTCTGAGGAAATAAAAGTAATAAGTCGATTAAAAGCTAAGAATGAACAGACTTTACTGAAAGTCCACATTCATCATTAACAGTCATGCAAAAAATCTAGCTTTATAAATTCCAAGATATTACATGCCTTATCTGTTTTCGATAGCTTAAACCGAATTCCTTGTAAATTGATGCAAGCCAATAGGTCAATGCTATAACCAAGAAATGAATCCTACTCACAAATAGCTTATTATACCAAAAATGGTATAATCCTTAGCCTTCTATCGAAAATTTATTAATTACGAGACTTTTCTTAGACATGCTTTGATGACGATTAAGGCTAAAAGCTAGCAAACATTTATGAATCAAATCATTATAAAAATAACACCAGGATCTGTATCAAATTTACATATCTCAGCATAATGCATTCAGCTTGGCACGCACGGCATGACAAAATGCAGCAAATGTGCAACTGCATCTCGGGAATGAAGCTGTAAATAATCCATCATCACCAGTAATCTGAAATTAAGTTAATCCACCACACAGAAATTTGCAATATCAAATTAGTTTTTCAATAATGGATACATTTAATTTCATAGAACGACAAATGCGCGCTATTACAAAAATATCGCATTATTCTAAGCCGACCGGAAACTCATTATTTTGAGTCACTGCTCTTTACGGAAACTGCTGCTACCGACAAGAACGGCAGGGTAGGGCATAAAATAAACACGCATGGCATAATGATCATCGTCATTAAAAATTAATCATCGCAGAAAATTGCTACACCACCGCCATAACCGAGCGTAGCCTCCATTCTTCATCTCCCACATATCCCCACCATTGCAGCCAGAAAAGCTCACAAACGCTAAACATTCAGCGTTGGAAATATAATAGCGTTTCATCCACGGGCGGTGGCCATTCTGTAAATAAAATAATAAATTTACGGTTCGACAATTAATTATTAAAGTATCAAATTGAAATAATTTCACTGCACTCATTAAATAATTATAATTAACTGACTTTCCGAGCAATGCGGAATGATCCTAGCAAAAGCAACCACCAGTGCAGTAACAATGACAACGCACCGGCGTATTAGCAGCACCAGCAGTTCCTAAATCGGGATGGATTTGGATCTGAGTATGCAATTAATTCTTAGTTAGCTGATTATGTGCTTTAGAGGTCTTGACTGAGTAAGATTATTTTCAATAAGTAACAGTGGTAATGGACATATTCTATAAGGCTTAAATATTTAATTTAGGAACGAATCGAACAAAAAAACAAATACCTAGATGATGACTTCTAGATGATACTTCTAACTGAAGTAAAATTCCGCAATAAATAACTAAACATTATCAATTTAATTTGGCCATCAAACCTTCCTATGGCAAGATCGCCAAAGTAGAGGGAACTTGCGCATTTGATGATCTACGTTGCCTAGCATTCTTGATGCGGAGAGTCCTCCAGCGAAACCTACGTTGCTAAGATCACTCATGGACCGCACAAAGAAACGTTGGAAGGGCTCTCTCATGAACCGATCGAAAGCGTTGGAAGCGCTGCTGAACGGTGATTAGACGTGTCGCTTCTTCTGAACCGCGATCGATTGGACAAAGAGCTTCCTGTCAGAATTCGTGTGTGATCACCAGGTTCCGAGTTCTCGATGCCGAACGCCGTCAGAGAACCAACGCTTCAGACCGTACAACGAGCTAAAATCGCTTAGGCCTGGGGGAGCCTTTACGCTGTTTTTTGCCTTTCTCGTACAACAAAGTTTTTCCTTTCATGTTCTCTAGTATTCTAATTTCCACTGAAATCTATTCGCAAATCTTTCCAAAATATATCCTCTACTTCATGGGCGCGCACTTCTATTGAAGAATCAAGAATCTTGTATCCATTATTTGGGTGCGTATAGACATTTTATCCAGTACCGTCGTCGGGGTGACAATGGGTCAAATGGGGGTGAGAATGGGTCACTGTTTCAGCTACATAGAATGCTTGTAGAATATATTGAATGTATGCATCTGCTAAGAAAAGTTTTATAAAGTTGACATTTCCACGCAGGTAAGGACATTAGCCCTTTCAGGACGGATGGGTCATATATGCTCAGCGTTTTAGATTGGCTGGGTAAAATCACAGAAGAGAAACAGCTTCCCACTTTCTTCAGCAAAACTGTTCACCAGGATGTTGACTTTGTTGGACAAATATCGAAGGTCAATTTGACTATACCCTGAAGACCCAGATATCCGAAAACTTGGGAAGATTTTGCTTCTGAAAGCATGCAAATGAATCTGACATGTTTGAATCCTAAATCACATTGTTTGATAGTTCTTAATACTCAATCTTCAATAATACGAGATGCTCATGGTATTCCAAAACGTTCTCAAGCTCAGCCGACGGTATCTACCAGATCAATCAAGACTTTGACAATGTCCTCATCGTCGATATACACCCAATCTGATTGAATTAGCATATACGCATGATGCAAACAAACCCAATTTTCTTGAATACGAGATGCTCAAGGCAGAGATGCGTCTGAACACGAGAACGCGTGTTCGTGTTCAAAACGTTCTGAACACTGCATACTGTTCAAGAGCACTGACCTTGCTTATCAGCTTGTATCCTAGAAAAACAAATTCAAGTCACGGCATGCTACACTTTTTTCGGCTAGTAATGGAACACATGGGCATCTAACGGATAGAAATCAAGCATGCTGGTATCACCTGGTATGTTTTTGCCTAGTTCCAAATCTAAGGAATCTTAGTTATCATGATCGTATTGCTTGCGTACCAACCCAGTGCATACTGAACTGTGTTCAGAATTCAAAACTAAGAACACCAAGGCACGCTCTTGGCTCATATTCTGTTTAGGATGCATCTCTGGCTCAAGGTACTCCAAAACGTTCTGGAGTTCAACCCACGGTATCTATCCGACCAACCAAGGTTTTTACAATGTCCTAATTTCCGGTATACACCCAATCTGGTTCAATAATCATATACGCATCATGCAAAGCCTATTTAATGTAATTTATACGAATACGAGATGCTCATTATACTCCTAAACGTTGTGGAGTTCAGCTAATGGTATCTACCGGATTAATGAAGGCTTTTGCAATGTCTTTATCATCGGAATACCCCCAATCCGGTTCAATACGTATTTACGGATGGTGCAAGCCCGATTTTCGGAAAATTATTCTAACCAACTCTGTTGAAGCTATTGTTGCTGGGGCGATGATATGCCATGATCTATAGTTGCAATAGTCAGACAGATGGCAACAATTGTCTATCTCAATCCTCTGATTGATAAGTAGATTGACTGACATGTGGGATTCCCGACGTAGAGTACTTTCTCGATTTGCTTATCGATGGTCAACAGAAAACGAAAGGTCCCAGTCGACTGATTACCGAGTAGATGGACCAGTAGATTACCAGTCGGATTCCCGACATAGAGTACTTTCTCGATTTGCTTATCGACGGTCAACGGAAAACGAAAAGTCCCAGTCGACTGATTGCCGACGCGACCTGTCTTGCAGCTGAGACGACGGCGTTGTGGATATTCTGATCCGGCTCGAAGGACCAAAATTATAAATTCGCCAACTCCTTCCTCTTGAATGAGTGTCAGCGGGAACAACAACAGATAATAGCTCGTCAATTAGAAAATTAATCCAGTAACTCTAGCCTTTTTGAAGGTTGTTTGGAGAAACTTTCACGGCAAGAAGAAAAAGACATGGTGCAACTTCCTAACTTGTAGATTAACTGAACAATTGAAAATTACAAACAAAATGAATGAAATTGAAAAAGACACATTTTTTAAAATGAAAAGGATTGCATCAAATGCTGAAGCCTTACTAGCTGATGATGTGACATTGTCAGAAAAGATGGCCATCTGACACGACTCCGACTCCGACTTCGACAGCCACCTAACGTTTTTTTCTTTCGCCGACCAACCGTGACTTCCACCGGACCCAGGAAATCTAACCCTACGGACCTGAAAGGCCGAAGGTGAGAAGTGACCCGTTCAACTGGTAGTGGAGCCATTCTCGGTGTTCGTGGACGACACTTGTTAACCTTGCACCAGATGCACTTGCTCGCCACCTGCTATATAGCCGACCGCATTTTGGGATCCGCATGGCAATTCATTCCGCCGGGTATCCCACACATGGGAGGTATCTGGGAGCGGATGGGAGACGACGGGAGAAAGCTTAACGACAACGCTGGCCGAAGCGGCGGACATGATCAACACGCTTCCGTTGACCTATTTGCCGCGAAGCAGAAGCACTGTCGCCGAGCCATTTCCTTCGGGTGCTGACATGGTTTTCCCACGGGTTCTACTGAAACTCTGCAGAACGTTTACAAGCGGTCCCAGCTTCTGGCAAACAAAATGTCGGGGAGATGGTGCCGGGAGTATCTTCCGACGATCAACCAAAGGTCGAAACGATCTCGTAGCGATGTTGATCTGAGCCAACTACACACGGTGCCGTTGGATTCCCGTCCAGAAAACTGTGCGGGCGATCTGGTACGAGTGCATGCTCAGAATTGTCTGGCTCAATCGCGCCCCCAGAATGGCACCCATCAGCTCCAGACAGATGATAGCGTTGAATCCGGATAGTTTCGATCTCTGGCAACAGGTTTCTCCAGCGCTGCCACAACGCGCAGGAAGTTTCATCGATTTCTTCATCCCATTCACAGTTGGAACGCCAGAGGTGCTGGATGATGCCGTGGATGGCGAGCGACGACAGTAACCTAAGAGGATCAAAAAACCCCTTCACACAACTGGCGACAAGTCGTTTTGCAGTTGCTTTTTGCTTGCCCTTGATCCTGAGGGGATTTCCTTGCCCCAATTTGCCCCTCTGCCAAATATGAAGTCTTCAAATGCAGAAATGACACCTTGGCTTAGAAACCTCGCAAATAATAACTGTCGAAGTGCTTAATGAACACTAAGTTACAAGGCGGCAATGTCCCAGTGGGGGGAGGGGGGATGGATGTAATGCCAATGAAGAAGAAGCCGTTCGATAACTGCAAAGTTAGTCGATAACTGCAACGCATTTTATACGTCAAACTTCCCGTAATGCTGGGTAAGACACCTTTACGTGGTGCATTACGGAGTAAGATCTACCACAATGTGCTCTAGTTCTTACTATTCTTGTTGATACTTATGAGTGATGGTCGGCAGAGTATGGAACGACTGTAAATTGCTTTTAAATGACCCACCTTTTGCTCCTTTTGGATGGAGTCAATGGAGTAAATTATAAAAAGTAAAGAGGCCTCACATTAAGTTTGAAAAATATCTGAATAAAAACGACTATTTCATTTCTTTTCAATAGAAATGGAGCAGAAAGACATGCACTAAACAAATGACACGGGTATACTACAAAAGTTCAATGTAATGAACGCATTACAAAAAAAATACGTCAAACGGTTGTCATCCAGTGAATTAAGATCCAGCTGGGCATGAGACAATGATAGAATTCGAAAGATTAACTCGCTTGATAGAAATAATCACCTTCCCATCAAACCAATTGACCAGGTTCGCGATTTAGCTAGAAATCATATAAAAACGCCGAAAGTCTCCCGAATCTCCCAAATATAACAAAGAAAGAGTTACAATTTCACATATATAATAGTTTAATAAGAAAAATGAGATTTAGAATAAATAATCAAAAAAATGTTCTACTTACTCCTACTCTGCATATCCCTAACCTACAGTCCCTTAATCCTAGTGTGGAAGTGTGTCAGTATACCGTGTATCCCGCGGCGGTTGAAGCATGCTTGAGGCTGTCTGGATAGCTCCACAGACAGCGATCCTCCGCTTGGCAACGATGCTATTCGTGGCGGCATCCATTCCTTGGACCACGGAATAACTTCTGACGAGATGCATGCGATACCTTGGTCACCACCACTGTATTGTGCGATTCAATGTTGGTGAAACAAATAGGCCTAGACGGAATGAACGACACAATCAAAGTCTTCTCCATTTGAATTTTTCCTCTATCATTCGCTATAGATAGATCACGATTTGATAGACACTTTAAATTCTCACCGATTCTCATTTTTACCACCCGATCACTCTAGGCGCGCGCCCATCTTGTGAACAGCAACAATAGAACAAAAAAATGGAATTCACCAATCCTCGGCTATCCACTTGTTGGAAGATATACGTCCTAGAATAGCCAATCAACTATTATAATAAACACTTGGCGTTTCTTTTAGGCTCAACCTCTACCTTCGTTGCACTGTTCAAACCACACAGATTTTATTGCTTTATATTGCCGTATTTTAACTTCACTGGCAAATCACTGGTCGTTGCGACTTCTGACCACTATGTGATATCGTTTGCAAGCAGTTCGGTGGTTTTATTCGTCAGGGTGTGCTCTGTATGCGCGCAATGTACTGGTGGTCAGTTTTGTTAACGGGAGAATGAGTGTTACTCAGGGAAAGTTATAGGTAGCTCCATCAACCTGAGGATCATTATAGCAACTATCAAGGTGACCAGACACATAGGAATATTATTTGTTGGTTATTGCAGGATCTTGTTGTACCAGTACATGCTCCGGGTGGATTTAATGTTATTGCTTTGGGTCACTCTCTATCGTTCACGCTCTTTTTTGACGTAAACTACGTCTAAGGGGAAGACTCTGATACAGGGTGTAAAACGGAAATTTACAAATTCGAGACCGTCACGAAATTAGGATAGATTTCAAACGCTAATAGCTCCTTTATCTTTCAATGGATTTTCGAGATTTTATTATCAATCGAATCGGCAACTCTCCAGCAATTTTTTAAGCCTATTGGAACTATTAATGATCAACGTAAAAACATTAAAAATTCCAAATCTTTACCAACCCATAAAATTTCACAGTTTCGTTACGGCCGCCGTCTGCGGTTGATTCTTGCGCTCTACTTTTGTGCGGTGATTCGCACAAAAAGTACAAAATAGAACCAGAGCAATGACCGCGGTCGGAGCAAAAAAAGTAGTGTTTATGAAAAAGTGCTACAGATACTGGACATGTTAGCAAGAAGTGAATATTAAAATTGATTATCAACTTTAAACAAGGTTACACTCTAACTGTTTTGACGGGAATTGAGTAAAATTTCTGTGGGATAGAAAGAGAGAGCAATGCAATTTTACTCAGTCACTGAGTAGGTGAAAGTTAGCGTGTATCCACGTCGAATAACCACTGTGGAATAATAAATTTGGGGTTTTTAAATGAAAATTTTAAATTGTCATATCCAACCATTTTCATATATAGTGAGTTACGCCAATTTTGTTCGAAACATAAATGGATTGGTCTGCGATCGAACATGATTTGCGGGAAAACTACACATTACACGCGGCAAAACGTTTACCAAAACAATCCTCGCTACCTCCCGACCCCATATATCCAACATCCCAATGGTTGTAATTTGACTAAGCACGCACGCGCGGTTTGAAGTTTGTATGAGAATTACTATGAGAACAGTTTTTTTTCCGGAAAACCGTTTTGCAACGTTGGTCATTAATATCTAAAAATATATGAGTATATTGGCAACATAGGAAACTTAGCAAGTGAAATCGTCTTTATTGCCAAACAGTTCTCGCTTAACTTTTCAAAAGGACCTAAGTAACATTTTTTCATGAATTAATTTGAATACTGCAATCAATAGCTTTCATGGTGCTCTGTTGATTGTGCTATTCAAATTAATTCATGAAAAAAATGTTACTTAGGTCCATTTAAAAAGTTAAGTGAGAGTTCGCTGCTTGCAAGAAAAATTATTAAGATAATACAAAATCGTGTCAAAAATGAAAAATCGTGAAAATTGAGCACGTTAAAGAATAACATATCAATAATGAACATTTTTATTTTCTTTATTCTTTGCTTACGAAAATCCGATCGGTTCGCAACAACAATCGTCTTACAGATTTAGAAATATTCTACGAAGTCTTCGGGTTGATTATATTTAGGGGGAGATCCTCCAATGCCGGACACATAAGCCATTTAACAAAAAAAAAACTTTAACTATCCGGATTATGTTTCCATTTATACCATACTAGCAGAACGTATCCTGCGTTGCTCGAGTCTTTACGTTTAACGTTCGAAATGTCATTTTCTGCGTTGATTGCGACGCCGCACTCTAGATCATTTTTCGAACGATCGCATTAGGTTTTCTCCATACTCGCCCTAATATTGTATTTTGACAATTTTCCCAAATTTCCTTTAAAATTTACTAACCTTTTGCATATAGAAACACAGCATATTGCTTCAAAGGAAGAATAGATAGAAAAAAGAAACACAAAATATGACTATTGACCATTGATGATTCATACAAACTATATTTGACACAATCCACGCACTTCTACACCAAGGGACCAAAATTTCAAACTAAAAATTAGGATCCAATATCTGTAGAACAGGAAAACATACATATTGATTTACAAGAAAAACATTTCTTCCACTGAAAAATGTTTCCAGAACATTGTTTAATAACCAATCAAAGTAGCAGACTTTTAGTATAAAAAAAGACTCCCTAATCATTTTTTTACAAATGTGCTCTATCGCACCTATTTGAGTGAAAATGTATTGATGGATACGTAATTAAATACAGTTTTTAATGATCTTTTTGTGTGCACATTGTATTGCTTCGAAAATTTTAGTTTACATGAAATATTTGTACTTTGAAAACAGTGACATTGAAATGGTGTCGCGTTACGAAAATAGTCGTATAATTGATACTAGACAAAAGGTACAAGCATTGGGAAAGTAATATTTCGGATTCTCTTAGTACTCGTCAAGAGCTTTCTTTTCGTGTATTAAGATTCAAAATCGGACCATTTGCCATGAAGTTACACTAGGTACAAAAATATGGTGTCGCGTTACGCGAATTGAATGTGCTTCGGTAATAAGGGATAAAATGCTTTCGGTTTATTGATACAGTATAACAATGGTTTTTTTCAAGTAATTTAGGGCTTGTACATGAATAGCGTAACAAAATTGGGGGTGTAACGGGGTGTGCCATTTGGTAACTCTCCATACTACAAAAAATAGGTTACCTTACCAAAATGTTACGGAGTGGTGGGAAATTACAAACGTTTGGTGTTTGGCGACCCCTTTGGGGTCGTCCGTTAATAAGTCACGTGAAACTGAGTTTTTTTTTCGAATAAATTGTGAGGCTGTTTTAATCCTCTCTCTTTTCCACGCAATATCACCATGCCACTCATATGAGTAAACGTAACTAACAGTTTGCTGACGAACACGGTTTCCTTCTACCATGTCACGAACCGTCAAACTTGTTTGTGGATGCCAAGTATGATCATATTTTTTTCAATGGTTCGTTTATTTGAAAGACTCATCTGACGTGAAGCGTTACGGAGCCGCAGGTATGTTTTTTAATACAAGTTTTATCTTGATTTTTAAACATATTTTTAGCTTCGAGGAGCCGAAAGACTAGTGTTTTATTTTCTCCATTTAATTTGATGATTTTTAATATTTTAGTTAATTTTCCTTTCGTTCGCTCTCACTAGCTCGGCATTTTTTATTCTTTGCCCAAGATCGTCACAGCCGAGAACGTCAGCGCTCAAAGAAGATGCCGTGAACATACGTCAGTTTAGTCGATATTTCATCTTGAAAATTTTTTAAACTTTTTAAAACTAAAAAAAAAGAGATTTTTACAGTCAATATCGGTAAAATAATTTAAGAGTGTTGGTCACCGGTAGTCGAAAATATAATGAATAGCGCCAGGCAAAAAAATTCACCAAACCAATGCAAGAATAAGGGCCTATCGAAAAAGGTTGCTGAGTGATAAATTGAAAAAAAAATTTCCATTTTATGTTAATCGAGATGAACCAGCATTGGGATAGTTCGTTAATAAAGACATATTATATCAGGCATCCTAATGAACTTCGCTTTGAGCTAAATTATAATACAATAATAAGACAATTATTTTACACCAGGAGATAAACACTATTTTCAAAATTGAGAATTTATTTTCTGAGTAGTGTTGATGATAGCGTAAAGATTGAAAATGTAGTTAAAAGTAGTGCACTCAGGGCACGACGCATACGTTCTTGTGATAAACATTGGTTGAGACATGAGACGTATTCCAATCTTTTCGGAAATAAATAAAAAGTTGAAAACAGACAACGTTCCAGTAGAAACGTAGAATAAAAAACGACAGAAATATTCCTCTTCAACATTGCTGAGCTTCTTGGGCCATCATCACATTTCAAAATGGTTAACGTAGAAAAAAGACAATAAAGAACTTTTCAGTGTAAAAAACTCACTTCTAGGGGGATCGATCGTCTGACCACGTACTTAAAAACCGATCCGGGTCATACTTGGGTGTGACTAATATAAAAATAGGAAAACCCATTACTTTTTAATTTGTTTCAAAAACTGAATATGTGATACGAATGGAATTGGTTCAGTTCTATATTTGTGCAGGTTAGTCCCTCAAACTTTAATAACTGAAACTTCAGATCGTAACCACCAACTCGAACTACATTCAACGATAGATAATGTGATAATATTCTGTGTCAAATATAACATGTCGCATCGAAATCGGCTGAAATTACGTATTCTATCAACGATAAACACGTTTGCGTAACGCGACACCATTTGCAGGAGACTGTTTGTCGATCAGCGTAACGCGGCGGTGTTCATATCAATTCAGTTATTTTCATTATAATTTCCGTTTTTTTCCTGTGATTTTAATTCACAGCTCCATTTCTGTTGATGTATACGAGAAATGCTTAGAATAAATCGAGACTCCAAACCATATACCAGAGCTGAAAAACGCAATTGCATTTCAAAATGCAAAAAAGTGCAATTCAGCGATGGTGTCACGTTACGAAATGCAGCGCGCTATATTTATCATATTCAAAGCGAAAAATCTCAAAATGAATATTCTATCAGAAAAGAAATTTAGTGAGGATAATTTTACACCTGTTTAATCATATGTCCCCGAGGCTAATTATCGAATGCAGACCTAATTTTTCGCTGAAAGTCGGCTCCTCATGGTGTCGCGTTACGCTGGAATGTGTCATTTGATCATTTGAACACGTTTTTCAACGATGAATTTTGGTGAAACATTTTACGTTTCAGAAAAATGTCTCCTAGTACCGGACACTATTGCATCATGTTCAAATGTGACAAATGTGACTGTTACATGAGTAAAGACATCATTCAGAATAGTAAATTATTCGCGTATTTAAGTTGTAAATATTAAAAATTGTTAGTGGCTTATTTGACTCTTCAGCTAAATTTTTTTACATCCTAATCCAAATTCCCACCTTTTTCAATGTCCTCTACACTTTTTGTTTCTGCTAATTTCTGTGGCTTTCTCAGCAAGAAGAAACAATTGAATTGAAGTAAGTGTAACAAAACAAGTGTGAAGAATTTTTATTCAACTTCACATTTTGTATACAAAGTTTATCACATGAAGATCTGATATTCCTTGCCGTTAGAAGCCTTTTCAATAGCTTCCTTTTGTACTTAATAAGATGAAGGAGGGACCTCTGCAAGTAGTGTCCGGTATTAAGAGGTGTCCGGCGTTGTTAGATCTCCCCCTAAATAGTTGATGATCCGCCTCACGAAACGATCTCTTACATAGGGGGCGATTTGTATAGTAATTTTCATACAAACTTCGAACTGCTCGTACTCAGTTATATTATAACCAATTCAGTTGAAAATTTAGGAGGTTAACCGAAACAGCAAATGTTATCGTTCAAGCATAAGGGAGCATAATTTCAATCACTCTAGGCTCTAACCAAAATAATTATCTTATGATCTGTTTTACGTAGTTTACGTCGGGCGGTCGTATCTTGTATATAACCCTTCTGATTTTTTGTAGTGCAATACATCATACTGCATGATCGATTGATCGTTATCAACAACCGATTATAATTTGTGATGTGTGTTGTTATGTTGTTTGTGTAATGGTTGTACAAATGAAGATAACCATAACTCTTTATAAGGGTTTGGGGGTCAATAACCATTCCGAGGTGTACGCATTTAATAATCCGGTCGCATGCGTTGATCGGAGCAGGTGACACGGTTGTCAATCAACGTCATATGCTTGTAAAACCTTAAAAATCACTCAAATAAAGAATAAAAAGAAAAAATAAAAAAGACGTCAGATGCAATAAAAGTGCGCATCTGATTGTGCATTGCGCATCTATCATTGAGATTGATATCGTTTTGAAGTTTGACTGTCCGATAACTGTTGCAACTATCGAATTGTAGTTAAAAAGCATTGCAGTTAAATGACTTGCAGCTATCGAACGTCTACTGTATATAAAATATGTGTATAACTTACCTATATTTCATTTAGAACTTTTAAACCCACAATTGATTACCTTCTTTTTGAAGCGTGCTTAGACTAAACTATGCAATTACAAAAGATTTGTTTTTGTCTATTACAGATTTATTCAATTTCTTAGTGTATATTGTTTGTGGTAGGTACACTCCAAACCAACAACAAACTGTTTAGCTAAACTTTCGTACTAGCACAAATATAAAAGGTAAGTAAATAATTAAAAACCTTGCAATTAATATCTATGTAAAGGGATAAAAAGAGTTGAGAACTGCTGAACTTTGTTGAAAAGCATAAAGCGGCAGAGATGTTGGTTATCTGCAAACATATATAACCACCCAATCAAAAAAGTTTCTATTTTAGAACTAAAACAATTGTTTAAAATGTTTAATTATGATTTTTGGACCTAACCTACTCGCACACACCACAAGGTTGACCTCACGCTCCATTCACCTGCAACATCAGAGCATTTCTCAGTACCTTGATGAATTTTCCATCAGTGTCTTGTCCTTAGGACGGAAACCACGTACGAACAACAACAACAACCGTCAAGATAACAAAGCAAGCTCATCTTCCGTACAGAATCACTAACCATCTCACAGTGGGTGGTAACCACCGTCAGGCGAACAAAGGCATGGAAGCTTCTGACGATAACAAAAGTTGCGCAAAACAACGCAGCCGACCATGGCAACGTGTGACGGTGCTGATTGCGCGTTTGCTCCGCCTACCGTCACTATGGCTGACTCGCTCTCGCACACGCTGCTGATGGCACGCGCCCGGTCGCTGTGATGGAAAACTGATTTTCCTTCGCTTATCGCGCGCGCGGTTGGTTGGGAAAATTTGCATGCTTTTACATCGGCCACACCGGAATCAATCACAGTTGATTGCGGGAATTTGAACGATCCGGTCGAGGCGGTGTGATCCGGTGAAAGTGTCCTGTGATAGTGGCAGTTGGAATTTAAGATATATGGAATTTGGATTGTGTTTGATGTGAAAAAAATGTGAGGAAATTTAAACATTTTCACGGAAAAACGGGAATAAAGTTCTCAATTGTGTCACGTTGATGTAAATCTGGATTAAGTGGATTTAAACAACGCAGCATGAATACCTTGGCGCAGAACATCAGCCCAATTCATTCCAATCTGGTGCGATTGGTAAGTGTGTGGGAACAGATTTCAAAATCGATAGTCGTGAAATTTTTATTCAATCGGACGGATCTGAAAAAGCGGGCGTCAATGAAAAAGAAACGGGACAATGTTTCCACACTGAGAGACAACTGTTGGTGCCCGGATGCCGAATGGGATGCAATGGCCGATGCATTTGTGCACAGATAGGTGTATGTGTCGTCGATACATCAGCATGGCGGAGCATGGATAAGTTGTTGCAGTGGCATCGATTTTCAATTTTTCCCATGCACCTCCGGTGCGGATCGAATTTCGCTACCATCAGTGTGATAGTTGAGTGCGATGATTTAATTTCTTGCACCGGAGAGCAGGAAGTGATGATTTCAAGGATAGATTTCAGCTCAACTGGATATTGATAATCATAGCAGCAATAACTGTATGTGCCGGTGCTAGTGAAGATAGTAAATATGATGACTAGTGAAAAATTAGAGACTTGTCTAACGAACATTCAAAGTTGCAAACAATAAAATCCACAAACAGAGTGTTTAAATTTTGTTTAACAATTACTTCCGGTAAAGTGCATATTTCCAATGAAATAAAACATATAACAAATTTAATACAACTTTGGAAAATCGAATTGGACTTAATCTGGAACAAAGTGCTTAGAAGGAAAAAAATTCAACCGATAATATACATTTTTATTTTTTCAATAACAATAAATATTTTTTTATGAAAGCATTTTTTTTTTTGGCTCTGGCTTAAATAATGAAAAATAGAAGGAGACACACATCCCGAACGAATTCAAGGAGACACACACAAACGAAATGAATTCTCGAAGTTTCTTTTCTCTTTAATTATTTTTTTTTTTAAATTTATTTAAAAAAAATATTTCTCCAGAATCTGTTAGTTTTCCAATTATATAATCAATTCATAACTGCTTTCAATTTTATATAACTCAGCATGATATCAACAAATTATATCAGTTGCGAGCGCTTTTATCCGACAATCTCTTGCAAATTGGTTTTATGTGATTTTTTCTCATTTTGGTTTCCTAAAAATTGTTGTGTCAAAATTTCAAATCCCATTGTACGGAGCTGATGGGGCAGTTGAAATGTTGTTGGCGTTGGAATCCAAAGTTTGGTGCAATGAAAGATCGTTTCTTTTAAAATATATTCCCCAGCGTTGCCCTTTAACGTAGACGTAATTAACTTAGGGGCGATTCAAATATGACGTCTACTACTTTTTGAGATTTCTAGCGCAAGTAGTGGAGTTGAAATTTCTAGCATGGAGTTTGATATGTCGCAAGATGGGTTTTGGTGCTATGCGAGATTTGTCCGCTTCCCTGAGGGAACCAGGCTCCCGGGAACACATCCGGATGTGGTCAATATGTCCAAAACCTCTCAAAAACTCATCTTTTGGGCTTGTCTTTCAAAATCATGGAGTTTGATATGTCGCAAGATGAGTTTCAGAGCTAATCGAAATTTGTCCGGTCCCCTGAGGGAACCAGATTCCCGGGAACACTTCCGGACGTTGCCAATGTGTCAAAAATCTCTAAAAAAATTCATGTTTGGAACTTGTCTTTCAAAACCATGGATCAAGATGGGTTACGGTGCTAATTGAGATTTGTCCGCTTCTGGGAAGCCAGGCCACCGGGAACACTTCCGGACGTGGCCAATGTATCCAAAACCTTTCAAAAACTAATATATTGAGAATGATATGGAAATGCTAATATATCTCCACTGATATATCTCCACTGGCAAACCACCTTCCTTTTGCCAGTGGAGATATATCAGCTTCCACACTGATATTCTTCCCTCCCCCTTCATACGGGAGCTTGGCAGAAATATTGTGCCATCACAAATATTGCCCTCCGCTCGCTTTCAAATCGACTTCTATAAAAACATTCTTCATGCCTGCCGTATCCTAACGGAACTATCAATTCTATACTTTCGCCTCTAATGCTATCATGATCATGTACGTCCAAGTTTGGAAGATGATATTAGCATTTCCATATCATTGTAAATCGTTTAACTTCACGTAGAAGTAACACACACGAAATCATTAATTTAGTAATGTATTGAGATTGTCTACTAAAATTATGAAGTTTGATATGTCGCAAGATGGGTTTTGGTGCTAGGCGAAATTTGTCCACATTCTTGAATGAACCTGGTTCCCGAGAACACATCCGGCCAATGGCCAATGTGTTCAAAACCTCTCAAAACTCATCTATTGAACTTGTCTTTCAAAATCATGGAGTTTGATATGTCGCAAGATGGGTTTCGGGGCTAATCGAAATTTGTCCACTTCCTTGAGGGAACCAGATTCCCGAGAACACTTCCGAATGTGGCCAATGTGTCCAAAACCTCTCAAAAACTCATCTATTGGGCTTGTCCTTTTAAATCATGGAGTTTGATATGTCGCAAGACTGGTTTTTACACCACTTGAAAAGTGTCCACTACCCCAGGGAACCAGGTGCCCGGAACATCCGGAACCATGTCCTGGTGATCCAATTGTATCAAAACTTACTTCTGATGCTGGTCAATGATGATTGACCACGTTTGCATCAACATACTGGGAAAGTGCCCATATTCATATATCAATGATTTTAAAAAAATAACCCGTTTTTGACTGCACCTGACTCAGGCCCCCCCTTCAAAAATCCGGCCGGATTGCATGGGCAAATCAAGTCATGTGTCAAAAAATAGACATGATGACGCTTCTTTCCTGGAAATTTCATGGCAATCGGACAAAAAATGACGCCCACACGAGTTATTTCAATTTAGATTTGTAGGTCAGACCGAAACGGGTTAAGACCAAGTGTCCCAAAACTAAGTGAATTTTTTAAATGCATTTTACGAATAAAAAATAGTCCTTGGGCTTCTTATAAAAAAGTTAGTTTTTTTTTGTAAAAAAGTATATTGGCTAAAATTTCCGAGCCCAGAATCCGATCCAGCCAATTTTCAATGAGAAACAATCGGACAGGATTCTCCGCCGAACACATCTTATTGCGAGCAAATCGACGTGTTGCTCGAAGCGAACTAATTGAAAAGTTGGCCTGACTTTCCACGCCTTTTTTGCGTAAAAATGTGTTTTGACCATAGTTTCTGATCCCGTCTGCCCAGTTCCCACAATGGGACGGTATTCCCTGACGAACGCTACTATTGCGAAACAATCGGTGAAGGATACGTGCCAAAAAAGTGAGCTAGATTTTGTCTACCTCTTTCCAGTGATTTTTCATATTTTCCGTCTATTCTACAAAGTTGTTAATCAAGCAAAATTACATAATTTTGCTGTACATTGTAACATTTTCCATCGCACATAAAACAAAAGTTATCTTTAAATTAAACATATTTTTAGAGGTATTTCCACTTGTAATTACTTCCTTAATTACAAAAAGGCACAAATTCATCACGATATGCTGAAAGTCATCCATTTCATCTTTCTACTGACATCGTAAACTTTTGTCGACATATAACAAACTGAACGTGGTTTATGAGGAAATCCCCTTAAAATCATTCTCTTAACTTCAACTAATTCTAATGATTGCTGAATATTGTAACTTTCTACCTCTTATAAAACCAAAGTTATTCAAATATTATGATTTTTTATAGGTTAACAAGGTTAATAGCAATCGAGAAGACTCTTGTCGACAAAAGTTTTCAATGTCAATGTTTCAAAAATGAAATATGCGACTTTCAGTATATCGTGAAGAAATTTGCGACTTTTTGCTATTAAGGGAGTAATTACAAGTGGATATACAGTCGCCTCTCCACACCTCGATATTGAAGGAACCATCTAGGGGAACTGTTCCGATCTCCATCTCACTGTACATATATCCATCTCATCGCTAAACAAAAAAATACGGCACCAAATTCGTCGCTTCTTTGTGTCAACATGCGTGCTCACTGCTGAAAAAAATCACAAAAATAATAAACAAACCAATTTCCTTTCTATTGCTTTGTTTTTGATGGGATGGAAATAGGAGCTATGCGATGAAGTGGCGAACCGTTCCCCTAGATAGGGAGAGATCGAGGGATGGAAGGAAAATTGAAATGGGTACTTGATCCAACAATACTCGTTGCTATGAAGAACCTTAAAGAACAACAACAAAACAAATGTCATTTCTTATTGTTGATGTGTTTGTTATTGTCCAAACATGGTCTAGTAGCCTTCAAGTTTCAACAAATCGACATAAGGAGAGTGAATCCTGAACAAAATATGAACAAAACACATCGAGATAGAGAGATATCGAGATAGGCAGGTTATCGAGATATAGAAAGCCAAAATGTATGTGGATTAAAGGGACTGAGGAAACCATCGACATAAAGAAAGATATCGAGATATAGAACATCGAAATGTAGAGAGTCGACTCCTCTAAAAATATGTATAATTTAAAGATAAATTTTGTTGTATGTGAGATGGAATGTTACAATGTTCAGCAAAAATATGTAATTTTGCTTGCTTAACAACTTTGTAGAAGAGACGGAAAATCATTGGAAATAGTTAGAATGAAAAATAAGATTTTTATGGGTTTTTTTGCATGAAACGTCTTAAGTTCGTTATATATAAGGGATAGAAACTCGGGATGTTCAGCAAAGTTGATCGTACAGTCGCCTCTCCACATCTCGATATTGAAGGGACCATCGAGATAGGGAGAGATCGAGGAATGGAAGGAACATTGAAATGGATACTAGATCCAAAAAAGCTCGTTGCTATGAAAAACGACAACAAAACAAATGCCATTTCTTGTTGTTGATGTGTTTGTTATTATCCAAAGATCCATACATAATTTTCAAAACGACTTATCTGCTTTTGTAAACAAAGATTCAAACGACGATTTGACGAATCTGATAGCTCTCCCACGCAAACCAACACCACCAATAGGTAGGTGAAGATTTCCGCTACCTGTTGATGGTGTTGGTTTGCGTGGGAGAGCTATCATATTCGTCAAATCGTCGTTTGAATCTTTGTTTACAAAAGCAGATAAGTCGTTTTGAAAATTTTGTCTTGATATCGACATAAGGAGAGTGAATCCAGAACAAAATATGATCAGAACACATCGAGATAGAGAGATATCGAGATAGGGAGGTTATCGAGATGTAGAATACCCAAATGTATGTAGATTGAAGGGACCAAGGAAACCATCGACATAGGGAAAGATATCGAGATGTAGAACATCGAGATGTAGAGAGTCGACTGTATTAACATTTGCTACAACTTTGCGGAAGACACTACGTGTCTATCTCATTCTGACTCAAATAAATTTTTGGAGGCGTTTTAAAGAAATTTGTGTTGGGTTTAGTGCAGGAATTTCCAAATAAACTTTTGAAAGGATTCCCAAAAGAGAACCTGAATGGATTTTCGAAAATAATTCCCAAAGGAACTTCTAAAAGATTTTTTGAAGGTAAAATACTTCCATGAAGAATTCTTAAAGGAATTTCCAGAGGAATCAATAAAGGTATTTTTGAAGGATTTTATGATGGAATTTCCGAAGAAATTTTCAAAGGAAATTACGAAGAAAATCCCAATAGAATTTCAGAGAAAATGTCTACTGGATTTTCTGATGTAGAACCTAGGTTTATTCAAGAATTCCTTTGAATTTTTTATCAGTAATTTATTCGCAATTTCCTCCAGAGATTCTTTGAAGATTTGTCCAGGAATTCCTTAGAAAATTGCCTCAAAACGTTCTACAAAAACTCCTCCGTGAACGAATTTCAGAAAGATCTTCGGAAATTCTTTCGGATATTTCTTAAAATTTACCTCAGAAATTACGTCAGAATTTCCTCCACGTATTCCTTTGTTTACGAAAACCTTAGGAAATTCGTTTAGGTTCGTTCTTTTGGAAATTCCTTTGAAAATTTCTTAGAAAATTGCTTTAGGAATTGCTTCATAAAATCCTTCAGGAATTCTTTCGTTATTCCCTTAGAAATTCTTTCGGATATACCTTCCGAAAATCAATTCCTCCAAAAATTCCTTCAGAAATTCATTTACAGATTCCTTCGGAAATATGTTTAGTCATTGAAAATTTGCTTAGGAATTTCTTCGGAAATTAATACGGAGGATTATTTTAGGAATTCCTTCAGATTTTTTTTGAAAAAAAAACGTTGGAAATTTTATAGAAATTTCTCAAGGGGTTCCATAGCAAGTTCTAAAACAACTTTTCCTGAAATTCCCATAGGAATACTTTCAGAACTACATTAAACAATTCCTTGGGAATTTCTACGGGTAATCCTTTGAAATTTTTTTGGTAACTTTTGGAAGAAGTTCGAACAAACGAGTCTACATTAAGCATGGTTTTGTATTTCCTTGGTGTGATTTGTGGGACCAATAGTGAATTTTACAAAAAGTTCTTTCGAAAATTCCTTCAAAAATTTTGCCAGAAATGTCTTTATAAATTATTTTTGCTATTCTCTCGAAGAGTCCTTTCTGAACTCCTTCGAAGATTTTTTCAGCAATTTCTTCGGAAATTGTTTTAGGAATTCTTTCGGAAACTATTTCATTCCTTAATAAATTTCCGAATGAAATCTTGAAAGAATATTCTACGGTTTTACCTGTGGTTTTACTAAAGGAATTTCCCAACGAGACCCTTGAAGTAATAAAACGTGTGTTTCTAGTTCAGTGGTTTATTACATAATGAATTATTCGTCAGTGTCAAACTTAGTTATTTCCTAGGTCAGCCTACTATGTTATTACTACAACCCTAAAGGTTTTTAAAAAATGTCTATACTCATATAGGCAGAATTTCTTATAGGGTTTACAAAGGAATTTCTAATGAAACTTAGAAAAAGAAATCGAAAGTCCGGAAGTCCCTCAGGTACTCCACCAAGAACTTTTTTGTCATATTTTCCCAACTTTTGAGGAAAATAATCAATTTGGTTGATCATCGTACTCCAGTTTTACTCAGCCAGAGCTCATTATAGTTATGTTGATCATCTATTGAGATTTGTGCATACAAGAACGTGAGGTGGGGAGTAAACTGTCCATTGTGGTTGTCATTAGTGGACTCCATCGTGAATGCCCTTCTAGGATCCAAGGGTCACAGCAGGTGAATGTAGTAGCACTGAAAATTCTCTAAATATACTAGATATGCAGCCGCTCAAACTTTGGCCGATTGTATATGTAACTCAAAGAATAGTAGTTAGAATTTTTCTGAAATTTAGATATATTGAGAAGTAAATCGACTGGAGTTTATCAAAATCCTAAATTGGGAAAACTTTTGTAAAAAATATTAACAAATTAGTCCTATGACACCGAAGTCTAATTCTCAATACTGCTCAAGGGTTACGAAAAGTGAAGCAGGATTCGTTGTTAAATTTTGATTCATCAAAATCAGAGAATAATAAAATAGTTTTAATTTAAATAACATTTTGAGATCAGGTACTTATTAGTTTCGCTGGTAATTTACAATGAAATGTGCTGTTTGATGATCGACAAACATAGAATACTAGCTTTATGTACCCGGCCTTGCTCGGAATTACCAGTTTGGTTAGTTGTTTTTTTTTTCACAATCGGAAAATGATAAAACCAATTGGTTAACATGGTAAACGTGTTTACTTATTGATACTTCATCTTTTGTTAAAAGAAGGCTTTTGGAAACATCGACTGATTTTGAAGAAGGGATCGTAGGTTTGAATAGCTTTATTCCGGGCAAACGTCTATTTCTAAAGAAGGAAAACATCCACCGATGTCTTACTCAGGGCAAACGCATATTTTTCAAGAAGGGATCACACCCACTATTGCATTATTCCGGGCAAATGCCTACTTTTAAAGAAGCAATCACATCCACCATCCAGAAGGAACACATTAATCATTGCTTTTTACTGGGCAAACCATGATTTCGATGAAGGGTAACAATTATCATTGCTTTATACCCAGCAAATGCATGCTTTCTATGGAAGATTTTTCTGATGCTGTTGATAATTATCCCAAATGTCCTTCATCTCGAATGACCTTAGGTCAAATAGTTTTATGTTAAGGGTCTGCTTAATTCAGGGATATGTCATTTTCAGGGAAATGTCATATTCTGGGATATGTGTATCGGGAAGTATCATTTTCGTGTTTACAAATTTGATTTGAATTGACCCATGCGATAAAAAGGTGTACTAAACCGTTCGTTTAATAAATATACCCTCTCTCTCATTTAGTTATGACACTCCTACCCAGTTTGATATAGTCTTCCTTAGACAGAGAATATAGGTTCCAAATTAAGTGGACATCGGTAAAAGGGTTCAGAAGTTATGTTGAATTGATCGATAACTATACAATACCCCTCTCTCACTAAGGACAGACAATATTTGATACAAATTTGGTTCAACTCGGTCATGGGGCTCAAGACTTACATTGCTTACGATTGCTAAACAATACCGCTCCCCCCATATCCTCCCCTTTCTAAAGAGCATGCTTGGCCCCTCTATCGTCGTCTGCTTAAGATAAAGAATGTGTGTTCCAAATTTGGTTTAAATCGGTCAAGGGGTTCAGAAGTTACACTAAGTTGATCGATAATTAAGCAATACCCCTCCCCCGCACCTTCTTCCCCTTCCAAAGAGCATGCTTAACCCCTCTATCGTCGTCTCCTTAAGATAAAGAATGTGTGTTCCAAATTCGGTTGAAATTGGCCAAGGGGTTCAGAAGTTACACTAAACTGATCGATAACTAAGCAATACACCTCCCCCGCACCCTCCTCCTCTTCTGAAGAGCATGCTTAACCCCTCTATCGTCGTCCCGCTAAGATAAAGAATGTGTGTTCCAAAAATGGTTAAAATCGGCCAAGGGGTTCAGAAGTTACACTGAGTTGATCGACAACTAAGCAATACCCGACCCCCAACACCCTCCCCCTTTCCCAAATAGCATGCTCAAGTTACACTGAGTTGACCGATAACCAAAAATGGCGGCAATGCGTATTAATTAATGCAAAAACATGCAAAATGATAGAAAACATGCGATATATTCCCCTAAAGAGATTTTTTACTAATGTTTCTAATTAATTTTTTTCAATACCTTTTATGATGCACGAGAAAGGCATCATTTTTTAATTAATTTTCATATTTTTTAATTTCATCATTCTCAACTAGGTGCGCTGGCGTCTGAGATGCTTTGGAATTAAAGGTTCCCCCAAACACACGCGACACGACAGTCGCGACGCGATTCTATCGCTTGGCGACAGCGATTCTGTCGCCGTTGTTATGGAAGTGTAAATAGAGTATTGCCTGCAGCGACCCAACGATAGAATCGCGGCGACTAGTTGTCGCGGCGATGAAATCGCTTAGGTTTGGGGGAGCCTTAACACTAGTTGCCTCATGCTCGAATTATTATTTTTTGAACTTCTGCGTGAAAAATGGATTTAGGTATGTGTTGTTATTGTAACCTTGTTTTGTAACACGTTACAATAGGAAATAGATTCTAAAAACAAAAATTTCTTTGTAGAATTCTTCTTCTACACTCTCATATATTGGTACATAAAAATTTGTCGGTTCTTAGGGAAGATCCACTAATTACGTAACGCAAATATTGGCCATTTTCAATCTCCCATCCCCCTCCCCCATGTCACACTTTTTGTATGAATCATTTAAATTTTGTGTATGGGTTGTCACACTTCGGTCAACCCCCTCCCCCCTCCGAGCGTTACGAAATTTGTGGATGCTTCCATTAAGAATTCAACATCATCAACAAAACTCCATCTTCTTCTTATTGCTATTACATCCCCCACTTGGGCATTGCCCCCTGGCAGCTTAGTGTTCATTCAGCATTTCCACAGTTATTAACTGCGAGGTTTCAAAGCCAATTTACCAAGTTATACAGATATTGTATTAAAATATAGTACAAATCTGTGAGATTTCAATACAACAATAAAATCTTCCGAAAATATATATTCCAAATTATCTTATACAGTTTCTGTAAGGTTCTTATGCAGAACTGTATTAAAATCTCCCATCCGCTGGTTGGGTGTATATGTCATGAGGCTTACACGAGAATACTTTTATGCTCAAGGAAATCAAAGAAATTTACAACCCTAAAATTTCGTAGACCTGGACCGAGAACCGAACCCAGCCACCTTCAGCATGGTCTTGCTTTGTTGCCGCGCATCTTACTGCACGGCTAAGGAAGGTTCCAGATACCGTCGTGCGTTCTTTTGACTTTAGGGGCTACTTTGAATTTTGGATTTTCTGAAAAAAAAAAAGCTATAAAAATACCAAATTTGAAACAGAAAGTTAGCATCCAACTATCAACAAGACACCCGAATGGTAATAATGGTGATTTGATAGTAATTCACGTTACAATTCTTGTTTCAAAATGTCCAAAGAAGCCCCCGATTTGCCAAAAGAAGCCCCGCACGACGGTACCTATACCTATTCGCCCGCAATAAGATGCATTTACCAAATGATGTCGAGGATGTAATAAAAATGTATACTTACACTCCCGGCCAAAAATTTGGGTTCACCCTTGAAAAATATAGGCAAAAGTTTTTGGCCGTATTTTTGCCATCTTACATCCGATTTCGGATATTGTTAGCTCAATACAAATAATATGAGTAGATCTTGCATCGTAAGTAATTCAAAGTAACAATTTTCAATTTTTATGTGCTAAAATATTACATTAAGATACACATTTTCTTAAATTTATGTGGTAAAAATATGTTGATTTTTCTCAAAATTGAGCCCACAAAATTTCGAAATAAAAAGTGTAACAGAATCCAATTTTAATCATCTTTGAGATGCATTGATAAAATTTCGGCGAAAAAATCTTATTTTATTTTTATAAATCAAAATGTTTTTTCAAGTGCATGGTATGCATCGGCCAAAAGTTTGGGTTCATCCACTATATGGTAAACCGGCCATAAGTTTGCGGAAATGCGATTTAATTCAATTTTCGCCAAATATTGTCTGGAGTACAGTTCTTGACGTTTTGTTTGGAAACTAACGTTCTTAAATGTATATTTTGCCTAAATTTAAACTGTAAAAAACAGTGAACCCAAACTTTTGGTCGATGCATACCATGCACTTGAGTAAACATTTTGATTTAAAAAAAAAACAAGAATTTTTCGCAGAAATTTCATCAATGCATCTCAAAGATGATTAAAATCGGGTTCCGTTCCACTTTTTATTTCGAAATTTTGTGCGCTCAAAAATCAACATATTTTTACCACATAAATTTAAGAAAAGTGTGTATCTTAATGTAATATTTTAGCACATAAAAAATGAAAATTGTAAGTTTAAAATATACTACCCAACGGGTTACATTTCCATTGACTAGAACCTATCACCATTTATACGAAGTCATTCAAGCATGACATCTTCGTCCATCGAAGCAAATTGTTCAACAAGTATCACACAGTTGATTTAAATCCTAAGAATGACAGATAATTTATTAGCTAATGGAAATCCGTGCAACGACACAAACGTCTCAATCTTCAACCGCAAGTCAACCGAATCCCCCACGGAGGGATGCGATGACATTCAATTGTATCGACCCAATAACAAAACCTTCAGGACGTACCGCAACCGATCAGCAGGGGGGCCTCGGAGGAGACACTACCCCAAGTGTGAATCCCGAAAGGAAAGGACAAAGGAAATCATGTTCACACCTCATACGCACATTACATGAACCGTTGTCGGTCGTTTCTCCATGCTGCCCTAATTGTTCCGATAAACAAAATTGGCCACGGTCGGCGTTGATGAGCGCGCAAGGTATTGTATGTTTTGTCCTGCCCGGGTGTGATGCTATGACAAACATGAGTAAAACAATATGTGAGGCTTGTTTTGTGTTGTGTGTCTCTTTTCTTTGGTGTTGACACAAACTCATTAGATAATTGACCTGATGCTCCGTTCGAAGTGCGGTAGTGTCAAAGCCAGTGACATAAAAAAATGTCTTCATTTTTGTCACCTTTAATATTGAACTACACCGTGAAAGATAGTTGCCTTTGCGCGGAAGCAAAAGGTAGCTAACAAACGGCGACGGTTATCGATCGTACTTTGCTTTACGGATGCGCTGTCGGCAATATCTGAATGGAAGTGTAAAGAAACTAAAATACAATTTCCGCCGGAGGTTGATGCTCAATGATTTCCTTCGCGGCATTGATTCTTGGTTTTACATGATATACAATCCATTATTTTTGCTTCTTATATAGCCACAATGTTTATTTATCTATTTTCAAAATAACGACACCAGTATTTTGTGCCAGTATGCTAGAAAGGTGCTTTCCTTACTAAGCAATAGCTATATATAGTATATATACGAAGGACCTCCTGCGTCCTACACAGTTCGGCGGTTCAACCCTACCGAAGACAGTGGTTACCACCAATACATTTTTTCGAAATAAATCTGTTACGTGTTGGACCGTGATGAACTTATACTAAACATCATGTTAATTTTAAAAAAAGTCACGTGTTGCAAAATGAAGATTTATTATGTGGTTGAGCATATTTGTCGTTGTAAATCTTCATACATATATTGAAGCTCTAACCAAAATTATGACACCAGACTGCTTGCTTACTTTTGGTTATTACGCCAGGTAGTCATAAACAACAATAGGGGAAACCGCCAAATGTTGAACGGCTGGAATTTCCGGCACAATTGCGGTGTACTTTCAGGCACGAGTTTAAGGAAATTTCCAAAAGAATTATGGGAGAATTTTGGGAAAATGATTCGATGGATTACCAGGGAGAGTTTCCGGGAGACTATGGGATTTTCTGGCAGAATTTTGCGAGGAATTTCTGAAGAAATCGACACGGTTGTTTCATAAGGGCCAATGTCGCAAACGTAAACAATGCCTTTTCCTGCAAATCCCTCAACAACTAGGACCGAACTAGGGCCTTCTATCGAACGGAAGTGGAAAATACCACCAGAAGTCTCTAATCTTCCTGAAATCAGCGGAAGAAGTCAATGTTTACGTTTGCGACTTTCGCCCTTTTGAAACAACAATGTCGAAATTTCTGTGTTAATATCCGAAGGAAATTTTGAAGCTTTGGGGGAAGTTCCTTTTAGACTTTCAGAGTAATTCCAGGGATTGATGAATGCATAGAGCTGGATAGGCTGACAGTGCTCAGGAATATCATTCGCGAAATACGGTCTCGCGATCCTAAGGGGCAGTACACATATTACGTAAGCACTTTTGGGGGGAGGGGGGTCTGTTGTTTTCTTACGCGCCATATGTGTGTGTGCGTCATCCTCTATCCCTCACCCAGCTGAGGGTGTTGTACAAGTAGTACTACGAATAATTTGATCAAATCTCATGCTCCGTAATGGTGCCCTTTTTGTTACGAATGCTAGTACCACAAAAAGGATTCACTTCTGAAGCAAGAAAGGTTTCTTCAGGGAGTGTGGGGAATGGGATGTACTAGTTATTCATAACAGGTACAGCCAAACTTCACAACTTGTAGTAACTACTCAGGGAGTAAAAGGTTGAAAAGAGCCACCGTTGCAAACCAAAGCATGAACCGGATACCTGGGACTTCCACAATATCCGCGGCAATAGCAGCAAACGATGCCCTGTGCGTATTTAGTGTAAAATTTCATGAACATAGTATTCTGAAGCACTAAGAGAAAGAACTGGAACATGCTCACCAACTTAGTTTGTCCAGAGTTTTGCATTTTCTATCCTCCTTTGCTTCCATTGAAAACGTGCCTTGCCAAACTATGGCCGATTTGGAGGCTGCGTTTGTTTACGCTGGGTTAGCAGCTGTGAAAGTTCTGGCAGCTGATAGTGTCATGCTGCTGCCTTCAAATAGGATCAAGTGCGTCCATGTTATTGAAAAATTGAATTTGAAATTGAATTCTTGAATTCTGAAAATATTTGTTCAAAAGTAGAAGGCAGTATCAAACATTACAACATAATAACATGAATGTTATTGATTGGGAATCGTATACAATTTTAATACATGGAATTACATAAATTTATAAAAAAAGTTGTCGTTTCACAGGAGGGTAGTGATGTAGAATCAAGCATAATCAAAATAGATCATTAGTGCATTAAGCTGGAGATCCTTTACCTTGGCCCTATGTACTGCCTGCAACCGCATATTTGTCCCATCTTTATTGGGTTGTTTATTCATATGGGACAGATATGTGATTACAGGCACTGTACCCCTAGGAATGCTCAGGAAACATGAGTGTGTAATTAGTGATTTAATAGTAATTTATTTTATAGTAATATAGAATGTTGATGGATTTCACCCGTTACACTAACGTCATCTTTTGCACGCTTCATTTTAACTGTAGTCATGTGCGTTGCTACGCCTGCACGCCTGCGGAATCCGTTGCCGATAATTTGTGAGTCGGCGCACCACCAAAATTGCTTTGCTACGAATCGCTACGCTATTACAAGAATAATAATTGATTGTGAGGTCATGTGATTATGAAAATATAGAAGTACAGTCGCGATTCGCTGGTTGGGCCGCGACCTCGGCCCAATTAACTAATTCGTTTTTTTAGTTGGCTCAACTGACAGCCATTTGAGCACGTGTATTTCGACTTGAACATCACAAATGATGTCCAGTGAAGCCCAATCCCGTTTTCCGTGTTTAATTAAATTTATTTTTTACGTACGGTTGCTTTTTAGTAGAGCCATGGCCCACCCAGCGTAGGCCCAACTAAAAAGTGACCCAAGTATCCCAACCAGCGAATCCCGACTGTATAAAAACATAAAAATTTTGAAACAAAAAATATGAAAAATGAGAGTATATAAGAATAAGAAAGTATGAAAATATAATGATATGAAAGTATGGGAAAATGAAAACATAAAATCATTAAAAATGAATTTATTAAAATATAAAATACGAATTATGAACACATGAAAGTTAAAAGTATAAAAATATGACGTATGCAAATACAAAAATTTTCCCTTTCTTCCCCTAGACTCTGGTAGGCACTGCAATTCCATCGTCTAAATTTTATTTACATGAGTAAAGCAATATAATACGTAAAATAAAAGAAAAACAATATAAATATTAACATATATTTGTATGATAGAGTATTTATTACTTACTGCTCTGCATATCTTTTTCCATTAGAAATGAATTTGAAAACCGGAAATTGATAATATAGTTGTTATGTAATACCGTCAAGCATGTATTGCTATGATAATTTGTTTGTAAGTATAAATTAGGCCGATACAAATATTTAAAAACTATTCTGTCTCCTCCCTCCAAGGAGTTTATTTTTTTATTTTTTTCGTTCCTTGACCTTCCGGAGACCAATAGGACATAATGTTAATTAAATATTTGTAACGGCCCTATTGGTTTGAATGAATAATATTTCTAGATATAAAAAAAAAGAATTATTTATACAATAAACAATAAAAAATATATAACTATAATAACAATAATAATAATAAATTATATTAAATGTGGACGAAATGGTCGCACTACTAACTATTACAGCTGGAGTAAACGATTCTATCACAAACGCCCGAATGACACTCGCCCGAATGACAAACGCCCGAATGTTACATTCGCCCGAAAAGACCAAACGCCCGAAAAGACCATTCGCCCGAATGGACTACTCGCCCGAATAGGTCATATATATTTGTATACCTTCAGATTCTATAACAACATGTTATTTTTCCTAATCATATTAAAAGAAAAAATATGCCAATCACCTGGAATATATGAACGTACCAGTTTGTCTAGTTTTTTATTCTTTTCTGCTATTTTAGATGTCTTCTTCGCCTGCATTTATCGGGTATCAGTGGTCGCATTTCTTTCTTCTAGTTCGAACGCTGTAAAACGAAGGACTTCCTCGTTTCAAAAGCGTATTCCACTTATTGTGCCACCCTAAAATGTTATTGGAAGATCGAGGAATATTGTTTAGGGTATTTTCATAGACCGACCATAGTGAAGGGGAGAAAAATGGATCTCTAGTGGTCTTTTTGTGATTGGCGACCATTCACGTGAGTCCGCTACGTTAGGCAAAAGTATGTTAGGCATAATGGACGTTACGCATTACGGACGTTAGGGATAATGGTCGTTTGACATAGTTCTGCCTTCTTTATGTCATGGGCTGTTCTTTGGGTCATTTATGTATAACGTCCATTATGCCTAACGGGTACACCCCATTCACATAATACTTGCTTACATGAAAAAATACGTTTCTTTGGGTAAGATCTTCGAACCTCCTTGAATGCATTTGTTATATCTTAACATGAAAAAAGTGCTAAGGTAACAAACTTTTTATAGGCAAGTTAAAGTCTGTAATCCTTCATGTATGCCGATTGGAATCCCAATCGCTGAAGTTTTCTAAAAACAAAACTTTGATTGAAGAGAAAGAATTTGGGAAGACACGTTCCTCAGCATTAATCTTAGCCATCCTAAAATCCAATAGTATATACTCTGGAACTAACGTATACTGATAAATTTCGTCTCATCAATGAACAAAAGGCTGTATCAAGGTGAATACACCACTAGGTGTTCCAATCTGCCAAATTCACGATTCAGCCATCTTGGATTTTAGTATGGGAGAGCCAGCCGGTTTGTTTATGTTTTGCACCGAAAATGAATTTTTCACCCCCGCCTTCTTCTCGTCCATAAACTGAGCACATTGAAACACCTAGCTGTGTATTCATCTTGGGCTGTATCATACGTTCCCGTGTTTTAGCATTAATACCAAGGGAACGAATCGACGATGTTGACCTTCGCCTACAGTTCCGTGAATTGTGAACACTAGAACAAATTGTTGTGGAGCAGTTGAGAATGTACCATCAATTATCCAAATCTTGGCTTGTGCTTACAACACTGAATGATGTGTTGAAGGAAATAGCAAGATCGTCCCATCGTTACCATGGATAGTCGATCGCAAGAAAGGTTCTGCGTCCAATGTTGTCATACCGTGCGGGACCGAAATCCGTCCACCTCATGAGATATCAATAAATTAAAGGGGGTTAAAGGTAATTAATGTAGAAATAATTTATCTTATCTTGTTCAGATTCTTGACAGTAAGCTTTTAGGGCATAGAAATGGAAAGAAGGCTTCGAAATTAAAACAACAAAAATCAAAAACAAATCACCACCCACCAAACGCGGAGTTTTTGCCGCCATTTTGTTTTTGGGTAGATCATAATTGGTAAGTGTGTTTTAATTGCTAATTGCGAATCATAACATAAGATAATCGGAATATAAATCGAATGGATCGCTTCTCAAGGTGCGTATCGAACTATTTACAGTGGTAGTTTAGTCAATAAGACTGCTTCAATTTGAACATGTAGGTAAAAAATAGCTGTACGGATTTTGATCCTTTGATTCGAAATCCGTCCATGGTGGACGGATTTCGAGTCAGGAGTAGTTGATTTTATTCATTATTTTATCATGTTTTTCGTAGTTTTTAATGAGTAAATGTGAAACACTTCAAAAGTAGAAGCCTTCATGCTCCTGTATCAATGACAAACGTTTGATTTACATTCGATTCCTATTTTCTAATGACTTTATCATATACTAAGGTGCTTAAGTGTACGGATTTCGATGCCCCACGGTATAGCATCTGTCGATACGCGCATATATATTAGAGTGGGGCGTCATGGTCATTTTTTCAAATCAATGGTTTTTCGAAGCCATTCTGGGTCCTGAACAACTGTGCAGAATTTGGGACCGATTGGTTGCTTCCCCGCTTTCCGCATCGCGTTTGAAGTTTGTATGGAAATTAGTATGGGAGAACGTATATTTTTGCATTTCTACTACTAGAGGTTTCAGTGCATCGTAAATCAAGTGGCACATTACGTTAAAGTATAACCCAAAGGATGCCGAAAAACTTTGCTGAAGAAGGCACGTTGCTGGAACGTCCACGAAAAAAGTTATAACGCTTCGAAGATTGAGTGTTCAAACCATATGCAAAAAATCGTTTATTCTGCCAGCACTGCCGAACTACGTAGACCAATAATTTAACTGAGTGTTATTTCAAAATTAATGATTTTATAGGACTTTGAAGCTAATGAGAGATTTTTGGAATGATTTCACAAAGTAAAAATTCCGACTAGAAGGAAAATGGGTTTTGCCCTCTGACAATTACAGGTTGTCCAGTAGTGCTGGCAGAAACATCGATTTCTCGCATATGGTTTAAACAATCAATTTTCGAAACGTAATAACATTTTTTGTAGACCTTCCATCTGCGTACCTTCTTCGGCAAAGTTTTCAGCATCTTCCAGGCTATATGCTAATGTATTGAGTCACGTGATTGATGATAAATTGCAGCCGCTAAGAGCAAAAATGTTAAAAAGTACGTTTTCCCATACTAATCTCCATGTAAATTTAAAACGCGATGCGGCATGCGAGGTCGCAACCAATCGAGCCCATATTTTGCACAGTTGATTGGGGTCCCAAAACGATTCAGAAAAACCTTGATCTCAATTGATCGGACGAAGTTTGCGTTTTTCCATTCAACAGCGCCACACTCTAATATATATCGTCACATCCTGGGGTGGCATTGCGCATCTCGATTCGAACGTAATTCTATCGAGTCGAACATGTTTGGCATTACGGCTTTCGATTCGATCTCGAAAACGACTCATCGTTCGAGTATGCTCGAGGAGGTACAAGAATAACGAGATGTTTTGGCATTATGGATACTCGATAGCACACTGAAAAACGACTCAAGTCGAAAGAAAAACACTCGTCACCTTTATAGCTTTCGAATGTTGTTCAAGAGTCATTTCTTGCTGAAAGTTTTTATGTTATTTGTGATCTCAACGGGAAGAGAATAAATGTTTCATTATTGTATCTTGATGGAAAGAATGTCATTAGTATACCTACTTTCATAGTTTCCAGACAATATGCAATCTCTAATTATCCCGAAATCCGCGTAAAAAAGACTTTAATTTAAATCAATTTTTTGCAGTTTCACGTATTTCTTGACGATTTCGATAAACCGCGTGAAAAATCTGCGTAAAAACGTGTATATTCCAAAATCTACGTAAAAATAGTTTAGTTAAATTAAGGTGATTATAGAATGAAGCCAGAAATCGGCCATTTTGTAAACCACGTGCTTTTCCAATATTTTTTTCAAGAGCACGAGATGGAAGAACCATAACGCGTATGGGGCTGAAATAATGGAAGATCGTTTGCTTAGTTATGCTGAACAATCATAATTTGAGTTTCGGCACTGCACGAAAACGATTACGCCAGATTTGGGCTTTTGGAAATGTATGTAAATAAACGTGTGGTGAATTTGAAATTCACCACGGGCTTCATTCTATAATCACCTTAAAAAACGCGCAAGAGATGACCCAAGTGCATTTAACTAAAATATATGGAAACATCAAAGTAATTTATTAGCGAATCCTTCTTTAGCTTTGAATTATTTAGCTCAAAATTAGATCATGCAACAGATATGAATTAAATTCCCGAAATTAAAAAAAAAAAACAACTTTTAATGTAAATCTTTAACTACCAAGGAGAATTACACGGTCTTTCTTACATTCTTGAGAAATTCTAAGGGTTATATTATCCATTCTTGAGAAATTCTAAGGGTTATCTTAAAGTCGAATAAACATAAAACTTAGAATTTGTGTTGTAACTATATCTTAATTTATAAAACATATCGTATCGGCATAATGTTTTAATCAATTTCAACTGCTCAATAAATAATATTGAGCAGAATTTGCTTGTTTATAAATTAACTGCCAATTCATGCCCTGAACGATGCCTTTCCAACATGCTACACGCAGATGAAATTACGCCTTTTCTCTCTGTTTACTCACATTCGCCATGCTGGCCAGGTTGTCTCTCCAGCTATCTCTTATTCTCTCTGTTTACATTTCGTTTGACAGAACATACTCGATTGAGCTAGTACAGCACCATTCGAAATCTTGTACTGCGACTGAATGAAGTCGAACGAAATACATAATGCCGCAATTTTTTCGAAACGAATGCAAAAACGTACGAATCGAGTGATTCGATTCGAGATGCGCAATGTCACCCCTGATGTTTATAAGGGCCGATGCCCACGTAGCGTTTTTTCAAGCTGCGTGCACGACGCGTCCACGCAAGGTACCCAGCATCAAATGTAGTCGTGCACACGTTTACGTGTGGATTACTCCATTTGATGCTGGGTACCTTGCGTGGACGCGGCGTGCACGCAGCTTAAAAAAAACGCTACGTGGGCATCGGCCCTAAGGGTACATCACGTCGTCAACGGCGTTACATTATACAACGTGGCTTGTTTTTGCTTATCTTAAAAACGAATTTTGCTTGAACCTTAATACTTAGGGAAAAAACATGTCTTCAATACATTTAGAAAGAACAATGTATGAAGAAAAGAAGGGTGAATTCCTAATTGCACCTCTTATTTTTGACGATTGGTTTAAATGAATACCCTTGCAACGTTATTTTTCGCTACAGCCCTAATCATTCCGTCAGATTATGATTCATTTCAGGATGTTTGTGGACCGGTATAAGTGACCAGCATACATAAAATATATTTTAATATCTGATTCTCTTCACAATGCTGAGCGATTAAAACTGTATTTTTTTTTTCTATGTGAATGGATTGCAAGACAGTGATGAGTAGATTTTATTTATAATCAATGTTAAATGGGGCTTTACACCTCGGTAAAGCTTCCCGAAATCAAGTCATTATTTGAATATTATGAAAAATAAAATACCTAACGTCATTATTTTTCTTAATATTTCACATATAAATGAAACGAATATATAGATACATGTGAGAGACGTGTACAATAAAATATAAGATTAGTAGGAAATCTTTTATAGGAATATAGGTACTATTTCTTTTTATTAGTCACAAAAAATCTTTTCATCGAGTAAGGTGAAGAGTTTATTCGGGCATATAGTATATTTGGGCGAATGATTCATTCGGGCGGATGGTCTTTTCGGGCGAGTGGTCCATTCGGGCGAATGGTCTTTTCGGGCGTTTGGTCTTTTCGGGCGAATGGAATTCGGGCGTTTGCCATTCGGGCGAATGGAATTCGGGCGAGTGTCATTCGGGCGTTTGTGATATAACCGGAGTAAACATATTTACGAAATGTTTTGTCTGTTGCAAAATGAATTGAAAAACGAACAAAAAAAAATGTTTATGCAGTCATGGATAAAATAATTATATTATTCATATGAAGGTTATAAAATATTGTGGAAACAAATTTAATGATCAATATATGATATAACATAAGAAGTTATGATGCACTAAAAATCAAAAGTTTATGGTAAATGTATTGAGCTGAGTTTTTGATTCATCTACTGAACTATTGTTCGCCATTTCCCATCCTTTTCCATATTCTATTGTAATAACTTGAAAACTGGAAATTTAGATTCATTTGATATAGGATTTCTGCATATTGTTATCGTGATACAGTCAAACCTCCATGAGTCGATGTTCTATGACTCAATATCGACTCAAGGAAGCAAATTATGCCATATTAAAAAATATTTTCTGGGTTACTGTGATGATCCCTTCAAACGGCTTTCCAAAGATTTGCTATTCCTTATCTCGATATTTCCATAAGTCGATGGTCCCTTCAATATCGACTCATGGAGGTTTGACTGTATTCCATATTTGTCTTACAAGCGGATGGTCATTCCCATTCCCAGCCCCTCCACCAAGCCCAAATGGTCAGGCTGTGGGGTAAAGTGAACAACATTGTAAATAAAGCAAATAAGTTGATCAAAATATTTTAAATCAAATACATATTCTTATTAATATTCAAAATGTTACCTGCAGGTATAAACCTTTCGATTTATCACAGACAAGCAGACGTGCCGGGCTTGGTCAAAATGATAGTGCGGGATTTTTTTTTCAATATCCAATTGACCATTGCTCAGTGAAATGTTACCAGGTTCCTTTGATTTTAGCATGGTTCGGCAGGAAATTCATCTTGTTTTGAAAAACGGGTTAAAAATCATGCTCTGGCCTCAGGAGAAATTTCGGATTATTTGAGGGCATGTCAAAAATGCTAGATTTTGTGCGCCTATATTATTAAAATGGATGAAATGTTGGCCCATGTTATACTATTTTACAGAAACTAGAGCTTTTACTGAGTTGATTGATATATGGATATCACAGATCGGATGACAAACATCTGAGGTATGAATGTTTCCATGAACGAGGTGTGTGGTATGGAAATATTCGCTCAGGATTGTCGAAATTGTACGAAAATGTGTGTATGGAGCGTAAATGACCAGATCCCCCTTTTTTCACCCCCTGATTGGTGATCCCATTGTCAACCGAACCGATAAAGGTTGAAATTGGAGCTAGTTTATTTCCATTTCTCTGTCAGAACATTGTTCACTTTACCCCCAGGTAACATGACCAATTTACCCCCACAGCTACATGTTTTTCAAATAACACCTAAACTAAGAAAAAAGTCAAAAAGCTATCTTCTATTAACTAGTTCCGCTTCATAGCAAGCAAAATGAACGATGTGAACGATATTTTGGTTTAGAACTACTAACTCAGAGTTTTCATGGCTTAAATGCAACAGTGCCAAAATTACATCAAACTAGTATTTTGCGAAAGCGGGCAGAATTTTGCTAAAATCTAGCTGTTAAATAGATATTTCATGATTTGAAATAGCTCGGAGAGCATGAAATGCTTAATTTGTGATGTATCATGGAAAATAATAAGAGAAATCCAACAGGGGATAAACAAGCCGTTACCCACTTTACCCCGCTTGTTCACTTTACCCCCGCTACCCCTACGGTGGCGTATTGGGTAACGCGCTTTACCGTCACGACTGCCTGATGAGGAAGAATTCCTCCAACGTACCTCGATAAATGACAATCGAACTATGCAATGATCATTGGATGCACGACATGAAACATAAATATATAAAAACATGAAATCATAAAAATGACTCACGGTAAGATGATAAAATCAATAATGGTGAGTAATAAGTAATAAAATCTTAAAATAGATTCTGTGTGGATTCTGTACAGCAGCTACTATGGTATTCTGCTTGGCACAGTTGCTGGAAAATAACACTAACAAATAAAGAAAAGAATAAAAAATATCGAGATTTATTATTTCTGCAGAAAGAATAGTGCGAAGTAAATACTTATGCTTAAATTGTGAACATGTTATACTGCCTTGGTTAGGTTTCAACGGGTGCAGCTATAGAGTTGAGGTAACGAGGTACAATAAGAGTAATATTATTGGATTTACAACTACTCATGTAAGCCCTATCTAAACGCGTTTAAATTTGAATAAATTTTAATTTTGAGCTGCCAGGAAATAGCTGCTACGAAAATCTAGTTCGATCCTAATTCGAAACCTTTCGCAACAACTCTAGTTCGTTTGGAGCTAGGACCATTTTCAAACAAATTTTGAATGCTTCAGAGCGTCGTGGTTAGAAAAAACATAGTAAATAGAGAGATCATAGTGAAATATAGCTTATTTTATAAATTTTGTTACAGCCCGTAAAAATGTTAAACTTTAGGTGGCATTTTTTACCTCTACAACCAGCTGTTATTTAATTATTATTATAAAATATGTTGACGGTAATGGCTCAGAAAAGGAATAAGGGATAAAGTAATAAAAATTATACAACCTGCATGCATGCACTTATTACGCATACATTTCACCTCGATCGCCAGTCAGCCCTGCTTCATCAGATCCTTTTCATTCTCAACAAACAAATTGCGCTTATATTCTGCTTCGTACGAATCCGTAAGCTTGAATTGCTGCTTGCTACTAGGAATCGAGCATTCAGTCGAAATGGCGGCAGATTTCTTCATTCAGCTTCAATAGTAGGAATCCGACCGGACTCGGAGACACGACCTCTTGAGGAAATTTTTCACGTTCCACCAGATCCATGACGTCGTTGCACGGTGAGGGTTCGCGACTCAAAAAATAAAGAGTTATTCATTTTTCTGCTTGGACCAAAATTTCCGGTTTTCAAAATTCTTGTTTTCTTACGCGCCATATAAATAGAAACCCAACTTAATTCACCGATTAGTGATACTGCCTTTCTCGCGTTTAGCTAAGACACCAACCTTGCTGTACCATTTTCTTTATAACTTTTAAACGCAACGGCAGATTGTTACCAAATTCAATAGTGATCAACTAGACTTTGTCACCTGTCGAATGAAACTTGTTGCGAGAAAATCGGTTAAGGATTATTATATGAAAAGTTGTTTAATATTTTTCTTAGCTTCTGTGCACACACATACACACACATACACACACACATACACACATAAATACACACGAACAGACAGACATGTGTTCAGCTTGTCGAGCTGAGTCGATTGGTATACAGCACTATGGGTCTCCGAGGTTCCTATAAAAAGTTCGTCTTCGGAGTGAAATGATAGCATTTCGGTACAACTTTGTTGTACGAGAAAGGCAAAAAATCATTTGTATGGGAAAATTCTTACATGGTGGGATGGTGGGGTGGTCGAAAAACCCAGAAAAATTGCTTACGTTATAAGTGTACGACCCCTAATGTCGTTCAGTCTTGGGAGAAGATTCACTCATCGCTTCCAGTCGTTTAACAGTATATTAAATTTTCTCGCGTGATTTTTGAAAACGTCGTAAGTCCAAATGAGAGACTCTCTTTCATTACGCTCTCTTTTGCTAATATCTAGGCTAGTTTAAAATTTGTTGCAATATTTTCACCTCAACACACTAGACAAAGGTATTTTCTTCAGGTCGGTACTGGAAAATCCAATGTAAATGTTAGTATGGCTTTGTAATAGTCGAAAGAGAAAGTAAACAAAGAGAGCCTCTCTTTTGGACTTACGACGTTTTCAAAAATCACGCGAGATTTATTCGATCATCTCAGCCACAATTTCTTCTCCAAAGATCTTGGATGTTTTTTCCATCCAAGGGAAACGTATATACTATGTAGCAAGGAATCCAAGTGGGTCATACAGACTCATGATAATCTTCAATACTTCACGCTTTGTTGGGCTTACATACCACTCAGCATCCTCTCAACCGCATCAGGAATGTATGCAGAGAAGCTTAATTCATCAGATTGCGGCAACCAGCGAATAATTAGCACTGACTCCGCTACATCGGGCTACGAACTTCATTCCTTTACAAAAGCCTTTTTTCGTTCTCTAAGAACAGCAACTACTTCTGGGTGATTAGATATGAAGTTTTTAATTTTAAACATATCGAACTTCTTTAGCAAAGCGGATAACTTCTTCAACAGAGTCTCTGCTATCCAAAAAATCGTCCACATAGTGCCCTCTTATGATTGCTTCTGTTGCATCTGGGAAAATATCTTCGCACACTTTCGCATTTTTATTTTTAATATACTAGGCTAAACACGACCAACATGCTGCGCCGAAAATACCCACATTCATCACGAAAACGGTAGGCTCATCCGCCGGATTTTTGCGGTAAAGAAACATTTGTGACTTCTGGTCTCTTTTTATTATTTTAAACTGATTATACATTTCTTTTATATCACCAATTATTGCCACACGACGTTGCCGGAATAGAAAATGGACACTTGTTGAGGGCGTCAGTAAATGCGGTCCAGGAAGAATCATCGAATTAAAGGATACAACTTTCATTTGAGCGGCAGCGTCCCAGATCAATCTCAGCTTTTGCGGCTTCTTCGGGTTAATGATCAACCCCAATGGGTTTTGTTCAGCGGATCAATCAAAAGTGATTTTTTTTTTAAGTTTTCGCGAATTGCTGATCCAGATGAGAGAAGGTGATAGATATAGAATATTTCATGAGAACATTTACCGTTAGATCGACGGTAATTACGTGCTGTAAAAATATGGCAGAGCGCTTGCTTTTGAACATCAAGAATCAATGACCCCTCCAGAAGTGAGCTCGCAGGACAAACGCCAGACACAGCAGTAGCGGGAACAACGACAATAGAACCAGCTCTATTCCACCAGAAACTATAAAGCATGCAGCAGAAATACAGAAATCATTTTCAACGGAGGACTCGGTGTTCGTGTTAGCAGCAGTGGTACAGTATCCTGTAACAGTTCCAATCCGCCCACCACCCTTGCCAGGTTTATCGGCGGCTGAAAACGAAAACGTCGCAGCAACTGCAAATAATGCACATAAGTATCATTTTATTTTTATTCATGTTCTCTATTTTTTTCGTTGTCGTATATGTGTGTGTGTGTGTGTGTGTGTGTGTGTGTGTGTGTGTGTGTGTGTGTGTGTGTGTGTGTGTGTGTGTGTGTGTGTGTGTGTGTGTGTGTGTGTGTGTGTGTGTGTTTACTCCCTTCTCTAATTTAATCGAACTTGCCGTATTCGTATTGACGCCTTTGTTTGCAAGCCCAACCGTAGAACATACAGTAGTGCTAATATAGATTGTGACGGTCTGTTTTACTATGATTTACTTATGCATGTTAATGACACTGTTTAATAGCCATTTTACCAAAATCAAAGCGTCTTTTATCATACAGTTTATTTCTGCTAGGATCATACCAAACAAAGCTCAAAATCATAATATTCTCCCATAGTTTGGAAAAATTGAGATTAGACACATCAAAGTGGATCAAAGTGGTGCATAACGTTTCTCGTATTATATTGGGAACATAAGTTTTACCCAACAAATTTTGAAGATTGTCACGCAGCTGAAATGAATAGGTTGGTCACGATGACGAAAATTCACAACATTATTCGTAATTCGTTTTTAAATTTTTGCTTCGTTTAACTTGAAGTTACAGATATTGACCTGAATAATAAAAAGCCCACTTGCCGTTTTTTCATACAAAATGGTCAATTTTGGATATCTAGATCTCGATTGCGTGTGAGCCGATTTTGCTGAAAATTTGACCAGAGCTCAGATATAACTTGAATTTTACCACACCTGGGTTTCGACCATGTTGATTCATAGGGTAAGGAATTATTGCGGTAATACCAAAACGATTTTTTTGGCAAAAGATTGATTTTATAATATCTTGTAAACTACAACTCTTAGTGTACAAGTATATTCCGCAAACTTTTTTGTATTGCCAAAATACGCGTTTTTGGTAAACAAGTCATCAGTTTACAGCCTATAGAATTCAAGATATTTAAAAAAATATTTTTTTGTCAAAAATTCATTTTGGTATTACCGCTACTTGATTCCATAAATGTAAACAATGTAAATGTTTCCAAGAAGATTATGTATATAAATGCGAGCAATCAGAATTCAATTAATTTCAATTGGGATCGCATAAGGGGAAGGGAAAATTAATATATTTTATATTCTTTCTCGTTTCAGAGAGCGAACAATGGCGCTTAAACCTAGGCTAATTACTCGAGCAGCACAAGTCAGACTAAAATGGTTGCAGCAACTTGATAGTGACCAAATCATGTCGCATATCCGTTGCAGTAATCTATGTGGGACATGTGTGCTACTTGGGTAGCCAGGGCAAGTTTAATAGCTTCGCCCCATCCCAGGACAATTAATAATGGAGTGACAAAAATTTCTTAGCATGGTCACTCCCAACGTCTGTTTAAACGCATTATATCATTTGCTTATGATGATATTCCTAAACTATATTCCCTACCAACCATCCAACTCCTTGACATCTATGAGGGCGTCGGTGAGTCGCTGGCCTCTCGTTAAGTAGATGTCATATCATCATTTCCTTCCCTTCCTTAGTAACAGAGAAGATGGGCGTGGCCAGCAATGGTAGCTTTCATGCTTTATCATTTTTGACCCCCAATTGGGTTGCTATTAAATCCCAAATAGTAATCCATAAGCAGTTGGGGTAAGAAAGTTAAAGAAAATATATGACAGCTATCAGTATGCAATCTACGAAATACTCTGTTACAACGCAACGCAACGCAACGCAACCCCAATGGGTTTTGTTCAGCGGAAAAGTTGTCTTCCTCGAGCATTTTTATTTATTTATTTATTTAGTTAACATCTAAACAGATAACACTGAATCAACATATTGACGCCACAATACACGGTTCGAGGCCGCATCTCTCCATCCTCGGATACGCCTCACGCTCGCCAAGTCGTTCTGCACCTGGTCTGCCCATCTCGCTCGCTGCGCTCCACGCCGTCTCGTACCTGCCGGATCGGAAGCGAACACCATCTTTGCAGGGTTGCTGTCCGGCATTCTTGCAACATGTCCTGCCCATCGTACCCTTCCGGCTTTAGCTACCTTCTGGATACTGGGTTCGCCGTAGAGTTGGGCGAGCTCATGGTTCATTCTTCGCCGCCACACACCCGTCTCTCGAATACTCCGAGTGCTTGCAAGTCCTCCTCGAGCATTGTCCATGTTTCATGTCCGTAGAGGACAACCGGTCTTATACGCGTCTTGTAAATGACACATTTGGTGCGGTGGTGAATCTTTTTCGACCGCAGTTTCTTCTGGAGCCCGTAGTAGGCCCGAGTTCCATTGATGATGCGCCTTCGTATTTCACGACTAACGTTGTTGTCAGCCGTTAGCAAGGATCCGAGGTAGACGAATTCCTCGACCACCTCGAAGGTATCCCCGTCTATCGTAACACTGCTTCCCAGGCGGCCCCTGTCGCGCTCGGTTCCGCCCACAAGCATGTACTTTGTCTTTGACGCATTCACCACCAGTCCAACTTTTGTTGCTTCACGTTTCAGGCGGGTGTACAGTTCTGCCACCTTTGCAAATGTTCGGCCGACAATGTCCATGTCATCCGCGAAGCAAATAAATTGACTGGATCTGTTGAAAATCGTACCCCGGCTGTTACACCCGGCTCTTCGCATGATACCTTCTAGCGCAATGTTGAACGAAAGTCCATCACCTTGTCTTAGTCCCCGGCGCGATTCGAACGAACTGGAGTGTTCGCCCGAAATCTTCACACAGTTTTGCACACCATCCACCGTTGCTTTGATCAGTCTGGTAAGCTTCGCAGGGAAGCTGTTCTCGTCCATAATTTTCCATAGCTCTACGCGGTCTATACTGTCGTATGCCGCCTTGAAATCAACGAACAGATGGTGCGTTGGGACCTGATATTCACGGCATTCTTGAAGGATTTGCCGTACAGTAAAGATCTGGTCCGTTGTCGAGCGGCCGTCAACGAAGCCGGCTTGATAACTTCCCACGAACTCGTTCACTAATGGTGACAGACGACGGAAGATGATCTGGGATATCACTTTGTAGGCGGCATTAAGGATGGTGATCGCTCGAAAGTTCTCACACTCCAGTTTGTCGCCTTTCTTGTAGATGGGGCATGTAACCCCTTCCTTCCACTCCTCCGGTAGCTGTTCGGTTTCCCAGATTCACTGACTATCAGTTTGTGCAGGCAAGTGGCCAGCTTTTCCGGGCCCATCTTGATGAGCTCTGCTCCGATACCATCCTTACCAGCTGCTTTATTGGTCTTTAGCTGTTGAATGGCATCCTCGAGCATAGCCTTACTAAAAATACGCCACAATTTGTTCTTGCACCCGCTAAGTCAGTTCGATTTACCAATTTTCCGTTCCAAGTTTTTCAGACGACCTATGGCCATTTGATAATTATCCGGAAAGTAACCCTGTTTCGAATCCTTGGGATACTCGTCGAGTAGTCGTTTCTAAAACTTGCCTATCCTTTCCATTTTCTCTGGACTCAAGCTCAGAGCTCAAAGGCAATATTCACAGGTTGTCCATCATAATGATCTGCTTCACGACTGACGTGGCACTCCTCGGGTATTCTGTAGGGTCATGGGTTCGAGTCCCATCGAAGGGAAAGTGGTTACCTCCAATACATTTTCCAAATCAATATCTCCCACTCATAATGTACATATACACATATGAGTTTTCACAACATTGTAAAAATATTCTGGTTTGTTAGATATTTCCCCATAGACGCTCCAACCTAATATTCTATAATCTTAGTGGCAATTTGTAAATAATAAATTCTCTTCTAGCGCTTTTATTATATGCGGTGTTTGCAGTGGTAGGAAGACTGAAGGGATTGTACGTTTCCAAGTGTAGTCAACATTTAACTCGATCTCATCAGTTTTAGTCTTGAGATCATCTTCTTCCTTCACGCTGGGTAATGCAGAAACACCTCGTTCGTGGATAAATTGTCTGCTTGCTTTTGGATACACACCAGTGTGTACAACATCTCCTGACCGGATTTGCCCATCGGTACAGGCAAAGTTAGTATCCCGTCTTGGGCGGATTCTTCATGTTCAAGGTTTATCGCCCAATTCGCAGGCTGCTGCATACGAGCACGTTCAGCATATTGTACTTTTCTGTGAATCCCATCTGCTCCAGCTGTTTGTTGACCGCATTTCCTCCATTTTTACTTGATCCTGTTCTCGAGTTTTCCTCGGGATAGAACCTTTCGCTTCTCATTCTTCTTCTGCGTTGAGGTAAGGAGGGCTACTGCGCCTTCACACGTGTACTCCGAATTAACATTACCAAAACCTTCTAACCGCATTATCTAGCTGTTGTTACCAGCGGGTAACATTGTGTGTATTAAAAATCATGATTTCGGGAATTCAGGGGAAAAAAATGTTAAGTTAACTATTGCGACAACGGCCAATTAAAAAAAAATGCGCGTGGGCAGTCGATGAAACCGCCAGGCGCACCAGGTCGAGCAGCAAAATTGGGTTGCTGAGTGGGCGAGAGATCGGCAGATCGAAAACGGAATGGGAAAAGAGATCTTGGCGTTGAGCTTCTAGGCGGACAAGGAGAACTCGTCCAACTCTTGTAGAAGCGATTGCAATCTGGGTCTGTTAGAAGCCGAATAGAAGCAACCACCGGAGACTTACCGTTGCCGCCACTGTATCTACGACCATTCGCCGCCCTCGTCGTCGCCGTCATCCGATATTCGCCGCCACCGTTCTCCGTCTAAACGCCATCTTCGCAGCCAACTACTCGCCATCTTGGAAGCCTCGGCGATCGTTGGCTACTTCGTCATCGGAGTGAGCCCCATTTCCGATACCCGCTTATCCTTCATGGGAGCCCACCCGCCTACGAAGGTATACGACCTATTCAACGACGTGCATACCAACCGTTTTTAATACCACCACCACCGAGAATTCAATAAATCGTTTAAACGTGAGTAGCGCTTGTGTGTTAGGATCCCGAAATCCGAAAACTCTCCCTCGTCGCACGCCCTGAGACCCGAAACCAGAAGAGGTCTTTCGTACCCACCCCGGAGGCAGCCGTTGGCTCTAGACCAGCTGTCTGGGGTTTGCTGCCGGTTCCTTCTGAATCCGAGCTCTGTGGTTCCGGATCAAAAAAAGAGGTCTTATACTGTGAGTTCAGAATTTTCTATTCATCCCCCAGATACTTCTCTTCTAACATTCAGAGTAGATCGGTCCGTGATTTCTCATCTTCCAGCTTCATCTTGGTCAGAGACTATTCTTCTTCATGCTGTCTTCGCTCATTTTCTAGTTTCTTCCGTTCGAATTCTACTTCCTTTTGCGTTTTAGGTTTTCGTGCTTAATCCTGGCCTACTCTAAATCTACCTCCTGCTTCCCACGTTCTTCTTCTTGGAGCATATTTCCATCTGCTTCTTTTCTTCGAGTTGCTGCAGTTTCAAAGCAGCTCTTGTCATGCGGACGGATGATGAAGTACTCACCTCGGATCAATGCGACATAATGGACAGCGCAGGATGATGTAGCGGAGTGCTAGTAGCGATCAGCTCATTGTTGCAACCTGGACAACTACAAGAACGATTTGCAACTGAATCACCAACATACCACTTGGAGGCATATTTGTATACTTCGGCATGGCACCGGATCTATCGAATTCGTTCTATTTCGCAAATCTTAAAGGATGTTGCCACTGCAACTATGCTTAGAAATTCAGTTTAGCGTAGTTTTCACTAGCTTCAAGCTGAAAATTTTTATTATATTAACTTCATGTGTTTGTTTAAAATAGTAATAAGTAGGGGAATTGCTCCTGTACTTCATCTCATGGCTCCGTTATTCATCCCATTAAAAACAAAGCAATGGAAAAAAATTGGTTAGTTTATTATCTTTGTGATTTTTTTCGGCAATTATAACGCATGTTAACAACAAGATGCGACGAAATTGGTGCCGTATTTTCTTGTTTAGCGATGAGAAGAATATATGTTCAGTGAGATGGAGATCCGAACAGTTACCCTACTTACATTTAGTGTTCAAATGAATTTTGATAGTTTTAAGTTTTAAGCTTAATATAAGCATCATATTAGATTTTGAAACGCACGCTATCATCGGTAACAAATGCAAGCTATAATTCACTGTTATTCATATCGACACCTGTTAGCAGTTTTACTCGTAACGAGCAACGATAGGGTTCGTTCTATAGTTCGTCCGATATCAAATCGAGGGGACTACGGATAGCTGGAAGGTACTTGGTGATATTTTGAAAATGGCAGAATTTGATACTGCCGGTATCTCCCTCCTAAGAGGCTCGGAACTGACCCCAAGGTGGCTAATGTCCCCAGAATCATATCTGGCTGTAATAATTTCACTTGTCTTGAAAAATGCTGAAGTTCGATACACATTTTTCTACTATGGAGAAAAAAATACTGAATTGACGAAATGGCAGTAATTTGATTTTTTTTTCGTCACTCTGGCCGATACGGGTTAAACGTTTCGGTCCCAGCAACTTAAACACAGGGAATCAATCCAAACACTGATATCACAAAATCATGCAGCGTTAATTAGCGTGTGCCGATTTACTGTTAACTACGTTACATCAAACGTAATGCAAATACCCTGCTCAAGAACAACAAACCATGATTAATAGACTTGTTGCCTACATATCAGTGAATACCAAAACCAATCTCTAGTCATATCAAAAACCTTCCCCAATAACTTCTCCTAAACTGGCGTGCAGTCAATATACATACCTGCTCCTCAGAACGCACGTTGCGTCAAATAAAAGAAACCATATTTTGATAAATGATAAACTTGATTGAACTCACAGGCAATTCCTTTCTTCTTCGTTCCCGGTAAAAATCTGTCTCGCAGCAGGAAGGCACGACCGCATCATCCTTAGTCCTAGACTCACCGAGTTCATCGAAATCATCCCCCACGACTGTTGTGCTGGCAGCCAGCGGGGGTGACAATCGAACAAACGGCAGCACGCTGATAGTCGGTGGCAGCAACAGCAGCGCCGACGAGACCCAAGCAAATGACTTTCTCTCCACCTCACTGTCGTCGCCAGCGTCGGCGGCCTATCTCCTGCAGCATCACCACCACCACATCCACCATCATCATCCTCATCATGGCCAGCAACAGCAGCAGCTAATACAACAGCATCAGCAGCAACAACAGTTACAGCAGCAGGACCTTGTCCACAGTCATCTCAGTAGTAATGGCCATCACCAGCATCATCATGGGAACGGAAATACCAGCGGCAACGCTACAGCTGGTCCAACCAACAGCAGTAAACGAAGCATAGCTTCACCGCCCCCGTCGGTATCCGGAACAAGCATCACCACGTCGTCCTCGACCTCGTCCTCGACGTCGGCGTCGGTCACTACACTGTCCCATGTGAACCCTTTTCACCACAGCGCTTCCTCGGCCCTGCACAATGGTCAGTAATGTGGAGCCTGTTTTCCCTCATTAGTGCTAATCGAATTATGTTTCCGCAGATTACTACTCCGAGTATCGGCTGGGGACCGAATATCGACTGAATTCGCACCACCATCATCCGCATCCGCGGGACCTATGGACGGCAGCAGCGGCCGTGGCGAGCCATGACGGCATTCTGGAGGAGACCTGCGATAGTTACGGCTTGAGGCATTCGGGTGAGTTTAATGCGTCAACTGTTCGATCAATGTTGCTTTGCATTTCAAACCGTTTAAAAATATGGTGCATTGTTTTACATAATAAAAATATAACTGTTTTAATTCTGCAAAATGTGATTTTGACCTTTTACTTTTGGAAACGTATTTCAAACGGTGTCCGGCATAGTCTTTCATACATCAAGGGGAACCATTTGATGTTTTCCCTATTTTTAATAATAAAGGGTTTCAATCCTTGGCTGAACCACATCTGCAATAATAATCTACATTGGAAAGTTGTACTTATGTTGGAGCAAAATAGTGTCCTTGAAAAAAATGCTGAACGAATAAACAATGTAGATTTAAATTTGTTATTTAATTTCAATTTAAATTCAATTTAAAAAGTATAAGTTTATAAAACTCAAGATATGTAAAAAGTAAAAGCCAGAAACAATTGAATTGCCAAAGAACCAGAGTGGTTAAAGAAAAGGTTGGTTGGCTTTCTATGAGTACAGAAGTTAACAACTCTATATAGAAAACATTCATTCGTATCTCTATAATAAAATTATTATTGTATTCATGTGAAATCATTTTGCAATTTGCTTAAGAAATTTTCTAAAATGTCGATCCAATTTTTATTAGAAAATCTGTTGAAATTCCTTTGAAAATTCTTTCAAAAGTCCGTAAAAATTCTTTTCCAAAAAAATATCAACGAATTTCTTGTAGAAATTCCGAAAGAATTTTCCGTGATTTTTTTCCTTTGAAATTTTGAAAAGCTTTCTGTTAAAACTAATAAGAACTTCCAGTGGAATTTGCAAGAATTTTCCGTGAAAATTCTGGAGATTTTAAGTGCGCGGGAAAAATTTACATCAAAATTAAAAAAATATATATCCGTGCATGTTTTGAAAAGGTTATGGTTGAAACTTTGAATAATTTTCTATGATAATTCCGAAGAACTTAATTTTATATGTGCAAAGAATTTCTAGTAGACATCATTTCTTTGAACGAGGAAGGCCGTGTGACTGAAAGTCATTCGGTCGAAGGCCACAAAGCAGAAAGTTGTTCGGCCGCACCAAGCATCTGCCTAAGCCGGAATGGACATACGGCCGAAAGAGTCGTTTGGCAGAACAGGTCATTTAGACCGGAAAAAGTTTTTCGAATAGGTCATTTGGCTGAAAACGCCATTTGGCCTGAATCGTCGTTTGGCAGAGTGGTCCGTTTGGCCGAATGGGTCAATCTTTTTGCCCATATAACCCGTTCAGACTTTTTAAGCCAAATTATCGGTTTAGCCGTTTGCTGCTGTCGTCCGAATGTCGCTTTCAGCCAAATAATGTTTGCGGCCAAATGAAATTCGGCTAGATGACTTCGGCTTAACGTGTTATTTGCCTAAATGATATTCCACCGAATGACTTTTAGTCAAACGATGGAAATATTTGGGCGAACAATTCAATAGACCGAAACCCATCTGGCATAAAATGTAATCAAATGTTGTATGGTCGATTAAATTATTAAGCTCAGGTGATATTTTGCCAGACAGAACTTTTTGACACAAGTCAATTTTTTGGCTATATTACTCGTTCAGCAAATTACATTTTTCGCCGTTGCCAAACGGCCCTTTCTGCCAAACGCCCGTTTCGGCCACATTCGGCGGAACGACCTGTTAGGGCAAAAGGCTTTTTCGGCCAAACTACCTGTTCGACCGTCTGTCACTCCAGATCAATCAATAAAAAAACGTTCAATTCGTTGCAACTTCAATCGGACGTTATCCGTCCCAAACAAGATAGCCTGCACTGCTGCCGAATAGCAATTGATCGGCATTAAGGGTCTGCGATAATACACCTTTTCCTAACGAAACGAAACGAAAATTAAAAGGTATATGTTGATTCGAACGGAAAACGAAACGAAATACAGATTTACTTCCGAGACTTCGAAACGATACGAAATCAAGATCCATTCAATCCAAAATTTTGCGAAACGATTTTTTTTTTTGCGGAATTTTTAATTTTACATTTTAATCGCAATTATGATTTCATTTTTTTTCGAAGTCAAATAACTGATTTGCGAGTTACAGTAACAGAAGAAGCAGTCTAAAATAAATTGCCGTTTATATACCATTGATTGTTGATGAGGCAATACCCCAGCATTTGTGCCGCTTTCAAAGAAATTCTTCGTGGAGTGTGTGCTTCCGAATCTGATCAATTTTATATCAGTTCAGTTTTATATCAGTAAGTATATAAAAATATAGAAATTGTAGGAGTTTTTGTGTTCGGATTCAAATTTTGTTAAAAACGATAGTAGCCAGTGCAAGGAGGTGGACGTCATAATTTTTCGTCTCCTCGAATTTCCATTTTTTTTTCTCAGCGGTTTTGCTTTTTTCGGCTAGCTAGTTTTTTTATAAGCTTGGTACACCCACAGTGATGCAGTGATAACCTTACTTTAATAGATCACAAAAGCAAGCCAAATTTAACCAAGGAAGTATGAGTGGCATGTAGCGGTATGAAGTATGAGTATGTCTGATGAGCGGCTTGAAGTGGTTCGGGGCTATTTCCGTCCCGCTCGGTTTTATTTGTTGACAAAGGAAGACGGGCGGGGTGGAGGAGACTTCGGGCTGCTTCGGGCTTCTCGTTGTACTAATCGATAAACAGCAATATATGTCGATTACGGAATTTGTTTGGATTCTATTTTGACTTGCTTCAAATCTTTTTTGTTAATGTCTATATAAAAAAATCTATCCTTCTATCTGTCCATTATCTTAGTAGAAGATTTATTTAGTCTCGTAATTGTATCGCAGAAGATTAGCAGAAACACTAATTTTAATATCTGTTGAACATTCAACGTTTTCTGCGGAGCATCATTTGATTTCGGGCAAATGGATGTAAAACTGTGAGAATTTGATAATATTCCTAGGATATAAATATGTCAATACCACGGTGATGAGCACGTTTTTATTCAACATGCAGTTTGCTCGTAAGAATCGGCAGATTTTGATATGCTTTAAGTTGCCGGATTTGAGTTCTTTCCAAAAAAGTTAGTGATTTTTTTTTCTTGAAATAGGTTTTTGAGTTTAGAAGCAGAATATCCTTTCAGAGAACGGTCTTCTTCTTCTTCTTCTTCGTCATGTTGGCAACACATCCCCCACTGGGACATTACCTCCTCACAGCAGTACCATTTTTGCACTCTTATATAAATAGGCTAACACGATGATGCTTTTGTGTCCAGGGGGGTCGAGATAATTTCCTGTCCCACCGGGTATCGAACCCAGCCACCTTCAACAAGGTAAGAACTAGAGAGAACTAGTAACTAAGAACTAGTAACGAACGCGCTGTAATAGAAGTGTTTGGTTCTGGTTTTTGATACCATGCCTTCCCAAGCATTAATTAACTGCCGCATTAATCACGCGTGCAATCAAGAATTGACTCGAAACAATACAGCAGTTTAAGGCTAAAATATCAGGCAAACAAAAAGTAATCCGGTATCCAAACATCGTATCTACACATCACACGCAGATTTTTTTTTTTTCGTTTTCTTCTCTTAAATTTTTTACCAATCCAATTTTTACTTTCTAGCTTTCTAACTATATGTTTGTTCACCATTAGTAATTAAATACCCTCGCATTTAAGAAGCAAAACGCAAAGCATATGTGCATCGTAGGCGATTTAGCTGAAATGTAAGTGAACAATTGCTCACCTTGAGCAATCGATTGTTTATTCTCGTGAAGGATGAACAATTAAGAAATTGAAGTAATTTCGTACAATATTTTTCGAGCTCATGAAAAATTTATTAGCTAGTAACGCATTTTCGTGAGTACAAAACAGTGTTCGGTAAACCATTGTGTGTGTTTGTGTTTGTCATCCTCTATCCCTCACCCAACCGGGGGCGTTGAACAAGTTGTACTACGAATAATTTGATCAAATCTCATGCTCCGTAATGGTGCCCTTTTTGTTGCGAATACTAGTACCGTTAAAAAATGGATTCACTCCTGAAGCACGAAGGAGTCTTCAGGAAGTGTAGGGAATGGGAATGTACTAGCTATTCACAACAGGTACAGCAAAACATCACAAGGACGCCCTTATTCGTACTAACTACTCGGGGCGTAGAAGGTCGAGAAGAGCCACCGTTGCTAGCTAAAGCTTGAACCGGATACCTGGGACTCCCACAGTATCCGCGGCAATAGCAGCAAACGATGCCCTGTACGTATTTAGTATCAAACAATTTGATTAGCATGAAAATAACTAGAACGTCCTCACCGATTAAATTTGCCCATTTGCTGTCCACTTTCGCTCCTCATTTTGAATCGCATCCGATGACTGGTCATTGCTATCGCCTTCGATCAGGGACATCTTATTAGCTTTGATAGTATCAGTCCTCCAACGCCAACGACGACGCTCCTGAATGCAGCAGCTGACCGTTTCGCGTTACCTGCGGCCATGATGTCATAGTCGGTGTCGTTCACCGTATATCGATTGCAATTTCAATCTTCTGAACTTTCTTCTATCAAAGCTGTGACACTACAAATTAGCTGAAAACCATTTTCACACACTCAACGCGTTCAGTCATGCTAAGATGTCCGAACAGAGAATCACGAGCCGTTTCTTCAGCGGGCCTCCTTTTCTCTTGATGTTGAATTGCTTTCACTTCACAGAAAACTCAACAGTGTTCGGTAAACCATTCAACACAAAATATTTAAAAAAAATCAAAAATCTTCCTAGGGATTGAGTGCAGAATGGATCGTGTGACACGCCAAGTTGTTTGCTACAAACGTGAAGTAAAAGTAAACATCGATTTCTACTGCCCGGTTATCAATAAACTTATAAGATCAATCACAAGATCCGGAAAAATTTTGTCTGGTTTTGTGCGGTTGGTAAGCAAATTCATTAGGGACACGGCAGGTATTTTCGTCCATCGTCGTAGGGGCTAAAACCAACGAAAGCAACGTACATTTGCTAGGACTCCACTATAGCAGAACGTTTCTCCTGAGCTTACGATTTGGTACGTATGAGTTTTACAAAAAAGCGTCTCTTTTATTGGGTTTCGAGACTATGACGAACAGACGAAAATACCTGCCGTGTCCCTACTGTATTGTGCATTGCGTTTTTGTTTATTTTTGTTTATTTCCACATATCGTTAAACAAAATGAACCCCACCACACTGCCCATCCCATTTATCCAAAATCTCAGTCGTGGAAGTGCAGATGATTCGTCGGCTTTCATCAAAGCGAGTATCACGTCAATATTTTCTTATCCCTTCCTTAATTGATCTGAATTCGGACACGGCCGGCGCTGGTATTGCTCAATCATGCTCATGCATGCATGCATGCTCACATCTAAAAAGTTGAAAATGCAAATGCAAGTTTGTTCGTGTTTTTTTGTGTTGGGCGCAGAACTATCTCGCGGTAATCGAAATGCCGGGTTCTGGTGTGCGGGCGAGTATATTGATATAAAAGTGAAACATCAGTACATGTTTTGTATTGGAAGTAGAACGATCGGAGACATATTTCGTCAGTAAGCAGAACGATCGGCTGGTATTCGAAATTTTGTTTTGCTTTGTGCGGTGAGCAAAACGATCAGCTGGTCACCGAAATTTTGTTCTGCTGCGTGCGGATGAGTAAATTAATTAGAAAATAAAAGTTTAGATCGCGTCCAGACATGTTTTCTTCAGTAAGCAGAACGATTGGCCGGTAATCACAATTTTGTTCTGCTTTGTTCTGTGAGCAGAACGATCGGCCGGTTACCGAAATTTTGTTCTGCTTTTGTGCGGCCTTTAATATTAAATTATTAGTTTTGTTTTCATCGATTAAACTACACACTATACACGGCAAACCGTTTACCAAAACGAACCCTGCCACACTTCCTACCCCATATATCCAACATCCCAGTGATTTCTCGTGGAAGTGCAGATGACTCGTCGGCTTCTATCAAAGCGAGTATCATGTCAACATTATCCTACCCCTTCCTTAATTGACCTGCATTCGGACACGGCCGGCGCTGGTATTGCTTATTTTTGGGTCACCAGTTCTTACACATTGAAGATGGTGTTAGTCCCAAACATCATCTGTTGGTTCTCTGTGTAATTACAGCTGGCCTGGCAATAACGGAGTAGCAACCGTGGGCGGTCAATCATGATCATGATCATGATCGGATTCAAATTTTGTTAAAAACCTTATTTCACTTAAGAATACTTACTGAATACTGAAGAATTCTGAAGCATACTTCATATTATCTTATCAGCATGGTTCTATGGTATTGAGCTAACTTAAAATCAGAAAATGAATGCATAGATTTTATTTTTTATGTAGTGGGACACTCATTCATATATCCACATCTGCTAGGCTAGGAAAATCCTCTGCACCTTTCTAAAATGCAAAAGGATACGTATTTCAGATTTTGTTTCAGAAATGTGATTTCAAAGTTTTTACGAAAGCAGTTTGCCAGATAAGAAATAATAATTTTTCCTTTCTCATACAAAAAGTTATCATTTCCTTCCAAATTCGACCTTTTTATAGGAGGCTCGGAGACCCACAGTCTTATATACAATCAGCTCGACGAACTGCTATTAGGAGAGGAAAATTAGTTTGACACTCATTGTTATAAGAGACCGAGGAATGCTCTGCATCTCCGTGAGCGCCACGGGAAAGGAATCGTTGGTTAGTTGAAAAGGTAATTCAAGTGAAGCCACCTTGGTAAGCGACTAAATATTTATTGTAAACGAAGTTATTTTGAAAACTCAAAGACAAAACTCGTGTTTCAAATCAATCCAACGCAAAATCTATGTGCTTCGTTTAATTACCTCCTATAACACGATCGATTCTGTACTAAATAATTTTGTGTTGTTCGATGCAGACATTATTTTAGCTGGATTAGCTGCAGGAGCGTGACTATAGCAGCAACACGATCGATATTGTGCAAATAGTCAAAAACTATCACATAGCCATATAGCCATTTATCAACCCAGAGACTGAGAAAGCCATATCCTTGTAAGCAAGAAAGTGAAGTGAAGAAATCGGCCTTTAATAAGAAAGAGGTGCTCTAAAAATACTTCACAAGGGCCCTAGAAATCCACTCCACGGCTTTGCCTCTTTGACAAAGTCATACTGATCTGATTACATTTACACTATTAAGCCTGACGTCTTAAATATTGAGTCAGATCACTTTTGAAATAACGAGATAGAATAGGTTAAGATACTTTTCGTTGTCTGTTGGACATTTCCAACAAAACACTGTCCAGAGACATTTTATAGAAGAAAACTAAATACGTAAGTCGACTCAGAATGGGGCTATGTAACCAGCGTTAATAGAAAAGTTTATATAACACTAGCTGACCCGGCGAACTTTGTCTTGCCAAAAATTGATAAATTTTCTGATACAATTTTTTGCGTCCACAATTTCTTCAGAATTATCTCTCATTTTTTACAACTTTGTTTAATATATATAGATGATCAAAATATTAAAATTCCATGCAAATTGTAAGAAAAACCATTTCATTCATGATCAAAATATTAAAATTCCATGCAAATTGTAAGAAAAACCATTTTATCGAAAAGATTGAGTTTTGATTTTCAAAGCATTTCCGTTTTTCCTCGTAAAGTGAAGAAGAAAACGAATATAAATTAGCAAAAATTGGGCTATCTATTCCTGTGTGATGCGCGGTCGTACAAATGCCAACTTTGTTTTATATACATAAAGAAGAAGAAGAAAAAGAAGAATAAGAAGAAGAAAAAGAAGAAGAAGAAGAAGAAAAAGAAGAAGAAGAAGAGAAGATGATCTTAATTTTAAAATTCCATGCAAAATGTACGAAAAACCATTTCATCGAAAAGATTAAGTTTTGATTTTAAAAGCATTCCAATTTCATCATAACGTTTTTCCTCGTAAAAAGAAGAAGAAACCGAATATAAATTAGCAAAAATTGGGCTGTCTATTCCTGTGTGATGCGCGGTCGTACAAATGCCAACTTTGTTTTATATATATAGAAAGAAGATTAAGTTTTTTAAATGTTTGATAAAACACGACCGTACTAGGCAGTATGGTTTAATTTTGAATTTGTTTCGAAATTCCGCGAAATTCCGTTTAATTCCGTTAAAAGCTAGTTTTTTTAGCGAATTTTATGTAATTTTACGAAACGAAACGAAATCAGATTTTTCGAAATACCGCATATGCTCAATCGGCATCTTACGAGTTCAAAGAAATCCTAGCTTCTAGAAAGAGATAAATCTAGGCCCATACGTTTTTTTGTCGTTTTTGAGCTATGCTTTGCATTGCACTATGGTCCAGGATACATTTTTACGCGGAAAGATGCATTTTACGCCAAAACTATATTTTTTAGAAAAAATTGTTCGAAATAGTAAGGCCATCATTATGGTGCTATCAAAAAATAGGGTGGCCTATCATATAAAAAAATAGATTTTTTTTTAATTTCTAGGAATACTGACATGTTATGTTCAACAAAGTTGTAGCGCAGCTTCTTTCGCTAAATTTAGCTAAAAATGCTTTTTCTGTAGCTCTTGAGTTGGCATTCGTCTTCGGATGACTTTTAGAGCTAAAAAAATGCAACTTTTGATGGGTAAATTTGCCCAATATCTTTTTCCGATAAAAAGTTATAATCATTTCTCTGTCAAAATTACATTTTTTTTAAAGTTGATATCTCCGGTTATGGCAGACCAAAAGAATATGTTTACTCGGCATTTGAAAGAGCAATTCATATTCTTTATTATGTCAAACAATTGGAGATATGTTATTTTTTTATCTTAAGTTTTACCAATTTTACTAAAATCATGTTTTTTCAAGTAAATTGATATACCTGAACAATGGAAGAAGATACAGACGATATTCTTATAGCAAAACACGCGTTTTGAAATGCCCCAAAAGTCTTCAGAAGGTGACATTCGTGAAAAATGAAAAATAAAAAATCTACAACTTTAACACTTTTCATAAGTTTTATCTTATCACCGTATTGCCAGATTAACGAGAAAAGATGCGTTTTTGGCCTGAAATATACTTTTAAGCAAAAAAACTTGTTCTAAAAAGTTGCTCTGGATACTTAAGCCCTTATTATAGAGTTATCGAAAAATAAGGTGATTTTACGATAATTTTATTTTTTTTTATTTTCGGGATAGTGACATAAAATGTTCTTCAAAATTGTAGCGCAGCTTTTTCCAATCAACTTTGATATATAAACTTCAATCAACTTTGCTTTTATGTACCTCTTAAGCTAACTTGTTTGAAGCAATTTTAGTTACACAGTTACAATATTTATGATCTGCTCATTTCATTTTTAATTTTTCAAGAATGTCACCTTCTGAAGACTTTCGGGGCTTTTTAAAAAGCGTGTTTTTTATTAGAACATCGTCTGTATCTTCTTCCGTTGCCGAGTTATATCAATTTACTTGGAAAAACATGATTTCAGTAAAATTGGTAAAACTTGAGATACAAAAATAACATATCTTCAATTTTTTGACATAATGAAGAATATAAATTGCTCTTTCAAATGCCGTGTAAACATATTTGTTTGGTCTGCTCCAACCGGAGATATCAACCTAAGAATAAAAAATGTAATTTTAACAGAAAAACGATTATAACTTTTGATCGAAAAAGATATTGAACATATGTACCCATCAAAAATTGTATTTTTTAGCTCTAAAAGTCACCCAAAGACGATTTTTTTGAGAAATCTAAAACAAAAAAAGTAGATCAAAAATACTGTTTTTTAGGTACACCCTAATCCAATTAGGTAAAATTGCTCTAAATCAGCCAACTTAAGAGCTACAGAAAAAGCTTTTTTAGCAAAATTTATTGGAATAAGCTGCGCTACAACTTTGTAGAACATAACATGTCAGAATTCCGAGAAATAAAAAAACATTTTCTAATTTTTTTATATGATGGCCCCAATTTTGTAGAGCAACAGTTTTTTTTTCTAAAAAATAGAGTTTTGGCGTAAAATGCATCTTTTCGCGTAAAACTGTATCCTGGACCATAGTGCATTGTCAGCTACGTTTTTCTGATGTCTAATCAAACTAAATATGATTATCTTCACAAGCACCGATGGAGAATCTGATCGGAAATACCTTGAAAAATACAAACCCAAATCACTTCAGGGTTTGGGCCTGAGCACATTCATTGTTGTAAATATTCATAGCTCTAGCTCTAGCCAAAATTATGCCACCAGACGGCTTGCTTACTTTTGGTCATTTCGCCAATAGTTGTGCACCATCTCTTGTTTAACCCATCAAATGTCTCGAGCGCAATGGAATTAATATTTATTTATTTCTCAGACTAAGGCCGGATTGGACTATGCAGTGAATAAAAGTCTTCTTCACTCAACTCTGCCCTCGGAATTCTGACTACGTACAAATCAGCATAGTGTATCAGCATAGGGCTATAGGATAAAAATTGAAACGAACAAAACGACGAAAGAACAAATTTGGAAATTTTTTATTGATTAAGACAAAAAATAATTTGAATGGTATGTTGAGAATATACTTCTGAACTAGAATTTTGAATCTAAAGGCACGGAAGGATTTTTAAGGTCTTAAGGATTTTGCTCTGAAAAACTTAGTAGCTCCGTTGTAGGAGGCATAGAAGGCCCCTTAAATCGGCTGGTAAGCCTTCTTTCAAGAGGCTCGAAAGCCTCATTTTAACAGATTCGGAAGCCTTTCAAGAGATTCTAAAGCCTCCTTTCAAGAGGATCGAAAACCTTCTTTCAAGACGTTCTAAAGCCTTATTTCAAGAGGCTCGGAAGCACCCTTTCAAAAGGTTCGAAAGACATCTTTCACGAGATTCTAAAGTCACCTTTGGAGAGGCTTGGAAGCCTTCTTTCAAGAGGCTTAGAAGCACCCTTTCAAGAAGGTCGAAAGCCTTCTTCCAAGAGGTTCTAAAGCCTCCTTTCAACAGGCTCGGGAGCCTTCTTTCGAGAGGCTCGGAAGCCTTCTTTCAAGAAGTTCTAAAGCCTCCTCTCAAGAGATTCCTTTCAAGAGTATCCTTTCAAGAGGCTCGGAAACATCCTTTCAAGAGGGTCGAGGGCCATCTTTCAAAAGGTTCTAAAGCCTTCTTTCAAGAGACTTGATGCATAAACTTAATTTGAATTGGAAAGTTTCACCAAATAACGAAAATTTCAAACAACTTTGGATAGAGACCATGTGAATTATGTAATGCCATACATACCGTTAGTTTTCAGGTCCGTTTTGACGTAGGACTACGCCTGTCTTTTCTATATTGGGGTACACTTTGCAATTGCGAAAATCGCAGACCGTCACGAAAATATGATAGACTTTGAACATTAATATCTCAGCCGTTCCTCGGTTTATTTCCAATATTGTTTGACCATTCGATCAAGAATGAGTTTCCGTGATGAAGGCCACGTCATCTCTCTCTCGTCGAGGAAACCAGCCAACTCAATGATTTTGCCCTCAAGTGAGCAAACGTTCCAATTGACCAGACCCACTCTAGCAGCCATTTTCAATGACGAACATGCCCAGAGTGAAAATCTTGTCGAAACGTGTTTTGCCAGTTAGGTGAAAATCGGAATGGGCTCATTGTCCTGACGACGGAATCCAGGGAGAGGAAGTGGGGGCCATTCACTGGTGGATGAAGCGTGTGGTGTTGAAGCTTGAATCGTTGCTGCAGCAGCCGCCAGCCGTTTGTGAGGTTGAAAAGATGGAAGCATTTTTATCGCATGTTGGGGAACCGGGATGGCCGGAAAGTTTCACTGGCCGATATCGACGGTGTAAGTTATAACGCCGACCAGCTTCAGGTCCTTCCATGTGTTCCATCTGTCGCGATATCTTCTTGTCTTGTCGTGACGAGCGACTTTGTGCACGGCTACTGACTTCAGGCTGCAGCTCTTGAGTTCCACAATGACTAACTACATGTCATGGATCCCGCGTAGCAAAGCTTTGAGCGGCTATTCATACTTGTGGACCTCGAAGAACTCCACGACAGATTGATGATGGTCCTTGTTTGCCGGCATCACTTTCACGCCCTCGTTGCAGAGCCGAAAAGTACATTTCAGCCCTTTAGCGATCAACTGGCGACTTTTCAGGTGCAAATCCAGCGGTTCGCTCTTCACAAACACAACCGCTCTGGATGCACCTGTACAGCTGCGATTGCTGCTTCTTACGCTTTTTCATGCCCTTTCGTTAGGGACACTCCTCACGGAATTCAAATCCAAAAGTACTCGCGTTTTCAAGGGCATACCACTTAATACGGAAGCAACGCACAACTGTCATTTTCATTACTTCAGCTTTGCTGCGTCACAGCATGTGTGAAATAATAAACATGACAGATGTGCATTGCTTACGTATTGAGTAGTGTGCCCTTGAAACGCGAGTGCTTTTCAATTTGGATTCCGTAAGGAGTGTCGTAAATCATTATGAGTGCACATCACATTTACACCCATATCAGATCATAAAGGGGCGGGGCTAACGGGCTTACTTTATTGAATACAAGAAAGTTGCTTGCCGGCGCGCGCGAGCCATTTTGATCGGAATTCCGCAGAGAGCGGTCGAACAAGATTTCACATAAAGCGGACGCAGCGGAGCGGACTCAGCAGCTCTGGTAGAGGTTTCATTGGAAAACCAACGCAATGGTGATGGCGTCTGTAGCGATCCCTAGTGGCCATCGAACAATAATAGCATGAAGTGAAATACCAACGCAAGGTTCCGACAAGCGTTTGGTTTCAGTTAGTTAATGGAAAGGCGCATGGGGGAAAGATAATTGGTTCTTCTCAGGACCAGCATTTTCTGCAGACAGTGTGGTAGAGAGTGGTAGCTTGGTTGCTGTAAGTGATTCCATCCATTCAAACAAATTTATTGCATCATCCATTCCAGCGTTGGCAAAGGAAACGGCACGATTTGACATTTGGCCCATATATTTTATGTCAAATTTGCCGTTTCCGTCGCCGTTTTGCTGGCATTGCGTTTAGGCCTTAACTTTCTGTGGTCGTCAAACGATTATGTTTTGAACTTTCAAGAAAATTTACACCCAATATACTTTTTACACGGTTGGTATCCCTAGCAGCACAATTCACGTTGATTTGGTTGCAATGACTCATATATGACCAAATTTGGTCATATATGAGTATCGCATCAACTGATTTACATACATGTGTGTTGCTCCGGGATTCTTTAATATTCCGGTTAACACGAGCTTTCACAGCTTTTTGAATACCACCTGAATTTTCTTTGATTTTTTGTGAATTTTTTCATGGGGTTAAATCATAGTTTCATCATAGACAAACAGACATAACACATTGAACATTTACTAATCAAATTCATCGTCGTACAAACACTAACGACATCTGTTGTTTTCACTAAATTAGGTAAACCGCGAGCCAGATGGCGGTAGTGAGCAAACGTCATACTCGAGCAAAACCGATGCGCACGCCACGAGTGATCGATTGGCTAACTAATGATTATTCGAATTGGCCAGTAAATTAGTGAACGATGAGAATTTGCGAGTGTTATGTCTATTTGTCTGTGGTTTCATTAACGCTAAAGGTCTTAATCGACTAAAACCTACCCGTGCAAAAAAAAGAACTGGATATATCGATTTCGACTGCTTATTTCTCCTTTATTTGGGACATTTTTGAGGATGGTATCTTCTAGGATGGTGATGTCCTCCACCAAAAGCCAGTCGAGTGACTCCAGCGGTGATGCGGTCGATGAGTCATGTTAATTCCACGTTTGAAAACTCAAAGTCCATCCAACTAGGAGCAGCTATTCGATTTCTTGATTCAGTTGACCTCCGAGCAGTTTGTTCAATGTTAATAAAGATACACAAATTATTATGGCAAATACCATCCATTTCGAATAGCTACGTAGTCCTACGTCACCTTTACGTACAACCCGTTTGGGCTGCACCTTTGAGTTTTTCATATAACTAATTAGTTACGCTTATTCTCATGATGGAAATTAAAACAGGGGGTATCTCAATTAATGCAAAAGTTAGAAGGAGTACCGAGAACCGCTGAGGTAAGGGAATTAGTTACCAAAATTTTAAAATTTGATAATCAGATATAAATATCTGTCTATATTATTACTTTTTTGATTCATAAACATCGTTTTTTATTTTATATTTTTTTTATGCTCCCTCTTTTTGTTTTCTTTTCTTTCCATTTCAGTTTGAAGCCAAAGATCGAAGAACATCATGAGTATTCTATCCTCGTTTACAGTATCTGGCTCATCAATGACTTTACGCCGCATGAGTCTTTAGTTTTAAGTTTTGTTCCGTTTTCGTTTTTGAAAAGATGAAAAGTTTGTGTACCTCTTTGAGAATCACAAAGAATTCACTCAAAGGAGTTTTCTCTCGTCCAAATTGTTTGTAAAAAAATAAAATAATTTAATTTGATGTCCGAACATATTTGACTTTGCTGGAAACCGTTCATCTGACACATAAATGCCTCATTTGTAATCAATAGACTCAGTTGGTGTTCATTAGATACGATATTTCTGTAATGTTCCCTTCTATAATGAAAAATTCAGGATGTTGGATGTTGTATAAATATTTTTTATTTTACATAATCAATTAAAAATTATAAATAATTATTTGTCCTAAATATTTTATGTGGTTTATGTACTTTTGGTTTCTTGGAGGTAGTTCAATAGTTCTTTGGATGGCCAATTTGGCCTGGAATATATTTTTTGAAAATAATTGACTATTTTATGGAAAAACGCCACAGAGTATGTTGATGAAAATACAAACCTAAGCGCTAGAACGGATTATCAGCGGAGCTCACTGGTTGATCCTTTTTTTCTTAAAAAAAAATACAACTTCACCTTAGCTTAGAAAACTTTCATTTTATCAGTTTAATTTGAAAATGCTTTAAGCCCAAAATTACTCAAAATTACAAAACAAAATAAACTTTAACGTTGTAATCTTTTTCAATTGAAGAACCCTGATTCATGAATAAAAAAAATCTTCTCACATTGCCTCTGCTCAACAAGTATGTGAATTTCGCCAGAACAATGGCCGGATAAAGTTAATAACACTGCCATCAACGCAGAGGTAAAATATTTACACAAGCCATGTATTTTACCAGCTTCCCCAGCATAAGCCAATATTTGAGCATACTCCTGCAGAACTCAATTTATATGACGCAGTGCTGAGCAACCAGCAAAAGGCTGACTACAACGACCGACTGACTACTGTTCCATGGAAGCGTTGATACAAAACGCCAATATTTATATAAAACATTAACGTTTTCATCATCATTTCTGTCGATACCTTGCGGGCTTAATAATGATAAACTGAAGCGCTTTTACAAGCCGTGCAAACTGGATATTGGTTGCAACAAAACCGAATCCCTTTTCTGCTAAAGTGAAATTGAACCGGATTTTATGCTCGAGAAAACGAAAAATCTTTCAACTTCATCAATAACCTCAAGCACATTGTATTAGCAGTGTCATAGTTTGTTTTACGTAGCAATCGAAAGTAAACAGTTCTGAAAATAGGAAAAGCTACCAATTTTGTGCATGAGATGAGTCAAAAATAGCCTCCCCATCGTTAATGTTTCTGAAAGAAAAGACGCACAAATTTGTCATTTGTCTAAGAACTTCCAGCACCCCCGCTAAGCAACTCAAATAGGAAGTTTAATCTATACTCAGTCATAAGAAAATTTGATTCCGCCACTCTCTATCATCTTTTCCCAACAATTTCTCATTTCCAGGTAAAACCCTCAGAAACGAACGCTCGGCATTCTTCGATTTCGCGACAACCCCTTCGACGCACCCGGCAGCGGCCGCCGCCTACTGCTATCGCCTGTCAACGCCACCCCAGCTGGTGAAACGCGAACCAAGCGACGGTAAGCTCCTCACGAGAAAAGTAAACATTGTGCGATTTTCCACGTTTTTTTATTATTTTCCGCTCTTCCTCCGGAAACGCAACACAAAATTGACTGCCAAATTGAGAAGTCGAAAATTCCCACACTCGCCACCTCTCGCCAGAACCTATTGAGTAATCTGAAATCAAAATTGCCGCATAATTTAATTTTACACCCTCTGGGAAACTGCGTGGAAAAGCGGGAAACATCCTGTATCGAATTGTCTAGCGTTTACCGACGGTATACGGTTGCCTCTGGCATCCGTCGGATTGATGCTCGCCGAAGAAATATGTTTCTTTTCTTCGCTGACACAATCGGGGCATACCCGAGCGAAGGATGATGATGAACTTTGTAATAAAAGTGATACCATTAGATTTAAAAAAAAATGGATAATAATTGTGATATCTAGACACATTTAAGATACGGAATGATTCCTTCCCAAATATAAAATTTTATTTTTTTACAAAGTAATCAAAGTCAGACATTTCCAATAGAGGCTGGAAAATCACAAATCGATTGTTTGTCGTATCGTTTGTAGACCAATGAACAGAATTTGATTCTATATCGTTCCATTCCTGCTCTTGGGTCGGAAACCTCCTTCCACTTGTTGTATGTGCAAAGCCCTTGCAATAGCACTGCCACTTGTCACTTCTGCAGTGTTGTTGGCTTTTGTGGTGAAATCCAATACACTCACCCCTCTTGTTGGTTTTCTGCTTTGCTGTTATAGAAGAAAATTTTCCCCCCCCATACCCAAGCAAGAAAAAGGTCGCCCGAAAATGACAAATTCAATTTCGATTAATGAAAATAAAATTGTCACCGTTGTCATCGCTGGTGTACCTACCTACATTCTGCGTGCGGTTCACCGGAAAAGTCGTCATCTTGTCACATGGTTCGCCATACCGTTTCAAGTGCAGGGGAATTTAATATTCATTCGACGTACAGCGGCCAATTTTGAATATTTTATCCGCGAAAGCCGCGGATGATTTTCTTTTTTGGTGGTAGATATCAATGACTTGATCTGATTGGCGGTGGATTAGCGAGTATTGAAAAACAACAATCGAATACTTAACGAATAAATCAGGTTTGGCGCTCCATCAGAATTTTTAAATATTTGCAGGAGAAATATCGACCATATAAGAAGGAAAAAATAATACTCAGGCAACTGTAACAGTGGTTTGTTATCATCTCACTCATTGAGATATGGCTGATCTACTTAAAACCTCTAACAAGATATTTACATAGAGAAAAAAAATTGGGGTCATAAAATGCAAATAATGAATAGATTTTAATTATCTTCAAAAATGTTAAATAAAATTATACTATTGGTAATATGGTTTTATGAAAATTTTATTATGTCGAACAATTTGCAAACTATGTTTCATTTACATTAATAAAAATCCACACATTTATATTGCCAAAAATCTAAAGAAATTTTCAAATAAATTTTATGTATGCGTACCACCCACTAATTAGTTGATAAGGGTTATGTGTGCTTCCACATATACTTACTTGATACTTGATGGGCTACAGCTCTTCGATGAACCTACGCCGAATGGAGTATCCTTCTCCACTGGACTCGATCCTGGGCCAATCGCCTCCAGTCGCCCTGAACATTGAGCGCCCTCAGGTCCTCTTCAACTGCAAAAAGCCATCGTGTACGTGTGGCCTTCCACGAAGCCTGCGGCCTCTTCCGGGTTCTCTGCAAAATATTATCTGCGCTTGGCTTTCTTCCAGCATACGAACAACATGACCAGCCCACCGTAGTCTGCCGTGTTGAATAAGCAATACTATCCAGCCCTTTATACACCTGGTACAAGTCGTATGCGACACCGCCAGATACCGTTCTCCTGTTTACCGCCGAGTATTGTCGCAGCACCTTACGCTCAAACACTCTGAAAGCTCTCGATCAGCCTCCTTTAACGTCCATGTCTCATGGCCGTATAAAGCCACCGGAAGAATCAGAGTAGTATACAGCGCGAGTTTTGTTTTCATTTGCAGACTACGGGACTTAAGCTGGTTACGAAGTCCGTAATAAGCCCTATTTGCAGCTGCAATACGCCTTTTCAGTAACATCATTATCGCACATCACTAATGTTCCTAGATACACAAATTTTTCTACCACTTCGAACTTTTCACCATCCAGCACCATTTCACTGCCACCACTACTAATGAACCCACGTTCATAGCTAGCGACCATATACTTCGTTTTGCTGGTATTGATCGTGAGTCCAACCCTCGCTGTCTCCCTCTTAAAAGGCACAAAAGCATCTTCCATGGCACGGCGATCAATTCCGATAGTATCGATATCGTCCGCAATGACCCAGGAGCATATGCGATTTTTGTGATACTGGTACCAGCTTCTTTGCACACCACCTCTCCTTACCGCTCCCTCGAGCGCTATATTGAACAGTAGATTCGAGTGCATCACCCAGCTTTAATCCATCTAAGGGTAACAAATGACGTCGATATTTCATCCGCAACCTTACACTTGATTTCGATCCGTCCAACGTTATACGAATCAGCCGTATCAGTTTCGCCGGAAAAACCATGTTCAAGGATAATTTCCATAATTCATTCCGTTTCACTGAATCGTATGCCGCCTTGAAAACAATAAACAGATGATGTGTCTGCAAGTTGTACTCCCGGAATTGATCAAGGATTTATCTCAGGGTAAACATTTGATCCGTTGTTGATCGGCCCTCACGAAAACGAAAAATTAAGGAGGGTTATTCCTCGATAATTGGCGCACTCCAGTCTGTGCCCTTTCTTAAATAGAGGGCAAATGAGGCCGTCCAATAGCTAGCGGGCATTTCCTCGTCTTCCCATATTTTCGACATAATATGGTGCAGAACTTCATAAAAGCTGCTCACTGCCAAGCTGAGAAGTTCAGCTGGGAGCTGGTCCTTCCCGCAGTCTTATTGTTTTTTCAGCTCTTTAACAGCTTTTTAACCTCATCTAGTGTAGGTGACTCCACAGCTTGTCCATCGTCGCTAATATTTATTCTGTTCACCGATGCACCGTCACTTCCACTATTCAACAAAGTCTCGAAGTGTTGCTTCCACCTGGCAGCCACTTCGGTTTTATCTGTCAGCAAATTCCCTTGTTGGTGGATGCACATGACGGGAGATGGCGCTGTCCGCACGCCATTGACAGACTCATGAAACCTCCGCATATCGTTCTGCTCCATTTTTTCCTGCTCCTCACTAATAACTTGTTCTTCATATTCTTTCTTCTTCCTGCGGTGGATTTGTTTTCAGCTCCTCTTGCTTCTTTGTACCGATCTCTATTCGATCAGGGTACCCAAACTCAACATCCGGCATCTGGCAACGTTCTTCTCGTCTGTCACTCTCTCACACTCCACATCGAACCAACCTGTCCTGGGTCGCCTCTGTGCAGTGCCTACCACTTCGTGCTGTTGTGCTCACCGCTCCATGGATCGACTCCATTAGATCATTGATGTTGCCGCTAACGTTGATTGCACTTATCCGTTCGTCGAGCTTCTGGCGGTACTCAGCCGATACTCCTTCCGCCGACAATCGCTGGATATTGTAACGCATCGTTCATCAGATCTTTCGTTCGATACAGTTGACAACCGTGATCGAATTTTTATTAACAACGAGGTAGTGATCAGAGTCAATGATCGGACCTCTCTGAATGTCCGCACATCGATAACATCCGAGAAATGGCGCCCATCCACCCAGAACATGGTCTATCTGGTTGCAAGTTTCACCATTTGGGTGTCTCCAGGTGTGCTTTCGGTTTGTTCTTTCGTGCAAAGTAGGTGCTACTGATGGCCATCCCTCTGGCAGCAGCAAAATTTACTAGCCGTAGGCCGTTGTCATTGGTAACGGAATGAAGGCTCTCCCTACCGATTATGGGACGAAAAAGGCCTATCTACCGACCTGAGCGTTAGCTTCCACATATATGGTATGCAAATTTACATAGCCATTATATGGGAAATGCTATAGTCAAAATTAATGTGTGCGACACTTAAATAACATGATTGGATTTTAGTCAGTGTATGTTTTTTTTCTATTTTAATTAGACACTCCATGAGCAAATGTGCTATAATTCGATATTAACACATGACAGCAAATTATTCAACAAAAAAAATATTTTCAAGGTTCCTATGATCGGCCCTTCGAACAGCATTCCAAGGGTTTTGTGTTCCTCATCTCGATATAGGGCACTACACGCGTGGATTGTTAGTGAAAATTCTTCTAAGTCTTGACATTTACTGCAGGCCATGGCCTCGTTGCCAAGCCATGATTTGGACTTTTTCTTTAAGATATTTTTATGGTACTTGCTTCAGAGTTGCGTATGAACCCTCCTTCAGGGAACAGTGTTGTAAAATGTCATTTGCATTCGTTAGTATTATTGTCCCAGAACTTTTTTCAGAAGGTGGCCATCAATTCCTGAGGTATGACGAACTTATAGCGCTTAAATGTGCCTACAGCTTTGGCCTAACAAGACATTGCTGTAAATATGTCATCTGGGGCGTGGGAGGCAAAATGTCATTCAAATGACATTGTGACATTTTGGAGAGTTTTCCTACTTCCAGCCTCAGATGTTATATTTCGAGCAATGTACCCTTGGACAAAAATATAGCCCTACTCAAGTGTTATAAGTACATCTGAAATTATGGAACAAAATTGGCTTCTAAAAAAAGTTATGAACAAATTAGTCAAATGACATGCAGATGACATTCTACAAGCCTGTTCAGGAGTTTCCTCGGAAATTCCTTCAGATTTTTTAAGGATGCTCCTTAAGCAGTTACTTTGAAAATGCTTTCTCAAATTCCTGGGGAAATTGATCCTGAAATTTATTTGTAAATTTTTCCACAAATTCCTTCCAAAAAATCCTTCCTTCCGGCTTCCGTGAGAATGTTGCTTATGAACTTACCTCGGACAAATTTAGTACAATGTTTTATTACCAGGTTGGCTCAGAAATTTTTAAAGTAATTCTTCCGGAAAATCCTCAGGAAGTTTCTTCAAAAAAGTCTCCAGGAATTAAATATAAAACTTATCCTTCATAAAGTTTTCCAGTAATTTATTTGAAATTTTTTTTTGGACAATACTCCTGGCTTTTCTTCGGAAATTTCTTCAATATCCTCATCAGAAATATCTCCAAATGATATATTTTTTTCCCATAGGAATTACCAGGGAAATTTCTCTAGGAATTCTTTCAGCAGTTCCTCAAGGAGTTACTTGATAAATTTCTCTAAAAAATCCGTTAGATACTCTACCAGGAACTATTTTCAAAAATTATTTCAAAAATTCATCTAGAAATATCTCCAGGGATTCCTTCGGAAAACCCCTTAGATGTTCTTTATTGACATACCTCAGGGATTGCCTCTGAAATTCATCCAAGAGTCCTTTCGGAAGGTCCTCAGGAATTTACAGGAATTATTTTTTCAAAAATTACGTCGGACTTTCTCCAAAAATTCCTTCGCAATTTCTTACGGGAATTTCTTTGAAAATTCTCAGATGTTGCTTATAGACTTCCCCAGGAAATGCCTCGGAAATTCCTTTAGGAATTCTTTCGGAAATTCTTCATGGATTTACTTCGGGAGTTACTTACTGCATCGGAATGCTTCAAGAAAATTTTTTAGAAATTCCTTAAGGCACTCCTTTGGAAATACCCACTAGAGTTCCTTAGGAAACTTATCCATGGGTTCCATCCAAACGTCTTCCACCAATTCTTTTGAACATTCCCCTAGGCATTTCTTCAATAACTTCATCAGAAATTTCTCCAAATAGTTATTATTTACTTACTTTAGGAATTGCCACGGACATTACTCTAGAAATTCTTTTAGAAGTACCTTGTAACATTAGGAATTATTTGAACATTACGAGAGAGATGCTTTGAATTGTTTTGTTTTGAATTAAAGATTGTATCAAATCACTGCTCGAAGGAACTTCATAAAAATTTTATTATCGGCCTTTTCCCTTAACTTTTTTTTAACTCTGAGTCAGTAGCAAGATCGTCGTTGACTAAAACAAACTACAAAAGACGGAGTCTCGAATTGCAAAATTATAAGTGCTTGAAAGCAAAAACTATTTTAATTTCTGCAGGGGATATAATCATCTCTTTAAAAGCACACCTTCTGGTGCATAAGTTTAGAAAGTATGCAATGGATGAATTTTCCCGGCATATGGAAAGGAAGAACGATTCCTTTTTCCAAATACTCAATTTGCTCGGCATAACACAAGAGAGAACATGTATGGCTCTTGTTCTCAATGTATAAATTCAGTTCAAGGAAAGGGAAGATATCCCAAGTAACATTTTAAGTTTTATTCCGCTCTAAGAATGGTTTTCAAGATCAATTTATAAGATCTAACAATAAAACGGAGTAATACACGGCAACCTTCTGATGACCACTAAAGAGTAAGATATTGCCAAGTGACCCTCTCCAGATAACCACTATAAACCTATTATAAGAGCATTTAGAAACCCTTTATAAACAACCCACAAAAAAGGGAACCTGGCTGAGGCAGCTGTCAAAATGTTGCTTTAAAAAAAGAGAAACAAATCTTTGCAGAAAAATAATAACAAAATGGATTGTTGATGAAAATTATGATGATGACAATAAAATAATATTTTATTTCAGGCCGTTTTTTTTTTCGTTTCAGTACCACTGAAAGGAAGTGCGCTTCCGATTTTATGATCAAATGTTGTGAAAAAAATAAGGTTGAACACCACGCGCCGGCCATATAACGTAGTTCAAGGAAATAAATCGAAAATATTGTTTACCACAACATCTAGGATGTCCACTAAATCGATTAAATTATTTTTGCCCAAACTATGAATTAATAAAATTATTTATCGGAAAAGTATGATAAGCGGTGAAAAATTTTGTTAAATCATGCAGCTCGGTGATATATTTCACTGACTGCGAAATGCTTTTCCGTTTTCAATATGGCCATCATGGAATTTGATCAGAAAAGTTTTGCTTGTATAGAACACCGTCGTAAACTCTTCGCAATACAAACATTCTTATGGGGGTAATTCATTTGACCACATTATGACCAAAAATTGTAGCTTCCCAAGTAACAATCTCAATGCTTCGAAGATTTATGCTAGTTTTATAGAGGTTTTATTACGGCATGTAGAAATGCTTAAAGTTTTATTTTGGTTTTATTCAGTTGTCATTTAATTAGATCCGCAAGAGTACTTGAGAACTACGTTTTGAGTTCCAATATAAAACCACAGCTCTTTAAGTTTTATAATGCTCCTGTGATCCTCCTCAGAGCTAAAAAATGGAACTGACATAAAGCCAGCAGATAAGTTATATGTTGGTTTTGATCATGACTTATAAAAGCTGCCAAGCTTCGTAGAGTCCTGTATAAAACCCACATTAAACCTTTACTCCAGAAGAAGACCTGCATAGGAATACGAAGCTTGAAACTACTACTATGGATAGAAACCAAATTTTCAGCACAATTTGTTTGATCCACGGAAGTTTTTTCATTTCGCTTTCAGTCGAAAAAGAAAACATTAGCAGTTTTTTCTATGTCGGGAATTATGTAGGGAACTGTTCCGATCTCCATCTGCTCACTCACTGAAAATACATTCATCTTATCGGGAAGTAAAAAGAAATACGGCACCAATTTCTTCGCTTCTTTTGTCAACATGCAAACTCCTGCTGAAAAAAAATCACAAATCAAATACCTTTCCATTGCACTGCTTTCAATGGGATGAACATCGGAGCCATGAGTTGAAATCCAGGAGCAGTTCCCTTATATATTTAAGTCGTTGAAAAAACTGTTCAAACAGCATTTGCTCATGAGGGGTATGAAAATATGTATTTAATCCATACATGCTTTGCCAATTTAACACGAGTAAAACACTTTTATGGTACAAAATATACCATTTAACAATTGCCACTATATGCTTTTTGATTGAAATACTTATTTTTAAAAGTACTTGCATTCGATGCCGAGGGCAGAAAAAGTTTGTTTATGATTTTTTTATATCTGTCTACATTGTCATTGTTGTCATTATATATAAAACTACCAAGCTTTAGGTTTGACCAAGATAAACTTCTTGCTAGTCGTAACATGGTCTTGAAAAGGCCACGATAAAACTTCTAGGTGTTTGAAATGCCTTGAGATAGGGCCAGTTCAGGAGTGATGGTTATATAGAGGCATTTTATGCAATCAAAGTTTTATTCGAAAAAATGTCGCCGATATGAAAAAATAATGAATTTCATAATCGAAATATCATGCAAATTTCTGTTTCACCTTTACCGTGGTAAAATTGGACATCTAATAAATTTTAGGAACAATGCTTTGATTATTTGATCAACCAAAGTGGTTATTAATTGAAATTATTTTATAGTAATTAACTAAGGCAATTAATTAAACTTGAAAATTCTAAATAATAACAAATTAACGAAGCGCATTGTTAAAATACTGATTATTTATCATGGTTTCACCATGAAAAATCCCTGGCATGCCTTCAAACATGCATAGAACACTCAAAGACAGATATGAACTTTTATTGAACTGGCTGATATAATTCTTTTATTTTTGTTGTTGACATGTATCCACGTATTGCAGGAAGAAAAGCATATTTTTTTGGAGTACAAACAATAAACAAATAATCAACCTGAGAGTTGACAACTGTTTCATTATCGGCTTATTTGTTGTTGTATCATAGTCATGAAGTGGTTGTATCATGTTTAAATAGTTGGTTCTCAAAACCACCAAGTCTAGAAAGGAGGTTTTATATGTTGCATGTTTTTATGTGAGACTTGAGGTATATTATAAAACCGTTGGTTCTGAACTGGAACGCATATTAGGTTTTCATGATTGCAATAAAACTGGGCCAACTGGCTGTAACATGGTTTTATAGAAATCTACAGGAGGTTGTGGAAACTGCGAGGACTGCATGGATGGTACTGAGATTAGGTTTTGAAGAACGCTGTAAAACTCTGATACAACCTTAATTGTTACTTGGGTTTATTCGAGCGTTGAAAATTGGATTTATTACGCTCTTCATCACTACCATAGATCTGTTCATATGGTCAATAGGCATTTGACGTTTGAAGCATTTTCAGCAGACTATGGGAGGTTTATTGATAGCAATAAGAGCGCCAATAAAACTGAGCAATCAGCTTCGTGATTGCTGTCATAAGTCCGCAATAAGAATTAGATAAATCCAAGAAGCATGGAAATTGTTACTTGGGATAATTCCTTCTTTCAAAGGATCCATTTGCCCGGCAGAAGGCAAGAGAGAATAAGATTCATTTGTTCAATGAAGGCAATTTCTCGATTTCAGGCAAGAGAAGATATGAATTCTTCTTTCAAACAATGCATTTGCTCATCAGAAGGCAAAAGACGATATGGTTTCTTTTTCTAATTCAGGAATTTGCTCGGTTTGAGGCGAGGGAAGATATGATCCTTTCTGTTATAGGATGTCAGAATGTCCAGCAGAAGGCAAAAAATGTTCCTTCTTTCAATTCAAGCATTTGCTCCTTTAGAGGCAAGGGAAGATGAGATTCCTTCATTCATAGGCTGACAAAAGATGATATGGTTCGGTCATTCAAAGAATACATTTGCCCGGCTATGATCTTTTCTTTGACAGGATTCATCTTCTACGTTTAAGGCAATGAAAATATAATCCATTTTTCAAAAAGAATCCTTTTCAAAAATCATGCATTTCTCCCTTCTTTGATTTTTTTTATTTTAAAGCATGCATCAGTCCTGGCTAGGTAAATAATATATGGCCTAAAAGTACGCCTGGAGTTCCATAATACTATATACCAATAGAATCAGCTTTTCAAAGAGAAGTGATGTCTGCATGTATGAGGGTTTTGGGAGAGCGCGAAAATATGATTTCATTTTTTAAATACTTTTTATAACTCTCTCATACACGAACTCCTTTCCTAATAAAAGGGAGAAATTGACAAGTTTTTTGGCAAACCCTTATATGAAAAACCAAACTAGCCACCAATGCCAAATTAATTTAATGCAGAATTATCTTGCTGGTAGGTGTGTCAACATTTGAAATGTTTCCGTTTTTACAGGAAGCTTCTCTATTAATTTGCCACAACGTACAATCCTGTTTCCAGTCATCATTCATTACCCATATGGTGGAAACAACATAACTGAATACTTCGACATATCTTACTTATTAACCACACAGCTCCAATAACAATTATGTCAAATGACCTCATACCAAACGATCAAACGGCCGTTACGCCAACCGGCTATTATGCCAAACGACTTTTTGCCAAAAGGGGTACAATCATCACATCCATCGTTGCCTTATTCCGAGCAAATATCTACCTCCGAAGAAGAAAAAAAGAAGCACACTGCTATGAAATCTGGTTACAGTAACCAAATTCTGTCACATATAAAGCTACGGCAACTGACTTGGAACATGTGTGTTACTCGGGCCACCGTCCAGAAAGAAGCACAAAAATCATTGCTTTTCACTGGGATAACAAGTATTCCGATTGAGAGATAACAATTATAATTGCTTTATAGCCGGCTAATGCATTTCTACGAAAGTATTATGCCTGTGTAACATTATTTTCGACTGGAGTTATTTTCACCATTGCGACCTTATCCCTGCACCACTCAGATATGTCTTTTTTAATGTCTTTTTTTCAATTTCGGGAAAGTGTCATTTTTGGACAAATATCATTTCCGTTAAAAAGTTATTTTGAGAGAATGTTATTTCCTGAAAAATGCTATTTATGAGGAATTCAGGAAATTGGTTTCCGGGGAATTATACAACCTCAAAGAACTCGGGTGAACTAAAGATTAAGAAATTAAAATTATGCCTAACGTTCATTCAATTTCATTCAAGTTACACTAAATTGCTCGATAACTAAATAATATCCTTTCAATTAATTGCAACTCGGCCGCACGAAAATCATTTTTATTTGTTAAATATCTTGGCTGTGCACATGTTCCGAAATGGAAGAATTGATATGATATTTTTTGCAAATTTCATATCAATTTGTGCATTTCGAAACATGTGCTGTGCATGTGATCAGCCAAAATATCCTTTCTCCTACATTGGAAATTGGTCAAGGGATTCAGAAGTTAAATTGAATTGTTGATTTATTTATGGAAATTTTTTATTTTTTCCATTAGCATTTATCGATTTCTTTGTGGAAAAATTGCAAATTTTACTTTTAAAAGAGCTAATATTTTGGAAACAAATTTATCGTTTATGGAAACTTTACATTATTGAGGAAAAGAAATTATGAAAAATTTCTAATTTCAGGGGCAGTTTTTATTTTAGCTTATGTTTGCCCCTTGAGACGTAGTTAAAAGTTAAAATTGTTTCACAAGTGAAGCATAAAAACATTCTTTAACAATGTATCAAAATAGTCAACCCTTCAACAGTATCGAATGAGAAGGTACGGAACTCTCCTAAAAATCCGAACTTAATTTTCATTAGCATTATCACCCCTTATATGCTTACAAACAAACAAGCAAACATACCAAGTACCGAAGTAAGAGTTCCTCCATCACCCTAACGATTATCGCCTCATCATGAATGATGAACAACCTAAATATGAACCAAGCATAGCACAACATATTTCAGCAGCCGGTCAACATTTCGGAAGGGGTTAAATATCACCCCCGCCTACTGCGCTCTCGGTGAGGGGAGACGCCGAAACGGTGTGACGGATTAAGGGTTCACAATATCTCAATGCTCGCTTAGATTAGGAAAACAATAAGCCGCTGGCTGGGTAGGTTAGGGAAACAGGCAGCTAAAGCCGACCGTGAAATGAGGAACTAATTGTTCGCGTTTAATAATTGATATAAATGAAATGATGCTTTTAATTATGGTTTTGCAGGTCAGGTAGTGTGAGCTACTTGTTTAGGGTTTAAAGCGGCTAGGAAGGAAGAAAGCCGGAGAAAACTTTTCAGATTCTACATTTCTGTCGAAAAATCTACATGCTCAATGATTCTTTAATTTATTTCTATATTTCTATAAATGGATTCCTGCGTTTCATATGCTACTGTTTACTATAATAATACTTGTAGGTAGAGTAATTGTCCTATTGGGAAAGGTGGTACCTTTAATAGTTTCTATGCAGTTGTAATGGGTTCCATAAGGAAAAAGGAAAAGGTTCCATAAGGAAAAACATATAAGCAATTCATATAAGTGATTGGAAGCGTGCTTCGGCATTTTATTGTATTTGTATTGTATTATTATTATTCATTATTTATATTGTATTATTTAAAATTTCAAAGTTTAATCTACTATAGGATTTTTATTAATATTTTCTTTCATTTTTGGTACGTTGGTGGTATGTTAGTAAAAAATTCAAACGCAAACATTGTTTCGCTGCCTTTACCTTACCAACAATTCCCTGAGGAGTGCCATTTAGCTGCTAACGTTCCACCTTTATAGCTGCTGGCTGTTCACATTCAACTCTGATCTATTTCACTTTATCCTTCCTCGCTGTCTCTAACGATACGAAGTGGAATGTTTCACTTCACCAGCATTCACTCTCCGAATTTGTGGGCGGGAGGGGAGGCAGAATCCGATTACCTGTGTTACAGAACCATGGAACAATCCTCCAAATTTCGCAGGCTGTGATTCCAGGACTGGTTTCGGCTTATTGTTGAATAATACACCCGTAAATTAGCGACATTAATTATGCAATCGATGAGCAGACTTTTAGATATTCATGAAAGATTAATTCCATCCATCTATGCCAACTTGTAGCTTCATTTGTTACATAATGGAGCTTGGCCCTCCCCCAGCTCCCTTGTGGCTCCCTCCAGAATATTTAAAATGGAAATTCCAAAATAACTTATTTTCATTTAAGATAAAAAATTTCCCTTCCATAGATTTAAAATTTATCGGAATTATTATATCAATGACATGACTTCGATCCCAATGCGATCGCACTTTGGAAAATATTGATCTAAAGTGCGGCGTCACAAAAAACTTATGAGTTGACATTTAAATAGAACACCAAATTCCACAACAAACCAGAGCAACGCAGGGTACATTCTGCTATCTATCTATATAAAAATAAGTTTGCATTTTTGCATTTGAGGCATTATAACTCGCGAACGCCGCATCACTTTAGTTGGGTGTAACCTCTCTACAAAAAAGTTTACAAATTTGACAGGAAAGTTGAACAAATGTCGTAATACAATTTTTAGGGTGCATTGAGGAGACAACCCAGTACATCGCACAAGGAATGATCCTGAAACTGGGGCTGTCCAACGTTTGGCCCGCAGGCAAGATCTGACCCTCGGCTCCATTTTGTGGCCCACGGCGTGTAAGAAAAATTAACTCAGATTCTGCCCGTCAGCAGCTTTCTAGCTGGCTCAGGAAACTATTTTTATTATTCATTAATAAATACATCGATTTCAAATCAAATCTCGAAACGAAAAAAGTATAACCCATATCTAATTTAAAAATGATTGCATAAATTTGAGCTCAAAGACACAAAATATTGATATATAGAACATCGCTTTTGAATAAAGGAAGATCCATTAATTATGAAACATCTAAATTTTTGTATGAATCGTCACACTTAGAGTACCCTTTCTAAGCGTTACAGTAATTTGTGGACGCTTCCTAAAAGTTAGCACGAGTAGTTTTACGCTTACGTTGAAAAAAAGGAAGATAAAGGTTTTTGCTTAACTTGCTCAGAAAGTTTTGCTTTATTCAACGAATAAAATCTGAATCCATGCATTCTATGAAGCTAGCGATATTTGGCTCAGGTAGAGAACTAAAAGTTTTGCTTGGAAACCAAGGTAGAGTGCTCAGTCAATTTTAAATCTCCCATTAATTAGTTCAAAAAAATGATGCAGTGAATACGAAGTCTATGAAAAGAAATCCCAGTACGGAATGAAATTTTGCTGTTGGTAATATTTTGGCAAAACGGGTGAAACACTTTTTCACTGGACGAAGAGCTTATTAAGAAAAGCGTTTTCAGTTTTGTTATTTAGGTACATCGATATTGTCCTAAGGAAATAGCCTTCTTCCATTAGCACTAGTTTGCGCTGAACACGTTGAAGAAATTACAAATTCTCACAAACAATTGATGAAAATACTAGTGAAAAACGTGGCAAAGGTGGCTGTCTTCATAGGAGGAATTGATGGTCATCTTCAGATGACAGAGAAATTGGCTTTGGTCCCTATGCTGCCGTGCCAAGCACACTGGTTGGCATCCCCATGTCGTGTTTTACGATTACCGCCTCTATGCTTTGTGGTACATTTTTCAAATAAGTTATTTCTCTATCAGACTTCATGGCTTTAGGCTTGCCAGCAACCCTTTTCTAGATCTTAAAGCTGTTGAGGAATTCTTTTGTTGGCCTAGCAGGGGGAACGAAGGCCATCAACTAAAAACGACGTAGGACAACTATGCTACTTGGGACAGTTTGTACCCCAGAGAGCAACCAACTAGCAAAGTGAAAAGTACAGCTGGTAAAAATGCTAACGAAATTCCATTTTACAACACCGTTTACCGATGTGAATAATTTACCTGAAACTCAACTTTCAAATGGATCCCTAATGCAACGACGAAAAAAATAAACACAGTGAACAGTTGTTTGAAAGCGGTAAAATCGTGTTTCGCTTTTAGTGAATAAAAATACTGATAATTTTGAAAATATTCAAAAAGTTATGTACCTTTTGAAAAAGATATATTTCTGGCCCGCCAGCAAAATTGAATTCTAAAAAGTATCCCGTGAAAATGAAAAGGTTGGGCAAACCTGATCTAGAGTGCGACGCTGCAATAAACTCAACAATTGACAATTAGAATGCAAAATAATACAACCCCGAGCAAGATCGGGTACGTTCAACTAGTCTTCTATCTTCTATAATAAAAATGAAATCGTCTCTGTTCGTATCCGCTTAACTCGAAAACGGCTGGACGGATTTCCTTCATTCCTTCAGCAGGTATGTTGGTTATCATTTCCGATGCATTTATATGATATATTTCCATGCGAAAATTACGAGTAAGGTTGAGTAAATCGTGAAAAACTAAAATTAAACATCGTATGGAAGCTTCGCATGGGCAGTTCATAGCACGCATCTTTCACGCATGTAGGATAACGTCTGCTGGGTCGACTAGTATAGTATGAAAAATGAGTTTTCTTTTCCTTTAAGGCATTATAAATTGCGAGCAATTGAATGGGAATTTCAAAAGTTTCATACTGATCGAGTTCGTCTCAGGATTGATTTGTTTATATACATACTAAGAGTTGATCAATTTTGTAACGAGTAAAGTTGGAAAATTGTCAAAATACAATATTATATTAGGGCGAGTTGGGAGGAAACTCAATGCGAAAATGATCTAGAGTGCAGTGTCGAAAATATACCTAAAACTGACATTTAGAACGCCAATAAACCCGAGCAACGCAGAATACGTTCTGCTAGTATTACATAATCTAAAAGAAATATTGCAAATTATAAAAAATATATAAATTATAAAATTATTTGAAAAACAAAAAACACAAATAATGAAAATAATAGGGCAGAGACTCGTAAGAGAGACAAATGAAAGGTCTTTAATAATTTATAAAAATGATTGCTCCATTAAATTATTGGGCTGATTAGATCATCATCGCTTGCAAACTGCCAGAAAACCTTGTAACAAAATTTTAAGAGCTGTGGAAATTCAAAAATTTCTGTGCTTAATTTTCATTTTCCGTGTAAGAAGAAAATTTAGAGTGAATCATTGACCATCATACTTTTTACGATTTCCATAGTTGACAGTATCAACCGTTAATTGAAATTTCAGCAAATTTAACATTACGCGTTTACTGAGGGATAAATCAATAACTGCAACATCGATACGTTTAGCATTGTTACAAACTCTAACTCTCAAGAATCTCAGAATTACCGCCGGATTGTATTTTAAATCGAGCCGAAATTCTTATTTCCTACACGGCAGGAATCTCATCGATCCCGCACACACATATGGAAGCGAAATTTTCAGACAATTTTTTACTTGGCTTAAAACTGTCTTAAACTCGATTTTGTTCAGCTGATTTATGAAATATTTTTTAATGTCTTCGTTTTTTACAGTGGATGATTTCGAAATATTCAGAATTATTCCGAAATACTTTGAATGATTCTTAGTGTTTAAAAAAGAATCAAACGATTAAAAAATATATGGTTAAGCAAATTTGAAAAAAAATAGAATTACCTACTTTGCAAGCTAGAAAAAATCGAAAATGAACTTAATCTGGAAAATAGAATATCTGTCCCTGTGCTTCATTTTATTGACCTGATTTTCAGAATTTACTTGCTACATATGTGCTAATGTTGAGTGATTGGCTTGGGACCGCTGCTCCACCACAAACGATGTAATCATAGACAGACACATTAGGGGCGGCAGTCGGTCTTCAAACGAAATTAGCCGCCCGCTTCTGAAGAAATCGATTCCATCCTTTGAACAATGTCCACACTCATGGAAACATTAAACGATGGATCGGTCAATTCTATTCCATCCCTACTCAATATTGACCGATGTAGTCGAAATGTTGACGGTCATTATCGATAGAGCTTGAGCTTGAGCTTGATTGACTGCTCGTAGTTGCTACTTCATTATGACCAGATCAGCTGTTCTTGCACGAGGAACCAACAGATGTTTGCTTAGAATACCGCACATCAAATGTACAGAAGTACTGAGTGATCTCATTTTGTTGGAATCATACTGGCGCCTGCCACATCAGAATGCAGAGTAAATGCGAGGGAATGGGGAAGAAATGATGATGCAATATATCGCCCACTGCAAACCGAATATACCTCTGCACTTACCACGAAATTCATGCAAATTTATTGGAATTTTTGGATTAGGTTCGAGAGGCAGAGGTCCGTCTTGGATAACGAGCTTTACCAATGTAATAATAGATAGAGAGAAGGCAACTGATGGAATTTCTAATTGGATGTAGGAAAAAGAGCTCTATAGTTCATTTCCCAGTTCTAGCAGAATTCTGTTAGAATTACTCCAAGTTGAAGAGTACTAAGGGCAATCAAATACAGCTGGAAACGGTATGGAAGTCCATTTCCAATTCTAGCGATTGCTAGTACATGAGAAATAGAGAGAAAGATACAAAGTAGGAGAATGGAACCAGACACTGGTATTGAACCCTGACCTCCTGCGTATCAGGGCAGAAGCAGTAGCCATATGACTACCAAGCCCGCTCTATTGACGGTCATTATCGATAGATCGAAAAAACTCATGCGTAGAGAGAATACCGTCAGTATCTATCGTACGGTGGCCTTGGTTCATAGATCTTGACGTGCACATTGCTGAGTCTTTCTGTTACTAATTTGCTCCCACGTTGGTTTATACTGCCTGTGTAATAAGATGCATGACACGACCTTGCTGAAGGTAGCTGGGCTCGATTCCAGTTCTGGTAGTTGGTTGACTGTCCATCCGGAAGAGGAGAAGCTGAAGTGCTTACTGGAAAGATGCATCCGTCAACCGATGCATAATCTTTGAGGCGAGCCTTCGTTGGTATGTCGTTGAATCGGTTCGGTTTATTTAGTTTAGCAATTTCGAGAATGATTCGAGGCCGAGATCGATGTTCTCTTGTTGTTTCTGCCGGCGGTGATTAGATTGCTTGCGTAATCAAATAAATTCAGCTCGCTTCGACAGGACCGGCTGTTTGATGAGTGATCCTGATCACAATTTACACATTTTGTCGAGGCGTTCTCAACCGCACAGGAGTCTAAACCGCCGCAATTGGAGCAACGGCTTTGAAGGTGATACTTTCTACCCCATGGCAAAAGCTCTGGCAATGGCGCACTACTTAACTTCGCGGTAAACGGGCCTGCACCACTACCATTTAATGGTGTAATGGAATAGAATAAGGATGCTCTATAGATCCTTCATCATAAGGACTGTTCAGTTTATAAATAGGACACTTTGTACTGTCGATGTTTTTTAAACCATCAATCTTTTTAGAGATCTGTTTTTTTTCGTTGAATATATTTTCTGACCTTCTAGAAATGAAATCCAACTAGCATCTAACCAACAACTAGAAATGAAATCAACGAAACAATTCTAACTCCAAATTTGCGATATTCATAACAATATCAATTTATTGGATTTTCAACATCTCCAATCGTTTATACTCCATTTTCGGGCTGCCACGTGCTCTACTGTTTCTGGATATCGACAAATCATTGACAGTGTGTTTCTCTCTGACCTTCTTGATGATTTTGTTAACATGTCGATTTACACGTTTTTACAAACTATCATTTTTGCCTATAAGAAATTCTGTTGGGAAACTTATGTTTACTCGAAATTCGAGAAGCTTTGACAATAGGCGCTATTTTGTTGGATTTAAACTGTTTTCAGTGTATTATAATATACGATAAAGCAAATAACATCAGAATTGATCAATCTGTCTGTTTTATATCATCATGTAAAAGAGCCTTCTCAATAAACTGAACAGTCCTTAGTTGGTTCTTTCTGGAAGTGAATCAAGCGCAGCTGGTCGTTGATTTTTTATTCATATTGTGGCGCTTGATTTTTGGTGCTTCGACTTGAGGCACTTTTCTTCAGCTGTTCCTCCAAATTCCATGTTGTTGAGACAACTCCAAGGATATCATTCACAGACTTCTCCATTGAGGGAAAATATTCCACTGATGAGCGCTTCAGAAGAGCCTCCACAGCACGATAGCAATGTTTGGAGGGGACGTGTAGGTACGTAACGAGAGTGATCTGCAGGCCTTGCGTGACGTAGTAGTCGACGACCCTCTTAACCACATTGTCCTTTGTAAACGTGTAGAACAATGATTCTTGAGCAGGTGCATGTATGTATTACTTACTTCTTCGTGAACAATTCGATGCTTTAATTACATCCCGATGGGACCGGGCTTGCCCATGGTATGAGGAAAATAAGCAACTTGAGATAAATTTTACTTTTGAATTGCACACACTTTCGAATTTGCTAATCGTCCAATAACGAATATTTGGAGTGTATTCTGACTGTAGGCAAGCGAGAGCCACTTTGGAACATCCTGCCAATTGATGGTTCACTACATTTGGCTGTCGAAACATTACCCGATTGCTTTGTTTGCTAAAAATCAGTTGTGTTGTGGTTCGCAATAGGATTACTTCGATGGTTTCGAAGCATGACCCCCCTTTTTGCCTTTCTCGTATACAAAGTATACGTAAAAATACTCACTATGATCGGCTCCAAAAATAGACTTTTATGAAGGCTCGGAGACCCATAGTGTTCCGGTATCTTTGTCCCAAGATGCTTATTTTCAAAAAATCAGAATCTCTTAAACACCAATTAACCGAAAGTATAGATTTTCCTCTTTCATGAAGGTAAATTTTTAAAATGTTCTAATCAGGGAGTCACATTTCCATACATTTTAAAGGTGGTAAAATCGGTTATCATTTGAGATTTCTATGGCGTTTGCATCAAAAATAATGAAAAAATTAAAAATTGTTCTAGATCCCCCGATAAAACATTTTGATTTACCCACTATAAGAAAGAGGAGAGCAGAGGTGTGTGTGTGTGTGTGTGTGTGTGTGTGTGTGTGTGTGTGTCTGTGCATGGCATCTGCGCAAAACACATGTAAAAACCCCACTCACATTTTTAGGCACTTATCCTTAGCCGATTTCTCGCAACTGCTTGAAGCAGAATCCTAGCCCTATTCTTTTCCTGTATTGAAAATTGGCCATATCAGGCTACAGGGTTCAAAAGTTATATTAAAATACTATTTTTCACCAACACACGAGAATGGCTCAAGTAACGGTAGGTAGAAGTTAATCTTCAACATAAATTTATTTTTATTTCGATTAATTATTGTTTTAACAACATTTTGATTTTAACAACATTAGCTAAGTGCTCTGCTCTTTGCGGGGAAAGAGAATTGTCTGGGTCTTGACCGTGTTAATGCAGATCGGTTGGCGAAGTATTCTGTCACGACATGCAGGCCTAGCTGGAGCTGCGATGTAAACGCTTTGATCACTCTCTACCCTTTCAAAAAGCTTAGGTAACGCCGAGAGAAGGCTGATACGTCAAATGCATTTGGGAAAGGTCATCAGGTTTCCTGATTGAGATCACTTTGGCCGCTCGGTCGCTGATTGTCAGCCGATGTCGACGTTGTTTCCCTTACGATCCATTGCCACTACTTCTTCTGCTATAGCTTCTTATTGGCATTACAACCCAACCCAACCCATCTTCTCCAGTGCGTAGTAAATTAAATTTATCAGAAGTCTAGTGAGAAAAAAGTGAATAATCTTTTGTATCAGTAGATATATAATGTTACACAACTTACTGATATTTCCTCTATCCTTTTCAGTAACAGCATGGCACACTTACTCGGAACGGATGTTCACCGACCCACTGTACACCACTCTGAAACTTCAAAGCCAGCAGTCTTCCTCACCTCAACTATCGCAGCACTCAATCTTCCCCGATTCTACATCACATCTTGCTTCGGCTCTAGAGCATACGCCTTGTCTTACTACTGCTCATCCAAATGACGCCGCTGAGAGCTTCCTACACCAGGGTTACACCTACCGTCAGCCGTCCGACATTGTTACCTCATCAGAACCGGATTACTGCTCCACGGCCGGTGGATCTTCAGCACTCGCGAGTATAACCACAACTAATCCATCACCCCTGAACGCTCTTCCTGGTCCCAATGGGCCACTCCATCAACGAAGAGGATCTCTCCAACTGTGGCAATTTCTTGTTGCCCTTCTCGATGAACCTGCTTCTAGTGCCGGATGTATTGCATGGACTGGCAGAGGAATGGAATTCAAATTGGTAGAACCGGAAGAAGTTGCCCGGCGATGGGGTATTCAGAAGAATCGACCCGCCATGAATTACGACAAGCTGTCCCGAAGTCTACGTTACTACTACGAAAAGGGAATCATGCAAAAGGTTGCCGGAGAGCGGTACGTGTACAAATTTGTGTGTGATCCTGAAGCGTTGTTCAATATGGCGTACGGGACCACTAGCAGTGCTAGTGGAGCAGGCTGTGGATCAACTCTGGAAGCTGGTCTTCATTCTCAGCACCATCACCACCATCAGCAACAGCACCAACAGGGTGGTTCCTCCTCGCCACGATGCCAAGCTGGACAGTCTGCGCTTGGTGATGGAGGGGATGACACGGATCGAAGCTCATACTTTACAACAGGCTCATCTGCATATAACCACGGAAATTGAAAAGTGATGCAGGGAATAGTTAGTTTGAGGTTCTAACGGGACGTGAAATGAATCAATCGAAGAAATGTATAGATTTCTCATTGGAAACCAGTTACTCAACCATATGAAGTGGAATGATATTTAAAAGAATAATAAAATAAAAAGCAATAAATTAATGAACTATATGTATAGCAAATGATGTTTCAAAACAAAATTAAAATATTTTGATTCTTCAAAACATATCCCATAAACTCAAATAAGAATAGAATTTATGTTCGATATACTTCGACATTTTGATTCTCCTTCGTGTTTGCCTTACGTCAAACCCACTACACCCAACCAGCGACTGTTGCGAAATTGTTAGATTCTTATATAAAAAATGTAAGTAAGGTCTCATACAATCTTTGTATAAGAATCCAGGATTTTCGCATATGTCCAGTTCTTAACAGGTTTTTGTAGGTTCTTATACAGAATTTTCTTTAGTGTACTCGATGAAAACATAACATTAGGTACTCTAATGATAATCTACTATAAATTTACTAATTTAGTTTATTCAATGATTCTTAGGCAAAAAAAAATATGTATCAAATTACATCATAAAAAGCATGTCCCAATTCTTCCTTCCATCACCAAAATAGAAAAACCCATAAATATTGGAACCTGCGCGATGGAAATTGCACAACCCAGGCCAGTGTAGTGATTTCAAAACAAAAACATCCCTCTCACTATCATGCGTTGCGACAAAGCTCCGTTCCGGAATAACGTCATCAGCCGTGTCGAAGACATCCAAAAAATAACTGCAGGCCTCTCGTTTCAACAAATTCTCCTTCGCGGCGTAAATCGGCTTCCGGAAGTGTTGATAGTTTACTATCTTCATGCTCTCATTGATGTCCATTCCGCCGTAAAATGGATTGATGATGCACTCACCCTCTGTACTATGATATAACACGCCACGTGGCACGAGTGCCGCTTCTTGAAGAATTCTAGTCATCGCATACCACAGCCGATCCTGTTCCTTCAGTGAAAACTTCTTGGTTTCCCCCTCGATAGGCACTTGGTCCTCGTTCAAGGTGAATTCCGGACCCAATTCAACTTCTAGTTTGAAAGCGGGATCTCCTTGAAAGGGACGCTTTATGAACTCCCAATCGGCACTCCAATGCTTCGGTTCCAACAGCAAGTACCAATCGCATAGATTTTGACTGTAAAAGAGCTTCCGATCTTGGAAAATATCCCGCCCGTGACAACCGAACGCCAAAGTGTAGTGCGCATCAAGACCTTCGAGTTTTCCAAAGAAATAGACCTGATGAGTTGCCATGCTCGCTTTGTAAGACAGCGTGGTAGATGTTCAACAGAGTCTATCTTTCCATTGGCAAAAATGCATATGGAAAGCGTACGCATATAGTATGGGGACTCTGATCGAACGCTTGTCCCACGAGATTCATCTTCAGTGCCTTCTGTCGTATCAAGAGTATTCAATAAAGCATAAATCAAGGTTGATGATTGATTTTATTGTGCCTACTTCGTTGTTATCACATTTCTGAACGCCGCCTACAAGATACTCTCCCAAATTTTATGCCACTTAAACTAACACCATTTGCAAGAAAGTTCATATGAAGGGCAGGTACCAAGGTTTTATGGGCGGGCAACCACTACAGGACCAGGTGTTCACCGCCTTACGTCAGGTATTGCAGAAATGTCGTAAGATACAATGCGTACTTACACCAGGGGAGAAAGGCGGAGCACACTGAATCCCTACCCCAACTATGTACGACATCTGGATTTGGTTCTAAACTGCCAAACAACAGTGTTAAATTCTCTACCACATTTTGTTATGGCCAGAGGGCAGTTTCTATACACCCTTTTGGTGTCGATATTTTATCAAAATTAGACACTCAATCATGCAACAACAATATAACGATGTGGTGTGCTTGGAATACCTAGCGTTGATTATAGGGACTCGAAAGGAATTTATTGTTGCAGTAACTAACTTCGAAGATATAAAAATGTTCGCATGTAACGATTGCGCCCCTATTACCAGTTCTAAGCTTCGATGCAGAGTACACGAGCTTTGTTCGCCAGTGACAGGCGTATGAGGCCCTTGGCCCACACATCATCTATTTATCGACTTCAAAGCTGCATATTACCCAGGAAACCATTAAGCACTTTAATAAGCCTTATGTTAACCATATATTAGCTTTTCAGTGCCCAAAAGCTGCATATATGATTTTCAAGTGCCCACAATGGCAGTATAAACTTTAAGCAACGTAAAAGAAGCCGTATATCATTATATAACGCTTTGAAGAAATGCTGACCAGCCCTGCTGATACAAACGTATAAGGAAACTATCATTGCCAATTTAGAAACCACAATACTTTGACGTTTATGTGAAATCTAACAATAACTTATATAGAGATTTCATAATATATCCACTTTTACTCGTACAGAGATTTTTTAAACCTGTGATGTATTCTATTATGCAATATAATTGCCATTTGTTTTGAAAACTGCAGCATATTGCATGGAGTATGTATGAAAGATACATGATTTATAAGCTGTAGACGCTGTAGATTTAGTCTATAGTGATATTTCTTAGTCGTCACTTATAGAATGGAATTATATAAAACCCGAAAAATTCAATCACTTTCATGTTATTTATAATTTTTCATGTTTCCATTTTCATGCTACCCAGTCCTTGAATTATAGGCAATCAGAATCTTTCTGTTTAGGGCCCATTCACAAATTACATAACGCTTTATGGGGTGGGAGGGGGTCTGCCAGAGCGTTACGGCCTATACAAATCTTAGAACCCTTCCATACAAAAAAGATACTTAGGGGTGGGTGAGGGTTAAAAGTGACTAATTTTGGCGTTATGTAATTTGTGAATGAACCCTTATCACCCTTCCCAGACACATATCTACTCAATTCTGCGGTAGATCAGATGATAAACTCATCGGCTACCCGAATGCACATACATCCTCCAAACACAGCAAGCGTTCAAATCCGGAAATTTATATAATTACCAAAAAAAACTCAAATTTAAAATGGGAAGAAAAAGGAAAGAATGAATTAAAATGTAAATAAATATTTATTTTTCGTTTCTTTTTTTTTGTTCCTTCTCCACTCGTCTAAAAATTTTGACATTTTGGCATAGGCGTGGAAAAAATGGTAGGGGCATGCAGTATATCAGCCAAATAATTCGCCAAAAGCGGCTTTTGAGCAGCACTAAAGCATAATTCAGGACTTACTATAGCATTGTAACCAACTTTTTTATGCGACTATAAAACCGAAATAAAGCCGGTTTTAACGGCTTAGTGGTTACTTGGGTAGGGTGGTTCAAAAAATCGATTTTGCTCAACAGTGCTCATCTGATACTTTACCATGTTCTGAGTGTCCTCTGAAAATTTGAGCTCATTTGGATTAAAACTGATTTAGCATAAGCCGTTTCAAGTTTGCATGCAAATTAGTATGGGAAATTAATTTTTAATAATACTGTTAATGACGTTTCCCCATTAAGCGCAGGTTGAAAGAAAACCTACATAGCTAAAAGGGATACTCAACAGCTTTCACCCAACGAAAACCGCATGTTGATTAATCGTCCCAGTAATTAGTAATCGATTTTAAGACAGGTTGCGAATCTTTAGTCCTGATCGTTCAACTTCTTTGAGGGCATCACTGAAATGTGCAGTGCAACATAGTAGCCTGAATTTGTGTGTGCTATCTTTCGCGCCACGAGCAGCAATGTTGCCTGTTGATGAGTTATGCAATTAGCTCCAGAAAACCACGGTATCCAGCTTTCCACGTTCGCCATAATGGCGGATGCTATAAATTTTTTGACATTAACTGCTTCCCGACACTGAACTGAAATCTTAGTCTAAGCAAACATTGATGTTGGCCGTTACCACTAACAACCAATGCGTTGTTTGTTTACCGTCAACAAGGAAAAATTGGTGATCAATATCTTTCGAAAAATACTCTTTTTATTTCTAATACTACTAACGTTATTTTTTCTTTTATTCTAGATATATAGATAACCTAATAACGCTATATTATGAGGCCTACACATTTATTGCTTGAACGAAATAGCATACCCTCAGTAACGGCAATTGATGAATCAGTACATTTCCAGTGTAAAGTGGACGCTATTCAAATTCCAAAAAGATAAATACAACCACTTCCGTAGAATTTGAATGAAGATTGTACCTTTTAATATGAAGCAAGACACGAGCAATTTGCAGTGAGCTTCCAAAAGACCCATTTTTCGTAACCTCTCGCGCTCATCATAAATTTATTTGATCCACGTAAAAAATCATTTACTCTTCGTGACTTGGGCAATAACCGGAGTTCCGTAGATAAAGCTCTAACAATTTTCAAAACAATAAAATATTTTACCTTATTTTACAAAACTGTTTCGCTGTCTGAGTAGAAATACCTGGCCTGGATTGTTGAATCATTTCATTGCTAAAGAATAAGTCTGGTGTTGAGCATATCTTTGATACCTTAACACAGAGAAACCTTAATCATATACACCACTCGTGAGAGGCAAAACCTATTATGTATCGGAAGGACTAAGTTTTCAAATAAAGAAAAGAAAAGGGAGAACTGGTGTCGTTCTTTTCAACGCTTAACAATTTGAACTTAACAATGTGTGCCATAGGATATAAATTTATAAAATATTTAGCTGTGTGGATGAAGTCATGCGAGCTTCACCTACTAAGTCCCAGCCGGTCCCAGCTGTATCCTAAGCCACGGAGAGCGAAAGACCTCCGAGATAGGCCAAATAAAATTATGATGTGCAGTGGTTCAATACTTCAAAATCTGGGTATTTTTGAGGTCCATTTTAATTCTGTTCAGCGTATTTTTTAAGTAACATTGACATCAAAGAATCTCTCCAATTCCTGCATGACCGGCATGTTGTTTTTTAATAACTATTTGTAATCTCTACACTACTAGAAATCCACACATATTTATTGGCAAAAGTCCATAGATTTAACTTATGATGTATATCAGCGCACACATAACCATTCTCCACGCGAACTACTAATAAAATATATATCCAAATAAACTTTATGTGTGGTCTCGAATTAGCAATTCTAGAGTGCTTTGAGAATAGGTCGTATGTGCAAAAGAGAGTCTCTCTTTGGATCTATTCTCTTTCGATTATTACAAAACTATACAAAAGTTTACTTCTTTTTTTTTTGGCAGATAACCAAAGACGATAGCTTTGTCTATCATGCTGAAGTGGAAATGTAGCAAAATATGCAAAACTAGCTTATGTACAAGCGAAAGAGAGCGTGAACGAAGAGAGCCTCTCTTTTGCACATACGACCTATTCTCAAAGCAATCTAGAATTATTTAATTTATGTGTGGTTCTATATCGATTATATTAGGGTGGAGCTATTGCAAAAATTTATAACGGCGACACATATATCTTATATAGATATTTTTGGCAGTGTATCAATAGAGTACTGTCCTGGAAGTAAATATCAGCTAGCGGGAACTATTTGGATGTCCATTCTATAAATGTGTTGGCCTCTTAAGTAGGGTATCTCAATAACTAGAACGGAACAAAAGTTAGTAATATAAATAGTATTTGTCGAAAAACATTCATCGCCAAATTTTCCTTGTTGACGGTAAACAAACAACGCATTGGCTTCTAATGGTAACGGCAAACATCAATGTTTGCTTAGACCAAAATTCCAGTTCAGTGTCGGGAAGCAGTTAATGTCAAAAAATTTATAGCATCCGCCATTATGGCGAGCGTGGAAAGCTGGATAGATAATTTTTATTGTTCCAGCACCATTTAAAACATACTTTTTACTAGAGGCCTGAATAAGAGAAACGCGGATAGGTATGTGCCGCCAATCGAACCGTCAAAAAACAGCAGCCAATCGAGCAGGAGACCTGTCAAGCAGCCAAAATGTTGGCTCAAAAACTGAAAACGGCCAAATTCGATTTTATGCCATTTTTAATTAAAGAAATTTTACATAAGTTTACAATAATATATGCAAGTTATTTTTAGATTATGAAATGAAATTGCATTGTTTATTGGATTCTATTGTTTAGTGATGTGGACACATTAAATAGCGGATTGTGAGATTTTATCTACATGAACCGTTTCTTTCTTTTCATGTGTTGTTCTTTGATGAAGAAGGATGAATGCAGTGTTGGCAGAGTCATATTTTCTATCCGCGTTTCTCTTATTCAGGCCTCTACTTTTTACCATTGAATATAATGGAATTTTGACAATAAAATCACATGGGAGATAATGGTTTTCCACGATAAAATTAATGGTAAATGGGACTTTTACTTATGTATCTTTACAATAAAAAAATCGAAAATTTTCCATACAAAATTCGGAGCAAAACAATTGATTTTGCGGTTTTTTAATGGGATGATTTTGATGGTCAAAACAATAGAAAACATTGTGTTTTAAAGGTTTTCAATTACTTTTTCTATTGTTTTACAACAGAAAAACAACAGGTTTTAGAAAACATTATACTCCAATATAACAATAAAAAAACAATACATTTAATTGTTTTACAAATTATTTTATTTTGACTCAAACTTTTTTTTCTCTTATTTTAACTCGCTTTGCTGTTATTTGACGTTATAATGACGCAGTCCGCTATACTCGCTAACCACGCCGTAACTAACTGCTACAAGAGAAGGGAATTTGATTTATCTCCTATGACTTATTTTTCCTTGCATGGCACTATGGGGAATCAGGTGGCCGAAAATAAAAAAATCGACTTTCTCTGATTCGTAATTCAAGTTGACCTACTTAATGCTAATGCTTTGGAGCATTAAACCCCAGCATATCAGCACTCTAAGCCATATGGTTATCAAGATATAGGCATTAGAGCCAGACACTTTTTAGTTCTTGAAAAATCAATGCATTATTCAACTGTCAATATCTTCGGCTACAGTAGCTCTTTTCCAACTCTTTAAAAAGTTTCTGAAAGCTTGTTTCATGGACTTGCGAAAAACGGGTTAGTTATGGGAAAATAGGTAGTGAAACATCCGAAAATGACCCGAAGAAAAAAAAATTTTTTTTTCATACAAAAAGTTTCTCAAAGTTTCGCTTAGCGACTACCACTAAGACTTTCTTTAGACCTCCCAGAAGGCATTAAAACAAATTCCAGCTGCTTATGGCTGCAAATCTGCAATTCCGATCACTTTTTCGAAAAAAAAGTCATTAATTTTGAACCATTAAATGTAATTATTCTCATAATACACGGCAGACTGTGATGGGCTGGATACAAATCCCATGCGTATGACAAAAGAGCATCAAGAACAGTTAAAATAGAGATAGTAGATAACACGAAAAGTGTCGTAGGCTTCGTGGTAGGCCGTGTACACGATAGCTTATGCAGCTATATGATACTCCATTTGGCGTAGGCTCACCAAGAGGAGGCAACTCATTATCTATCAAGTAGTATCAAGTAGCATTAAATGTCAACGAAGAGCTAATTCACCGGTTCTGGAACATTCTGATCGCGATAAACTGCCAAGAGCCAATCAATCCTGAAAAGCTAGACAGTTATTGTAAAGCAACCTACCGGTTATATTTGCAACTGTATGATTGGTATAAAATTCCTGCTACGGTGCATAAAGTCCTTGCCCATGCTGGGGATATAATTATTCATTCACCAGCACCACTTGGAATGTTGGGTGAAAAAGCAGCTGAGTGTCAACACAAGCACTTAAAAAAAAGTCGGACTCATCATGCCAGGAAAGCCTCAAGAGAAGAAAATTTACATGACGTTTTCATTCGTGCTATGAACTCGTCGGATCCTTTGACAAGCTCCCTCAACTTAGGTAAGCGACTTCAAAATAAATCTAATCTGGAATATCCAGAAGATGTTCAAAGTTTTTTAGTGACTGAAACTTCTTGCAATACAACAGACTCGAGTACAGAAAAATATACCATAGCAGATATTTTAATCGATCTTGAAGAAATAAATGATGATTTTGTTGATGATGTTCATGTACATAATGAATAAATAAATGTTGTTGCAGTATACTTATATATCTTGAAGCTTTTATTGCATGGAGTTCGTTTAGCTTTAATAGAGCTTTATATTGTATTCCCTTTACTTGTTTTACGGGTTAAGAGCCTGAACCAATCTGAAAAATCCTACAAAGACAACCTGTTACGTATGTAGATGCAATGGCCTGTATTTGACGGAGTCCTTGTGCAACTTAGAACATCTGTACAACTCAATTCACATAAAAACAGTATACAATTTTCTAGTTTGAACTCTACAGGTCTGCGCTGCAATAAAATACACATCTATAGACTGCTGTGTACATACATGAGATAGAGGGATATATTCCATAGAGATCAAAGGTCTGTATTCCAGGGAGTTTGGAGACCTTAGAAGTAATAACGACCTGCAAAACAAGTATTTCACATCTTTTAGACAATAATCTACGATATAAGTGTGAAATATTGCAGAAATGAAATGAAAATATTTTCGGCCACCTACTTGTATGGAGCCGCCCCATAGTGATGGGTAGATCGAAGTTATTCTTGAACACATACATATAGATATAAAACTGTGAAAATGTAAATTATAAAAGAATGTCAGTTTTATTAGAGTAAGTACGTCGAGAAGAAAAGAAAAAAATTCCTGCAACAGTTCTTATTACATCCCGTTGGTAAGATTGGCCAATGATAGCCGCTGAACAATCTTGAATCAGTGAAGGCAGCGAGCAGCAGTATTTCATCAAGCTTCATTTCTAAAAAGGAACAAGGATACATGTTACCAAAAATGTTCCGAATTGCTTCGACAATTGAGATTTAAGGACTTTAAAGATTCCCCCGCATCATTTGCGATGTTCAAGTTGAAATGCTTCTTCTTCTTCTTCTTCTTCTTCTTCTTCTTCTTCTTCTTCTTCTTCTTCTTCTTCTTCTTCTTCTTCTTCTTCTTCTTCTTCTTCTTCTTCTTCTTCTTCTTCTTCTTATTGGCATTACATCCCCACATTGGGACAGAGCCGCCTCGCAGCATAGTGTTCATTAAGCACTTCCACAGTTATTAACTGCGAGGTTTCTAAGCCAGGTTACCATTTTTGCATCCGTATATCATGGGGCCCTCCTTAGCCGTGCGGTAAGACGCGCGGCTACAAAGCAAGACCATGCTGAGGGTGGCTGGGTTCGATTCCCGGTGCCGGTCTAGACAATTTTCGGATTGGAAATTGTCTCGACTTCCCTGGGCATGAAAGTATCATCGTGCTAGCCTAGATTCTACTATCTATAGTTCCTACTGTTGAGAAAACCCGCGTTATACTAAAGACACACTGGTGGTACAAGTACCACGGTACGAATACCACCAGTGTGTCATTAGTATTAGATGTCTTTCGCCATACAAACTTCATTTGGTTAACTCATATAGAATTTAACCGTGGCCCTCATTCAAGAGCCATGGGTCAATAAATCCAGAATACAAGGTATTCCACAACACTCATGTAAGTTGGTATATGATGACAGCCAGCTTTCTCCTAGAGCGGCTATTTTATTACATAACAACTGTAAATACTTTCCTATTTCAGAATTCATAAAAAGGGACATCGTAGCGGTCAGGATGGAGGTACCTTCCGCCAGAGGGAGTAGAGAGATCTTGGTGGTCTCGGCATACTTCCCAGGTGACGTGGACGAAATCCTCCTCCAGAAATAGCTGCGCTCGTAGCCTACAGCCACCGACACAACATCCCTTCGTCATAGGATGCGACGCAAATGCACATCACACCGTATGGGGAAGTACCAATATAAACACCAGAGGTGAGTACCTGTTACAGTTTCTCTCTTCCAAGAACATTGACATTTGTAATGTTGGTGACAAGCCCACGTTTGAAAACTCCATTCGTCAGGAAGTTTTGGACTTGACTCTATGTAGTCGGTCTATCTCTGATAAAATAAAAAACTGGCATGTTTCTGAAGAAATATCAATGTCAGACCATAAACACATCATCTTCGAATGGGAAGGGGGTCTAACGATGGAAAAAACGTTTAAAGTACAGTGACTATAATAACAGTGTCGTCAAGTGTCAGAATTGGAACAGAATCGTCTGTCAGTTCCATACAAATGCGCGTTCCAAACGAGCAGGAGACCTGTCAAACGTGGCACATGACGTTACTCTTCTTGTAGGACTCTAGTTTAAAGATCCTAAGAAAACTGATTGGGAATCCTACTCAGCTATCCTACACTCAAAAATATTCCAACGTTAAATGTACGTGAATCTGCACTTAGATTGGAAAATTATTTGTTTTCCTCTAGTTCATGTGCGTCAGATCTAAATCGTAGCACACCATATACCATCTATGTAATATTTTAATGCATTCTACCTAAATGTCATATTAATACTACGTGAACATGCACGCATCACAGCAGTTGTCAAAAGTACGTGATTTTCCTGTGTGAAAACGTATAGTGAAACGGCAACATGGCTGAACTAATTCTCTTTGGATTCTTCAACCATTCTCGATTTTTTTTAAGGTTTTCAAGCGTAAGATACAATCTACCAACTTGTTGAACTTTATTAAATGTGATTTTTGTTATTTCGTAATAGGTATGTTTGCCGTGCTAATACAGCAGCTGAAATCCAATCACCAGAAGTCGATAACGCAGCAGGCTTACCATTTTGCGTGACAACAGGCAATTACAGAAAGCGACAGAAGACATGTTACATTTGGGAGCGACCTCCATCGCAAAGTAGGAAACAGATCCTGGGAGTAACGAATCAAATCAGTCACAGCTATATTCATTCCTTCCAAATCCACCTCAACCACAGCCACGGTAGCGACCCCTAACAAGTCATTCTAAGCCCTGTCTTATCCGCATCAATACAATCAGCGGAGTACAATCTTTGCCACTCAGATCAGATCAGGTCGACCCGTACCACCCACAGCCATGCATACTCTGCCAATCCGTTGTAAAACAATTTTTCAATAAATATGTTTGTAAATTCTTTTGTATATTTTCTTTTGAACAAACATTATCGTGAATTTTCTGTATTTGGCACATATAAATCTACCATGTATCCTAAAGTATTTTACATCATATAGTGAAATAAAATACAATGAATTACATAATGATATCTATGCAAAAATCCATTATCCTTTACTTGGAAATATAGTCGATTGAAGGGGACTTTCACGTAAAATGTATGTAATCATACCATGTACCATGAAATGAGTTGACGTTTGACATATTTTGCTTTATGTTAACATCCTGTAGCATTTACGTGAAAACTGGTGTGGAAAAAATCCATGCATGTTTTCACGTAAACCTTACGATGATTATTTTTTGGGTGTACGATCCGAAGAGTACATCATAGAAAGTCACATCAAGTCCATAACACAATTGGAAGATGCGTCCAAATCCATTAAAAATAAAATCCTTAACGCCTGAAAATGGCCGATTTTTGCGTTACGTAATTAATGGATCTTCCCTTATTGTCATAAAATGAAGAGCAAAACCACTCAACAAGGACATTAAAGTGTGGGAACCCAACGTTGAGTAGCCTCATGTTTTCAAAAATTGAGTGAAAGTTACCTAACTTTTGGTTAGTTTCTATTATAGATAGTAGAATCTATAGACGAGCGAAAGCAAGGCTGAGTCGATTTTTTTGCCCGTGCACACGCGCATATGACGTCACAGCCCTTAACGTTTCCATTGAAATCGTGACGCCATGCTCGTTTGGAGACACGTTTGACAGTTCGTTTGGAGACAGAGGATTTATCTCCGCTCATCTATATATTCCACTATCTATAGTTTCTATTTAAAATTAAGTGTATTTTATGTTGAAACAATTTGACCCCGGGAGAAGTTGCTCGGTCCCAGAAGGGAACCCGCCTAAGCCCCAAGCAGCTGGTCTTGAGCCAACGGCCGCTTCAGGGTGGGCACCAAAGACCTTCTTTTTCTCCCGGGTCCCAGGGCGGTATAAGTAGGGAGAGTTTCGGATGTGGGGTCCCAACACAAATAATATTGAATTTTCACTTACTGTTTTATTTATCGATTTTCGGGTGGCAGGGGGTAGGATGGGTCCCTGGACGGATCGTCACTGGATTTGAGCCGTGGCGAGGTTGCGGAAAAAACGCTGGATGGATTCCTTGTGGGCGACCGCCGACAGTACTGGCCGAAAGTCGTTGAGCCGGCGGGGCGACCACGAATGGGATTCTGGTGGCCCGGAAACTCCGGACGTGATGATATTGGGTGGTATTCACCGCGACGTCGATGCTTTTTCTTTAGACGGCCCCACCGACAGGGTGGGCAACCAAGGATGGTGATAATTTCCGATGTGACCCGCAAGGTGGGCTTAACGCCACGGTTGAAAGGGTGGCGGTATTGGTGGAGGATTTGACAATTTTACCGTCGAAGGCGGCCTGGAACGGGTTTTTGGTGGCGTGGTCACCCCGGACAAGATGGCGGTTCCACACGATGACAGCAATTCGGGAAGGTCGTTTTACTGGCCGAATGGGCTACTCACTGAGGGCTTTAGCCGGAAATGTGGCGATAGTCGCCACAATATCGATGGGTTTACTGGCGAAGGCGGCACAGAGACGTTTTTCCGGCGGCACGGATACCCGGACGGAAAGATGGCGGTTTTATCTAACAAAACTTTACAAAACTTGCGCCACGCACATCTTGTTCACTCAAGCATCCAACTTCTTATCCCCTCTTCCCAAGCTCCAAGCCCTTTTTTTTATTCCGCTTTACTCATCCTCGGCGCGTTATCTGGTCAGGTGTATTTACACCGGCCCCAACGCTGTTAAATGCGTTTGATGCGTTAGCCCCCCCAGCCGCCCTCAGTTTTCAAATTGATCGTTAACTATCTATTACAATATAATTCACCCTACCGTTCCACATCGAAATAGTAAGCAATGTTACCGTACGGTAACAATGTAATATTTAGTGAGTTTTACTCATTGGCGTAACTAATGAAAAATTCTAGGGGGGCTAACTTTTTTTAAACTTTTTTCTATTTTAACACTCATAACACAGAAAGTTTACCATTTTCGCTCGATTCAACTACCAGATACCAATGCAATGGACGACTTGAATATTTCAAATGATGTTCATCGACGCTCAGCCCTGTTACAAAAATCTTGAAATCTCGTAGGATTCCTAAGATCCTTGATAGGTTCAGAAAACCATACACTACTAAAAATCCACACATATTTATTGGCAAAAATCCATAGATTTAACTTATGATGTATATCAGTGCACACATAAACATTCTCCACGCGAACTACTTATAAAATATATATCCAAATAAACCTTATGTGTGGTCTCAAATTAGCAATTATTTAATTTATGTGTGGTTCTATATCGATTGTATTAGGGTGGAGCTATTGCAAAAATCTATAACGGCGACACATATATCTTATACAGATATTTTTGGCAGTGTAGGTGTTGGGCTCGCCGTAAATAGAATGTGAAGCACGATCCTGATTTTTAAAGGATTTTTTGATTTGCTTCGAACCTAGAATACATTATTAATTAAATATTGAATAAATTAGTTAGTTAAACTCTTTTCGTCAGCTTTCCATTCAGTGACCTGACAATTCCTACGAGCTTTCAAACGGCGATCTGACCACAACAAACTAACCTTCTTTTCTGTTAGAATAACTTCTAGGACGATTTAAAAAAAAAATCAGTTTTACATCCCAATACAACTTATTGGTCGTTAATTTTCAATTTAGTTAAAAAATTGCAACAAATTAACAAGTTAACACATCTTTTCTCTCAGTAGGTCTGTTTCACGCCTACTGAGACAATTTCACTGGTTTCATTGCTGCAGCGACAATAGGTAGGAGTTTAGAGAATTAAATAGTATGCGGAGTTTTTAAAATCCATCCGAAAGAATACAAAGTTCTTTCTTATTCAACTTTTTGTTACTTCTACTTGAAATCTAAGAGTTTTACCGAGCCTTTCTCAAGAAGCCTACAGTGATAATTAAAATGCGCTGCAGCTTTTAGGATTGGTATTAGTTAGGAAGGGTAAGATCATATGCTCGATTTAGATAACAATTACTCACAAAACCCTGGAAAAACTTGAAAATCTCAAGGAATTGTCCATTTAGTACTTGTAATACTTATAAATAATATATTTTTTAATTTACTTGTTGATGAGGTATTTCCTTTGATATTTCATAAGTTATAACATGTTTTGAGAGGTCCAGATTGTGTCGTGAGCAAGCCTTATAACAATTGCTCGAAGTTCAAAAATTTGAGCGAATAGATTCAACTTGCTGTAGTGTTTCGAAGAGAGGGATTTGATAATGAAGACAATCCTTTCTCTGCATTTACCCCCGTATATAATCAGTGGACTAGATATGCGCAATACTTATACAAAGTAACAAATTTTCTAGGGGGGGCTAGCCAAATCCTAGGTGGGGCTATAGCCCCCCCTAGCCCCCCTGTAGTTACGCCAATGGTTTTACTTATTGAATTTTTTTAATTTTTTGTTTAATCCCCCGATTTGAGTGAAAAGTACCTAATATTAGGTACTTTTTTCTAACCATGTAGGTACTTTTTTCTAACCGTGTAATCAGAAACGAATCAGCTGAGCGTGTACACAACTGTCAATTGACACTCAAATGACAATCCATTTGGCGGATTTGCGGTGTCAAAATAAATCCTTCTGATTGGTCGACAATCTTCTCACTTTGTGTCTCCGTCGCGTGTGTTTTCGCATCGAACGGTTCAGTTTGTGAGTGGATTTCGTTCGGTTCGGTCGTGTTCTGTCTGTGCGGTGCGTCGTATCCAAACAGCTAGTGTGGTGTTGTCTCTTTCTGGCTAACGGGCGACAGTGCAGTGCAGGGGGCAGGAAAATATTTTCAAATCAGTGACTGGGCGAAAAAGAAGAAAATCTTGCATAAGTTTCTACGGCTCTGGAAAGCCCGTTCTCCGGGTGGATTTCATATCGATTGCAAAGGATTGTGTGCGAAGAGTCAGCGAACATCAAAATTGTTGACGGTAGGTTGTGCTGCGTTGTGGGAAATGTCGAACAAAAAAAATGAAATTTTCATGATTGGCAGAAAAAAGTTGCACCACCGAAAAGAAAAAGCAAGTAAAAAGGTTATGAATGAGTCGTGAGAAAAGTTAATCAGGATGGGTTGGTGAGAAGTGATGCGTCAAAATGGTTGTCGAGTGCACAGTGAGGAGGGAGGCAGTCCACTTCGACAACAAACTTTGTTTTTCTCAGGTTTGTTTTTCGTCGACGAGCTGGTTGCTTCTCAACATCCGTCTCAGGAAAAAAAAACTATCATGGACTCATTGGGACCCCTCCCTCAATTTCAGTATGGAAGATTATTTTAAATGCTACCAATTTCAACCATTGGAAAATTTTGTTGAATCAATAAAATTTAAGCGCAGTGCGTCACTGACCCATTACAAAAACAATATTCATGCCGTTATAATGGACTTTAGCACATTCGATTCTATTAGAAGAACCAACCCAGGGCTGAAAGTCATAATAAAGATGTTTATGATTTTGTGATGTGTAGTTTAGAAAAAAAAATTGAAAAGGTCATTCAATTCTCTTATTTCTTAGTACTAAAATATTTCATCCTATAGTAGCTGACACCACTTCTTACTCTCTTGAGCAGTTGTCACTTCCAATGAAGTTACTACTTACTAGGCATTTTGTCGAATTTAATCAATAGATTAGAAACTTTGTCTAGCCTACGTTAGTTCGTTCTTCAATGGTAACCATTTTTATGGAATCAAAATCCTTGGTCAAGAAAATGGTAATTGAAGGAGTGTATGCTATTTTTTAGTTATTCTAGGTATTTGGAATGTTTATTTTGTGTTCACTTAAAAGGTAATTGGCACAGTTTTTAATTTGCCAAACGAGGGTTCTTTACAATCAAGCACAGGCGGAAATGGTCACTCGTGCACCAGTTCTAACTTTAGAAAGTTTCAAACCTTTTTTTCTCACTTCAACTCATACTAGTTATGCACCTTGAATAATAGCAAATTTGCACAGCTTAATACTAATATGAAATAATTGAATAATAAATAATTAATATGAAAATTGATATCAAAAGTGTATTTTTTTACATATTGTAATATGTAACGTGTTCTTTTAGAAAGTTTGTCTAAAAGTAATGTCATATTAGAGATAAAGTTCTCCCTGTTAGACTTCTAATATAGGGATTTGTTTGGCATAATTGGCGAAGATTGATATCTATTTTATGTTCATAATTCTAATGTCGGCAACAATAAATACAATTCGTAACCAGTAGAAATTAGAATATGGTTGCTTGGAGTACAATGATTTAAGGTGCTAAACCATAATAAAATAAATTTGGCAAAGGGTGTTTGGCATAAAAATTCAAGGAATTCTATGAGCTTTTTTCAAATGGGTGTAATTGATGTTTACCTTGAGTTTTGCATCCCCACTTGTGCGCTTCATTCAAACTACTTTGGTCAACTAATGTACTTAAGATTAAAAATAGACATTATAGCTGTTTCAAGTACGCGGATGACGAAATTAGCTTTTTTACGGATATGTACCCAATAAATTGTATTCTAAAATCTAGAGAACATTTTTTCACCAAGAACTGCGTAAAAAACTCATCTAGAAAATTTTCAGGAACTCGTCCTAGAATTCCTCATGAGAGGGGGCTTGGTTGACTTGTGCCACTACTTCTGCCTCATAAGCAGGAGATCAAGGGTTCCATCCCTGGTCATTGCATATTACATAATGTTGTTGTATTAGACTGGTTTAAGAATCCAATAGCATTCGAAATATAATTGTAAAAAAATAATCCCATTAGAATCCATTGTAATACTTACCCATCTGATAGACCACATCACTTACCAAAGTGAATCCAGATAATATATGCCTTCTTATCAACACAACATCCTATCCTGAGACGATCGTGGAGATACAGAGGTATACTCGGTCTCTAGTGACATCGAGAGTCGAACTAATAATCACTCCTTTCCTTGATGACCGTAAGGACCAAAATCCTCCTGGATTTATTAAGAAAAAAATTCGGAGAATCCTCAAAACTCCTCCTGAAAATCTTTCATAAATGTATCTTGGAAATCCTTCAACAGATCTGAAATTTCTGTGGAAACCCTCCAAGAGTACAAAAAGAAAAAATTAAAAAAGTTTCACCTAAAAATATATTAGGAGTTCCTCTCGAATATACTTCAATTTTTTTCCTGGAAATCCTTCAGAAGTTCCCCATACATGATAAGAAAATTATTTTGAGCTTTTTAGTGGAATGTTTTCACCTGTCATAAGACGAGTTTATACAATCCCATTGAATTCCACCACTTAATTGTATCTTGACAGACACGTATTTCGACCTCAAAAGCAAGGCCGTCTTCAGTGTCTCGTACTTGACTCGACCTCGAGTCGAGTCAAGTACGAGACACTGAAGACGGCCTTACTTTTGAGGTCGAAATACGTATCTGTCAAGATACAATTAAGTGGTGGAATTCAATGGGATTGTATAAACTCGTCTTATGACAGTTTCCCCATACAGTTACTTCAGTTCTGCATAAAAACTCCTACATAAATGCCTTCGAATAATTCTTTATAATTAAAACCAGCCAACTCTTCCAAAGTTCTTCTAGTATTTTTTGCGATTTTTCCAGGATTTTCTCCTCCAAATCCTCGGATATTCCATCAGAAACTCTTCCGGTTTTACCTTGAAAATTCTTGCTGGATTTCTTTTAGAAATTCCTCAAAGAAATCACCTGGACATTTTTACAGTAGTCTCCTTACAAGGAAGGAAATTTAGGGTAGGGTTAGGCGGGGCAAGATGGGTCACGGGGTAAGATGGGTCAGGGTCGTTTTTGAGCATCGTGTACATTTTAATGTGGATATTATGACTTTGTAGGAGGAATAATTTGGTTCTACTTCATTGTCACTCGATTTGATGATAAAAATTTATTTTGGTAGGGTATGGCAAGGTAAAATATTTTTCAGCATTGTTTCTTATGCGAAACACACTTTCTATAAAACGTGTAATCTCGTCGAGCAATGTAAAATTTAAACTTTTTTAGTAACTTAGTGAAAGTATTATAAGTAATGTAGGTGATGTTGTACTAACTGCGTTGAAATAAATAAATTTGATTGAAAATTAGACATTCTAACATGAACTTAAAAATGGGGCAAGATGGGTCAGCACACACTGAAGGACATAGTTCGTATTCAAGACACATCTTAAATGGCTGGTTTAATTATTTTAAGGCTATTTTTGACATAATGATGTTAATTTGTTTATTGAAAATGTCTATTTTTGTCTTTAAGAAAGCAATACCCAGACGGTTTGTTTTCATAAGAATTTGCAGACATTTTTTAATGTAGAGCCATTTCTTCATCCAAGGCTTAAACATTCCTTTCTATTCAATAAAATCATTGGCAATAAAGCCATCTATCTGTGTGTAATTCAATATTGGGAATAAAAACAATATTAATTGCAAAATATAAAGGTGACCCATCTTGCCCCGCTGTTTGACCCATCTTACCCCGTCATTTTTAAATTGACAAAAAATTAGACTTCTACTTTAATGACTCAAAATGAAATAAAAAGTGGATTTTTTGTTATTTCATACCCCTGGCTTACAGATTATGAGCTATTTTTATAGATCCATGTTGAAAAGTTGAATTGAAATGTTTCTGTTTTGAGACATTCAGGGTTCGCCTTAGGCGACCCATCTTGCCCCATCCTACCCTATGCTTCCATTCTTGTATAATCTTGCGGAAAAATTCTTGGAGAAGCTGTCGAAGGAATTCCTGAAGGAACTTCGGGAAACATTCCTGGAGGAACTTCCAGATGGAATTCATAAGAATCCAAAATTCCTGTAGGAACTGCCTGAGGAATTTCTGGAGGAACTTCAGAAAGAATTCCAGAGGAATTCCTTGATAAAATCTTGGAAGTGTGCCTGGCAAATGTGTACACAAATTCAACAAAGAATTCCCGGAAGAATTACTGAAGACGAAGGAATTTCTGGCAGAATTAGCGAAGGAAATGCTGGATAAATTCACGGAGGATTTATTTGAATATGATATTTTGAAAGATTTTTCTTATGAATTTTCGGACGAATAAATTACATTGGGCGTCATAGTAGTGCTGTCCAATGAGCAGCTCGAAGTAGCCCGAAGTTGCTCCCTTCCTGATCGTTAGAAGTAGTAAAATTCTTCTTTATTTAAAACATTTTTTGTTCTACAATTATTTTTAACATGTACAGTGATCGGCCGGCTTGGCCCTCCAACTTCAATTTCAATTATTATTATTATTATTATTCTGTTTTTACTTAATTTTTAAAATATAATGTATCATGACGGCCTTCAGGAGGCGCTAGTGTGCTCCTGATCGTTATTTTTTGTCAACAAATGGGCATGAGAAGGATTGGAATAACTTCGAGTTACTTCGAGCTGCTCATTGGACAGCATTAGTCATACGGTTAGTGGCATCTGTTATCTAAGTGTATTTGTGAACCATGGTGTGTGGATTGGATTCCCGCCCTGGTAAGGAGCGTGAAGCGCAAAATAATCCACTGCTCCACTGGGTGTTGCGTTGCGAGCGAGCAGTTAGATCAGCCAACAAGTTCTGTGTTGTCTATAAGCCAACGCTTCTTGGCCCGGCTGATTCCAATGGCCGAGAATTTATCATGGATTCGGCTTCGTACAAAATGGTTTCAAGAGTCTCCTCGCCATTCGGCTGCCAATATCATCTCTGAAAGTGGAATCATCGCCGATGGTCTTTGGATGGCTTTCATTACGCGTCAACAAGTACAGCTTTTTGAGACATTCTTCACCGGAGGTTGACAAGTTCGTAAACAATGGTTCGCAATACTTCATTTTTGACGATATTTGTTTTGTAGCTGAAAGTGGATTTGTTAATCTCGACTGGGAATGACTTATCGGCCTCATTCGTAACAGTGCACCTTTGACTCGTTGTAATCATCCTGATTAAGTTCGCCGAGTTCCAACTGCTAGACGTTGCTTCTGTATCGATGTAGAATGCAAATGTAGGCTGTTTCACGATGTAATCTCGTCCGCGAAACGATGAACCTTATGAAATCGATGTTCGGAGCGTAATGACCCAAATGAAATAGTAGAGCTGAATTTATTATTTGGTTTTCAGGTCTACGGGCCTTAAGCGACTGCTAAACCTTTGTTCTTGAAACCACAAACTACTCATTGAGAGTTACGGCCCCAACTTACATTTCATTACTTCATCCGCCAGGTGTAGTTTGGACGAGACGCGTCCTCAGTCACTTAACTCTGTAGGAACTCTCTAACTCATACTGCGACGAGTTGATGATATCGTCGATAGTATTTCGATTTTATCCACGCTAGACTCACCATCGGATCAGTCCACATGAACTGTCTAATGAACTAGAATGAGTAATGCTCATTGATCTTCTCCAGCTTCCGGCCTAATTTGCCATGAATGCCACCCGAAACTAGTTTCTGTTTCAGTACACCTCTTGCAGTATCTGATTTGCTCGTTTGCAGTCATCTACTTGCAGCTTCGCATTCGAAGCAAAAATGACAGCATCCTCGTAAGGGGCCTTTCACAAGGCCGAGTGAAAACGATCTATAGAAAAAAATAAACCTTTCATACTAAAAGTGTTACGAGGGAGAGGGTGGGGGTCCAAAATCGTCAAATTTAGCGTTACGTCATTCGTGAAAGAATCCTAACTGCTGGTTCATTTCTCGATACACATCGGTTGAATCATAGGGACGTAACTGTATTGATCGATTTCTTTTCGTCGATTTTATATTTCGTTAATAACTCACTGTTTCAAAAGCTACAACCGTGATTAGGGCTTCTGATGCAAGATGCAATCATTCTTTATCACACCAAACCATTAAATCTTCGGCAAACTATCGCCAATGACTACGTCGATAAAAAGAAAACCTCGACGAAGAGATATCGGTCAATGCAGTTACGCCCCTATGATTATCTATCTCGCACTATATATAACTATCTCGCACAGCATAACTATTTGCATCTTGCATTTGATTTACAGAATGCGAAGATGGACTTTTGACTTTGAAGTGTTGAAAAGACAGGAGAACCGTCATCGCCCAGAAGGCCCAGAAGACTTAATACTTAACACCTAGCAGGACACAACAGAAAGAACAGATAATACCCAGTGGATCAGTGGAGAATTTTTCGATCACGAAAGATTTCCTCTTACCGTAACGCAGGCCTGGTAGCGAGTCACTTTTTAGTGACTTGGTCACTTTTTTCGGGCTGGTCACTAAAAAGTCTCTTTTTTCGACCTCAAGTCACTAAAGTCACTTTTTCTCGCAAAAAGTCACTATTTTCAACTATTTTGAAACTATTGAGCAAGTTTTATGTATCCTTCGGATGATGCTTTGTTCATGGCGGAAATGAAATTACGGATCTTGGAAAAATGATCGCTCTAAAACTTCGCCAGCCATTTAACTCGCTGCTCTTATTGGCATTTCACCAGTAGCTAATTGAAGGTGTTTTACGTCACAATTTATAAATTGGTATACAATCATGCAAGCAGGAGACCGTCGATTTCAAGTTTTTTTTTTAAACTCAATCTTTATACAGTAGGGGAAGGTGGGGAGACTTGACCCCTTGGGAGACATGATTGGTTTTATAATAGATCCTCTAGACAAATGATCGTTATGTGGCGAGTTATTTTTTTTTTTATTGACAGCCTTTCCAAGTAACCAAAAGTTCCTTTAAGAGTACGTTTTTCGCTTAAGCAGCTCAGTGAAGCTGATTGAGCGAAACACGTATTCTTAAAGAAACTTTTGGTTACTTGGGTTATTTACTCTATTATTTACTGTGTTTTGTTCCTCCTCTTCCAATGCTTCTCCAAGTGCTATATTTTTTTCACAGCACAAATCCATAAAATTTAATATTTCATATGCTTAATGATCTTCATTGATAAAAATGCCAACATTCTACCTCAATTTCAGGATTTTTGGATTTTGAGTTGTTGCCTCAATTTGAGGAGGCTTGATTCCTCATTAGTCATTCAAATAAAAATTTGACTAGAAAATTCAAGAAAATATAATTTGTTCTCAATTTTTTGTAGTTGGACAGATGTAATGGTTTGCTCTGAAAAAATATTTAATGAGTAGATATCATAGAAAGGAGAACAAGTCTCTCCAATTTTGAAGATTTACATGCGCTGTCGAATTCCATAGCAAAAATCGTTCATTAATACGCACAGCAAGTCGGAAAATCTGCGTATTTTGGAGGAAAAATATTTAAAAGTTCAGAGAGCATCGATCCTCGGCTCGTTGTACATGAATCTTCATATTTTTTCGAGCGCTCAATCCTCGGCTCGTTGTACATGAATCTTCATAATTTTTGTTTTGTTTTCTACCAAAACGATCCGTACTGTTGTTTCTGGCGCACTAAAAATACCAAAACCTTCCGTGGCACCAGTGACAAATCGTATAATTCTCTGCATCTTTTTAAAGTAGGTAGTATTCACGCAGATCACCCAAAATTTACCCAAAAACGCTTGATTTCGTCTCATCGAACTTGCATGGAATTGGAAGTCACTATTTGGTCACTTTTTCTGCAACTGAAAGTCACTATTTGGTCCCTTTTTTCGTCAGCTTTGGTCACTAAAGTCACTATTTTGAGTGGCTTCGGTCGCTACCAGCCCTGCTCTTACCGTGGCGCGGGAATCGAACTCACGCTGTGTGACTCTCTATAAAAATTTGATTTGAACGGAAATAAAGGAGTTCTTCCAAACAATCTTTCTAGTATTCTTCCAAAAAAATCGTTTGTGAGTTCTTTCAGGATTTCCTTCGGGAATCCTGCCAAAAAATCCTTCCGTAATTCTTCCAGGAATTCTTTCTTGAATTCTTGTATGCATTCCTTGGCGATATCTTCCAGGAATTCCTTATTGAAATCTTCCAGATTTTTCTCCATTAACTCTTTCAAGGAATTCCTTCGGGATGAATTTCTATTATATTATATCCAAATCCATGGTACTTATGAGAGTGTCGCTGAGTCGGGGACCTCTCGTTAAGTAAGTTATACATCAACACTTCCTTCCTCTCCCAAGTTACGGTGAAGATGGACATGGCCAGGAGTAGTAATCCTTATGCTTTTGTGATTTTTATCCTAGATTTTATTTAATTCATTTGGTTATGGCTCCAGGAGTTCCTCTGGCCCCAGGAGTTCCTTCAAAAATTTATCCCAGTATTCCACTAGAGATTCAATCAGGAGTTCCTTCTAAGTTTCTCCGTAAGTTTCTCCAAGAGTTCTCCCGGAAGTTCTTCCAGAAGCTGCTCCGGAAGTTCCTCCAAGAATTCCTCCGGAAGTTCCACCGCATGTTCCTCCAGAAATTCCTCTACAAGTTCCTTCAAGAATTCTTCCATAAGTTCCCCCAGCAATTCCTACGTAAGTTCCTCCAGGAATTCCGCCGGAAATTCCTCTAGGAGTACCTCCGGAAGTTCCTCGAGGTGTTCCTCCGGAAGTTCTTCCAGGAATTCCTCCGTTAGTTCCTCCAGGAATTTCTCCGGAAGTTCCTCCAGGAATTCCGCCGGATATTCCTGTAGGAGTACCTCCGGAAGTTCCTCCATGAGAATACCTTCGGAAGTTCCTCCGGAAGTTTCTCCTCTGGAAGCTCTTCCTGAAAATCTCCCGAAAATTCTTCCAGAAATTCCTCCGGTAATTCTTCCAAGAAATTCTCCGAAAGTTTCTCCAAAAATTCCTCCAGAAGTTCCACCAGGAATTCCTTCGGAAGTTGCTTCAGAAATTCTCCCGGAAGTTCCCCCAGAAATTCCTCTGGAAGTTCTTCCTAAATTTTTACAATGACTTATAGGAGTGCGCTAGTAAAATTTCACCAGTCTTCCCAAACGAACATCAAACACGCTGAGTATCGGATTATCTGTCAAACAGAGTTTGTTATCACAAACTACATCGCAATGCATAACGAATAAATTCGCATAAAAATCGTGCACATCGTATATACTAGCGTGCAACGTCGGATAAGAAATACACATATATCGCCTCCACTTTTGTACGTAAAAAGCGTTTTCGCGACAGGTAAGCGATGAAATTTGTGCGCATTTTCATCGCATAAGAGAAAAACAATTCTATTATGCATGCATTCTGGTTGTCCGGGTAAGTACGGTATTTATTGCGAACTTATCAAATTGCGATTATTTGTATACACTGGATTTTGTTTTTACACGATTTATATTTTCTCAATTTTGCACTCATCCTAAATGTTTAACGCATATTAATAACCATATGATTTTTCTTTGAATTATTTAGGATTTTTTGAAACATGTTGCAAAGACTTTGGTGGCAAATTGAAGTCACACGATCAAAATTGCGATCGGAAAAAAATCCTGTGTATTTCAAAAGCAAAACAGATGGCGACAACACCGTCAAAAGCCAATCACTTCACTAGATGCGCGGAAAACAATCATGTTTGCAATCATGAAAACAATCTATTTTGTTGCATTTTCTACATTCGGGGCCGTACACTAATTACGTAAGTAATTTTTCCGGGTTTTTGAATACCCCCTCCCCCCATGTAAGATTTTTCCCATACAAATATTTTTGACAATACAATGCGGTCATGCGGTGCATCCATGAGGGGTGTTTACGATTTACGTGACGCTATAGGGGGATGAAGGTGATAGCGTCAAGCGTTATGATCCAGACAAAAGATTTAAATTGTCCATACACAATGTGCTATAAAGGAGGGTCTGCATTCACCCAACTTTATGTTACGTCATTTGTGAGCGGCTCCATAGCGCAACGCGAAATGCTTTCTCCCGATGGACAATGCACAATTTGGTTTCATTACGAAAACATTAACGGAGAGTCGAGAAATTGTTCCGCTGTTCTATAAGTATGATTAGTATTTATAATTATGCGCTTTCTATTCCTTCTCTGTGGAGTGTACACGCTCAACTAAAGTTGTATAATGGCATGTGAATCGAAGTCAAATTTATCAACATCTTCTGTTCTCTCAATTATTCTTACGTGATGTTGAAAACCCATATCAGTTGGTCATTAACGTCAGGAACAAGTTCTGCATCATTAGAAAATTATTCGCAAAAAAACCTTTCAGATCCACCCATCACTGCACATCTTCATTTCAACGTGTATAGTTTCCGAATTCCATTTTGTTCTTTCTCTTTGTATCGACTCTCGGACCGCTCAGAACTGAAAGCAAGTTTGTACATGTGTTTTGTACTCGAGTACAAGTTTGTTTAGGCAGGTACTGGGTATCCCGTTGTACTCGAGTACGTCAATAATTTACGTTCTGTGTTCAACACGAGTTGATGAAAATGTACTTGTGTTGAACATCACACATGTTCGTGGGAAGACTGAATTTCACCAGATTTTTTTCCGTGAATTCTTTCAAAAATTCCAAGTATTTGTTCGTAAATTCTTTCAAATATACCCAACAATTTCCCTACTAACTTGGTGACTTCTTCAACAATCACTTAGGAATTCCCTTAAAATTATTTACGTCTCCTCTCCCAGAACTTCCCCCAGAAAATCATTCAGAAATTCCACCAAGCTTTCTTCATTAATTACTTTACTTTGAATTTCTTCAGTGGCTAACGGAAAGCTTTCGATGGGTGCCTCCTACTCACGCTCCGGAAACTTTTTCGAAAAATTCTCCTAGAACTCTCCCGGAAAATTGTTCAGGGATTTTTTCTTCGCGAATTCTTCCGGAAATTTCTTGAGAAATTCGTCTGCAAATTCATCTGTCTATTTCTCCAGATATTCTTCCTGAAATTTTGTCAAAACTCTTACGGAGTTACCTCCAAAAATTCCCCTTGAAATTTCTCTGGAAATTATTTAAGGAATTCTCCCCGAAGATCCTGCGGAAATTCTCAAGGTTTCTGCGGATACTTCGCCTAAATTTCTAAATTTCCTAAATCATCTAAAAAGCCCTTCAAGATTTCCCGAGAATTACTTCCAGGAATTTGCAGCAATATCTTAAAACAATAACCCTGGAAATTCTTCTAGAAATTCTCCCTCTTTTTCTTCCAGTTATTCCTGCATGGATTCCCCCAAAAATTCCGTCAAGAATTTCTCGGGAAATTATGTCAAGAACTCCTCCAGAAACCCATTCATAAGTTCCCCCGAAAGTTTCTTCAAGAATTTTCCGGTAATTTGTTTCAAAATTCCCACAGAAATTTCTCAAGATATTCTGCAGAAAATTCCTTAAAGAATTACTTCGGGAAGTTCCTTTTTCAGGAAGAACTTCGGAACGAATTTTCGGAGGATTATTCGAAGGAGTTCCCAAAGAATTTCCTAAAGTAATTCTTAAATAAAATTTCGATGGAATTCCTGGTTTGAGTACCAGGAGGATTTTTTGGATAAATTCTTGATAGGTTTTCCGATGAATTTCCTGGAGAAATGCTCAGAGGGACTATTAGAAGAGTATCTGAAACAAATCTACGAGAAATTCTAAAATGAGAAGTTTTTTTCAAAGAAAATATTTTTGAATTTCCAAACAAATTTCAAATAAAGTTATAAAATAATTTCAGACTGAAATACGAAAGAAAATGTAGTATCAATTTCAAGGGCCGTTCTTGAAGCTTTTCTTTAGTTTCCTGAAGAACAATTTCCATCTTTAGAAAAAAAGCCATGTTGCCAAAGATATTTTTCCACGTCGCACGTTTTGGTCAGAGATCAGCTCCAGCTAGTTGCAGTTGTGATTAGATTGCCATCCAATGATTCAGATTTAAAGACTTTATCGACAGACATTGCATCAATTCGTCTAGCTAAGGTGTATATGAAAGTTAGCCCTCCGAGCCTCCGAGTGCTTAAAGCCTTTTCGGACATAGGGGTAACGGCTCAAACCTTGGCCCATTATGCTACGGTTGAGCACATTTATCGCTATAAATCTTCATATATTGCATTTCCAATCCAAATTATTCCACCAGCCGGCTTGCTTACATTTGGTTTTTATGCCAAATAGCAAAAAACGACGATGAATGTCCGCAATATCTCGTTTAAACCAGCGAAAGTCTCGAGAGAAATGGACAAAATGTCGGCATCCTTGTCCCTATCATGTGGATAATTTTTCAGTCCACATGGGACGAGTGATTGTTGATTTCGAACATACGAAAGATAAAGATGGGTTGCTGTTTATAGTACCAGTCATTTTGCTTGCGTTGAATAAAGGCAGCATGCAAACAAATAGAGAAAATCGAATCATCTTATTGAGCGTGCATTCTAATTGGTTGCATGTAAATACTACCACACTGATTGTGAGAGTGCGTTTCAGATTCCCCCAATAGCACCAAGGACCAAGGACATGCTAACGAAAATACTATTATATGTATCATTTATTTCCCAAATATTTACCATATTTGCAAGTGAAGAAGTTTAGAAAAATGAAAACTGTATTAAAAACTGCAATTGCAAAAAGGCTACATGTTCTAGTCCTCATGTTGTGCCTTCAAACAAATTACATACGTTAATTATTGGCTGCCGCATAATTTTGAGATTTACTGCTAGTTGAAACCATGGCAGTTGTGTTGCTCTCGCTCTCGCGATACTCTCAAAGAAACTTTTTTCCAAAACGTAAACAATGCTTTAGGTGGGAATGATGCATAACGCACTACTGAAGAAAGTAAATTGTAAAACTTATTCTAGGCAATTCCTTGCTTTGTACTGTGCATAAACAGTTATAACTGTGCCAACTACCTGATATTATTACATATCTATCTTCTATCTTCTTCTTCTTCTATCTATATATATAAAAACCAATCTATGTATGTATGTTCGCTAACTACTTCTGAACCACTTGGCCGATTTCAACCAAATTTGGTACAGACATTCTCTATCCTCAGAGGAAGTTAACAAAGGGGTGGGATGGTCGTGTAGAAAAGGGGGAGGGGTGGTGGGAGGGGTTTTGTTCAGAAAACGAACAATTCTGTGTAACTTTCAACTCCCAGGACCGATTTCAACCAAATTTTGTACACATATTCACTACGAGGAGGTAATCATATGGGAGGGGATTTGGGAAAGGGGGAGGGGGCTGGAGGGAGGGGTTTTGTTTAGAAAACGGGCAATTCAAAGTAAATCATGAACCCCTGTACCGATTTCAACCAAATTTGGTACACACATTCTACATCATAAGGAAACGATAACAAAGGGGATGGGATGGTCTTTGGAAAAAGGGGAGGGTATAGGGGAGGTGTTGTCTTTGGAAAACGAGCAACTCAGTGTAACTCCCAACCCCAGGACCGATTTCAATCAAATTTTGTACACATATTCACTATGAGGAGCCGATCGTACGGGAGGAAATTTGGATAAGGGGTAGGGGTCTGAAGGGAGGGTATTGTTCAGAAAACGGGCAATTTAGTGTAACTTCTGAACCCCTGTACCGATTTCAACCAAATTTGGTACACACATTTTCTATCCCTAGGAGAAGATAACAAAGGGGTGAAATGGCCGTTGAGAAAAGAGGAAGGGTAAAGGGAAAGCGGTTGTCTTTAGAAAACGGGCAATTCAGTGTAACTCCTGACCCCCAGGACCAATTCTAAGCAGATTAAATGATTAAATCATTCAACTCTATGATTAAAGATTATGATTAATGAATTATAATTTTTGAAAATGATGACTGATAATGATTAATGATTAAATTCATTTGTGACAATAATTAACGATTATGAATAATGAAAAAAACCGTTGGATTATGATTAACGATTACCGATCGTGATTAAATGTTGACACACTATGTGTATGGTTAATGATTAACGATCGATATGATTAATGATTGATGATTATGAATGATCAAATTGCATAGTGATCCATAATCGAGTAACCTTTATTCCAAATTTTAAAAGGTATGATAATTATATGATAATGATTCAAGATTAATAAATAAAAGCAAGGTATGCAATGATCCAATGTTCCAGCATAACTTCTGTACCCCTTGCCCGATTTCAACCAAATTTGGAACAAACATTCTTTTCTTAAGAAGGCGAAGATGACAGGGATCGATCAACTCAACACTTCATCGAAATCATGGTTTGCCCAGAGAAAAGCAATGATTAAAGTGTTTCCTTCTGGACGGTAAATGTGATCATTTCTTTAAAAATAGACGTTTTTCCGGAATAAGGCATCGGTGTATGTTTTTCCTTCTTTAGAAATAGACGTTTGCCCGGAATAAAGCGATTTTGGGTTTGATCCCATTTTCAAAATCAGTCAATGTTTTCAAATGTAATCTACCTTCTTTTAATCAAATGATGAAATATCAATAAGAAAACACAATTATCCTTTTGACCTATTCCAATTCCGATGGTGAAAAAAACTGCGAATTAAACTGGCAACTCCGAGCAAGGCCGGGTACATAAAGCTAGTTATTCATAAATACAATTATTGGATGCTTGTTTTTAACTCTGCCTGCATTGAAGTTTCATGATTGGTACGTGCGTTTGATTCCACTCCTCTCTATATCGATCAGCTGTTGTGAATCCTCTCAAAACTCTCACGTGTTTCAACTTCCCGAGTTGAAAGAATACTTTTTCGGTATCATTTTACAGATCAAAATACTTTTTGCAAGCAATAATAGATCTAAATTATGATGAAGGTATTTGTCAAGTAATTTGACTTGAAATTATTCACATGAAATTGTTGAACGTTGACAGTTTATCTAATGAAACATACGATCCATTGTATCTTTCTATTATTAAGTGAGAAAATGTTTGTAGGATTCGTGCGAAAGATGATAAAACTAAATATTCATACACTAATTTAATTATTTATTTGCGAAATTATGAAGAAAATGGTGTTTTGAACCTCGAAAGGTTGATGCTTGAATCGTGTTTGGAAGCCGTAAGGTAGGCAATTATTTTTGGTATGTTCTGCGAATGAAAGCGATTATATCGTGATTCGAGAAAAGCATCATGAGGGCCCAATCACAAACTACATGACGTTTTAGGTTGTGGGAGGGTACTTGTCTGAGCGTTAAGGACTTTATAAATTTTAGAACTCTATCATACATAAAGCGTTACTAGGGGCTGGGTGTGGGTTGACAATAATTTAGCGTTATGTAATTTGCGAAAGAAACTTAACCGTTGAGTGGATTAACCTGTTTTTACAAAAAATCTCAGCAACCTTATCGCAAGCATCGGATATTCTATCTGCAGCTTTCGGTTATTTTCTCCAGTACGGGTTATTGATGAGAATGTTTTGATTTTAGTTTCACCTATACTAACGTAGTGCTACAAAACGAAAGCGCATGCCACCATTTGGCTACGGGTGCCCCCAGTATTGTCCAAAAAAGTTTTGGTTAATTATGTCGCTATACTAATGGAAATTGTGAAATAAAAATGATAGCTGACATAGTGTGGTTGTTATCCATTCATCTGATGTGCGAAAGCAGGTATGTTCATTCAGTAAACTTTTTTATTTGGCAAATGAAAAACTCTAGCACAGCCAGCCTGCATAAGTCATCGAAACATGGCTGCTAAAAAACCGAATCAAAGTGATTTTTCACGCAAGATAATTGCTTTCAATAGTTTAAGAAGTGTATAAATCTAGAGTTATAAAGCAGATATATGTTTGATACACTTTTCTAAAGAAGAAGTGATTAATATCTCCCTACAAATCGACGTATTATCGCTGAAATATTAATTTATTTGCGTGATGAGCCAATGTTACATCCAGGGCCAACATTACCGCCGGTTACCCTATACGAGAAAGGTAGAAACGGTTCTAAAGACGAGAGAAAAAAACTTACAAAAATCCTTTTTCACATCTTCTAAATCAGTTTTATTGTTATCTTTATACTCGTTTTAGAGTTATGTATTCATATAACTACGAATCAACGCGACGGAACAGTTGCTATAGATGACAGTTTGTCACTTTCGTAAGGAAGAGCCAATAGAGTCACAACGCCAGTGAAACTTCAGGGCTACCTTGAAGCTTTTCATTCCCATAAAATCTATAGGGGAAATCCATGAAATATGTTTCGTAAAATGTAGTGAACTATCAACCATCCCCAATCGTCGCGTTATGTAGGTACATGCATAATTATGTTACTCATTAAAATGTTACTCCTAAAAATGTCACGTAGTTTATGGATGTTCCGAAGCATTAAAATACTATATTTCGAAAAAAGGGCCTCTCATTAACAAAGACGATGATTTTGTTCAATTCTATTTCTATATGTAGGCACCATTTCAAGAAAAATCTGGGTCATGTTGGTCCGTTGTGTACTACATCAAATACAAATATGCCTAGAGTACAAAGCCTTCTATCGAAATTTTGGCTTCCGGGTGGTTTTATAAACATTCTTCTACTCTTAAGTGAACAAAAAAGGCAAAGAAAAATGTTTTGTTCGGATTTTTTTTTGCTTCGATAGTACGTACACTAAAATAACGCAGGTGTACGTACTATCGAGGTATGCCTGTACCTTTATCTATCAGATTTAACTTGCTATAAGAAAGTGCTTTGGAATATATCAGAATCCGATTTTTATTTATATGCCTTTTTCTAAAGTGAAGCGAAAAATGAAAAACCGATGTGCATACCCCATGCTTAAAAATCGTTTCTCAATCGACCTTTCTTTCACTATGAATAGAACACCGAACCACTCGACATATTGAAGTAGTACCCCTTTGAAAACTAAAACGGTACTGGTGCATCGCAGTGCTGCTTCATTTCGATGTAATAATTTAATTTATGGCCGAACACGCAATGCTTTGGACATCAGTCTCGGAATAACACGCAGTTACGTATGGACTTCACTTTTAGATTGCCATTCCGGTTTGCACGGTTCGGACCGAAATCCAACCCAAGAAACAGAAGAAAATCACTGAAAACCTCCGAAAGTTCAATGAGTTCAAAAATCGAATTTATTACGCTACTTGCTGCCACGGCATGGCCGCCCGTTCATCATTACCACCGGGCCGTAAAGAATCGCTGAATTACCACACAAAAGTCGCATTTCATTAAGACCATTGCGCAGCACCAAGGAAATTGGACAGAGAAAAAAAATGAGCAATGCAAGCAAAAGCTATTGGCTTGATGAATCCGATACAACAGTGATAGTAGGGCTGGTAAAGGATTACTTCTTGAGCTTAATTTATTTGTATTAGCTGTTAAGGTATTTATGAGAATGAGGAATGCACATATTGATTTTGATAAACGGGTTTCAAACTACTTGTTATCTCAAATTTAAAACAATAATAGATTAAATTTGAAACGCAATCAATAACATTTGTTATAAATGAACATTAATTAGTTTCGATAAATGATCCTTTCTGAAGTTAGAAATGTGCAAAATCGTAGTTCTTCCCTACAATTACACAATTTCGGATATCTTATCTAATTGATATTCAAAGTTTTCTGTTATTATTAAATTATACTTTAAAACAACCCTGCGGCAGATAATTTCATTCGCCTGCAAATGATTCACCCGATCGCTGAAACTAAAAGCGAAAGGAAGCAACCGTCTTTACCGGACACGGGCGGATCTGTGTGCCCCTGCGAATGACCATCGGCAGCCGGGGCCTCGATTGTGCGGTGCGCTCTCTTCCGGAACATGGAGAAATCATGGCACTCTCCTCGCACACATGGCCGCGGCCACAAAGCCAGTACTCCATTCGGAATCACTTTACCTACTTATTAGCTTCTTCGTTCATTCTATTATAGCCACTCCAGTAGTGGAGGCTTACCAAAGAAGAAGATGGATAGTTGGATGGTTGGTGGTGCATCGGTTTTTTTTTGCTCGCTGGTTTTTCTTTGGAATTGGTCTGATGGATGGAACAGCTGAACGGTTGCGCAACAACTGCTGCTAGCTACCAACGTGCGGCCAGATGAGTTGCAGCATGTGCAATAATTCATTACCCACATATCACCTATATGGCGGTTACGGTCGACGAAGGAAACCGGCCTCTCCAGCAGACGGCATATTTTTGTTTCATTGTACAAGCCGGACTTAGCCTTAGCTTTAGTCGTTGTTAAACAATATGAACGTAAATAGAGGTAACATTGGCTGAGCAATTTGTTAATTGGCTTGAGATTTTAACAGTTTTGATTAGTATTGAATAATATTAGCAGTTGCTTTTTAGATAACACTTCCGTTGATGGTTCAATAATAGTCGTCTTCATGAACAGACATATAAATTAAGAAAATTATTTTGAGCTTTGAAACTTATTGCAATAAATTTTAGGATTTCTTCTGGATGAATCGACTTTTGTTCTGAGACTTACAACGATTATCGTCATGATTTGCTTATCATAATTTAACATAATATAATGAAAGCCATATTTGAAACAAATTATCGAATTCTATGTTCAGTGAATGCTTCAAAAGATTTTATATCACGCTCCAAAAACCAAGGTCATTACTTTACCAATCTCAATAGAATGGCTATGCATTTTTTGATTCTCAGATTCCATTTCTCCATCGACAAGTCTGCTGCGTTTATCAATTAGACATTCCTTATAAACTACTATTTCCTGTACTCGTCGAAAAGTGATGCCGGTATGTTATGCGAACAGGGTCAGCAGAAGTTTTCCAATAACAATAATAACCATACGCCACCTTTCGTTTCCCTTTCCAACCAACAGCAAGGACTTGACGTCATCGATTAATAATACGAGACATACGCAAACAAGCAATTCAAATGAGTATTACCCGTCCTACATATGTCCCGACTTTTATTCAATATGGTCAAAGTTCTCAGGTCAAAGTACCGAAAGATCCTTGACCGATATTGGACCGAAAGCAGTGGATTTTCCGTTATTGTCAATTTTCTGTCTTTCTTGTAGAACATAAATAACAAAGTTACCCACAACAACGGTAACTCAGGGTTATCAGCGCTGCACTGTGCTCTAAAGAAAAGGAAAACGCGAAGGAAATTGATCAATTTTCGGTGGATGTTGTGAATAGTTGCCACTGGTGGTTGCCATTGGCAACAAAAGCCCTCTCATTTGTCAGTGGTGGTGGTGCCATGGCACACTTTTTTGTGGAGTAGAAGAACGTATGATTGCTGACGATGGCATAGACCAGACAGCAGATTTATTGACTCCACAACTCGGCGGACACGCACTTGAGAGCGAATGTTGCCGCTTCAAGTCTCGTAGAGCAATTGACCCCTTTCAATGCTGTTCGATGCCTTTCTGGCCAATTATACGATTCGTCCGAAAAACTTACCGAGCGTCAGCGAGAAGAAGCCTTTCAATGAGATTGATTTTTCGTGATTGGCCATCGGATCCCTGTTGACTGTTTGTGTAATTGCAATACTCATGAATGGATGCATGAGAGTGCACAAAAAAAACATTAGCTGATTGCTCTTTCGCAGTATATGCGACTGCCAAACGAATCAAATGCGCAACATTAACATCGGCAAGCTCATTGTTGACTGAAAACTTCCATTGTCTGCGGTTTTGCGGCGTTAAAATAACCTCAGATAAGACGTATTTCCAAATTACCAACAACGCATAAACAAGGGGCAATTCGCAACGAATATACTTACCGCAAGCTTTTGTTTTGCGTGATTGGTTGACACAAATTTCACCTCTGAGGAGGTGGCATCCACTCCGCAGAGCATATGAAAAATGAAGAATGCTCTGCTCGGTTTCGCGACGAGACGACACCGACGAGCAGTTTGCTTAAGTAGATTCTAAAAATACCGATTGCCATCTGTTCTCATCATTGTACTCGGCTGATGGTGGCGATAGACGACGCAGATTATCTAACATACGACCGGCTGGTACTAGTTGCATGCGACAGGTACATACTTATCTACAATAAATACGATGTAATGCGAGTCGAACATTTGTGAATGTTGACAATTCTCAGTTATCATATTTGATGTTGCAAATGACGAGAGAAAAAAACTCAATCAATTCAATCAGTGGCAATCTAGTTCAATATGCTTCTCGGTTGAATACTGACTTTTTCTATCAGCACTGCCAAACTACCTCAAAATATATTTTAACTCGAGTTTATTCGTCTTAATGTATAAGGTTGGCGTGTGCCTTGGAGTACGGAACCGGCATCCCGATGGCAGTTAGAGGTTTTTTTTACAAAAAATATCTCAAATATTTATTTTATCGATCGAATTCAGGATGTTCGTAGCTTTTGTACCGAGCGAACAAATTTGTTTGTAATTCATGAAAAAATAAAACTAACTTTTCTACTATTTATGAAGCACTCAAACCCCATTTTAAATAAATAACAATAAAAACACGTGAATTCATGTACAAAATAGAACTAAATCGTCAAAAATGTATTCAAAAATTTGAATTTCTGCTTGAAAATCCAAGTACAACTTAGAATTTTAAATACTAAAACATGCTTGCTCTGCCCTATTTCGTTTCGTTAAAAATGCTTTGCTCTTTGGGATATAGACTCGAACAGGCTGTTAAAAGGTAACCATTTCATCACCGATAAGTTTTCATCCCGACCTAACTGTCTTTCTATTTTTTTAGCGGTATGTTGCGGCTGGAAATTCTGTCTTAATGAAATGTTCCTTTAAATTATATTTCAGTATTTGGGTTCACATGTGTCGCAGTTATTATGTATATCAATTATTTCCATCGGATCTATTTGAACAGATGTTATTTCTACAGTGTGTTCTAATAAATCTACCCAACATAGACTTTGAAATTTCCTCTTATATTCTGAAGATTCTTCCACCGGCCACTGAACTGGAAGAACCGGAAGAACCGGAATCTAATCGAGAATTCAAAGAAACCGGTGAATTCGATTGAAACTAAATATTTTTACGTTTTATGTTTTAATTTTTTCTTTCTTATCAGGTCTTTATTTTCCCCCAACTTATCTTGTCTATCCAAAGCTGAAACATGGTATTCAAGCACACTAAGGGGCTGTCCATTTACCACGTGGACAGCTTAGAGGGAGGGAAGAGTATGACGAATGTCCACGACTTATACAAATTTTCGAAATTTTATATGAGCAATTGTCCACGCTGGGGAAAAGGGGTATCTAAAACTGATCAAAACATGTTCACGTGGTATTTGGACAGCCCCTAAGAGTCATTTATTGAACGCCCATTTCTTACTTTATAAAAATCCAAATCCATTTTACTTCTGAAGGTTCTACCTCAAAGTCAGTTAAATATTATGAAAAGTCATTCTAGAAATGATTGCCCAAACATTCTTCGTGAATCCGAAAATTCTCGTTTCGATTCTTAACTAAGTAATAAGGCTTGTTAAAAATCTGATAAAATATTCTTTAAACCAAACGAAGCATTTAAAGGTTTTAAGCATTCCTGGAAAATGCATGAGAAGTTTTAGATTTTGGTATAAATAAGTAATTACTGGGTATGGGAAAAATATCAGTGATGAGCTCGGTGGTCTTGTGGCTACCCCTTCTGCCTAATAACCTGGAGGTCGAGGGTTTAATTCTAGGTTCTTCCCTTTTCTATTTTGTATTTTTCTATCTCACAGAGATAAAAATATGTTGTGATTTTAAATGTCATGAATTGTCATAAATTGAGAGTCAAACGCAAGACTGTTAAAAACAATTTCTTTTGCCAAATTCTTCGACAGAATTAAAAACAAAGCGATTCCTAGTGTTATTCCTTTCATATTAATTCCATGATGAACCTAATATTACTATTGAAAAATCACGTCAATTTGGTCTCAAACAAACAACAAAACTTCCATATTAATAATTCTGAAACCTCCCATGGTACCTATGAAATGTCGTACAGTTCACTGCATCTTTCATAAGTAGTTGTCCAACTACCCATCCTTCATCTTCATCAGCAAGGACATGGTTAGTACAGATGGGAGAGTGCTTTGCCTTCATCTAAGACAGCGGTTCTCAACCTGGGGTACATGTACCCCTAGGGGTACCTTCGCTGGCCCCAAATGCCAAAAATGCGTAATGGCGGATGTATTACAATTCCAATGAAAACTTATAAAAAAAATCTTATTCCAAAACTTTGTATTATACATAATATGCATAGCGGTCAGTAGTTCAAAGACTGTTGAATCCTGTCTTCCCCAAGCAGTGGCTGTGGGACAAAAAATCGTAAGGACAAAACGTCAAATGAACAAATTTTTAAAAATCTTCAATATAATCTACCTGATCGAGACAAAATATTGAATAATATGCTTCCGAACTAAAATCAAAAATCTAAAGGTTCTAAGGTAGCTTCGTTGCAAAAAGCTTGGAAGCCTCCTTTCAAAAGGCTTCTTCCGAAGCAACTCGTAAGCATTCTTTCTAAAAAGCTCCTAAGGCTACTGCCAATAAGCTGCTCGGAAGCCTCATTTCAATAATACTTTGGAATACATCTTTCCAGGGGCTTGGAAGCTTCTTTTTAAGAGGCTCAGAAGGCTAGTTTAAAATAAGCTCGGAAACCTCCTTTCAAGAGACTCGAAAGCCTCCTTTTATGAAGCTCGGTAGCTTCCTTGCAAGAGTCGCGGAAGCTTCCTTGCAAGAGTCTCGGAAGCCTCCTTGCAAGAGTCTCGGAAGCCTCCTTGCAAGAGGCTCGGGAGCCTCCTTGCAAGCGGCTCGGTAGCCTACTTGCAAGAGACTCGGAAGCCTCCTTGCAAGAGGCTCGGAAGCCTCCTGGCAAGAGGCTCGGAAGCCTCCTGGCAAGAGGCACGGAAGCCTCCTTCCAAGAAGCTCGGAAACCTCCTTCCAAGAGGCTCAGAAGCATCCTTCCAAGAGGCTCAGAAGCCTCCTTCCAAGAGGCTCGGAAGCCTCCTTCCAAGAGGCTCGGAAGCCTCCTTCCAAGAGGCTCGGAAGCCTCCTTCCAAGAGGCTCGGAAGCCTCCTTCCAAGAGGCTCGGAAACCTCCTTTCAAGATGCTCGGAAGCCTCCTTCCAAGAGACTCGGAAGCCTCCTTCCAAGAGGCTCGGAAGCTTTCTTCCAAAAGGCTCGGAAGCCTCCTTCCAAGAGGCTCGGAAGCCTCCTTCCAAGAGGTTCGGAAGCCTCCTTCCAAAAGGCTCGGAGGCCTCCTTCCAAGAGGCTCGGAGGCCTCCTTCCAAGAGGTTCGGAAGCCTCCTTCCAAGAGGCTCTGAAGCCTTATTTCAAGATGCTCGGAAGCCTCCTTTCAAGATGCTCGGAAGCCTCCTTCCAAGAGGCTCGGAAGCCTCCTTCCAAGAGGCTCGGAAGCCTTCTTCCAAAAGGCTCGGAAGCCTCCTTCCAAGAGGCTCGGAAGCCTCCTTCCAAGAGGCTCGGAAGCCTCCTTCCAAGAGGCTCGGAAGCCTCCTTCCAAGAGGCTCGGAAGCCTCCTTCCTAGAGGTTTGGAAGCCTCTTTCTTAGAGGCTCGGAAGCCTCCTTCCAAGAGGCTCGGAAGCCTCCTTCCAAGAGGCTCGGAAGCCTCCTTCCAAGAGGCTCGGAAGCCTCCTTCCAAGAGGCTCGGAAGCCTCCTTTCAAGAGGCTCGGAAGCCTCCTTCCAAGAGGTTCGGAAGCCTCCTTCCAAGAGGCTCGGAAGCCTCCTTCCAAGAGGCTCAGAAGCATCCTTCCAAGAGGCTCGGAAGCCTCCTTCCAAGAGGCTCGGAAGCTTCCTTCCAAGAGGGTCGGAAGCCTTCTTCCAAGAGCAGGGTGTCTACTACCTGGAAAACCTGGAATTATCAGGGAATTTCTCCCCACCTGGAAAAAACCTGGAATTATCAGGGAATTCCTGACATAATCAGGGAAATACCCGGTGATCAATTCTCTCAAAAGATGAAAAAAATCCTTTCCAATATTTGAATTAATATAATAATCAAATCTATTAAAAATGTATTGAACATCAATAGATCGTTGTTCCGCAAAAAACGTTTTGCCATCTTCAAAAGAAAACCTTGAGAATTTCCGAAGCTATTCTTGGTGAAATCAAGGAATTTATTCGGGAAATCAATTAGGGATTGCTTTTGAGTATTCCCTCGGAGATTATTTAGGAATACACCCAGGTTTTTTTTTACATGGTTTGGTTTTCGTCGTTTAAGACCTTCAGCGTCACTGAAACATGGAGTTAACCACACGAAAAAAAATCACAGAAAATCAAAGAAAATTCAGGTGGTATTTAAAAAGTTGTGAAAGTTTGGGTTAACCGAGAAATTAATGAATTCCAACCGCGCAAAAAAACCTGTGTGTATATTAAAAAAATACTGAATTAGTTATGATTTTTCAAAGCAATTCCTGTAGGAACTTCCGAAGGAATTTCGGGATCAGTTTTTCAAGGAATATCCGGAGGATTTTTCAAAGAAATCACTTGAAGGGATTTTTGAAAAAAAAAGTGTAAGTGATTTGTGAAGAATTTTTGCTAAAAAATCTTTTAAAGAATAGCCAAAGGAATCCCGAATGGATTTTTCAAAGGAGTTTCTGCTGGTATTCTAGCCGAATTTCCAAAGAATTCTTAAAAGCAAAATATCCGGAAAACTCCTCCAGGTGTTTTCTAAAATTTTCCTCAAGATACTTCTGCATGAGTTCCCAAAAAATTTCAAAAGAATAGCCGAAGCATTTTTCGAGGGTTTTTACAGTAAAGTCATAAGTAATGTAACCAATAAAATTATTCTGCCAAAATATACTTCAATAAGCTAAATAACCTACTCAGATTACGAGTAGATTATTTATCGTAATAAACATCGTGTTAAAGTGGAAAAAGAGAATTGAATGTGTGAGGATAGCATCAGGTTGTTGTATATCATGATATTTTTGATCATAAATGGTGTTATCTGAATAGGCTATTGACCGCTTGACACGTATAGTACCGGTACCTTGGCTGCTATGTCTATACAAACTAGATGTTGGTCACGCGAACAAGAGCAACAATAGTAATCTCGGGTATACCCTATGTCAGATATAAGGACGTTAGGCATGAGTACGTTATGCATAAAGCATGTTAAGCATAAATGCCCAAAAAAAAGCCCACGACATAAAAGGTAGTATTACCACCACCACTTTTATATGGGGCTCTCACAGGTGGATCTCGCAAACAGTTGAAAAGCGTCAATTCGACAGTGTCCTGCAAGATAAAATCGTTCAAGGAGAGACCAAGTGGTGAGCTTTCAGCAAACGGAAATCGAAGACAACTGAGACCGTAAACGCAAGGAAGGTGAGGGATTACTTCAAGAATCCATTCGAATCGCATCTTGGCAAAAAAGGTCGTTTCTTCCGTCTGGTTCGTCCAGTAGACAATAAAGCGGGCCGGATTTCTTCAAGGTACGAAAAGTGCAGTCCAAATGCACCGTAATGGACGTCGAAACATATGTACATTGAAGCGGATGTCAAGTAATGAAGTTTCTTCGGCATACCCCTCGATGTATCGGAGAAGAATAAAGTAAACAAATTTGTCAAGAAGTGGCAGGCGATTTGCGGGTGCGGAAAATTCAGCAAGTCGGACATAACGGATAAATATATAGAGAAAACTTCCTCCAGAAGCGCCTGCTGCCCTTCTATCGGCTAACGAAGGTGATACTCTGTTTTGACCTGGTGAGGCCATACCATGCCACTTCGATAAACCAGTTCGTGATGGAGTTTCGTACTACAATGATGTTATTTTTATGAAGAAGGAGGCAAATCTGCCAAACTCGCTAGATCTTCGCCCGATAAAGCTTGAGTCATTTAAAAAATGTTAGGTACTGAAAATGAAGGTTATTTATTGATCTGTAAAGGAAAAATGGCGAAAAAATTATTCCGATTTTGTTTTTATGAAATCTCGAACTTTTCTTCTAACACTACTCATCATATTTTGGGCACTCGTTGGATTACCTGGGCAGCCATTTTGTTCCACCATCTCTTCATCTCTGTCGCATCCTTAGTCACCTTCTTCAACTTCTTTAAGGGCAGTTGGGTGGATTGACGTCCTTTTCGAAGAAATCCACCCCGTTATCTCGATATCACTGCAGCACTTCTCTGCTGGAATGACAGCTTGCCAAATCATGCCAAAACTTTACAGGGCTTGAGTGGGCTTTAATGTACGGAAGACTGTGCGTTTTTAGACACCCGTGCTTGTATAGTTGGGAACTCATAGTCTTGTTTGTCACGAAAACCTAGGTTTTTTTTGTCCGCAGCAGCAAATACTTTGCCAGATCATTAGTTTTCTTGCGAGTTTATCGACAAATACTTGCTCGGGACGTCAGCTCGTCCAGTAGCTTTATAAAACTTTTGTCCGGGAAGCTGCCCAAAATCCAATTTCACCGATTTTGCGATTTTTTAACCTGAAAACGTCGGATATCCAAAGTGGGTGTCCAAAATTAGCTTTCGATTCTGACCCATAGTGGTATATCATGTTGTCAAGACATTCCAGTTACGACCACTAGGAGCGCTACAGTAAAATAAACAGTGCGTCCCAATATTAAATGACTCAAGCTTTAGATAAATTCCAGGCGATTATGCAGAAATAGTGGATAAAAGTAGTATGAAATAGTGGATGAAAGTGTGGCGAGTACAATCTTTACTGCAAGATTTTGTGATGACCCATAAAAAACATGACAAAGTTGTACCGAAAGGCTGAATGAACTTTTCATAGAAGGCCCGGAGACCCATAGTGGTATATACCGATCGACTCAGCTCGACGAACTGAAGTGTTCGAATGTTCGTATATGTACAAATTTTGTAGACACACTTTTTGGAACTTAGCTTTACTTGATTTACCAGCAACAAGTTTCATTCGATGGGGAAAGCGGTCCCATTGTTTTCTATTGAAAATTTGCCCCATCGGACATTGCATTTTGGAATTATTGAGAAATCATCGGAAAAAAATCGAAAAATCGATCGCTTCGCTATGTGATAGCATTTGAATTTGAAATCGCAGTAGGCGACGACTTTCATTGAACGCCTGAAACACGTGTTGAGAAGAACAAAATCTTTAGTATTAAGGCTTTGGCTCGATTCGCGAATTAAAATCAAATTAAACTTAAAAATGATAAGAAAATTATTTTGAGCTTTTTAGTGGAATGTTTTCACCTGTCATAAGACGAGTTTATACAATCCCATTGAATTCCACCACTTAATTGTATCTTGACAGATACGTATTTCGACCTCAAAAGTAAGGCCGTCTTCAGTGTCTCGTACTTGACTCGACTTGAAGAAAATGATCGCAGCTTACATTATTTATACTATGCGTAGGTATAATAATTTATCTAGGTACTTATCTTACTACGGTGCTCATTTCTAATCGCTCGAGGAAGTCACGCCGATGAGAAGCCATTTTGTGGTGTTCGACGAGCTGGCGCGGTTGTCTGCTTGCTCGAGTCTGCGGTTGCAAAGCTGGAGGAAAACGGTTTGGTTTCCCAATTGTCCTTAACGCTACCAGACAGTTTCGATCCCCTTGTAAGTGCTCTGGAGAATATCGACGATGATGAGCTCGGCAGTTAGCATGGACATCGTTAAACAAAAATATAGTTAGATGAGAAGTCGGAACGTGCAGATCAAGCGGACTACTCGATGGAAGAAAAATCAGCAGCTTTTGTTGGCGGTAGTGGCAAGAAGTAGAAATAGTTCAACGGAAAATGTCACCGTTGAGGAAAAACTGGTCATATGAAGAAGGATTGTCGGGTCAAGAAAGTGGAAGCCGACGCAAACACTGTTGTGGGAGGTAAAGCCGTTACCTTCATGGTCAATCAAGTTTTCATGATCGATTCCGGGTGTAGCGATGACCTAGTGAATAAGAAGAGCTTTTTGCAGGAAGTACGCAAGCTGAAACAGCCATTTGTTGTCGACGTTGCCAAAGACAGAATTTCACTTATCGGTGAGTACGAAGGCGTCGTGATGGGTACCACTAAAGAATGTATGCTGTTTGGAATGAAAAATCTGGTGGAAAAGCTGGCATCGATATGCTCTTCACGCGACAAAGTGGTACGGAGATGGCGATGTGATTGCCGTTGCCCAATCACGACGAAATCTCTATGAGTTGGAGCTAGAGCTAGAAACGGTTGGAAACTTAGCACATTTGTGCAAATCCGAGGTGGGTACATTGTGGCACCGTCGTCTGGGACATGCCAGTCAACAAGCTTTGGATACGTTGGTTAGACATGGTATGGTAACAACAGGTCTCGAGCCATAGCCAAACAGCGGTGATTTCTACGACATGCGACGGCTCCAGATATTTTGTGACGTTTATCGACGACTTGACGCTCTTCGCCGTTATTTATCCGATCAAGAAAATGTCAGACGTAATAGATCGCTTCAAGAGTATGAGGCGATGGCGACGACCCATTTCGGGAGTAAAATCAGCAATCTAGGTGTGGACCAAGTCGGGTGTACTGTTCAAACCTATGCCTATTCTCCGCAACAAAACGGTGTCGCGGAACATGTAAATGCATTAAATAAGTAGATTCTGATTAGCTTTATCGAATCTGACAATTTTGTTTCCTTTCTGGACTGTCGAAATATTGAAATGTTCCATTTTTGTATCGTTGAACAGGTAAAAAGTGAGGTTACGCGAGTGGATTCTAACCACTTTGCTGTATGTGTGTGTTTAGCCTACCCTCAAAATATCTTGATCGTCGAATAAATCTTTAGTCTGTAGTTAAACGTCAAAGCAGCTACTCGTCAACAAATCATCCTTGATCACCTCGATTGCTGCTAATTTGTGTAAGTAGAACAATCACTTGATGAATATACTACTCGGACCATGTGAACCACCGACAGGGGGTTTATCGACTTGTGTTGAACAGCTTAGTAGAACTTAAATTGAAGAACCATTCATGTCATGCGCCTTTAAAATCCGTCGAATGATTCTTGTTATTCCTATGCTATGGTAAGCTTTCCGTTTTTGGTTTATGTTTATTTTACAGTTCCTGACCCGTGGACATTTGTTAATACTTCTCACGTAACCCAGCCAAGCATTATACGGAATGAACTAAATAATGTTTGTTTACAAAATGAACTCAAATCGCAAAGTAGGCCCTTCCTCAGATATAGAGAATGTGCATTTGTGTGTTGATATTTGTTTGTCTCCACTATTATGGGAGCATTCGGCTATTTCCACTTCTTTTGATTAATCTCACGTCGCAACTCGTAGAATCGGCCTCAGTGGTGGAATGTAGTATTACACTTGTCTCTGTCACCTATGTTTTTTTTAAGTGATCGCGTGATAATCCCATAAGAAAAACAAGTTTCCTGGAAACGCTATTTTGATATTTTAAATATATTCAACACGTGGTGTGTCGATGCGGTGCGATGTGATGGGATGATCTATGTTATTTGTTCTGCGTGGAAATTTTGCACAGTTATAAAAAACGAGAAAAAATTAAACTTGTATTGCATTGCAATTATCTACTGGGCTTCATTCTAGCGTTAGAAAAAGTTACCTTGCAGATTTTGTTACCGCTCCTGTGAAGACCGATCGCTTAAGCCTCAATCCAGAATTTCTGTCGGTATTCGTAATTGACTCGATGACGGTACCATCGATCACTCATGTAAATAGAATAAAACATGATTCCATTATGAAATTCCGAATATATAGCGGATGACTATCTTAGCATCAATTTTGTGCACTTCGCAAAATATCACTAAAGTGGAAGTGAAATCTTGTCCTAGTAATAAGTACATATTAAGGTGTTCATAATAAATGATACCTGAATTTCTTCTCTCTATTTTCGTGATAAGGTACAGCTAAACGACTTTTTACAATTAATGAACAAGAAATATAGGAACTCATGGAATTCATTTATTTGCAACAATTCGGACTAGTATCAACTGAAACTAAATCCAGTTTGCTGTCACAAAAACATTTTCCGTACTATCGCATTTTCAATATATGTAATAAATGTTTCGCTAAGTAAAACCTGAAAATATGCCTAAACAAACCGTAGCAATGCGCACAAACAGCGTATACTAAACTAGCAATGTGTTCACGTGATTCTAATTTACGACATCGCCATTCCACGTCTGTAAGCGAAGTGCATTGTAATTTGGGGAAACTGTAGTTACTATCACAATTAATCATCTGATATCACGCCGTAAAGTTTGTGATCTTTCAAGAGGTACTGCGAGCGAGCGCTGTGTGCAACAGCGGCGCCAACAGAAACCGCAATCCCTCGTTCCGTTCATACCGCGTCTCGAGAGCTAAAAATCATATTATTATGTCTGCATGCGCCGCACAAAGACATAAGCCTGGCTTTGTTTTCAATAACGTGTTTAAGTATCTGGCACATGCATACACAACATCATTCATCCACAAGGCCTTTGCAGCGGTTTTGAGACCTGAGCTGGTTTGCAACGTGAGCCAGCCAGCAGCAGCGTGGCTGATCCAACACCATCATATTTTGATTGTACGGTATAATAAAGTGTTTCTCAAACTGTGGATTGCGATCCATTGAACAATTTTAATTTGTATGAAAGTGATTGATTGTGTTTCTTAATTCCGTGCTTCTAAAGCGTGAGACGATTATTTTTGTCTCATATGACAGTTCCTGTATGGAAATGACCGATTCATTTTTTCAAGTTCCAAAGTTGTAAATACATGCAGCAAAAGCGCAATATCGTAATTGCTCAAGGTTTGAAAACCCCTTCTATAATGGGCTTTGCCTAACGATGGTGATGGCTACCTCTCTGGTTTTGTTTTTCGTAACAATCGCGTTTTCGAATCGCATGCGTGCGTTTCTTATGATCGGAATAGGTAGGTACTATTCATCCACATCATCGTTGTTGCCGCCGGCCGTATGGTGTTTCTATGGAAATTCGTAAGGTTTTAGCAATAGCCACCTAGCCTAGCCCGTAATAGTGGCAGCGCAGCTACTGGTCTTCGCGGTGCCTACCCTACGTACGTACATCAAAGGTACGGTGGGTTGCGTGGTGCGGTCCGATTGTTTTCATCTAACAGCGTGAACGAAACGAATTGCACTTTTGGCACGTCAAAACCGATTAGCCTGATAGGCATCAACAATTTTCCGATGTGGTAATATTTGAAACTAACGAAAAGCTTTTAAATGTGATGTAAGTGTATCATTAGGAACAAATACTGGGATTTATTGATGATTTTTTTCCGACAATGTATACATTAATAAAGTAATTTGGTTCAGCAAGTCACAAAAGGTTATTGATTGTGTTTACTTCAGTTTATTCATTAGAGGAGCAAGTCTCAATTGTTCGCGAGTACATTGAGCCCTAATTACGTATGCTGAACAAAATGATTATCAGAACGTAAATTATCAGCACAAAAGCTGCTTGACTAAAATATGCATTTTTAAATATTCATTGAAGTGAATCGACTGGTCTCTCCTCAAGCCCATCATTGAATAATAATTCGTTCTTTCTTGGTAGTCGTGTCTTAGAATGCACTATTTAGTAAAACAAGAAAACCTCACGTCACTTGATGGAGGCCATTGAATGACTATCAATAGGAAACCTATATTGTAAATTTATTTGTTACTACCATTGCATTAGTATAACGTACACACATTTGTTACGTTTTACTCATCCTAGCAATAAACTGCGACAGCAAAGCAATCAAGTACAGTGTGGCTCATCTGGGTGTGGACTGAAGTCACCGAAATGGATGGATAACGTAACCAACTGGCGTTGCAAGAGCACTAATCTCAGCCTAATGCAAGGTTACGCTCGTTTCTGTGTCCATGCTCGTTTGCCAAGTCAGTCCGAGCGCCAAAAGGGAAAGGGATCTAGGTCGAGTGTAGACAAAATTAGGTGAATGAACAGCAATCTCCAACAGACCCCCAGTCGTTGGCATGCAATTGCTGTGTCGGAACAAACAGCGAAATGTACAATATTTTGATGTATGAACGAAGTAAACATTAAATTGAAAAATCAAAATCTGTTAAAGAAGAAAAATTAATGTAAAAATGCTAAATTCACACATTTGAACACTTGAATAACGTATTTCTTTTCTTGTATTTTTTTCCACAGATTGAGAAATCGCTTCAAATTAGTGAGTTGAGATTCATCCAGTTTTGATTCCAGAAATCGACCGCAAGTTGAATCATTCTACCATTCTGGATTAAGTGTAGTGTGGGAGGAGGCAGCGCGGGAGATATAATGAAGTAAGCCCGTGAGTAATTGCTACCACCTTCGAAACAAGTTTTTCGACGAAAAGTGAAGAGAAGAATAGTCGATTCGTGCGAATCGGAGTCAGTGCAGATGCTTAGTGAATATTGTACGTGCTCTCATTCATGTTTCGAACTTTCTCCTCGTTAATCGACGAAGTAAGAAACAGCGAATATAGGCCTAGAGGAAGTGAGCGAGCAGAAATAATAATAAATCGTTTCACTCTTACGGGAAACAATTATCCTATCAAGCAACGGTTGTCTTGTGCGCGCGTGAGTTGGGTGTCTGTCGTGTACCCGCCTCATTCGACAGAGGTCACTGAAAGCCGAAGATAGTGGACAACCGAGTGAAAAGTGAAGTAAAAAAATAAACCCCCTATTCAGTTACATGCAGGCAATTTCATGATTTTTAATCTGCAAGTGAGGAAACTTCAGCTACTGTACCGTCACCGTCGTCCGTGAGCACCCAAATAGACAGGCGGGCTTTCCACGGTTTCTCGCAGATCGAGACAAGCTGGAAGCTGTACAGCCGAACGAACACCACAAAAACGGCACATCACAGCGGAGCAAGCGTACTCCGCACCCAGCCTAAGGCAAGGTAAGATGTTTGGGAATTTTTGGCTCTGAAAACATAAACAGCGGTTGCGTATTGCACTTTATATGGGTGCAGGCCTCAATCCAGAGGTTTCATGTTTGTTATTGGTTTCAAGCAGGCATCGGGCGATTATTAGCTTCACGTATTTGCAAATATCTCATTTTGAAGCTAAAATTTAAAATGTTTACTAATATTAATTCACAAATAGGACTTTCCAGAAATTGAAATTAGGTGAACTTCGAAGTCCATTTTCAACAGCGTAAAAGCGCTAGTAACAGTTATTATACTAAATGAGTGTTTTGTTAAGAAAATTATTTTGAGCTTTTTAGTGGAATGTCTTCACTTGTCATAAGACGAGTTTGAACAATCCCATTAAAATTCCACCACTTAATTGTATCTTGACAGATGCGTATTACGACCTCAACAGTAAGGCCGTCTTCAGTGTCTTGTACTTGACTCGACTAAGTCGACTAAGCCTTACAGTTGAGGTCGAAATACGTATCTGTAAGGATTACAACGTGGTGGAATTAAATGGAAAAGTACCAAACTCGTCTTATGACTGGTGTAGATAACAGTTAGACACCCCTTAAACTAAATTTATAATCTTCATGCAACGTGTTCCTGGTAGTTCTTATGATTATCTGCTTCGCCTCACTCGAGTAAATCCTTACCTCTACTTCCGCAATTGTAACAACGCTTATAATATCCCACCTCGGAGGGTTTTGCGAGGCGCAACACTTTCTTATATCTTTTCCCGTTATAATACATATAACAGTGACAAACGTTTCTAGCATTGAAGTACACCGGCAAATGTGATTGCCTCCGTGTGACGTGCATTGAATAAAATATTACCTTTCTTCGCCTATAAGAGACCGCTTGTTGCGCAGCGCGACGACGGTTGGCAATAATTCCTCCGCTTTACGCTCTTAAAATCGAGCACAAAAGAACAACACTGTTTACTACGAAGTAAACAACGTGCATCGCTCTTCAGGCGAAAGACGCAAGTCAAATTCAACGAACGGTAAACGAACCACAAAAACAAGACGCGCGCTCACAAACCATCACATCACATCAACATCAATCTAATGAAAGGAGAAAAAGCGGGCGCGAACAGAGCTGCTGCTGTTGTCGCATTATATCAGGTTCCAACGGTCGATTTTCTCGGAGGGCATACGCTTACGATAACAAAAGCCATGATCACCTTGGGCTACCCAGTAATATGTGTTGTAAATTATTAGTTCGAATACTGTTGTAAAAAGTTCACTGGAGATGTGTTACAAATAGAAACAAGTTGATTCGTCGACATTTCCATGTGGTACTGAAAACACGTCACGCAACTTCAATGGGAACGAAATCCGTGTCCTTCATGATAAGTTGTTAAATTTAAATTTATTTCGGTAAACAAATACTCCTATAATATTGAAGAATTCAACACGTATGTCCCCAACCTCTTTTTCAAATATCAAGATTATGCTAGTGTGTCAATTTCTGACGAATGTTGAAGAAGTTTTTCGGAAGAAGTGACTTCTTGTTGATCGGCTTCAAAGCTCATCCTGCCACATGATGAACTTCATGAATGCAGAGGCGACTCGTCCATATGTTCTACCTGTTCATGGAACAGGTAACCATTTTTAGTTCAGAAGTAGGAAACTTAATGTCCTTACAATTAATTTCTTTGCAATTATTCATTAGGGCAAATATTTACTCAGTGAAATTTTTAAACAAAGTTTCACGTAATTTTTCCAATGATGGTTTAATATCTAACGAAACAAAATATTGCGTAGACAGATCAACTCAGACAAGATCAGCTAAATATGTGTTTCTCCGACGAATAACAGCATACCACATCACCTAGAAAGCTTTTGCTAGTCGTACGATTCATAAAGAACAAGTCTGCGCCATGACGAAAGTTTTGAAATAATTTCCTCCTTGGTATGCTCACTCGTTCTCCGCGCGCGTAGAACCAGCGTGAGCGTTGCCAGCTTTCTTCGTTTCCTCACATCATCCTCTTTCGCATGCAACGCAGGCACGTTTAGGATGAATGTTGTGCGTGCTATGTGCGCAGGAGTCCAACCCGTTCGACGCGCTGCGAGAACAATCTACGACGCGATGTATCTTCGGTTAGACTCGGTCGGAGTGTCGTGCTGTGCTTTGCCGAAAGGCGCACCGCGACCGCATTACGCTTTCGTTCATACTTCGATGATTGGGAACGGTTTGTTTTTTTTTCTCCTGATGATTATTCAGCATCAAGAATAATATTAAATTAATGTTTGAGTTTTTAAAAAGAGACATCAAAATTTGATTATTATAAAATATAATAAAATTGAATTATTTAATAATGCTTTTGTATCCAAATAATCAAAATTAATCAACATAGAAAAAAAGGCATATGTCGAAAAAGTTCAGGGTGAATTTTGGGTAGAACCGGTTTCGAGAGCTTTATTATGAGCTTCAACTAGAATATGAATTAACAGGTAAGTACAAAGATTTGTTGAAGTATTTATCACTTACAATTCGGTGGACCACTATTCACTAGTTCACCCTAAGGTACTGTTCTGGTTTTCGCGCTGTGGATCTAGGGTAATTATGTAAGTATTTTGATATCATCACTTTTATATATATTCTTCTTACTGTTTCTTTTCAGGATTCTCTTTACTTTCAGATGGATAGACGAACTCGAAATGCGGAATTCACGGACCCTATACTACATAGTAATTACGGAATTACAAGCAAGAATTCAATGGACACGAGTTTAACTAACCTCAATATTGTAGTGATACTTGAACACCGATGATTTGTCGAAACCTCACTTTATCGCTAAATATATAGCTCACTTCAGAGAAACAAACTAGAAATTATCTTATAATAACTGAAGATTATTTATTTCGCACGGAACGCACGATAATGATTCCTCACTCTATTACGACTGTCGCTAAGGTAATGTACGACCGGAAGTATTACATGACACATTGCCATGACATCTGGAGTATGTTGACGCGACGCCTTGACAGCTATCAGGCAGCGCTTCAGGGATGTCGGTGGATAGGGTTGCCTGCTTGCCATCTATTGCGCCAACAGCATAGTTTTCACTAAATTTGAAAAACTAAATAGGGTAATTCGCCAAATGTTGAACGGCTAATTTCTTCGCCTATTGTTGAACGCACGTGCATTTCTTATGGGCGTTCAACAATAGGCAAGAATTTTAGCCGTTCAACATTTAACAATTTCCTAACGCTAAAACATTTCAGTGGTCTCAATCTGGGGTCGCATCAAATGATGATACTAATAATGGTTAGTTACATTTCCTTCATAACAACAAAATATGTGAGAGTTTTTAAATACTAGGGGCGATGGGTCCTGCGCACCCCAATGGTGGAAAGAGCCGATTTGAAAGATCTCTATTCTGAGCAATATCCAGTTATCGTCAACAGTTACCAAGTTAGATTTCGGACGACTTTAGAACAAAAGAGATTAATTGAGTAGGGAGATTAAGAAGCTGTTTATTGTTTTATAAATCCTTTCGGTTTAAATTGTTTTTTTTTAATGTTTGGTTACGTTGTACAAGAAAAGGTTACAATATTAGATCAAATACACAACTCTGATTCGAAACCTCAGCTTGATGTATATTTTTTTAGCAGGCCGGTAGAACAGGTGTACCAAAAGTTCACGAGACGCCCCTGCATGAATGTACAAAATAAGTGTACATTGATGATCATTTCGACGATTTAGAGATCACTCTCTGTGTATTCCCACGACCCAGAACATGGTTCCCCTGAGAAAGTGGCCACTTTTCAGCTCAGCTCTGAATTATCACATTCAGCAAAGCCTCCAGTAGCTTTGCGAGCAAAGGCGATGGATTGCCAATTCGAAGATGGTGAGTTCGATTCTCAGTCCAGTCTAAGATGTTTTCGGGTGGGAAACATTCTCGACATCCTGGGCATAGTACATCCATTATATTTGCCACACAAGATACGTGCTCATGCAATGGCGTGCATAGGAAAGCTTTCAATCAATAACTGAGGAAATGCTAGTACACCCAATATTTTTTTTACACGGTTGGTATTCTTTAATTTCCCGGTTAACCTGATTTTTCACATCTTTTCAAATACCACTTGAATTTTCTTTGATTTTTTGTGAATTTTTTCATGGGGTTAACTCATAGTTTCATCAACGTTAACGGTCGTAATCAACTAAAACCCACCCGTGTAAAAAAAGAATCAGGTGTAGAATACTATGTTGGAAAGCATGATCCGTGTTGTCCGGAGCAAAACCGAATGTAATGGAATATTCTAGGTTCCCTGCTAAACATCACTTTTGCTGGTCACTATTCCGACATACGCACTATATGTCCAGCCCACTGAAGTCTGTCGTATTTTATAAGTCTGACAATGTCTGAAGTATTGAACGCAGCAGTGTTGGTAAAAATTTAATTTCTCAAATCTCATCCACGTTTTAAATCAAGCGCGATGCAAACCCCACCCGACTCATGGCCCAGCAGAGAATCGTCCATGATTCGACTCACGATTTGCATCATTGCATGATTTTTGCGTGTTCCTCGTTAAATAACCGAAGCCATGTTCTAACTAACATTACATGCCACAGTTCGTTCCATTTTACTGAGTTGTACGCTTGCTTGAAGTCCACTAACAGATGATGAGTACCCAAGTTGTATTCCCGGAATGTATCGAGCATTTGTCGCAGAGTAAACATCTGTTCCGTTGTTGTCCAATTTTATATTCGCCGACTAAGCGCAGTCTGCTAAAACAAAATTTGAAAGAGTACTTTGTAGGTGGTACAGACACCATTCGATTTTCAATGCTTTTACAACAGTCGCGGATTTAGCGATATTTGCGTTTTTCGCGGACCTACTCTTCCAGTCGCGAAAATCGCGGTTTCTTTAAATTATGTCCCAAAAATCGCGGATTTATATTTAAACTCTATTGAAAATAACAATTTTTGAATTTTCTGAAATTGATTGGTTAATGACATACTAAAGATTATCTTGATGTCAAAGTTCACATTGCTTATTTTCATTTCATTTCTTTTTAATATTTATAACGTCAAATATCTCGTAAATGCTCGTAATCTGAATAGGCTATTAGGGATCCCAACACGTTACATCCTAATCATATTACAATTATCGTATGATTGTTGGTTGTAATCCACACGATATTTGAAAGACCGCCTGTTGACCTGACAAATTGATCATATTGTAACCCTAATTGTCGGGACCCCGAATTGTGTTAGAAGTTAGTCTTTTTTGACAGTGGTTCCCATGAATGTTGTTGCAAAAATTGCGGACTATTATTACCTGTTGGGGAACGATACTGTCTATTTTGCTCTCCAATGTTGCTGGGACTGCCGGAACTTAAATTGAAATAAATTCAAACATTGCAAGCTGTAATTCAATTTAATTTAATATTGAATGTATATTCGTTTGTTGAGAATAGCTGCGTTGTTTCGGTTCGTCGGTTCAAAACTTTTCTGCTGTTTCGTGGTCCAAAATGTATCGTTTCTTTGTTTGATCGTGCTTGGACACATAACAGAAATTGAGACTTCATGGGAAATCATGGTTGGTGGCGATTGCGACGATTCTCTTCCCGGTGGTACTTGTTTGTTCAAAGGGAGTAGAATCGCACAACTTCTGTATTCCCCTCTGTTACAATATCTTCGTGGACATCGCACTATATCGACAAATTTGTTAAGCAGACTCTTTTTTGTGTAGGATTTCAGGACCTCTCTAGAGAATCAGTCAAGAAAAATTGAGTTCTTAAGGAATTTAGTCCTCTGGGTTTCTAAATAGCCAACAAATGTTATGTTATTGCTCTTCAAGATTATCGTTAACCAATTTGTGATTTACGTGTGACTCAACGCCATCTTAACAACCGAAGACATCGCATCGATTTCAGCTTGAGGGTACAGAAATCAATCGAGAGACTTCCCACTTTGATTCCACCATTAGTGCGGAGTCGGAGAAACTGTTGAATACAAACTAATTTAATTGTAGGCCTTAAAAACCTTCAATTAACAGTGCAATATCCGTCAATAACTTTGGCTAAAACGAAACTCAATTATGTTTGATAATTGCGTACCATGGACATTTCAGGACTTTTCAGACTACGAGTCTTTTTCTTCAAGCTTGTTTATTTGGTAGACTCAGGCGTGTATAACACTTCATGGAGCCATGGTTCTTTGTGATATATACAATCAATGACTACGGGTCTTATCATTTAAAATAATGCATAACGCATCTTGATATAAAACGTTATTCAATTTACTCCCAGTGAAATTTAAATCTGTGAACTTTGGCATTAAAACACTTTATAGAGTGATGAAGCCTGTATTTTGACTGACAACATTCATTGTACGGCATAAATTTATTATTTTTTTCTTCTACCCAATGTATCGATAGATCAAAAATAAATTAAATGGAATTTTGCATTGGAATTTTTTTCTAAGATTATTTTTGTATGTCATGCTCAGCATGTCCTGGATTTTGGCAACATTCAATTTTGACAACGAAGCCATTTGATTTAGCATAGCATTAGCATTGTTACGGTGTAATTCGTAGATTGGACACTAGTGTCCCTGATTTTTGTCCCTCAAATGTTTTATTTTATTTTTTAGATTGCTTATAAACCGCGTAAACCTCATAATCCGCGTAAGACTTGAGAAAACTCAAAGTTGCAGCCCAATCGGGTTGTACGCAAAGGTGACGTAGGACTACGTAGCTATACGAAATAAATGGTATTTGCTATAATAATTTGTGCCTCTTTATTAACATTGAGCAAACTACTCGGAGGTCAACTAAATCAAGAAGGCGAATAGTTGCTCCCAGTTGGATGGACTTTGAGTCTCTAGCCATGGAATTAACATCACTCATCGGCCGCATCGCCGCTGAAGCCATTCGACTGGCTGTCAGTGGAGGATATCACAATCCTAGAAGACACCATCCTCAAAAATGTCCGAAATAATGAAACCATGAGACCAAACGCAAATATATTTATTTGCAACGTTTGGTTTTCGACCGCGATGGGAACGTACGTGGCAAAGTGAGGAGAACTTCAAGAATTAATTACACATAGTTCTTTTCAGGACTTAAACTATTTAGGGAGCGTCCACAAATAACGTAACGCTTAGATGAGGGAGGGGGGTTGAGCGAATTGTGACGATCCATACAAAATTTTCAGTTGTTTCATACAAAAAATGTGACATAGGGGGGAGGAAAATTAAAAATGATCAATTTTTGCATTACGTAAATTATAGATCTTCCCATATCCAAGAAGAGGTATTGACGTCTTCATCGATTTGGCTGTCATCGGGAAATTTTCTGGCAAGATTTTTTGGTTTTGTTTCTGTTAGTCATTGAAATTGAAATAAGTTTTTTTTCGAGCCATCATTTTATACAAATGTTGGTCCTGAGAAGAACCAATTTTCTTTTCCCAATGCGCCTTTCCAACTAACTGACACCACCATTTGTAATAAATTTTCAGCATCGGCAGTGGCGGTGCGGGATCGCAACAGTGCTATTTTTATAGTCAACCTTTTCTTCATATGAAATGCTGGTTCGTTGAGGTTGAATGATCTGCAGAAACACACCGATCACCACCACCAATGCGATGGATTTCCGTTAAAAATGTTACCAGCGCCTCCGTGATGCTGTGTCCGCTCCGCTGTGATCGCTTTAATGCATCCGCTCTGCGTGAAATCTTGTTCAAACTGAGGATTAGATCCAAGCCCGCAAGTGATAGATTTTTGATGTCTGTGCTAGTGATGCATGTACGTGATTGGTTAGTTTACCTATTTCTAAACTTTTTATCAATTATCGATAATAAATAGGGGGAATGACGGCTTTGGCAGGTTTTGTTCTATTATTGTCAGGGGTTTTTTTTAATGACTGATTATGCTCAAATTTGGCCTAAAAATTCTTTGCATATCAAAGTATATTGTGGCCAAACGTTTAGATTTCAAAACCAAAAATCCCCTTCTCGCCACCACTGTTGTAGTTGTGATACTTGAATGAGGTACCTGCAATTTGGTCCACTGCACAGAATTCCCGTTATCTCGTTCCTCGCCCTCTTGAAGCGCTACAACCTCCACCTTCACCTTTTGAACCTCTGAGTCTCGAGCAAGGAGGATAACAACACTTTAGGACACTGGCTCAGGGATCGTCAAGCCCTTGCTCATATTACCTGCTACCCCCAAAATCCGACCGGGGACAAGAAAGCGAGGTGCGCAGCGAGCAAAGTGGATCGATCAGATGGAAGACGATTTGCGAATCCTCCGCAGACTGCGGGGCTGGCGACGTGCAGCCATAGACCGAGTTGAATGAAGACGACTTTTATTTACTGTACAGGCTACTCCGGCCTTAGCCTGAGAAATAAATAAATAATTAAATTATTTATGGTGGCTGAAGTGGAGTGCCAGCTCTTTGCTTGTATGATCCGGTCTCCTCTAATAAAGAAAGGATCTCCGGACGTTTATTCGGCGTAAGAGGTGGCTTTGCGCCATATGGCCGCCAGCATAAGATGGCAGAATGTCAGGATGTCTATTTCGGGACAGGCTGGCTCTGCTGGTGTGGATGAGAACAACTTTGATGTATTGGTTGAAGGTTGGTGATAAAGTATCGATAATGTTGGGATGGACCAGACCCGCGGGCCGCACTGTAATTTTACTTTGATCATGTCGTACGGAGTGATTTTAACACCAATATTCGTTTTAATATACCAAGTACTAACTTGTAAGGTAAAAGCTCATTTTTATTGTGTGACAAGCGAATCAAGGAAAAAACGCCCAAAATGCTGAGCACCACTGGACTAGGGGCCATTTTAGGACCTATACTAATGCTCGATCGTCAATTTTCCGAAATAAGGTTGATAACGTTCAAAAGAAATTCCCTTTTTAAATTTAGTTAACTGAATTGAAAAAGTAAAAAAATAAAATGGAATATCTTCAACAGTATCCACCTGAAAGAAACAAAACAAAAATTTTAAGGCTCCCACGCAAAATTAATGGAACCTGTCACTTTATTTTCTGAAAAATGGTCTGCTCGATTATCCAGCAAGTAAAAGTGACATTTCGTTCCATACAGATCAGTTGTCAAAACTTCGCTTGGTAATAGTGAACAAAATTCCGTGACCTTTCTAGAATTTGAAAACAGTTTGCTTCATTTATGATATCAGACTTTGCTCGGGTAGGCCGTGTTTTCCAACACTTCTAACAGGGTAACACCTCGGGGTTTTGACCTTGAACCTCTCAAAGCCGGTTGGCATGAGGAAAGGGTAAAATAACACACGATCAAGTATTCGTTCCAATTATTGATTACAATAGTAAATGACAAATGAGTATAATAAGGGGGGTCCCGTAGCGTAGTTGGCTACACGTTCGCCTCATAAGCGAATGGTCATGGGTTCGATTCCCAGCCCCTCCACCAAACCTTCGTTAGTCGCCAGAAGCGCAACCCGTACGGTGGCAGACTGACAAAACTGTTCTTCTCGGAGGCACTCCTCCAACGTATTTCGATTAATGGCAACCGAACAAAGCAACGATCACTGGATTCACCACATGGACAAATGAACACAATGGACACACGATGATATGGACTGGCAACGACAATAATGACGAATTATGGACATCTAAAAATAGATTCTGTAGAGCAGAGTACCACAGTAGATCACGGCACAGTAGCGGTTAAGAACACAGAGTGCCTACCAAATAAATATACGAATAAAAAACCCAGATTAATCCACCTAGCGGTGATGGTGCCTTTCTCGACCTTCGTAAAATGTGTGTGCTTGAAAAAAGATGAGCTAGTGGCTAGGAGTAAAAAAGACAAATTTCTTTGTCCGTTCTATGAAAATCAGATTATTTATGGCAAAGATATTGTAGATCCAGTTGAAAACCGAAAATCATATTTTGTCCCATTTCCGGATGTCGCAACTGCATCGCGAGTGGTGCCCGACTATGGCACAGTTGCGCACTACTCGCGATGCAGTTGCAACATCCGGAAATGCGAGAAAATGCGATTTCGCGGGACCTCGGTTCGGTTTTCAGCTTGATCTACAATATGCTAATAAGAATTTCGACATTTTTGGTTCCTTTTCCAATCTTTTTGACGTACATAACCCTGTTTTATTTCACCCAGTCATATATTTTAAGGATATCACTTGTGGATGTTAGTTGAACTGAAGCTCCGACTACACAAAAAGAAAACGAAAATGTCATTCCCATCACGCGAGCGGAGGGCAATATTTGTTATGATATAAATCTCATGACCGTCTTTCTGCCAAACTCCCGTAAGAAGTGGGAGACAGAGACATCATCTCAGTTCGTCGAGCTGAATCGATTGGTATATAACTCTCCAGGCCTTCTGTAAAAGTTTGGGTTTTGGAGCGAACATACAGCCTTTTCGTATAAAAAGGCTAAAATGGTGTTTCGGCCATAACTTCCGATCCCATAGTCCGATCTAGCCAATTTTCAATAGGAAACAATGGGACAGGATTCTGCGTCGAATGCAACTTGTTGCGTGTGAATCGATTAAGGTTAGGTGTCCGAAAAATAGGTGACATTTTTTGTGATTTTTATGAAAAAAGGTATTTTGGTCATAACTTCCGATCCCATAGTCCGACCTGTCCAATTTTCAATAGGAAACAATGAGAAAGGATTCTGCGTCGAATGCAATTTGTTGCGAGCAAATCGGTTGAGAATAAGTGCCTGAAAAATGAGTGACATTTCAGACGCAATATTTTCGTATGAATTTGTATTTTGGCCATAACTTTCGATCCCATAGTCCGATATGGCCAATTTTCAATAGGAAACAACGGGACAGGATTCTACGTCGAATGCAACATGTTTTGAGCAAATCGGTTGAGGATAAGTGCCCGAAAAATGAGTGACATTTTTTACGCGATTTTTTCGTAGGATTTTGTATTTTGGCCATAACTTTCGATCCCATAGTTCGATCTGGCCAATTTAAAAAAGGAGACAGTGGGACAGGATTTTGCGTCGAATGCAACTTGAGGCGAGCAAATCGGTTGAGGATAAGTGCCCGAAAAATGAGTGACATTTTTTACACGATTTTTTCGTATGATTTTGTGTTTTGGCCATAACTTTTGATCCCATAGTCCGATCTGGCCAATTTCAAATAGGAAATAATAAGACAGGATTCTGCGTCGAATGCAACTTGATGCGAGCAAATCGGTTTAGGATAAGTGCCCGAAAAATGAGTGACATTTTTTACGCGATTTTTTTGTATGATTTTGTATTTTGGCCATAACTTTCGATCCCATAGTTCGATCTGGCCAATTTCAAATAGGAATCAATGGGACAAGATTCTGCGTCGAATGCAACTTGTTGCGAGCAAATCGGTTGAGGATAAGTGTCCGAAAAATGAGTGACATTTTTTACGCGATTTTTTCGTATGAATTTGTATTTTGGCTATAACTCTCGATCCCATAGTCCGATCTGGCCAATTTCAAATAGGAAACAATGGGACAGGATTCTGCGTCGAATGCAACTTGTTGCGAGCAAATCGATTGAGGATAAGTGCCCGAAAAATGAGTGACATTTTGTTGAGTAGTTTTGCGCACACACACACACACACACACACACACACACACAGACATCACCTCAATTCGTCGAACTGAGTCGATTGGTATATAACACTATGGGTCTCCGGGCCTTCTATAAAAAGTTTGTTTTTGGAGCGATCATATAGCCTTTACCGTATACTTAGTATACGAGAAAGGCAAAAAATGAGTATAATGACAATAAACATGATTCATATTCATGAAACCACTGAAAACCAAATCAACCCATAGTCGTTCTATGAAGCATTATCACACAGTTTACTAAAGCAGTCCACTTGTTCATCCATCATGGCGGAAAGTAGACGAGCCCAACACCCGATAGTGATATCAGCGAGCACCTGCTCCGTCTTTAATTTCATAGTCGATGTATGAGCCATCGCATGCATTTGGGATGATTTAGATATGTTATGGCATAATACGTATATGCGACACTTGTGATAATCATGTTTCGGGGCCCTCTTTACTCTAGCGGCAAGACGCGCTGCTACCAAGCAAGACGATGCTGAGGGTGGCTGGGTTCGATTCCCAGTGCCGGTCTAGGAAATTTTCGGTTTGGAAGTTGTCTCGATTTCCCTAGGCATAAAAGTATTATCGTTTTAGCCTCATGATATACGAATGCAAAAATGGTAATTTGGCTGAGAAACCTCGCAGTTAATAACTATGGAAGTGCTAAATGAACACTAAGCTGCGAGGCGGCCATGTCCATTAGACTGGCCCAGGAAACAAAAAGTTGTCAAACTCCACAAGCACCCCCCAGGATTGTGTCTTTTGGTGAGAAAATCAATCTCTCAAAATTTCAGCTCAATCTTGTTGCATACACTGGCGCATTTGATTTGAAGTTTGTTTGGGGATTTCAGCCAAAATATATGGAAAACCCTGATTTATCCTGAAAAGTTCATTTAACCATCGAACAATGTTCTGTGAAATTGTTCTGTAACATGCCAACTGCCCTTTTCGCAATTCTGAGCTCAATCGAGCAATCAGAACAAATTTCCAGATCGAATGAGTGACGGAGGTGTATTTTTCCATATACATATATACGAGGGAATTCCCCATGTATTTTTATGATTGTGGTTTATATGGAAAGTATTCACTCGGTTGTATATATGATAAATATACTGTTTTGAATTGAAATTCCTGTTAAAGGAACATTTATTTACCACATACACTCTTTAGAATCCCGGTCTTTGTTGATTCCCGGTCTGGACTAGCAAATTTTCGTGTTGGAAATTTTCTCGAGTTCCCTGGTCACAAAAGTATCATTGTGTTAGCCTCATGATATACGAATGCAAAAATGGTAACTTAGCTTGGAAACCCCGCAGTTATATTTTTTATTGAAAAATATCGACCTTAACTAAAATTTAGTTTATTTTCAAGGACATTTGGAAAATAGGTGGTGCAGTGGCCTCCCTTGTAAAGTAAAAAAAATAGAATTACGTCGGCTTTACTGTCATTTTAAAGAGCATGGTAGAATTACTGTTATTAATTTTTAATTGGGCACATTCCTTTCGTAGCAACAACAGCGTTTCATTCGCACTGTGAATTCCAGATGAACACACAGCCAGCGACTAAAAATGGTTTGTTATCTAACAACGGTTTTCTGAAACCTCAACATTGGTATACGTTTTTTTTTATGTTTTACCCAATAGAGAGTACATTGTCACCGTGCCACAACCTCGAATAACGCTGCATAACGACGAAATGACATCGCCGCTACACAGCAGACGGAGCAATATTATTGATGTTTACAGCTGGCCTTGAACGATGGTCGACCGCAATCAAAGTTCATCGCTGCAGCAGGCAAGGCATCGGTGCCTACCCTCTAGTAGTAGCGAATGTAGCAGCAGCAGCAGCGGCTCGAATTCGAGAACACAACGCAGTGCCTCTATTCGCAGAGCGTTGGCGACGGTTTTCTACTCCGTTGCTTCGCATTTTTGAGGCCACATCAAGTTTGATCAATAGACCAAATACCTTCGCGAGCGTCGAAATTCAGTACACATAAGACTATTAGCACGCGACATGCGAAACCCAGTACCAAACCAACTCATCCGTGACATTCGACGATGCGATCGGTTTTGTTGAGGTTCAATTTTGCCAGTAACGGGTGACGATTCAGTAGCCAATCGGCAATGGAACTAAATCACTGTGATTTGCTGCTATACTAGGGAAAAGGAATTCAAAATCAACAAACCAGTGCAACGGCTGACTTTGAGTTATCAAACATCTCTTCATTTGTGAGGCCTCGAAAAACGGAGCATGGCGTGTGGCTGAAGTGAAATTCAAGGTTTCTTCATGATCCAATTAGCACCCGACTGTTTCAGACGCTTGTTGCACAATCTTATCTCTTGCATCGGTTGGCTTTGATGTGTGTGTTTAGATTAAGTATGTTGTTTGTGCTCGCGTGTAATCAGTCTAGTGCAAGAATTTTGCCTGGATAATGGATCTTTACAGTCAAACGGGTTGAAAATGTGCTGATTGCAAGGTAGGACTGAGAAATCGAAAAAGCGACTGTCGTGCATGCGAGAACGAAGTATCGTTTAAAATTATTTGATAAATTGAAGATAGTACATACGGCATTTCAAAAACGATTCAATATTTCATAACTAATTTGGTTTAATCTAGAAGATAAAAATTGGTTATTTGGAAAGACTTCTTCAAATATCATAGTTGGTACAGATAAAATCAAAACCATTATTTTCTATCAAGAATCATGTTTCCTTTGTAACAGGAGCGTTTGAAAAAGTTAGCATTTTGGGCTTGTTAAATTCAATGGTAAGAACCTGTCGCAAAGGAGCGCGAGGCTGGTAGGTCAATGAGCTTACGTTGAAATGAGCGCCAGTAATATTATGGTGATTGGCTGTCATAGTAAACAGTGATCTCTCTCATCTAGTAGAGTCCGATCGATTAAGATGCTGAGCAGCTACAATTCATATAGACTCTGCATGTAAAGCCTTACATTGTTAATATCGATAGTTTATTCACGGACTCTCTTGCGCCATGAGACGCTTCACCAGTTCTCGTGATTGGCTCGATCTATTTTTTTGACGAAGCGATGTTTAGAAATCATACGTTTCAACATTCTTGATAATATTGATTTGTATTGTGTTACATATCCGGAGCTGCAAAGATATATCATTCCTCGTTATTTATCATATACCGAAAGATCACCACATAGAAGATAATACGACTCGATACAATCGGCAACGACCTAGGCGACGAATAAAGGATCACGATTGGAAGCTTGGAACATGGAACTGCAAGTCGCTTGGCTTCGCAGGTTGCGACAGGATAATCTACGATGAATTACATCCCCGCAACTTCGATGTCGTAGCGCTGCAGGAAATCTGCTGGACAGGACAGAAAGTGTGGAAAAGCGGGCATCGAGCGGCTACCTTCTACCAAAGCTGTGGCACCACCAACGAGCTGGGAACCGGCTTCATAGTGCTGGGAAAGATGCGCCAACGCGTGATTGGGTGGCAGCCAATCAACGCAAGGATGTGCAAGCTGAGGATAAAAGGCCGTTTCTTCAACTATAGCATCATCAACGTGCACTGCCCACACGAAGGGAGATCCGACGACGAGAAAGAAGCGTTCTATGCGCAGCTGGAGCAGACATACGATGGATGCCCACTGCGGGACGTCAAAATCGTTATCGGTGACATGAACGCTCAGGTAGGAAGGAGGAAATGTATAGACCGGTCATCGGACCGGATAGTCTGCATACCGTATCGAACGACAACGGCCAACGATGCATAAACTTTGCAGCCTCCCGCGGAATGGTAGTCCGAAGCACTTTCTTCCCCGTAAGAATATCCACAAGGCCACATGGAAATCACCTAACCAAGGAACGGAAAACCAAATCGACCACGTTCTAATCGACGGTAAATTTTTCTCCGACATCACGAACGTACGCACTTACCGCAGTGCGAATATTGAATCCGACCACTACCTCGTTGCAGTATGTCTGCGCTCAAAACTCTCGACGGTGATCAACACGCGTCGGAGGCGTCCGTTGGGCTAAACATTGGGCGGCTACAAGACGGTAGACTAGCCCAAGACTACGCGCAGCAGCTGGTAGTGGCACTCCCAACGGAAGAGCAGCTAGGCGCAGCATCTCTTGAAGATGGCTGGAGAGATATTCGATCCGCCATTGGAAGCACCGCAACCGCTGCACTAGGCACGGTGGCTCCGGATCAGAGAAACGACTGGTATGACGGCGAATGTGAGCAGTTAGTTGAGGAGAAGAATGCAGCATGGGCGAGATTGCTGCAACACCGCACGAGGGCGAACGAGGCACGATACAAACGGGCGCGGAACAGACAAAACTCGATTTTCCGGAGGAAAAGCGCCAGCAGGAAGATCGAGACCGTGAAGAGACGGAGGAACTGTACCGCGCTAATAACGCACGAAAGTTTTATGAGAAGTTGAACCGTTCACGTAAGGGCCAAGTGTCACAGCCCGATATGTGTAAGGACATAAACGGGAACTTTCTTACAAACGAGCGTGAGGTGATCTAAAGGTGGCGGCAGCAATGCGAAGAGCACCTGAATGGCAATATGGTAGATACCGGTGGCAGTATGGTAATGAACCTAGGAGCACGCGCGCAGGGCTCACGACTCCCAGCTCAGAATCTCCAGAAAATCCAGGAGGAGATCGGCGGTCTGAAAACAAAAAAGCCTCTGAGTTGACCAACTACCAGGAGAGCTGTTTAAACACGATGGTGGTGAGGCACTGGCTAGAGCGCTTCACTGGGTAATTACCAAGGTTTGGAAGAATGAGGTTCTGCCGCAAGAGTGGATGGAAGGTGTCGTGTATCCCATCTACAAAAGGGCGATAAGCTGGATTGTAGCAACTACCGCGCAATCACATTGCTGAACGCCGCCTACAAGGTACTCTCCCAAATTTTATGCCGTCGACTAACACCAATTGCAAGAAAGTTCGTGGGGCAGTACCAGGCGGGATTTATGGGTGAACGCTCTACCACAGACCAGGTGTTCGCCATACGTCAGGTATTGCAGAAATGCCGCGAATACAACGTGCCCACACATCATCTATTTATCGACTTCAAAGCCGCATATGATACAATCGATCAGGCCCAGCTATGGAAACTAATGAACAAACATGGATTTCCGGATAAAGTGATACGGTTGATTAGGGCGACGATGGATCGGGTGATGTGCGTAGTTCGAGTTCCTTTGAAACGCGTAGAGAGTTGCGGCAAGGTAATGGTCTTTCGTGCCTGCTCTTCAACAACGCTTTAGAGGGAGTAATACGAAGGGCAGGGATTGACACGAGTGGTACGATTTTCACGAAGTCCGTCCAGTTATTTGGCTTCGCCGACGACATTGATATCATGGCACGTACGAGGATGGAGGAAGCCTACATCAGACTGAAAAGCGAAGCTAAACGGATTGGACTAGTCATCAACACGTCGAAGACGAAGTACATGATAGGAAGAGGCTCAAGAGAGGTCAATGTGAGCCACCCACCACGAGTTTCTATCGGTGGTGACGAAATCGAGGTGGTTGAAGAATTCGTGTACTTGGGCTCACTGGTAACCGCCGATAACGATACCAGCAGAGAAATTCGGAGACGCATAGTGGCTGGAAATCGTACGTACTTTGGACTCCGCAAGACGCTCCGATCGAATAGAGTTCGCCGCCGTACCAAACTGACTATCTACAAAACGCTTATAAGACCGGTAGTTCTCTACGGACACGAGACCTGGACGATGCTCGTGGAGGACCAACGCGCACTGGGAGTTTTCGAAAGGAAAGTGTTGCGTACCATCTATGGTGGGGTGCAGATGGTGGACGGTATGTGGAGGAGGCGAATGAACCACGAGTTGCATCAGCTGTTGGGAGAACCATCCATCGTTCACACCGCAAAAATCGGAAGACTGCGGTGGGCCGGGCACGTAGCCAGAATGTCGGACAGTAATCCGGTGAAAATGGTTCTCGACAACGATCCGACGGGAACAAGAAGGCGAGGTGCACAGCGGGCAAGGTGGATCGATCAGGTGGAGGACGACTTGCGGACCCTCCGCAGACTGCGTGGTTGGCGAAGTGCAGCCTTGAACCGAGCCGAATGGAGAAGTCTTTTATGTGCAGCACAGGCCACTCCGGCCTTAGTCTGATGATAAAAAATAAAAAAGATCACCACAGCTTCACCAAAAACCACCGAAAGCAATAGTTGATCAGAAGTCATGCACTCGTATGTGAACAGGTCACTTTTTTTCAGCGCATTGCGTTGTTACGAATAGATTGCATACGGATAGCTGTCTTGTATATTCTTCATTTTTTTTACTCCAACTGATTATGGATTACTATTTGGGATTAAATAGCACCCAACTGGAGATCCAAAATGATAATCCATGTAAGCTACCATTGCCGGCCACGCCCATCTTCTCCGTTACTAGGGATGGGAAGAAAATGACGATATGACATCTACTTAACGAGAGGCGAGCGACTCATTAACGCCCTCATAGATGTCAAGGAGTTGGAAGGTTGGTAGGGAATATAGTTCAGGAATATCATCATAAGCATATAATATTGACATAATTTTAACTACCTGGACGTTTGGAGAGACCATGCTAAGCATTTTTGCCACTCTTGCTTCTGGGATGGCGCAAAGCTATTAAACTTGCCCTGGCTAATAAGTCTAGGTTTAACCGCCATTACTCGCTCTCTAAAACGAGAAGGAATGAAAAAAACCTCCCCCATATTATGATGATCAAACCAAACTAACCACGTTAAAATGCTAGCCTGTAATATTTAGCTGAAAATTGAATTCGCTTCAAAAAGCGTACAAAATTTATCTTACACAAGCATTATTTAATGAGAAAAGCGTAAATTCTCTGATTTAACAATGTATAGTTGGAATCATGCATAACGTCAACTGACGTTGCAATTATCTTAAGAAAATCCAAATAAAACCGGTGAAACACACACCTGAAAAAAATGCACCGTAAATTCAATTACAACAACACAACTAGTTTGAATCCAATCCAAATTAAATCCAAAACCATTCACTGATTCACACATTCTTTTCACCACAACTCACCAAACTAAAACATATCGAATCCAAATTGTTTTCCTTTATTGTTGAACTAAAAGAATAGTATCAAACTGCGATTTTCTTTCGCCCTTGTAAGATTATTCAGCATTGAAGGGAACAATCCCACCACGTGGTTGCAACACCACAGATGAGTATGTCGATCCCAATAACCAGGACATCTTCAGAGTCTCGTACTTGATTCGTACTGAATCGAGTCAAGTACGAGATACTGTACGAGCAGTTTTGATCGTGATGAGGTCGTGATCGTCATAGAGAGCAAAGCGCCTTTTTCTGTCTTGGGCGACCAATCCGAGCAGCACAAGTCAGGCAAATCTGGTTGCAGCAACTTAATTGCGACTAAATCTGGTCACATATGAGATGCAGTAACCTATGTGGAGTATGGCGCTACTAGGGAAGTAAAAGTATCGTGGGTTCTTTGATCAATTTCACAGTCATGAAAGGATGTTGTGCTTTGTTTTAAAATTAAAATTTCTAAATTATTTTATTAGATTGGGTAAAGATACCAATTGTGGAGGTATTAGTAGATCCACAAAAGAAAATATTTTTTTTAAAATCGATGATTATGGAAAATTTTCAAAAAAAAATTCTAGTTCAAAAGATGAAAAATATCGTTTACTATTTTAAATGCATAGGCTTTTCACGGTGTCAGGCCATTTGGCTGAAAGTCATTAGGCCGAATGGCCATTAGGCCGAATTAGCAGAAAGAAACATGAAGTGCAAAATTCTTTCTTCTTTCTTCTTGCCTCTTTCTTCTCCCTTCTTCTTTCTTCCGTTTCCTTCCTTCTTTCTCCCGTTTTCCTTCTTCTTTCTTCCGTTTTCTACCTTCTTTCTCTCGTCGTCCTTCTTTCTCCTTTCTGCTTCTTTCTTCCGTTTTCTTCCTTCTTTCTTCTTCCTCCTGCCCTCTACATTATTTCTTCTTCTTTCTTCTTTATTCCGTTTGCTTCCTTCTTTATTCTTCTTTTTTTCTTCTTCCTTCTTCTTTCTTTCTTCTTCCTTCTACCTTCTTCCTTCCTTCATCTTCTTTCTTACTTCTTCCTCCTTTTTCCTTTTTTCTTCTTCCTCACATTCGCACTACTCACTTCTCATTCCCCAGTTCTCATTTGGCCTAATGGCCATTCGGCTTAATGACCGTTCGACCTAATGACCATTCAGACTAATGGACTTCGACCTAATGACCCAGCATCGCTTTTCACGTAACGTTTGAAAACAGCTAATTTTGTCAAGCAACATTTTGTTGAAGGCGTACGAAGGTTTTGACGCTCAAGCAATGCAAATATTATCTACAATTTTTCATACATCGAGTTTTTTTCAAGCAACTGGTTTCAAAAGTATAATAAAAAGTATGTCAAAAATATTATTAAAATGGTGTTAACACCAGAATTCCTTAATGTCGTGTCTAGAGCTTTTCTCTGTAGTGATGATGAAATGCAACATACCACCTACGCTTCGAATGGTTTCTGAGACCAATCTCCGAAAAAAATTGCATAAACATTTCGTTTGCTAATAACATTTTTCAGAAGTTATTTACAACACGGATTTTTTGACTAACATGTAATGTCTAAAGAATGCTAGAACTTTGTCAAACGGATCATTGTTCTAAATACAAAGTGTGAGTCATGAGAGCGAAATTAAAAAAATGTCACGGAATGTCATAACATTAACACTAATTCGGCTCTCACGTCGCAAATATCAAATTTTAATTTAGAGAAATGACCTATTAGAAAAAGTCATAGGGTCATTTAAGGGCTACATTTTTATATTACAAACACAATTGTAAACAACTTGTGAAAAAAGTTATTGGCATAATAGTCTCATGACATCGAAATGACATTTCCCATCACTGGTCAAGGTACAATAAGTCTCAAAAATAGAAAACAGATTAAGAAAAAAATTAAGGATCAGGTGAAAAGAAATCAAGGACATAAAGATGTTGGAGAAGTCGGAAGCCAACATACTATTTAAATCCAATCAATGACTCATACTCCTACACAGCAAGACCATGCTGAGGGTGGCTGGGTTCGATTCCCGGTGCCGGTCTAGGCAATTTTCGGATTGGAAATTGTCTCGACTTCTCCGGGCATAAAAGTATCATCGTGTTAGCCTCATGATATACAAATGCAAAAATGGTAACTTGGCTTAGAAACCTCGCTGTTAATAACTGTGGAAGTGTTTAATGAACACTAAGCTTCGAAGCGGCTCTTTTCCAGTGTGGGATGTAATGCCAATAAGAAGAAGAAGCACAATGACTCAGACAATAAAATGAGATATTTTTAGGGAAACGTCAATTAAAAGCACTTTTAAGTCTTGAAAAATGCGGGATTTTTATAAAGGAAGTTGTGTGGTCATCCTGTGTTCTAGATGCAGAATCTACAATTTGTACTGCGTAGTTTACTTGAAACGACTTTGTTCCCCTTTTTATTTCCAACACTGTTGTATATGCAAAGAATAATGACTAGTCGATAAAATAATCATAATCCCAGACGTTTCATGCTCCTAATTGTGCAAGATACAAAAGCCATTTGTGGACTTCTTTGTTCTTAACCCTCTCTTTCCCACGACTTTTTTCAAAGATTTTATTAGGAAGGAATCACCTATAAGAAAAATGCTAGAACAAAAGTTATTCGGCATAGCTAAAATTAGTGAAAACAAAAAAAAATGATTGTAAATCAATAGTTACTTGATTGTTTTCAATAGTTTCACTATTTTTACGCAAAATTGATTTGGCCGATACAAATATTAAATTTATTTTATGTCCGACGGCTCTTGGAAGGTACGAGGGGGGGGGGGGGTTATAAAAAAATAACAAGGAAACCCAAAAAAAGTCCAAAATGCAATTATTCCGTGCAAAATTTGAAATATTAATGAAAACAAAGAATATGAATATTTGTAACATATTTTTATCCAGTAGTGAATTTAACACAAAATTTTATATAAATAAAAAAAAATCTGAAACTTATTTCTGAAGAAAATTTGGTTTTTCTGCAAGTTCTTGCATAGGTTCGGAATGGATTAATTCTCGAGCTATGACGAAATTGGTGTTCCATTTGTATGGGAGCCCCCCTTCTATACTGGCGAGGGGTATCGAATCATCTTAAGAACCTTTCCCGGCCCTGCATACAAATTTTCACCTTGATCTGTTCAGTAGTTTCCCTGTCTATAAGGTGCAGACAAACAGAAATTCATTTTTATGTATATAGATAGATAAAACATTCTTCCAAACAAGTTCAAAAATAAACTCTATTACTCTGTAAACATAGCGATGGGTATTGTTACATTGTTACATACGGCACTGGGATTGGGTTCCTTCTCTCTCCATCCTTGACTTGGGCCCAAATCTGATTCTTAACGACTTCGTTTATTTCTCTCTGAGTCTGATATCATCAGATGGAAAAATTGAAATCGATATGGAAGCACGAGTCAGAATGGCTACCTTCGCGAGTTTTCGAAATATTTGGAGACCCAATCGGATTAGATTTATACACGCACCAAAATTCGAATGTTTTACTCTATCGTGAAACGCACATGATATCTAAAATTTATAATTTCGACGATAACAGTTGGATATCCATGGTGACCAGCGAACCGGGAAAACCGGGAAAAAACCGGGAATTGAAAATCACCGGGAAAATGTCGGGAAATACGCGGGAAATTTAATAACCACCGGAAAAATTATCAAATCTGAATTTGTTTCTTTGTAGAAAATAGTGCAGTTATCTCAAACATCATGAGAGAATTAGTAGATTTTTTAAATACTTTATTAGAGTGATTTTAAGCTTTTTTTTACAAAGTTCATCACTAGAATTGGTAGACTCATTCGCTCATTCCATTCTATTTCGGAGTTTACAAATTTCTAAAGTAGGTCATGTATTTATGAAGACCCTAGATACCCCATTCAATCAAGGATCAATCCTCACCAAAGTTGAGTTTCAGACATAATAATTAACTACAACATTAGCATTGAGGAATCAACTTTGATTGCACCGATTTGAACTTTCCTTAATTTTTAATTATCTTAATCGATTCCTTTTAGGTTCTCCAATTTGTCTAAATAAATATATTTGGTATTCCTCCTCTTTTATTTCAAATATTGAAACATTTCCAAAGCCATTCAAAATAACTGAAAAAAGAAACCTTCGTTTTCAACAATAATCTTGTATTCAACAAAAAAAAATCAAATTTGTCTTTCACGATCCTCATGATGCATCAAAAAGTTGTGACGATGGAAATTTGATTCACAGTTACACATTATATTAATTCGTTACATCATATGAGGTTTAGGTTCGGTATTCTTATTTACGGACGAACTATACTTTCAAACGCTAACAAGAATATGGACTTTCGATTAATAGAACATTGTACACATGTTCTTAGAAAATTAGGTTTGCTATCAAATTGTTGAACGATTTGAATAAATGATGTTTAATGAGATGTTCAAAAAAATTATTTTTTTTATGTTTTTATTTTTATTTTATTTATATTTTATATTTTTTTATATTTTTCTGTAGAATCGTAATGTCTAAATAATTTTTCATGAGTTCATACTTACTAGAATAAAAAAATAAAACTAATTAAGTAAAAAAAATAGTATTATTAAGCCAGCAAAAATCACTCTTCTACATTTAATTTTGCAGTTGCAGTACAATTATTTATATGTAAGTTATTTTCTATTTTTTTATATTTAGAATTCGTGATTTTTTTTTTATTTTTTCTAATACTTATATATTTTTTTGTATCGGGAAATTTTCCATAATACCGGGAAATAACCGGGAATTTGAAATTCAAAATTCACTAGCCACCCTGGATATCGTGTGCCGAGCAACCGATAAATACTAAATACCGATAACAATAGATGTTCGAAAGCGTGGATGGAAATGGGTCGGTCACATATTGCAAGGAATCTTAGACGAATATAGAATATTTATGCCGATAGAAATATATGCTCGTTATTTCACTTTAAATACTCTTGGTGACAAATGTATGGACTATAAATGATATATTTCGTGCCAAAATAAAAACAAACATAATGCTCAAAATTAAAAAAAAAAACAAAATCCATAAAAAAAATTTTTTTTTTCGCCCCCTTAATATTTTTGGATAAATGAAGGGGACATAAAATAAATTTATTATTTGTATCGGCTTTGTTGTTGAAACAATTCAATGAATGTTGGAAGGTGCAAAATTTGATGGAGCTCTACAGTAGACCTCTTCATGTTTTCAAAAAGTATCAAAAATTCAACCGGTCAGCCCAGAATCACAATTCTTATGCTAAAATAAGTCTCCTGTCAAATTTTCAGCTAAATCGGATAAAATTTCGAGGTGGCTCAAGTAGGGATGAAACGATACCATTGAGGTATCGATACTTTTACTTTAAGGTGAGTTACGGCGGCATCCAAAAATGGCAGCCACAATGGCCGTGCTATCCATCACCTCGCGTTTTTGCTCGCACAAATGTGAATATTTCGGCGGTTAGCACATCTGGAAACCATTTTTTCTTGTATGCTGCAAGTGAGCAAAGGTGAAAAACTACTTTTTACTTTTGTCTGTCGCTTACTTTTCGAGTTATGTGCCCTTAAAAGTGCTATGTAGATTTTAAATTGGACTCCAACGCGATTCACCTTAAAGTAGTATCGTATAAGAGTATCGATACCACTAAAAATCGAATTAAAAGTATCGATACCTACTCGTATCATATGAGTACTCATATATTTGAAGTAAAACTCAAAAACGATTGTTTTGTCATTGTCAAGTAGATATCCGTTATTTATGTTAACTAAAGAATTAAGCACATTTTATTACTATTTGTTCTTCGATACTTTAATTCACTTATCTCGAGAGTGTTTTAAAAGCTGTTAAACTTTATTTCACGTCAATCATTTAATATGTAAACCAATTGCATCTTTTGATCATCAAATATATTTTTCGGTATTTTTAATTTATGTTCCTAAAGATGCGAATCTCCCTGATGCTTCTTTAATGGGATGGGACTTTTGCAACACAGTTGCAAATATTACTATCTAGTTTGAGGAAATTTAAACCAATTTAGGATTGAGTAAAGTGACATTCGCATTATTTATTTTGAAAGCTTATTATGTTGTGAGTAATTATTTTAGTCTTAATAATAATTTATAAAAAACTATTTAAATCTCTCTAACACCCAGTATGATGCCAACTACTCAATTTCTTAGAAACGATTACTTTGAATTTTCTTAATATTTTTGAAAGAAATGTTTTACAATCTTGATCTTGTGGCCGTGCGGTTTGTAGCTCCGGTTATTTGAGCATATGTGTACTGTATATGATCGCATATCACTATCTGTACTTTATCTTATGTAACTGTCCAGTCTGGAAAACAATTGGATGAAGACGGTGAAGTTGTTTTTTTTTCATCCTTTTTTATCCAGAAATCTTTAAAATAAAGATTAGTTCACTTTTATGAATTTCACTAACAATATACCGCAATTAGCACAAATAAGTGTTGAGCAGCAGATAATTAATACTTGGTATTTTTTATTCGATTTAAATACTAAAACTTAGAAGATTATTTCGATGAAAATACGAATGTTTCCATTAAGGCTTATTAGATTTAATAAAGTTTAAATCGGGTACTCGATTAATTCAAGTACTTCAATACGATACTTACTTGGTATCGGACATCAAAGTATCGATTCCAAAAGTACTTGGAATCGAATCAAAAGTATCGAGTATTTACTCGTATTTACTAGTATCGATTCATCCCTAGGCTCAAGTCGATTTAGTGTTTTTGGGCTATTTTCAATTTTGGAAAAAATCTAACAAGAGATACAAACGTCGAAAACTATCGCAACAACCTCTATACGGAAGCTTTGGGTGTACTCTATAAGTCTTGTGAACATTGCGATTCGTTCCGTTCACGTTTTGTCCATGTTAAAGTGATTATCAAGCTTTTAAGTACATAAAAATAATGTTTCCCCCAAAAGTCGTTATTCTACAAAATTCTTGAATTTATGACAAATGATTGTCAATTTATTATATTAATATTCCTCTTTTTTCCCTGAAAATTTGAGTAATATAATTGTCAATGTGCGATTTATCGTTAAATTCTTAAAAATCGGAAGCTAAACATTTGTCATAAATTTGCACGCTGAGATTTCTTTAAACAAGTTGTTCAAACAAAGAAGCTTCGATTTCACTTGTTACTACGATGCACTCAATGTTAAAAGCATGCAGACATATGGTGAAATTAACAAAATTTGGTAGTCGTTTGTTTGTAAGCATCAAATATCATATGATTTGGTTTATGTTTTGTTCGAACAACTTGTTTGAAGAAATCCTAACGTGCAAATTTATGACAAATGTTCAGCTTCTGATTTTTAAGAATTTAACGATAAATCGCACAGTGACAATTTCATTACAATAATATAATAAATTAGCAATCATTTGTCGTAAATTCAAGAATTTTGTAGAATAACGACTTTTGGGGAAAACATTGTTTTTATGCACTTAAAAGCTTGAAAATCACTTTAACATAGATAAAACGTGAACGGAACGAATCACAATGTTCACAAGACTTGTAGAGCACACCCAAAGCTTCCGTATGAAGGTTGTTGCGATAGTTTTCGACGTTTATATCTCTTGTTAGATTTTTTCCAAAATTTAAAATAGCCCAAAAACACTAAATTGACTTGAGCCACCTCAAAATTTTATCCGAATTAGCTGAAAATTTGACAGGAGACTTATTTTAGCATAAGAATTGGGATTCTGGGCTGACCGGTTGAATTTTTGATACTTTTTGATAACATGAAGAGGTCTACTCTACAGCTACTATGGGAAGGAATGGGTTAACCATCGTTTTGCTAATCGATCATTAACGGAGTTGTTCAAACATTAAAACGCTCTGCCGCCAAATGTGGCACACCGATTCACCTCAAATTTGGCACAGCTTGAACAACATCCAAAATATTATTCATTACTTGTTTCGCATTCAAAACCGTTACCCAAACACTCGTAATTTATTGATTCAGTGACCAACACTCACCCCTACTCCGTCACCCCCGATGACGGTATCGAATATTGTTGATATATTACACCCATCATCGTATTCAATGCGAACATCTATAAAAACCGCAAAAGATCATATTCTGCATGTTTCGTTTATGACGATAGTACAAGAAAGAGCCGCTTGGGCAATCAAAATTGCAAACTGGTATGGTAGCAGAACCAGCGACCTTCGAACTGCCAAAGAAGTATCGCCTCGCAGTACTCCATAGGTCGATCCCAGCAAATATATTGCCGGAACGTGCTACACAGCCTGATCCGGCTGCCTTCTTGCGGCACTATTGTATAAACGTCTACCTACCTTGATGTATAAACAAACTTTGAATACAACAAGCCGATGGCTGAGGAAATTCCGCAATTGTGCCTCTCCGCCTTCCGTCTTCGAATCGTCATGTTGTCTTTTTTTTGCTTACAGTCTACGACTTTTTGACATTGAATTCTTGAGAGCATTCCTCTGCTGTACCTATAAGCTTGTTGGCAATCGATACTACCGTTGGTTGGCTCGTGCTCGCCGTAGTTCTTTTAGTAGTGATGAAGCAAACTTTATTTAGTGCATGTTTGCGCTATTTAGTCCATTATTCTAACGCTGATTGCAGCGAATAAATTTGGGAATTATTCATATACAGCCTTTTGTATCCCACGCGAATATAATGCGAAAGCGATTAGAAGAATAGCTTTATTGCGAGTCAGGTTACATCGGTACTTTATTTCCCGCCTAATCGAGGAAAAATTTACGTTGCTTAAATAATGGTGGCCATATCTGTGTCTGTGCCCTTTGTTTCTCTACACGCGGAAATAGAAGCCAGACGCAGAATAACTTCGCAAAAAGCGCGCACAGAAGTTTAAGCATCGCTTAGCTCGTGTCATTGGGATAACGTGAGATGCTGACACCGGTTGGTTCCGCTCCTCTTGCCTCGCCCATTCCATGGATCTAACAACAATAATTCCACCCACGTATTATTTTTTCAAGTGGCAACAACGGTCGCGCACCCAGCAAGACGTGCGGCAAACAGCGCACAGTGGGAATAAAAGGGCCCGTAACAGTACTTATTTAGATGCCGCTATTTTAGAGGTCCGGAAAAGACCCATTCTTATGTAAAAAAATCCGAGGAATCGATTGGTGATATTTTTACTGCAGACAAACCATAGGAAAGGGCCCATTTTGCCCGATTTTCCCCAAAATACACCATAAAAACAAATTATTGAACGGAAAATCTTATTTGTCGCTCTCAGAGAGGACTCAAATATTACTCAAATGTTGATAGAATATTGGTAAAATGGATTGCATTGAATTCTGTGCGTGACATAACTCAAAATTAGCCTATTTTGCCCGATTCTCCCCTAAACTCATGATTTAGGAAATTAAAGCTTCTGGAAAGTAATTTCTCGCGTTTAAAATGATCTTTGCTGGTGCAAATCTATTCAAAATACATACAGACGGATATATTCTAATCGTTTCGTGACTAAAGATTTACGAAATAGTCTATTTTGCCCGATTTTCCCCAAAATACACCATAAAAACGAATTATTCAACGGAAAATCTTATTTGCCGCTCTCGGAGAGGACTCAAATATTACTCAAATGTTGAAAGAATATTGGTGAAATGGATTGCATTGAATTCTGAGCGAGACATAACTCAAAATTAGCCTATTTTGCCCGATTCTCCCCTAAACTAATGATTTAGGAAATAAAAGCTTCTGGAAAGTAATTTCTCGCGTTTAAAATGATCTTTGCTGGTGAAAATCTATTCAAAATACATGCAGACGGACATATTCTAATCGTTTCGTGATTAAAGATTTACGAAATAGTCTATTTTGCCCGATTTTCCCTAAAATACACCATAGAAACGAATTATTCAACGGAAAATCTTATTTGACGCTCCCGGAGAGGACTCAAATATTACTCAAATGTTGAAAGAATATTGGTGAAATGGATTGCATTGAATTCTGAGCGAGACATAACTCAAAATTAGCCTATTTTGCCCGATTCTCCCCTAAACTAATGATTTAGGAAATAAAAGCTTCTGGAAAGTAATTTCTCGCGTTTAAAATGATCTTTGCTGGTGAAAATCTATTCAAAATACATGCAGACGGACATATTCTAATCGTTTCGTGATTAAAGATTTACGAAATAGTCTATTTTGCCCGATTTTCCCTAAAATACACCATAAAAACGAATTATTCAACGGAAAATCTTATTTGCCGCTCTCGGAGAGGACTCAAATATTACTCAAATGTTGAAAGAATATTGGTGAAATGGATTGCATTGAATTCTGAGCGAGACATAACTCAAAATTAGCCTATTTTGCCCGATTCTCCCCTAAACTAATGATTTAGGAAATAAAAGCTTCTGGAAAGTAATTTCTCGCGTTTAAAATGATCTTTGCTGGTGAAAATCTATTCAAAATACATGCAGACGGACATATTCTAATCGTTTCGTGATTAAAGATTTATGAAATAGTCTATTTTGCCCGATTTTCCCCAAAATACACCATAAAAACGAATTATTCAACGGAAAATCTTATTTGCCGCTCTCGGAGAGGACTCAAATATTACTCAAATGTTGATAGAATATTGGTGAAATGGATTGCATTGAATTCTGAGCGAGACATAACTCAAAATTAGCCTATTTTGCCCGATTCTCCCCTAAACTCATGATTTAGGAAATATGAAAGTAATTTCTGGAACGTAATTTCTCGCGTTTAAAATGATCTTTGCTGGTGCAAATCTATTCAAAATACATGCAGACAGACATATACTAATCGTTTCGTGATTAAAGATTTACGAAATAGTCAATCAATTTTTGCAGGGTGAGAAATCGTTGGCGTTATTGTACTCCGGTGCTCCATGATCTTGGGCCAAGTAGATAGGATCTTCTCACCATAGATCTGCCTCGTGAATTTCGCCACTGCCACATATTTACGTTTGCTCAGCCCAACACGCGTTTTCAGTAACAAGGATGCTTCAACGCAATCCCGTTTCGTCCTACCGGTGTTTTTCAAACATTTTTTGGCGAATGCTTCACCAGAAGCTCGGAGGCTTAGGAGTAACGAAAGAAAACAATAAGAACTTGCATTCTGAGGTGATAAACCGCTAAGAAATTCACTGCTTGTCATTATATTTAAAAAAGGGGAAATGGACGAAGAGAATCCTCTCTTGCGACATTCGCCCTTTTACCAGATAGAGCTTGAAATACGATTTTCTTTAATACTGATATGGGAACAGGCATGTTAATGAATGGCATGAATGACATATCCAACTTTTACACAACAGATAATGCTTTGTTTCACACTCGGTTTCAGATAAAAAATATGAAATGATTGACATCTTTAGATGTGTAAAAAATGAAAGATTTTCGTATTATTGCCTTTATAATATAACAAAGTTGTTCCGAAAGGCTAGAGGATCACTTCAAAAAACGAGCTTTTATAGGAGTTCCGGATTCCCATAGTGTTATCCGATAAAATCAGCTAGAAAAAAAAACGGGCAAAATGATCCATTTCGTAAATCTTCAATCACGAAACGTTTAGATTATTCTGTTTGCATGTATCTTGAATAGATTTGTATCAGCAAAGATAATTTTAAACGCGAGAAATTACTTTCCAGAAGCTTTTATTTCCTAAATCATGAGTTTGGGAGAATCGGGCAAAATAGGCTAATTATGAGTTATGTCACGCAATATATCTGTCTGCATGTATTTTGAATGGATTTGCACCAGCAAAGATCATTTTAAACGCGAGAAATTACTTTCCAGAAGCTTTTATTTCCTAAATCATGAGTTTAGGGGAGAATCGGGCAAAATAGGCTAATTATGAGTTATGTCACGCACAGAATTCAATGCAATCCATTTCACCAATATTCTATCAACATTTGAGTAATATTTGAGTACTTTTCGGGAGCGGCAAATAAGATTTTCCGTTGAATAATTCGTTTCTATGGTGTATTTTGGGGAAAATCGGGCAAAACAGACTATTTCGTAAATCTTTAATCACGAAACGATTAGAATATATCTGTCTGCATGTATTTTGAATGGATTTGCACCAGCAACGATCATTTTAAACGCGAGAAATTACTTTCCAGAAGCTTTTATTTCCTAAATCATGAGTTTAGAGGAGAATCGGGCAAAATAGGCTAATTTTGAGTTATGTCACGCACAGAATTCAATGTAATCCATTTCACCAATATTCTATCAACATTTGAGTAATATTTGAGTCCTCTCCGGGAGCGGCAAATAAGATTTTCCGTTGAATAATTCGTTTTTATGGTGTATTTTGGGGAAAATCGGGCAAAATAGACTATTTCGTAAATCTTTAATCACGAAACGATTAGAATATATCTGTCTGCATGTATTTTAAATGGATTTTCACCAGCAAAGATCGTTTTAAACGCTAGAAATTACTTTCCAGAAGCTTTTATTTCCTAAATCATGAGTTTAGAGGAGAATCGGGCAAAATAGGCTAATTTTGAGTTATGTCACGCACAGAATTCAATGCAATCCATTTCACCAATATTCTATCAACATTTGAGTAATATTTGAGTCCTCTCCGAGAGCGGCAAATAAGATTTTCCGTTCAATAATTCGTTTTTATGGTGTATTTTGGGGAAAATCGGGCAAAATGGCCCTTTCCTATGGTTTGTCTGCAGTGAAAATATCACCAATCGATTCCTCGGATTTTTTTACATAAGAATGGGTCTTTTCCGGACCTCTAAAATAGCGGCATCTAAATAAGTACTGTTACGGGCCCTTTTATTCCCACTGTGCAGCGCCAGGGTATCGCACATAGGACGCAAACAGAGCGAAATAAAGACGCCACAACACGCAAAACTGTGGACGCCGAGCAAGTAATAATAGTAAACAGTGATTCACACATAACTTATACGGGTTGGTAGCGGTGTAGACAAAGATCGTCGACCATTCACTGTGCACGATGCTGACACTGCAGTTTTATGGGTATTTGGGGAATACGGCACACATGGGTCGAAAAAATATTTTAAACTTTTATGTACCTTCATGAAGAATATTTATCCAATCATCAGGTCAAAATTATTATCACCTTTTGGTGCAGTGAATCGTCTTCCACTTGATCGATCCACCTTGCTCGCGGCGCACCTCGCCCGTCGGATCGCTGTCGAGAACCATTTTCATCGGATTACTGTCCGACTGCGTGCCCGGCCCTCCGTAGTCGTCCGATTTAGATTAGATTAGTCGAATTATTTTTTGACTAGATCAATTAAACTGTTTCTCGTTCGGTGTCGTTCATGGTTTGTAAAATATAAAGAAATTGTTTTTAATTTCATCAAATAGATAAATTATTTTTTCATGTTTCAAAATATCATAATTAAATTGCACATTAAAAAAAATAACATGGATCAGAAAATCCCTCAACATATCCTCCGAAAATTCCGCAAGGTGCCCCTACGAAAATTCAGCAAGCATTTCCTCCGGAAAATCATCGAGGAAATCCTACGACCATTACCTCTGGAGTTCCTCCAGATGTTGATCCAGATAGATTTTTCTCCGAAAATTCCTCCAAAAGTTCCTACGGAAAGCTGCCCTGTTCTCTTTCAAAAATTCCTCCAGGAGTTTCTCCGAAAATTACTACAAAAACCCAAATTAATCCACCTAGCGGTGACGATGCCTTTCTCGATTAAATCAAGATATACTGAGGGTGGGTTAATCGTGTCGTTATCGAGTGCAATTTCTGTTGCCAACGATGAAACTTACAACTGTGTTGGTGCGAATGCTCCGATAAAGTATAATGGCAATAAACATCATCGAGTCGGCTCTACACTTAAAAGCGCGTACGTTGTTCGTCGATTAGTTTTCGTGTTCAACACGTTCCACATAGAGCTTGCTGACGTTTGATCATCTTTCTCTTGTACGCGCACGGGAAGGATAGGATTTGTTTTCATACGGAAACGCTTCGGAAGCGTTTCCGTATGAAAACAAACCGTATCCCGTCTGTGCGCGTGCAAGAGAAAGATGATAAACGTCAGATAGCCTTATTGCAAGCTTTGAAAAGCTTTGCTCGTTGCGTTAGCGTTATCGATATTGCCGTAGCAAGGTTTCTAACCCATCGAGCAAACGTAATATATATTACAGCATGGTAGCTGCTCAATGCTCGTAGTCCCGATTATATGGGAAAAAATGGAAAACTGCCTAAACCATTTTCCTTGTCAGCTGCGAACGCATTAATCAATCTTGATCAAATTAAATAGCATGTAATTAGAAGAATGGCTCTGCGGAATGCAACTTGTTGCGATAAAATCAGTTAAGTCTAAGTACATGAAAATCGTGTGAGTTTTTGAAGTTGAAAAAGTGACCATACAGACACACAAACATACACACACACATACATACACACACAGACATCACCTCGATTCATCAAACTGAGTCGAATGGTATAAGAAACTTTACTATCAGATGTTCCTGTAAAAAGTTCGTTTTCAGAGTGAAATGATAGCCTTTCGGTACAACTTTGTTGTACGAGAAAGGCAAAACGTACCTCCAGTAGATTCTTCGTGAATTTCTCCAGAAGTTCTTCTAGAAATTTCTCCTGGATTTCCTCCAGGAGTTCCTCCAGAAATTCCTTTACGAGTTCTTTTGGAAATTCATCAAGGAGTTCCTTCGAAAGTTCACCCATGACTTCCCCTGGAAATTTCTTCAAGTTTCTCTCTTCGAGTTTCTCTCAAAATTTCTCCAGGAGTTTTTTTTTCCGGAATTTACTCAATTTCAAAAACAAATTACTCAGTTCCAACAAAATCCTCTAGAAATTCCTTCCTTAATTTTACAGGAATTTTACCGGAAATCCCTACGAGAGTTCATACGGAAAGTTTGCCAAGAGCTCCTACAGAAATTCCGCCCGAAATTCCTCCAGAAACTATTCCAAATTATTCTTCGAAAATACTTCTGCAAATTCTTCTAGGAGTTTTTTTTCCAAAATTCCCACCAAAATTATTCCAAAAGTTCTTCCGGAAATTCTTCCAGAAGTTCTTTTTTAAAATTGCTCCGGAAATCCTTCAAGAGTTCTTTCGGTAATTCTCTCAGGTGTTCCTACGGAAATTCCTTCAATTCCTTCCTCTCCAAGAGTTCGTATGGAAAGTCCGCCATGAGTTGTTTCTGGAATTTATCCCGAAATTCCTCCAGGAGCTCTTCTGCAAATTAATCGAATAATTTCTCCGCCAATTCCTCCAAGAGTTCCTAAGGAGAGTTCACCAGCAGCTCCTTAAAAAATTATATAAAAAATATGAGTAAGTGTTTTAGCGTGTTTTGTGCATAAAAAATTGTATTTTGGCAAAACTTCTGATCCCATTGTCCAAACTGGTCAATTTTCAATAGCAAATAATGGGACAGGATTCCCCGTCAAATGGAACTTGATGTTATTTGGCCAAGGCTAAGCTCCAAACAGTGTGGCTACAAAATTTTGTACACATACACACATAACATACATATTACCTTATTTCGATTGGTATATACCACTACTATGGGTCTCCGAGCCTTCTATCAAAAGTTTGGTTTTGGAGTGATCATATAGCCTTTCCGTATACTTAGTATACTGCCCATGATCCCATACATTTGCACATTTTTTAAATCGTTAGTTAATCCTCCCCACAAACTCAGTCATTTCCAGCTTACCACAGACAGCTTAATGCTAAATTGTAAAGCCTATTTTACTGTTGTGAGATTAGTTGCAGAAAATTGAGCTTTCCGGACGATTCACAGGCTTTTAACAAAATGAACAAAAATGCGAGAGTTACAAATATGCGATCATGGGCAGTATACGAGAAAGGCAAAAAATTACTACAAAAACTGCTTCAAAAATATTTCATCAAATTGCTCCAGAAATTTTTGTCCGAAAAATACAACAAGTTCCTTCACAAATTCCTCAGAAATAAAACCTACAGGAGTTCCCCCGGAAATTCTTCCAAAAATTCCATCAAAAGTTCTCCAGGAGTTCCACCGGAGATTTCTCCCAAACAACCTTCAAAATAATTCGGTGGAACTTCTGGAGGAATTTCGAGAGGAACATCTGGAGGAAATCCTGGCGGATTTTTCATAGCAACTCTTGAGAGAAATTCTTGAAGTCTAACATAAACTTTGCCAAACGCGCGATTATTTTTTAACATTTCCTGTCTTTGTTTATAGTGTCTTTAGTATTATACAATTATATCATACTATCTTATAACGACTTCATTGATTAAACTTTTTTTTACAAATTGAACAGGGCCGTAAAAAATTAGTAGGTTCTACCGAAAAGTAACAACCAAAAAGCAACTTGTACAATTAGACGACTTGAAGTTTCATATCAGACAAACAAAATGAACGCAGCAAAATGACAAAACACAGAACTAATAAACTTAGAGGACAAAAAAAAGATTCTAAACCAAAAAAAAAAAACAATGCAACTATTTCGGTTTTAAAGGCATTAGTAAAGTGAGGGTTTTCTAATAGAGCCTTGAACATTCACTGTATTTACGACCCTTGGTAGCCTGAGAGAGACACTCATGGCAGGTTCTCAACCCTATCACGGGCTAGAAGTAGGAAATAATTCTACTCAAGATAAGTAACTCACAACAAGTTTTCGCTGAGTGCAATTAATGTACTTTACTATAAATAAATTACTTTAACCCTCTACAATCAAAATTTTTAATTTCGCTCAAAATCACTATTTCTCTTTCTCGATATCGATATAAAAAACACGGTTTAGACATTAAAAAAAATTAATTCGCTTTTTTTTATCAATTTCATTCTTAATTTTTTTTTTTTGAATTTTGTTTTTCAAGCTTTTTTGTCCAATAAAATATTTTTTTGAATATATTAATCTTTTTTGATTTTTCAACATGTTTAGAGTTTAAAAAACCTTTACAATGCTGACTTATTGCAATTTTTTATATTTACAGAGCTAATTTTTTTATTTTCCGTGTGTAACGAGTTGCATATATATAAATATAAGGTTATAATAACGTTATTTATAGAAAAATACTAAACTACAAATATTTCATTCAAAGGTATACGAGCAAAAAATACGGAGGAACAAAATATTACTCAAGTTTCAATATTTTTTTATAAATGTGTAGAAGTTTGAAAATTGATTTTAAACCACATTTAAACATGCATTTATATTGTTGATTAACATCAAAAACTTTTCAAAATCTGATCTATTAAAAATTACAAATAAAAATTAATACCCCGTCTAAAGGCGGTCATGGGCATTAGAGGGTTAACCATTCCAGGACGGATGGGTCATATACATATACCCAGCGTTTTAGACTGGCTGTGAAAAATCACAGAAGCGAGCTCGGTTCCCATTTTCTTCAGCAAAAATGTTCATCAGAATGTCAGCTTTACAGGAAAAATATCAGAGATCAAGTTTGACTATACCATGAAGACCCAGGTATCCAAAACCTTGGAAAGATTTCGCTTCTGAGAGCAAGTAGATGAATCTGAAATGTTTGGATCCTATACCACATTGTTTGATGATTATATACACTCAATCAAGTTAAGTCATCCTGATCGTTGAGACAGTTATCAATTTTCAGGAATACGAAATGCTCAAGGTACTCCAAAACGTTCCTAAGTTCATACCAAAGTATCTACCAGATCAACCAAGGCTTACGCAAAGTTCTTATCATCAGCATATATCCAATCTGGTTCGACAGGCATATACGCATCATGTGAACCCAATTTTCTTGAATTCGAGATGTTCAAGGTACTCCAAAACGTTCCTAAGTTCAGATCAACCAAGGCTTTTTGCAATGTCCTCAACATCGATATGTACCTAGTCTTGTTCAATAAGCATATGTGCACTATGCAAACCCACTATTTTGAATACGTGATGTTCAAGGTACTCCAAAGCGTTCTCAAGTTCAACCCAAAGTATCTACACGATCAACCAAAGCTTTTGCAATGTCCTCCTCATTGGCATATACCCAATCCGGTCCAATAGGCATATGCGCAAAATGTAAACACACTTTCCATTAAAACGAGGTGTTCATGATACTCCAAAACGTTCTCGAGTTCAGTTCATAGTATCTACTAGATCAATCATGACTTTTGCAATGTTATCATCGTTAGCATGTACCCAATCCAGTTCAAAACGCATATGATCCTAATTTCTTTTGAAAATCAGATGTCCGAGGTCCTCCAAAATGATCTTGAGTTAAGATATCTACCAGATGCGCAATAACTAAGGCGATGCAATGTCTGTGTCTAGCAATGACCATTCGGGCGTTCACGGTTCGGGCGTTTGAAGAACCAAGAAGGGTCGGCAATACAGTCGACCCTCGAGATGTAATACAGTCGATATCGTGATGTGACAACTTGCACGCGCTCAAAAAAAGTATGAGGTTGAGCAAAGATTGCTACGCTACTTCCAAAATGGAAAATGGATATATTGAAGCCGATTGAATGCCCAAATGTCTGGAATTAACTCATAAAAGCAAAAGGAGCTCATGTCGTATACTTTTAAGTGTGTTTGATCACCTTCAGGTGGTTAACCTGGAGCCGGTTCCGGTGGGAGCCCAATGAGGACATTTACAGAATTCTCGCTTAACTTTTCAAAAGGACCTAAGTAACATTTTTTTCATGAATTAATTTGAATAGCGCAATCAACAGAACAACATGAAACCTTTTGATTGCAGTACTCAAATTAATTCATGAAAAAAATGTTACTTAGGACCTTTTGAAAAGTTAAGCGAGAATTGAACATATTGGTGCCGTTCGATAGCTTAAAGAAGGTTATAATATCAAAATTCCAAGTGAGTTTGGTCACCTTCAGGTAGCCAACCTGGAGGCGGTTCTGGTGGGAACCCAAAAAGGACATACGGAATAGATCATATTGGTGCCGTTCGACGGCTTATAATTCATGTTTTTCAACGAATAAGCTAATGGAGCTCATGCTGAGTACTTCAAATGAGTTTGGTCACCCTCAAGTGGCCAACTTGGAGCCGGTTCCGTTGGGAACCCAATAAGGACATTTACGGAATTGAACATATTGGTGCCGTTCGACGGCATAAAATTCGGGATTTTTCACGAACAAGCGACTGGAACTCATGCCAAGTAATTCCAAGTGAGTTTGGACAACTTTAGGTGACCGGTGGCCTGGGGCCGGTTTCGGTGGAAACCTAAAGAGGACATTTACGGAATTGAACATATTGGTGCCGTTCGACGGCATAAAATTCGGGATTTTTCACGAATAAGGGATTGAAACTCATTCAGTGGGTTTGTTCTTCATGACCTGGAACCTTGAATCGTTCCAGGACCCAACGAGGACATTTTTCTAGACATATTTCCTAATACATTCAAGGATATGTACTTGAGATTGTTTTGGACGGCCTAGGACATCGGAAAAAATATTTTAACGCTTATTTAGTTATATCTATTATATATTTGGCAGAATCCAGTGGAAAATCCTAAATTCGTATGTGAAATCTCCGTGAAAAAAATTCTTTTTGAAATGGTTAACCAGGATTTGCATAAATCGCTCTCAATGGATAACAAACAACGATAAAAGAGAGGTAAAAACTGTCCCGAATCATATCAAGCCATGATAAGAAATTTATCAAACTTGTATACAATATATACAATATAGGTCTTGAAGTACATATACCCACGTTACCGAAGAGCTGTTATCTCTTTTTAAAAATGGTTCATGCTCTATATGATCTATTAAACCAAACTCAATAAGCCTTAAGCTGCCGTTCCTTTCCAGGACCTGTATTTGAGACGTGAGTGAAAGACTAATACTTAGAAGACAAAATTGGGTTGACACCGCGGCTGGGACATCGTGGAAGCCTTGGTTGATTCGGTAGACCATTTGATTTAAACTCCAGGACAATTTGGAGATCTTAAAACATCTGATATACCTAGACTTGAGACGCAAGTGAAAGACAAATACTCGGAGGGCATGATTGGGATGATACCACGGCTGAGGGCATCATGCAAGCCTCAGTAAATTCGGTAGACTATTTGATTCAAACTCCAGGACAATTTGGAGATCTTTCATCTTCATACATGCAAGAATTCAAGACGCAAGTGAACAAAATTGGATTGACACCGAGGCTGGAGACACCATGGAAGCCTTGGTTGATTCGAAAGACCATTTGATTCCAACTCCAGGACAATTCGGAGGTCTTACTACACCTCATATGTCTTGTATTGAAACGCAAGTGAAAGACAAATCCTCGGAGGACATAATTGACCCGAGCAGGATAGTTCTGACTGATTTGGTTGCAGCAACTCCAATTTGCCTTGATTTGCTCACAAATAAGTCACAGAAACTTGTGTATGACAAGTGTGCTGTTCGGGGAGTTGATACCATGGCTTGGGACATCATGAAGGCTTTGGTTGATTCGATAGATCATTTGATTCAAACTCCAAGACAATTTAGAGATCTTCCAACATCTCTTATGATTGGATTTGGAGAGATCTTAGAATACCTCATTTAAGACGCAAGTGAATGTATTTGAAACGATCAATTAATTAAGTGAAATACTAGACATTTTAGCAAAAATTCTTTTTACGTCATATTCGGTTTATGTCCCCCCTATAAGTGACGTTTTAGACATTTTAGCAAAAATTCTTTTTACGTCATATTCGGTTTACGTCCCCCCTATAAGTGACGTAAAAAGAGGGTTGAGTGTATACCAAATGCCTAAACCAGATATCATGAGAGCATTTGTTGTTACCTTTGTATTAGTTTGTTATTCACCTATTAATTAACAACGATCCATTGAAGCCTCTTAAGTAATACTCATTTTTGTATGGGACTAGCACACGGCCATCAGGACGCGTACCAAGTCAGACAAATTACTTAAGTAGGTCAGTTCACTTCGCGGCCATACATGCTAGATGGGTATGTAGAAAATACCACCAGCATCAATCACGAACGCAAAATTAAACTCGATCATAATTTGATAGGCACTGCATGAAAGCGGTTCTGGCCGAACGTACGTACAACAAATAAATTCCCATTAACGTGAAAATTATGTGCCCCAGTATTCATATTCGTGCTCGTTACAGCTGCATGCATCCAAAAGTAGCATCAGCTGTTTGGAAGGTGGCATGCGGCACCCTCTGCTCTTTCCCATGCATTCGCGCAGATCCGAGAGATCCATCTCTCGCGCAGCATCTTGCCTATGCCATACGATATTGCAATGTCTCTACGCTTCGGCCGTGACGATGATGCTGTACGGCGGCGGAGAGAAGACCGCCCTGAAGCGCTGGTTGAAGCGGACCGTACCTCTCTCGAATATATTCCTACAGCTAGTCAGTCAGTGTAGCTGAACTTACAAAGAGCGTGGCTGTGTGTGAAACAGATACAATTTACATAACCCCATTAAAAACGAAGCCAAGCCAAGGCAGGGTAGAGTCTCACACCGCTTCGATAGATCGCCCTTCTTGAACCAGTGCTCCACATCAACAAATCAAGTCGGATCGAGCTAGTAGATTCAACTTCATCCGTGAGGTGATGTTGTTAGCTCTCTTCTTTACTTTACGATTTTGTGATTTTTTTTAGCCACATGACATATGAAACAAGAGCAGCTTTAACAAACGAATCAGAGTTGTTTGTGTCAGTCGTATGTTCGAGTAGGTTTTCCGTTCCGTGAATTACTAATCAATGATGAATATTGCGAATGTTGCGAAATAAGTCGCCACCCGGATGAATGTTTTCGATAACAAACATTCTTGTACCAATATATTGTAGTTAAAATGAGTTATTTGAAAATGGTCAATAAAGATCAATAATAATAAATATGAAGAATTCATTACGTGCTATCTGCTCGGCCAGGTTTTATTTATTATACCATTTCATATTTTTGCGTGTGATTAACGAAATCATTTTTTCCTTTGTCTTGCAGATGGGTGACGTTGATCCAGAAACGCTACTAGAATGGCTCTCGATGGGTCAGGGAGACGAACGGGACATGCAGCTGATTGCCCTGGAGCAGTTATGTATGCTTCTGCTGATGTCCGACAACGTCGATCGTTGCTTCGAAAGGTAATCACTCCAATAAGTGCGGCTCCTAGTCCGATTCAAGAACTTGTTCATGTTTACATTTCAGTTGTCCCCCACGAACGTTCCTACCAGCGCTATGTAAAATATTTTTAGACGAGCTGGCACCAGAGAACGTACTGGAAGTGACAGCACGTGCCATCACCTACTATCTGGATGTTTCATCCGAGTGCACACGTCGCATCGTGGCGATTGATGGTGCTATCAAAGCCATCTGCAACCGTTTGGTGGTGGCAGACCTCGAAAGCAGAACTAGTCGTGATCTAGCGGAACAGTGTATCAAAGTGCTCGAACTGATTTGCACTCGAGAAGCTGGGGCAGTGTTTGAGGGAGGTGGACTGAATTGCGTGCTCTCATTTATCCGGGACAATGGATCCCAAATCCACAAAGACACACTTCATTCGGCAATGGCCGTCGTGTCCAGGCTGTGTACCAAGGTCGAACCACAAGGTGCTAACGTACAAACATGCGTAGAAAGTCTCAGCACGTTGCTTCAGCACGAAGATCCACTCGTTGCCGATGGGGCACTCAAATGTTTCGCTTCTGTAGCGGATCGGTTTACCAGAAAAGGTGTTGATCCAGCACCTCTTGCGGAGTATGGTCTAGTGAATGAACTGCTCAACCGGCTGAGTAATGCAGCGGGACCACAAACGGCAGCCTTGGCAGCCGCTACTTCCAATGCAGCTCCAACAACGCAGCCAAATAGTCAAGAGGCTGGTGCCACAGTGCAGTTGTCATCCTCGGCACCCAAAACGCAAGGGGCAGCCGAAGCAGGGCGATCAAGTCAATCGATCGCCACGACCATATCACTGTTATCTACTTTGTGCCGAGGGTCACCATCGATCACGCATGATCTTCTCCGCTCAAACTTACCAGACGCTATGGAACGAGCCTTCAAAGGTGACGAACGATGTGTTCTCGACTGTATGAGGCTTGCCGATCTCATCCTGCTGCTGTTATTTGAAGGTCGGCAGGCTCTTGGCAGGGTAGGCGGAACTAGTGGTCAACTAGCTCCCCGAGTGCGAAGAGCCGATTCTAGTACTGAGCGAACACATCGACAGTTGATCGATTGCATACGCAGTAAGGACACCGAAGCCCTTATCGAAGCTATCGAATCGGGTGGAATCGATGTCAACTGTATGGACGATGTCGGTCAAACGTTACTTAATTGGGCTTCGGCCTTCGGTACATTAGAAATGGTAGAGTTTTTATGTGATAAAGGTGCTGACGTCAACAAAGGTCAGCGAAGTTCCTCTCTGCATTATGCGGCTTGCTTCGGCCGACCGGGCATTGCAAAAGTGCTGCTCAAGCACGGTGCTAATCCGGACCTACGGGACGAGGACGGCAAAACTCCTCTGGATAAGGCTCGCGAAAGGCCGGATGAGGGTCACCGTGAAGTGGCCTCCATCCTTCAGTCGCCCGGAGAATGGATGACGGCAGCGACAAGATCCGACCTGAAAACCGATCCGGAGGATGGCGATAGTGAACCCCGAGGGGATCCGGAAATGGCACCCGTCTATCTTAAGTTCTTTCTACCGATTTTCTGTAAGACGTTCCAAAGCACAATGCTGACCAGTGTCCGACGGTCTAGCTTAGGTGGGTAGATGGTTTGCAAAATAATATTTCGCTTTTATTTTTTGTATTATTTGCCACCACCTCTTTCAGCTTTATTTTGAATTGGTACTGCTTTTCATTTTTTCGCATTTTCTATTTATGCTATTTTGATTAATCATTAATACTTTTTTATAAACATTTTTTTTCTTTTACACTTTTCCTTTTTTATACATCTATCTTTATAAGAAATATAATCAATTGATCTATGCAAACAACTGCAAACTTGCTCTGTAGACTATCAATCTAATCTATTTGTATGACTTGCTTATTTCTACATTGTAGGTCTGATAAAGAAAATGATTCAATACGTTCAACCAGAAATGCTGTCAAGGCTGTGTTCTTCGGAAGGACTTCTAAGCCATGAGCAAAGCCTTGGTACATTGCTAGTCGAAGTCGTCGCCAGTGTGCTGGATAATGAGGTGAGTCATGATCTCAAAAAACAGTTTAAGCCTTTCCACGATCTTTAATTACCACCCCCTAACAGCGCGCTTTCTCTAGTGTGAATTGGCTGTGTCATGCTGAATTAGCAACAAAATTGAGCCAACGCCGAGTTATCATTCAAGCATCAGCTTCCAATTGAGTCGTCCTAAAAGTACACATACTAAAAGTGATTTTTTAACTATACGGCTTTGCAGATAAGCTACAGCTGGCCGTCACAACAAACAACACCGTCTCAACTGCCCTTAACCGTTTCCTCCTCTTCTGCCAATACTACCAGTAGCAATAGTATCTTAGTCAAATATAGTTGCGCTGACCGAGTGAGCAAGTATGTCCAGAATTTAAGACTGCAGCAGCAGTTGCCATCGCGGCAGCGTCGTAACTCTAGTTCTTACATAATTCCACCGCCGCCACCAATGCTTCCGTTGACCTCATCCCCGTTACCGGCAGGGTTCGGCGAGAATCTGCATCCTCCAGACGGCAACGACAAAAGCAATAACAACAGCAACAACAACAACAAACGCTGTTGTCGAAGCAATTGGTCCGATCTTAGCATTGCGGTAATGAAGCTTGGAAAAACTGTTGGAAGTTTCTTTCTTTTTTTCTTTTTGGTGCGACATTCAGTTGCTCCATATCTTGTTTCCCGTTAGCTTTCATATTATGTGACGCATCTTTTATAACAATCGATCATTCATCAGCATTAGCAGTTAGCTATTTTGATTTATTGCAAGTTTTTTTGTTTGTGTTGTTAGATAATTTGACTATTTGACACCGAAAACTAAACTAATGTTGCCATAAAATGGAATTTTGAATGATTGGCATTGACAGCGCTTCATTTTTTTATTTCGGTCTTTATCAACAAATATGCTAATACTACATTCGTTTTCTTTACTTTGTGGTCGATTTCTATAGTACATACTTACATTCATTAAAAAAATCAACATTTGGTGGGACAAGTAACAATTTTATGGTGTACGCGTATGTGATATGTTGCCTTCTTTAACTGCTCATATTTGCCCGGTATAAGGTAAAACGTAAAGGTTAAAATATCTTCTTCAAATGCTCGCATTTGCCCTGTATAAGGTCAAATGTGTTATTTTGCCTTCTTTGAATACTCGCATTTTCTCGGGTGTTGGCCGCGAAACCAAAATGGCATTATGCCAAACGGGGTACCGCCTATAATGCGTATAATCGCATATCAATCCCTTATTTAATAAACGTTAATACCTTCAGTACCTCGCTTGAGCAGCTCTGGGTGAAGATAAAAGCAAAGTATCGATCATTGAGCCTAGGTGTTCTATATCTTCCACCTGGTGGAAAGTGTGATTTACATTGCATGACTGATTGATGCTATCGCTAAGCTGACGGATTCAGAAGCATTTTCTCGGACGCATCTGCCTCTGACAATCAGGTCAAATCAGTCTTGCAAAATGTTCCCAATTGTGTATTCATACACTTAAATCATTTCACAGATTTCGGTGAATTTTGTTTCAATTCACCGAAATCTCAACAGCAGATTTGTTCGGTAATTATTTCACCAAATTTTCTGCGATTCTTCCTTTGTTCAAATGTCAAAACCACCGAAAATCTGTAAAATTATTCACCGAAGTTCTGCTATTGAGATTTCGGTGAAATTTCACAGAAATCTGCGATTTATTTTAGGTGTGCAACTTTGACGCTATCACAATATCAAATTAGACTTGCCATTGAGCAGTGCGGCGGCAGTTTCCCAGAGGGGGTTGTAATGCCAACAACAATCAGAAGAACAAAAGTTCCCCCAACTATGGCATACATGATCCGATCCGATCCTATGGCATACATGTCCGCACGTTTCAACGAATTTTACTCACTCTACGACTTCAACGGCATCACATCATCTAGATTCAGAAATCGAGTTCAACATGAAATACTGGATCGAGAACAATGATTTTGAATGTCACTGGCCACCTCTTTAATGTTATATGTCGTAAGATTCACTTTTAAAATTTCGCCACAAAAAATATATAGATTTTCATACGATTCTCTCAAGGAATGCATTTCATACGACAATATTATGAAATATGTTCAATTTGTTTTAAAAAAAAAACCCAGATTAATCCACCTACAGTGAAATTTTGACCCTTCCTTAAGCCCCAAACGCAATACAACGGAACGGCGACGGAAACGGCAAATTTGACAGAAAATTTATGGGCTAACTGTCAAATTTTCCGTTTCCGTCGCCGTTCCGTTGTATTGCGTTTGAGGCTTTAGTTATAAGGATTTTTTTCCAGACTCCAGTATTTAAACCGAGATAAAACTACTCAGCTTCCCACGGTGATTTACCGTGAAGCTGACAAAATAATTGCCTACCCAAAGGCGGATGTCATGGGTTGAATGACAACTTAACGAATGATAACGTACTGTGCTTCATGCTGCCTATCTATAAGGCGCTCGTCAGATTGAATAACTATTGTGACATGGTTAGTAACTATCGTAACGGTGGTTTAATATATTGTACTCGTAATTTCCAGAGACCTCGATATTAATTAATCCAGAACTAACTAAATCAGTCATTGATCTGAGCGAAATTCAATAGCGTTCAATAATAACATATATTTCGCCTTATGGATGCCTAATTTGGTAAAACTAAACTTGTTCAATACCTTAAAAATGAGCGAGATTTTTATGGTAGTAAATTTCAGAATTTGCACACATACGCACACATACATGCATACAAGTGATCTATTAGTGTCTCAAAACATGCTCACATTTGCTATCTAGCTTCCACTGAAGACATTTTTGAAATCCCTTTCAATTTTTACGTTTTTTGCTTTTCTGAGAAGATTTTCTTGTACATGCTTCCATATGTTCCTAAATTAAAATCATTTGTTTCTTTGAAACAAATCAGAAAAATAGGCATATTTCCATGTCCATATTATTTGTTATAATTATATTTTCAATGTAAAAGTGTATTTGTTTAAAATACCATATATTTTATTTAATAATTCATGAGATTTCTTGATAGATCAATACGTAACACACCTGCGTAACGCATACAAAGTGAAATTATAGACACTTCCGAAGGAAGGGTCAAAAATCTTTATCCGGTTTCAAACCATGGGCGTCATGATTAGAAGGCGTGTATCCACACCGCACGCCCAAGATAGATTTGCACGAAACAAGATCTTACAATTTTCATAGTTCAATTCTTATGAAACATTCTCATAAGTTTGATCGTATGAATATCTTACGACCACTATTCTCAATGTATGCTATCCTGCTTGACCAACTGATTATATGGCTGTACTCAAAAGGCTGAAAGTAGAAGGCTGAAATGTATCGAAAGGCTGAAATTGATGGGATGAAATGAATCCCAATCAAACGGTTTGTTGTACAAACCAAGTGGTTGAATTATAAATTTAGAATCAAGAATAAAAAATAAAGAATAGTGTAGTGCAACAGAGAATAAAGAAAACATTTTTCACTGAGAAGAAGAAAGGAAGGAGCAAAAAAGGACAAAAGTAACAAGGAGAGAGATGGAAAATGAAGAAGGTAGTAAGAAAAAGGAACAGGAATAAGGGGAAAAAACAAGAAGGAAAAGAGGAAAAAGAAGGAAAGTGAAGGATGAAAGAACAAGGGACAAGTAAGAAGAATAAACAAAGGAAGAAATAAAGAAGAATGGAAGAGAAGCGACTACCAGCCGACAACCAGCTCCACGACCAAATCCGAACCAGCTACCAGGCCGCCAGAAACGACTGCCGACAAACGCTGCGCGAAACCATGGACAAAGCTTGGACTGACTTCCTGGATGGCATAAACCCAGAACAATCCTCGACCGAGCTCTGTAGGCGGATAAATTGTTTCCAGGGAAAACGACAAGTCAACGAAATCGCTCTCTCTGTCGACGGCGTCACACATCGTGATCCCACGATTATTGCCGACACCCTAGCCGACCACTTTCACCGGCAATCGTCGTACGCCGAATACCCGGAAGCATTCCGAAAAAGCATCCACCTCCCACCGGACAACAGCAACGCCATGAACCAGCCCTTCTCCATGGCCGAACTGTGCTACAGAAAGGTAAGGGTAAGTCCGCTGGCCCGGACTCTGCCGGGTACCCAATGTTCAAGAACCTACCCCAAGCGGTAAAACTCCCTTTCTGGAGGCGATCAACAAAGAGTGGTTGAGTGGCACTCTCCCTGCGGAATGGAAGTCCAGTCTTTTTTTTTTTTTTTTTAATTGTATTTAAAGGATTTAACTTTACAGTTATTCATCCTTACTAACTATTGAAATTATTATATTTTGGATCGTAATTTTGATGCTCTGAGGTACTTAATTAGTTTGTCTTCTTCATTTTTTTCAAAACTTAGTATCTCATTTAGATTGTTCTTTAGTTTACATTCCCTTCTGTGTTCTTCAAATTTTCGGCATTCCAAAAGAATGTGAGGTACAGTTATCTGAACATTGCACGTTTCACACATATTCGAATCCCTGCAGAAAAGGTGTCTGTGAGTTACATTTGTATGGCCTATCCTTAGTCTACTTAATGCTCTTTGTTCTATTGCTACATTACGATCAATCCACGGAAGGGTAGAATCTTTTATGGTTCTAAGAAATCTTAAACTGTTATACCATTCATTTTCCCATTGAAGACGGATGGCTTTTTTGCAGTATCTCAATGCATCTTCTCCGGGAATAGGGACCTCCAATTTTTGCGCCGTCGTTCCTTCTTTTGCCAGTTTATCTGCCTTAACATTACCTTCTATACCGGCATGCCCTGGAATCCAGCACAATACCACTAGCTTTGGCCTCAGTTCATTTTCTAGTTGCTGGATCCATGGGTGTTTAGAGTTGCCCTTCTGTAGCGCCTCCAATGCACTTGCTGAGTCCGAGAAAATCACGGTTTGTTCATTTCCTTCGACGAGATGTTCAACCGCGTATAGGACAGCCATTGCTTCTGCGGAAAATATTGAGCACTCTTTCGGTAATCCAATTGAAAGGTTGTTATCCTCGTTTGCTATGCCAAATCCTACGTTTTCCGCGTCGACGGAGCCGTCCGTGAAGATTTTTTTGAACTGTGCGTAAGTGGTGTGAATCAACTGTTGATAGATCTGCTTAGCTTTGGCAGTCGGTTGCCCAACCCTGTACTTTCTCCGTACTGACCAATCAATGCTGGGCTTTTGTCACACCAAGATCTTCCTCCAACGCAAGGTAATTGAGCAATGTTAGGGAGTTGTTTCGGTGAGTTTTCGTAGTCAAATTTAGCCCTTCGAACGGACGGGTAACTTCCGATAGTGTTAATTGCTTCATCATCTTCTTGCTGTTGGTTAGATTCCTGTCTACCACATAGAAGATGTTCCCTCTCCAATAAACGTATAGCTCTGGATATATTTTGCTGAACTACTAAATGGGAGAAAGGTAGTTGACCTGATTCTGCCATAATCGACTCGACAGGGCTTGACCGAAATGCGCCACTTGCTTCACGTACTCCGGCATTGTACAGGGGCTGTAGCATTTTCATATTAGTCATACTTCCTCCGTTTACCATTGCTATTCCGAATAATAGTTTGGGAACTAGGACTCCGTTGGTGATTTGCAGTAATGTTTTTCTTGCTCCTCCTCCCATGCGATTTCCAACTGCTTTTATGAAGTTTATTGTTGTCTGGCACTTATTTCGTATTTCTGCTACGTGTTTTTTGCAATTCATGCGGCCGACCAAAACACCTAAAATTCTCGAATATTGAACTTCGGGAATATTTCGATTTTTGATGAGCAAAGCGGGTGTTTCGGGATGTTTTCGTTTTTTGCAAAGGTGCATGAAATTTGTTTTTTCGTTCGATATAGTTAGCCCAATCCGATCGCTCCACTTGTCAATAGCATTTGCAGCTTTCTGTAGTCTTCTCCTCAGCACCTTTGGGCTACGACCAGAAGCCACAATGATGATGTCGTCGGCGTACACGAAAATTTCGATTCCTTCTGATATGCTTTCGAAAATCGTCTCCATTAGTACGAGGAACAGGGTGACAGATAGTGTTGAACCTTGAGGGACTCCGTTTTGTTGAACTCGTTTCGCTGATAACGTGTTTCCAACCGCTACACGAAAGGTTCGGTTGGTCAAAAAGCTTTGTACAAATTGAAGCATTCTTCCTCGAATTCCCCATATGTTTAGGATTGATATAATTTTATTCCTGTCGGCCGTGTCGTATGCTTTTGTTATGTCTACCATAAGGATTTCGCAGTGAGTGGACAGCAACTGTTTTCCGTATCGACTTTTCTAGAGCTGCTAGATATAGATCGATTCCGCGTCCTTTGCGAAAACCAAACTGGTGTTTATTTAGTCGTTGTTGATTTTCGAGTTCTTCGTAAAGTCGCCTATTAACCATTCGCTCAACTGTTTTGCCTAAGCAACTGAGCAGCGTTATAGGTCGTTGGTTTCCAAGGATTTTGTGATCTTTGCCCATTTTGGGGATCGGAATGACTATTCCTTCTTTCCAACTCGGTGGTATTTCACCCGTTCTCCAAATACCGTTGATCGTGTTCAATAGCTGCATTTTGACCCGTATAGGAAGGTGACTTAGCATAGGGTAGCTGATCTCGTCAACACCTATGGATTTGCTCCCAGCTTTATCCAACGCCCATAATAACTCTTCGATTGTAAAGTCTTCGTTGAAACTTTCAGATCCTATTGATTCAGAGTGATTCGGAAGAATGTCAATTGTTGGTTGGGACGATTGAGAAACATGCTGAAAGAAATCGGCCAAGTGTTCAGCTATACTCTCACGTTCCGTAACTATTTTGTTGTCGATTTTCAAAACGTGGTTGGGATTTGGTCGTTTTCCACAAAAAGCATTGAATCTTAGCCACATTTCACTGCTGGTTGTTTGGGGTTGAAACTTGTCGTAAACGCTTCCCAGGATGCTTTTTTGCTTCTTCAACTATTTTTCGGGAATAGTTTCGTGCCTCTTTGAATTCTGTTAAGGCTTGCTCCTTACGTGGGTCGTCATCTTTCAAGCGTCTTAGTCTTCGTAGTTTTCTTCGTCGTGCCTTAACTGCTGCTTCTACTTCGTTGTTCCACCAGGGAACTGATTTCCGGCCTGGTTTACCGGATGATCTAGGTATACTGGCTTCCGCTGCCTCACTTATTCTTTGGCTGAACTCTTCTACGGTTAACGTACTATTCCTTGGTATACGCTCTAGAATTATATCCTCGAAATCGGTCTAGTTGGCGTTTTTGTGTTGCCATTTTTTACGTTGATGTAATGTTTGTGTTGACAGATTTGTGTTGATGAGTATGGGAAAATGATCACTTGTCCAGGTGTCATCGTCTACCTTCCATTTGAGTTTGTTTGCAATTTCCGGGGAAGCTATTGACAAGTCCAGAGCTGATGTTCCACCATTACGGGGATCTAGTCTAGTGTGTTATCCGGTATTCAGCAACACTAACCCATTGTTTGTGATAAAATTTTCCAAGACATCCCCGTTAGAGTCTCTTTTTGAACTTCCCACATTGGACTATGGCTATTGAAATCGCCCTAGCAGCAATATTGGTTGTGGCATTTCACTTATAAGCTTATCTAGCTCTTTTTTAAGGGTATGGGATGGAATGTGACAGGGTATATACACGCTGGCGTATGTAGCAATTATGGGATGCATAACCTGCGCTGCTACAACTTGCAGTGATGTTTTCAGTTTTAAAAACTTATAGGAAGTATTTCTGCGCACAGCGAGTCCGACTCCATTTTGCGAGGCAGAATACGGACCGGGTAGAATGGTCCAATCATATTCTCCATGGTGAAATTTCTGTAAAATATTTGTCCTGGACAAACGAGTTTCTTGTAGCGCTATTACGGTTGGCTGATGTTTGGTCGCAATCAACTGAAGTTCATTGTACCGTTCCTGTAATCCGTTAACGTTCCATTGCAGGGCAACGGACACGTTGTCTTCTTGTCTTTGTCGTCTACCGTCGTTATTTTGTCTCGATGAGTGGGTTGGTGGAGGGATTTCTGAAACGTGGTGTGCATCAGTTGTCTGTTGCGTATTGGTAGGTAATCTTGTACTTGCCTGAGTATGGTACAGGCGCCCGTCGCCGACTGCCGCCGGAGGAACAACAGGCGAACCTGGATCATCTCCGGACAGGGTCGGCGTCGAGCTAGGCCTGGTTGATGATTTTGATCCGTGCTCAATGTGTGGGTATGTCGTTCGGTGTTGGCAGACCGCGCTGGGGGATTCACCGTCAACGGGCTGTGGTATGACGTCCCGGATAGATCCTCCTCCCAGCTGCGCTCTCTTATGTGAGAGTGAGGTGGGTACTGCACTTTCCCCTCCCTCAAGTCTACAGTTGTTTAGTTTGGTATTGTTGTCAAAGTTTGTTGATGTTGCGTCGAAATTGGTTGTGTTGCTGATGATGTTTTTAAAGTTATTATTTTCCATGCAGGCCGAGATGAGCCGGGGAATTACATCGGGCAGCTTCATCGGTGTCGGATTCATACATTGGGGTCGGTTGGTTACATAATATCGAACGTTTAGGTGGAGGACTTTTGTGTTCTGGGTGCATCTGTTCCGTTCTTTGATTTTCTGGAGCTGTATCTTGTTTGTTGTTCTTATTACGTCGTTTCGAATTAACTGTATTTCGTCCTGAAGATCGCTGGTCCTGTTCCTCGTTTTCCATTGGGTCTGCTTGTTGTTGTGGAACCGATTTCTGTGCGAAACTTCTGTTCTGTTCATTGAACTTCGCTATGTACGTTTTCATTCTGTTCATCTGTTGCATCAACTTTTCGATCTCCTGCGACTTTTCATTCACGGTTGCGACTAATTGAGCTATTTGTTGATCTTTCTTCTTGTTGGCTTCCATAAGTGCGTTGAATCTGGCTCTATCCAATCGAGCTTGTGCTGCGGCATCAGCGTAGCTGTCGCCGTTCAGGATTCTGTTGCGGGCTTCTGGATATGACAGGTTGTGATCGACTTTTACCTTAACTACTTTCTTTTCTGTTACTGGACATTTTCTGTTGGTGGGACGATGCTCAGCTTCACAGCTTACACAGTGGGCTGGTTCAGTGCATTCCCTGACATCGTGCGCTCCTGAGCAGTTGTAGCATCTTCTTGGTCCGGGACATCTTACGCTTAAGTGTCCAAAAAGAAAACATCCATAGCATTGTAGTGGATTGGGATAGAACGGTCTTGTAGCGACGCGTAACAGTCCAACCTTCACGTGTTCGGGGTACGTTGTATTATTGAACGATAGTATAATCGCTGTAGTGTTCTCTTTCTTCTTTTCGACCATTCTTGTTATTCTTTGAACCTTGACGACACCCTGTGACGTTAGCGCAGTTAGGATATCATTCTCTTCCATATGCAGAATATCGTATGATGAAATGACGCACTTCGACATATTCAACTTAGGGTGATACGTGATTGACACTTGTGTCCCATCAAAGCTCAGTAAGGTTAATTAATTTTTCAGCGTGGGCCGGGTTACGTATACTGATCGAGTAGCTTGTTCCTTTTGCTTCACTACGTGCTGATTGCACTGTCCCTCCAATAGCAGATTCAATGCTGTGTCCAATTATGAATGGATTTGGAAGAGAATGTTTATCCTTCGCAGTCATTTGAAGGACGATCAGTTTACCGAATTCATTTCGTAAATCAGAGAGCACTGGGCGTGATCCAGAAGGGTTTCTGGGGTCACCTCCAGAGGAGGCCATGCCGTAAGTTGGACCTCAGAATCCTATGTGATGATCATGTCCTCTTTCCGAAAACAGAGACAGTTGTTGATTGGTAACAGTCACCTGTTACCTACCCCAGATTTGTTCTGTTTCGGTATGTAAATATGGTGTTTACTTCCCGCAAGTTGCGAGATGCAAGACGATATGTTCTTTTATCGTTTTATAGACGTCTCTTGTCAGTTGCGGACGTCGGTCGTTGTGCACTTGCAAGAGTAAACAAGTGGGAACGACAAACACCGCAGAAATTGTACAATTTACGACGATATAGTGGATTTCACGGTATACTTTTATCCGAGGCTTATAGAGACGGATAAAAGCAAACTATTGACTTGAAAAATAACGTTTTTTTACGCAGAACGTTAGCGAGAATTGTAAATAAATAGCTGGCGTATTCGCGCACGAGGTTAACACAACAGTGTTTCCAGCTGTACTGGAAAGTCCAGTCTGGTGGTACCGATAACGAAAAGTCAAAGTCCAGCTAACGAGGCGGGGAGCTGTCACCCAATAGCTCTCACTAACGTCGGCTCCAAAATCATGGAGCGAATGGTGAACCGGCGGTTGACCCACCACCTCGAAACAACAGGCAGGCTTGACGACAGACAACACGCCTTCAGACCCGGACGCGGCACAGGGACCTACCTTGCCTCCCTGGGGCAAATACTTGAGGACGACAAACCCCAAGGTAAGCACGCTGAGCTGGTGTCCCTGGACATCTCCCGCGCCTACAGCCGTGCGTGAACCGGTAACCTCCTTCAATTCATCAGACATTTTTTGCTGGACCGTTCTTTCCGGGTACTGCTCGAAAACCACGTATCCAAACCCATGGAGGAGGAAACCGGGGTGCCCCAAGGCTCGGTCAACACCCGCGAACATCGCTTGCGCCGAGGCTGGCGTAATACCCTTTGTTGGGTTTGAAAAAAAAACAAAACCACCCGTAACACCTGTCACCTTTTCGATAGGACCAACATCAACTTCTGTAGCAAGACCCAACAACAGCTACCAACAATCACTGGACTCCACCGCCTCGGTCCCAGAAGCTGGGCATCAGTACCCCCGAAGTTTGACACGACGCTAAAGGCTCAGCTACGAAGGGTACCCAACAGGCAGCAGGCACAATCCCTCTTCAGCCAACGGATCGATGACCGCTACCAGTAATTTAAGGTTTGGTACACCGACGGCTCCAAAGCCGCGGGCAAAGTGGGAATAGGCATCGATTCATGTGACAAACCGCCCACCTCCCATCAACTACCGGACATGTGCTTCGTATTCTCGACGGAAGCGGCAGCTGTTTTTCAGGCGGCGTCCCAGCCAAGTAGCGGTCCGGTTCTTATCGTGACCGACTCGGCAAGCGTGCTCGCGGCTCCGGCATCTGCATCCAACCGTACCCATCAACCACATCCTCAACACCTGCCCTTTATACGAGGAGGCCAGAAGAGCAAACAACATCGACAACGCAACCACATCTCTAAAGAACGACACTATCAGCGAGAGATTGCTGTTCAACTTTTTAAGTCTCAAATTACCGTCATCCAGTCATTGACGAGAAAGACAACCACGTGCTCGTACTACTCCCCAGTAATAAAACCACCCACCGAGGAGAAAAAGCAGTCTCCAGCTGGATGACGATTTACTCTCACGCTCTTATATATGATAGAGCGTGATTAGAAGATTGCAATATTTTTGACGCAATTTAACCACCCACCCTCTCGGAACCCAGAACGACCCCCCGCAAAACTTAACGGACAACGATCAATGGAATACGCACCAAACATAAAATTCAATATTTTCTTGTTTTCAGCACCTAAATGGGCCACCCCCTCCTAAATAGAATAACAAATTTTACGACGGAACCCATCCAGTCGGATTCCAACCATAGAATAATAAATTAAAATGTAAAGGAAGAAGCAAGTAAGAATGAAGAAAGAAGAAAAACAAAGAAAATGTAGAAGAAAGAATTAAGAAGGCTTAAAGTAAGAATGAAGAAGGTAGAAAAAGATCAGAGAAAAATGAAGGTAGAAGAAAGCAAAAAAAAGTGAGAAGAAGGAATTAGGAAGGAAGAAGCAGATAGAAAGAGGACAGAGGAAAGAAGAACCAAATAGGAACAAGGAAGAATGAAAAAAGAGGTAAGGAGAACTACAGGGTGTCGACTACCTGGAAAAACCTGGAAAGTCAGGGAATTTCATTTTGGACCTGGAATGTCAGGGAAAGTCAGGGAATTTTGATTGAGGTCAGGGAAAACAAAATCACAAACCCAATATTGAAAATTTATGAAAAGGGACCAATAAACGTATTGAAACGTCGGATCAGAATTAATATTGCGCTTTAACTGGTCATCAGACTGCATAGCCGATAAACAATACTCCAAGGCAATTATATTCGACTACCACCTCCACTATCAAGCTATAAAGCTTTTTTGTGGCTGTTGGCAGTCTCTAGACTAAAAGTCTACTACGAGGCCTTTTCATGTTCCCCATGGTAATCGAGTTTGTTTCTATTAATCTCTAAGCAATAACGAGAGATACGACAAAAAATGACGAAATGGCAATGATTTGATTTTTTTCCTTCACTCAGGCCGATACGGGTTAATGTTCTGTTTCAGGCTTCCAGTAGCTCAGGAACTCATATGGACTTCAATGACTCAGACATGCAGAGGTTTTCATACGTTTCTAGGAATTTAAAAAAACATTTTTCATATCTGGAATTTTTTGAGGAAGGGTCTGGAAAGTCAGGGAATTGTATTCTCAAATTTAATTCGACACCCTGAACTAGGAAGAAAGAAAGAAGAAAGTAAAAGAAAGAAGGAAAGGTTGAAGAAGAAAGCGAGGACACAATCAATCGAGTCCATATTTTGCACAGTTGATTGGGGTCCCAAAACGATTCAGAAAAACCTTGATCTCACTTGATTGGATGTAGTTTGCGTTTTTCCATACATCTGCATCCCACTCTAGTATCCATTCTGTTCAGCTCTTTATAATTCATTAAGGGCCGATTTCTTCACCTCCGCTTAGGCCTTAAACCAGGTTTAAACGTATGGGTAAGCACCGCTTAAGAGTTAAGCGAAGGTGAAGAAATTGGCCCTAAGACTACAAGCGCTTTGTCATTTGAGATGGAGTATTGTGAAGTCAAAGTTTACACATCTAATTTTTACTGGCAAATAATATTTTCAATTGTTAAAACTTGTAGTCTGAATAGAATAGACTGTAAATCGCTATTACCGAGCGTAAATAAAACATAAGGGCTCGTTTGAACCATGTTTAAATTGAATTCTTACCGTTTGTACTGGAAGCGTCGGATTGAAGGCTCAGATGCATCTAGGTTTTGTTGAGAAATGTGATAACACAACTCCTCGTAGTTGACGTTCCTGTCATACAAGCGACCTTTTGCTTGTTTGTTAATGCACATCCTCCTTCCCGAGCTGTCTGTCACGAATGTTGGTTGATACTTTTGATACCATGTTTTCGGCAAACACATTGTTATTTAGCAAAGCAGAAAAGAAATCCAAATTAAAAAAAATATTACCTGTGGCTCACCCGGAAAAAAATGTTGCAGTTCCTTAGCTCTTTTGATCAACAGCGTGTTTTTTTTTTTTATCGAACCGGGAAAGAAATGGAACTTTATTTATAGTTCTCTATAATCGATCGACGTTTCGATGAATTGTTCAGCAAAAAGCGGCTGTGCACGAATCACGGGTGATCAATTTTTCCCCGGATGACTTTGCTATAGCACATCCACTGGTGATTTGTATAGCGAATGATACGCTTTTTGTTGACAGTTCGGTAACTTTTGGTAGTCTCTGTAAAAAAAAATTATTTACCGCCATCGGGTCTGGGGGGTGAGAATGGGTCATCGCTCTCACCGGCAGCCTGGAGGTCGGATAGCAAAATTGTTCAAAAAGGTCTCTTATATTTTAGTCTTCTTGCCCTTAGATACATTCAATCTATCCTACAAGCATTCTAAGTACTTGAAACAGTGACCCATTCTCATCGATCCATTTGATATATTGTCACCCCTGACGACGTTACCTGTCAATGTGAAGCAGAAAATATTCCAGAAGTACCTGAGCTACTCTCCAGACTTCCAAATGGTGTATGAAGTTATTTTTTTCTGCGAGGGACGGAGAAAGAATCAATTCTTGAATCTCTTTCCGCTGAATTATTTTAAGCGTTTCAATAGTGTAGGCATCGACTATTAGAATGAAATATGATCAATGCAAAACATATGTACAGGCTAAGATCATAAAAAAAACTTACCAAGAAAACATTCAATAATGGACTCAGATAGTCCGAAGCTCAGTACATTCAAAGTTAATTGCCTATGTTTCGGGTATTAAGCCACCATGAGTGAAAATTAATTGCTATGTCTGAAACTTATGCATATGCATAACATGTAACAGATTAAGTTCACATGGAGCACAATAAAAGTGAATCAAATTCACGAATTAGTAAATTCATTTTCATAGGGATTTTATACCGGGAACAAAACACACGTTTATTAGAGCACCTCCACGGGAGTCCTCATCGCTATTCTCATTATAGCTCTCCCTCTCGAGTGCTATTTTAGGATAGCGCCCCATCTTTCCACCGGTGGTTTCTATTTTAAGTATAGCGACTTCATAAACATATTAAGTTTTCACCGGGCGTTGCTGAAAGTAGCCTTCTTATCCTTCAATGGCGCTACATTATAACTGGAACTTGACCTGCTTTTCGACTTGGTATTTTTTTAGCATTTTTTATGTCTTTTTCCTCGTGATTTTTTTTTATAAAATTCAAGATCATCACTGAGACCTTTCCTCAGAAAATAATTTCAAGGTTTTCTATGCCAGTGTTAGGCAAGCACGATAGATACAATATGCCCAAGGAGTCGATAATGTTTTCCAAACGAAAGCAGCCTTGACTGGATCGAGAAAAGAACTAGCCATCTCCGGATTGGCAATCTACGCTTTTGCCCGCAAGGTTAACTGGATACCCAACATAGTACTTAAATATATTACAAAACTCTTTTTTAAACCTTTCTTTGCTTTCTGGATTTTTTTTTCCTTCCAGATATTTCCCTTGACAATCGAATAAATTTCTCCTGAAGTTTCCACCAGCTTACCTACCAGCAATTACTCTTCACAAAATCCTGCAGGAACGCTTTAACATCTCTCGGATGTTTTATGGAAGATTTTTTTTATAATGCTGAGGGAATTGTTGGAAGAACTCCTACAGAATCTTACGGCAGTACTCTCGAGGGATCTTCTGCAAAGGTTTTCAAAAAGCTCAAAAATTTCAGGGAGATTTCCCGGGGAATTTTTCCAGGGATTCACAGATGAATTTAAAAAAATCAGTCTGTATGAATAAACGAAAGAGAAGATAAACTTGCGGAACATTTTCTAGAGGAACTCTCGGGAGAATATACTGAAAATTGTTATAGAATCTCTCTGAGTCACTTCTGGAAGACCTCCTCCTGTGGGAATAACTTGCAAAAGAAAAACAATAGGATTTTTTTTCACAAAAATCCTTTGCGAGCGCTGGTGCACATCGCGCCTCGTTGTAGCTGGTTCATTGCTGTATAATTACTTTTACGCAAAACAAACATACCAACACTGGCAGAGTTTAACTGGGCCACGAGACCCACCGAATTTAATATATTCTTTTCTATTTATTTACATACGCCAAAATTGTTCTGAAAACAAATTTTTCGCATATGTTTATCAATACAAAAGTGACGTTTCACAAAATAATAACCCTGTATAGAAATTTAGCAACCCAGTATGGGGCGCTAAATTTGGAAACTCACGGCTAATTTTTAATTGCGTTCTTATTTTACATTCCCGTTTAGATACTACCGGTGTAGAAGTGGGTCCCTATATAGGGCCCGGAAATAGCGATAGGGACCCAGATGGGGACTCCCGTGGAGGTGCTCTAACTGATTATTAATAAGCTAAACGAATGATTTGGAATACTCGTTAAAGTGAACAAGTCTTCTTAAAACAAAAATCATGCGGTATATTTTATTTGGGACACCAATACTTTCACACAAAACGCTGCTGGCTGCACCTGACAGTTCGTGACAGCAATTGACTGGAAGCTGAAGCTACATTTTTTCCTTTTTGCAAGTCCCGTCCCAACCAGTCAAAACCATTCAACTATATGTCGAAACGATTGTATCGCAACACGAGAACAAAGTATGAATTTGAATTTGACGGGAAAACCTTTAAACTTCGTATTCCATACCAATGAGGGCGGAGCCGTGGAGGTTCGGCTATTCGATTTTTTAAACGACGTCTTTACCGACCATCAAACCAATCGCTTGATCCTGAGCGACTACTGTCAGCTGCTTTTCAGATTACAAAGCTCTTACGGTGAGGATTTCCCATTCCCGACAGAGCTCCCGGCCGAGTATTCTGTGCTTCGTCCCCACGTTCTCTCACTGACGAGTCTCAATGAAAAGTGATTCCTGTGAACCACCGTGCGTCGGCAGCAGTGTAGCTTTGCTGCGTGCTTCATCGTAAGTTTTCCGATTTTCTTTTTTTTTTATTTGCTTCTTGTGTGCACAATAGTGTATGGACGGCACGTGGACTTTGATGAACATTTCCTTGCTGTGTTGGAAGAGCGCGAACAGTTGAAGCATAGTTTTGCTATTTGTGCCAGTTCACTGCGCTCCGACGCTTTAATTTCGTTGAATCGGTCACGGTGATAAATCGGATGATCCTTCGAGCATTTGACGCACCCTGACGGTGAAGTAATTGGCATTTAATGATTGACCACTTTCACCAATGTATGCCTTTGCGTTGTGAAAACTGTGCACGTTTCAAGGGAACCTCAAGGCTTAAGGCTGAATCTCATATAGCTGAAAAATTGTAAGAAACAGATTTGATGCTAGAAGTCTGTCTGATGAATTATTTATTGTACAGCACAAGACATTTGGTGGCAACATAAAACGAAATTCCTTATTCTTTTCTTATTATCCTCTATCCTTTATTCTTCATTCGTCCTTCCTTACTCCTTAATCCTTCAATCTTCCTTTTTCCTTCATTTTTCCTTTTTTCTTTTTGCCTTTCTAGTACAACAAAGTTGTACCGAAAGGCTATCATTTCATTCCGAAAACGAACTTTTTATAGAAGCTTCGTGACCCATAGTGTTATATACCATTCGACTCAGCTCGACGAGCTGAACAAATGTCTGTCTGTCCGTGTGTATGTATGTGTTTTTTTTCTTCCTAAGCAATGGAGGGGGAATCTGCTCAACAGACATCCTTGGTTGTCCAGGAAGTGCGGGGTTAGGGATCACCTCCATCAGCAAACGAGGGAGGCAGGACTACATTCCCGATCCGCTAAACCGTTTCCATTGCCGCCAAGCCCCGCCAGCCCTTCGGTACAACCAGAAAGTAATGCTTCAAAGGGGGTCCGTGCACAACGCACCCTCGAGGTTAGCTGCGTGTCCTTGCAGTATCGAACATCGTGACTTGCTTTTTTAGAAGAACACCATGGTATCGTGCCAGCGCATTGCCGGCTTTCCAGGTGGCCTTACCACGCCCTATGTCCTCGGAAGGTGGGAAGGGTCAACTTCGCGCCTGCTTCCCTCTGCACGACTGGTATCAAGAATGATGATGCCTCGTGCACCCCAAATTGACCTCTTTGCGACAGGGCCTATTCGCCAACACACAGAGAGACTTGCCGACGCGGTGCCTACGCCTACCCCAGCTTTGACGAGGACCCCTTTCCGTCCTCGGGCTCGGAACCCGCCCGTTTGACCGACACCGCGAAAGCGACGATACCATGTTGTTCTTCGCGCGGCCACTTGTTCGATAAAGGGATCGAGTTCGACCACAGAGCATGACCACCGGTTTGACCCATGAAGCCAACTCCGATCCCTTGGACCACCTCTTATTTGCGCCTGAACTAGCCATCCTTGGGTCCACGCGCCACCTTCTGTGTAGCATCGAGACGATTTGGACGATAGTCGATAAAACGGCGTTCCAGCCAACTTCATCTTTGCACATCCTCCGAACTAGGTTGTCCGGGGCAGTGTCCAGACCACATGTGGCAAGCATGTGGTCACGCATTGCGTGAAAACGTGGGCACACGAACAACACGTGTTCCGCCGTTTCCTCTAAACCTGCGCACACCAAACACTCGGGCGAGGCCGAGCAAGCCAGCTGCGTTACCTGCACTGTGATTTTGCAGCACGCTTAAACGCTGGGCACATCGAACCCCCCATGGGGTGCTTGCTGTTCACAGCTTTGCTGGAACAAATCAAACAATTGGGAGGGTTCGTGCAGCATTGTGCCTTATGTCCCTTAATCCGCAGCGTCGGCTTCTGTCCGGGCCTTTGCAGTCCCATTGCTTGTGCCCCGGTTCCAGGCACTTGAAGCAAACTTCGGGTTGCTCGTATATGCCCACAGGGCACACCGACCATCCCACCTTGACGCTCCCTAACTTGACTACCTTGGAGGCGTCCACTGCAGATAGCCGAACCAATGCTACCTGCGTCGACTTCAGTGATCTCGTCCAGGTCTTTAACCCTTAGATTCACCTCCGTCGTGAGTGCCCTCACCTTGACCGTCTCGCCCAGGACCTCCTCCGCCAACTTCTTGTAGGCGGCGCCCTTTTGCGAAACGCCCTGCTTCAGCTCGAGGATCATCTCGCCCATCCGGGTACGTCTTATTCCACGACGTCGGTGCCGAGTTCACCGAGCTTGACGTCACTCCTCATCGCCTTCAAGACGTCCGAGTACCTAGCCTCGTTCGTCTTGATGACTAGGGCATCGCCCCTGGAGCGATTCGCGCCTACCCTAGACTTCTTGCTACCCTCATTCGCCTGGGCCTTCTTTTCGGCCCTTGACGTCTTCGGTTTCATCTTGTTCTTGACCAGGGTCCAGGAGGCGTCATCCATATATATTTCCCTGGTCTGGGGCGGCTGAGAGTTCTCAGCCTGCCGTAACCCCTTACCACCGTCTTTCCTGGGCGGACTGACCTTTCCAGGTCCTTCCTCTCCCGGTTTGGGAGGCACCTGGCCGAGGTTCAGCTTCCCAGCCCCACTACCCTTGTTCGGAGTAGTAACCCTCCGCGTTTTGGAGCGGCCCCCAAGGAGCTCATCCCCTGGAGACTGTCTCCCCCGTTTTTGTGTCTGCTCCGTTGGAGCAGTCACCCCCGACGTGCCCGCGAATATTTGAGCCTCAGTCTGGGTAGACTTTGGCACCACCGTCTTCGCTGGCACGCCCTCGGTCGATTCGACCTTGCCCGAGTCCGCGAATCCTTGGGCCTCAGTCTGGGTAGACCTCGACTCCACGGATTTCACGGGTTTAGACCTGGCCGTCCCGACCGCCCTCTCCAGATTGACGTTCAACATCGACTTTCGAAGTTTCAGCAAGCTCCTCTTGAGGTCCTTACTGATATTTTGCTTCGATGACGCAAAGTCGATGATAGCGTCCAGCTGTTCCGTCGCCACCTCGAAGGCCGAAAGCCCATCGCGTTTGCGGTTCATCGCCTCCACAAGCCATGGGCCGTCAATAACCCCTACCGGCGTTTTTTCTCGCCGAGAGAAAGGTTGAGTGACCCACGCTGGCGCTGCGCACTGAGCTGCCGACTATTGCCTCTGGCCTCCTAGGCGGAGACCTGAACAACCCACCTCTTGCGAAGGAGTTGTCGCCTACACTACTACCACTAGTTGAAGAATTGCCTTGGTTTTCCATTTTAGTCCCACGAGTTGCTCGGGAAAAGAGGTCCACCACGCCAGAGCCCAGCATGACGCGGTAAGGGACAATTACTGTGGAGGGTGCCCAGGTACCCCACAGGCTCCGTTAAAGGCCTAGCTTATTATTTCACCCCCCTGGCCATGCATCCCCTCGGCACGGGTCGCATAACGCCTTGGGGTTAGGGGTTAGGGACGATGGTCCCGGTCTAACTCGCAGTGGCCATGGGGAGGGGTATGTGTGTGTGTATGTATGTGTGTATGTATGTGCACAAAAGCTAAGAAAAACATTAGACAACCTTTCTTATTGTAATCCTTAACAGATTTCCTCGCAACTAGTTTCATTCGACAGGGGGCAAAGGCTAGTTGGTCACTATTGATTTTAAAACAATCGACCGTTGCGGTTAAAAGTTATAAATAAAATGGTATATCGAACCATATTCACTATATAAGGTTGGTGTCTTGGCTAAATGCGAGAAAGGCAGTATCACTACTCGGTGAATTAAGTTGGGTTTTTCTCTATTCTTTCTCTTTTATTTCTTCTTCATTCTTCCTTTTGATTTTCCTTCTTTTTTGCCTTTCTCGTATACAAAGTACACATATGTTCGCTCCAAAAACGAACTTTTTATAGAAGGCCCGGAGACCCATAGTGTTATATACCGATCGAGTCAGCTGGACGAATTGAGGTGATGTCTGTGTGTCTGTGTATATGTGTGCGCAAAATTTCTCACTCATTTTCAGGCACTTACCCTTAATCGATTTGCTCGCAACAAGTTGCATTCGACGCAGAATACTGTTGCAACAACAAAATGGGCCTTATTGGACTATGGGATCCAAAGTTATGGCCAAAATACTATTTTTATAACTCACGAGAAAGGCTCGATCATTCTTTTTTGTTTCTTCTTTATTCCTTATTTTTCATTCTTTATTCTTCTTTTTCCTTTTTCTTATTTCCTTTATTCATTCTTCATTCCTCCTTTTATTTCTCCCTTCGTCGTTCGTCCTTCTTTCGTCTTCTTTTCTTCTCTCTTCTTTCTTCCTTTTTTTCTTTTTTTCCTTATTTCTTCCTGCTTTATTCTTCATTGACTATTTATCATTCATCACTCCACGTACTATTGATGATTTACTGCCTTCCGCCTTATGAGTATTTAGCATTATCTGTTTCAGCCTTTCGTAGGACGTCCCGTTTCAAGTGCGCCTCAGCGCTTTTGTACAACGAAACCTCTGAAAAATCTGCGAACATGGGGTTATCTGGGGTTATCTGATTATGAATTATCGGACATTATGAATCATCAGATTTGATCACTAACTTCTTCAGTCTGCCCAGACCTTGACGTTGATGTTTGATCGATGAATTATCGGATCAGCGCAATCACCGTATACTTTTTTTATCATAGTGTTTCTAGCGTGTTGCAGACCACAGTTTAAACAGAAACGCAATAGCCTGCCGATTTACCAACTAAGTCCTATGTGTAGACACATTTGTTTCTATTGCAAGCGAATTCAATTTAATTTTATTATCATGGTAATACAACGGCATACTTCATTCACAATTTGTTGTTCGTTAGTTCCAAACATTCCGAAGTTATGTGGTTTATTTAATATGATTAATCAAAAACAGTAATTAGCCGTCATTCTATCGTTGACTACAGAAATGCGTTTGATCGACCAGTTGTTTCTGATTGGATATATGAGTGGTGAAAAAACAAATCGAGGTTGTTATTGCTCTATTGTTTATCGACTAAATTGTGTATTGTGTGGAGTGTTACAGTTACTATCATCACTCACGAATGCACGGGATGTTTTTTTCCTAACCGTTCATTTTATAACCGTTTCGTGATTAACTGCATAGTTTGAAGCCTGCATTCGAAATCTAATGCATTTGATTTGTTTTCTTTTTTTTTGTAAACAGGACGACGAAGATGGCCATCTTGTGGTGCTCACAATTATCGAAGAACTCATGTCCAAAACACAAAACGATTTCCTCGACCACTTTGCACGGCTCGGAGTGTTCTCCAAGGTGCAGTCTCTGATGGGAGAGAATGGTTTCAGTGTCGACGGAGACAACAACGACGTGATCAAATCACAGGATGAGTCGAAAACATCCACTCAAGAAACTGCTGCCGCCGGTTCTACCACGGCAAGTTCCACCACTGGAACAGCCGCGCCGAATGCAGTGGAAGACGCCAAAGAAATTCTCCCCGGGAAGGCGTATCACTGGAGGGACTGGAGTATTTGCCGAGGTCGGGATTGTCTGTACGTTTGGTCAGATTCGGCAGCACTGGAGCTATCGAATGGATCCAATGGATGGTTCCGTTTCATCCTGGACGGAAAATTAGCAACCATGTACTCCAGTGGTAGCCCTGAGAATGGCAGCGATAGTTCAGGTGGGTGCGATTCTGTGTTCTCAATTGCGTAATTTGTGACATTTGACTTGACCTAAAAAAACCCGAATCAACATCCTCAATGCATGTCGATTGACTTCCAAACATAACATGGCTTCGCTCTGGTATAAAGTTATTGTTGCATCACTCACGTGTAATCCTGTCCATGTCGTAGAAATCCCCTTCACCATAATTAGACCATAGAAATTTCGTTCAGTGTATACACGATTGTGTCCTTTGTTAATCAGTTCAGTGTTCTTTATTTGAATTTCCTATTGTTCTCAACCCCAATGTTTCCCATTTCTAGGCAAGGGAAGGACAGCGGATTCCTTAGCCGGCGAAGGTGAGATTACGTGAATAGTCATAGGAAACGCGAGCCAAGATTAGAAATTTGTCGCTTAATCCCATGTTTAAACACCTCTACCTATTAGAGCTAGCATTTACTTTGGAACCAGTAGTTAACTATTCAGACCCAAGACGTAATACATTTTGATTGGCGATGTGACGGCATCGGTGGTTTCGTTGTGTCATGTCCCGAGTTGAACTTCCGTTTTTGCTTACAGAAAATCGCGGGGAGTTTCTGGAAAAATTGCAACGAGCCCGCGGAGCGGTGCGGCAGGGAACACCATCCCAGCCGATCCTGTCGTCGCCAAGTCTGTCGCGAATAGTGGTCGGTAACTGGGTACTGCAGAGCCAGAAGGAACATCAGCTACATATCAACAACTCCGAGGGCCACCAGGTGACGATTCTGCAGGACGAGCTGCCGGGATTCATTTTCGAGAGCAACCGTGGCACCAAGCATACCTTTACGGCGGAGACCCCACTCGGACCAGACTTTGCCGCCGGGTGGATCAACACCAAGAAGAAGAAAATGCGTTCAAAGGCGGAGGCGCAGAAATATCAGGTAACATGTTTTGTCCGTGTGAACGTTTGTTAGGTTAATATATTGTTTACGTATGGTAACTGTTACTGTTTCCTTCTGACGCTACATTTTTTCTCCAGGTCAAAAACATCGCCCGAGATCTCTACAATCGGTACTTCAAAGCAGCGCAAGCCGTTCCTCGAGGTGCCGTTGCCAAGCTGTGCAACATCGTTCGACAGATTGAGTGCGCACTGGAGGAACAATGTGCGCCGAAAGTTATCAGTCAGCTGCAGGTGCGAAATCAACCATCGCATCCGGAAGGCGGCGGTTTCAAAGGAAATGGTACATGGCAAGATAAGTTGTACAACGCCCTGAACGATCTGGTGCAGTTGTTGAACGATGATGGTGTCATTAGCGCTTTCGAGATGCACAGTTCCGGACTTGTGCAGGCTTTGGTGGCTGTGCTGTCGAGGAACTTTTGGGAACTCGAGATGAACAGAAGCAAGGCGAATAAATATCAGAAACAGCGGATATCAATATTCAAAAAATGTATGTACGGCGATACCAAAAATGGGAAGAACACCGCCAGTATCTTGGTGCAGAAGTTGGTGTCCGTGCTGGAGAGCATCGAGAAGCTGCCTGTGCACATGTACGACTCGCCAGGTGGCAGCTATGGGCTACAGATTCTCACGAAACGGTTAAGCTTCCGTCTTGAGCGGGCTGCTTGTGAGCAAACTCTTTTCGATAGAACCGGTAGGAATTTGAAAATGGAGCCGTTGGCAACGGTTGGTCAGTTGAACAAATATCTACTGAAGATGGTGGCCAAGCAGTGGTACGATATGGATCGATCATCTTTCCTGTATTTGAAGAAACTGAAAGATGCAAAGCCAGGAAGTGTGCAGTTCAAACACCAGCATGATTTCGATGAGAACGGAATTGTTTACTACATCGGAACCAACGGGAAGTCCACAGAGTGGGTTAATCCCGCTCAATACGGATTGGTCACCGTGACAAGCAGCGAAGGTAAGCAACTTCCTTACGGAAAACTGGAAGATATCCTCTCCAGGGACAGTGTCAGCGTAAATTGCCACACTAAAGATAACAAGAAATCATGGTTCGCGATCGATCTGGGAATGTACGTCATTCCAACTGCTTACACTTTGCGACACGCCCGAGGTTATGGACGCTCAGCACTGAGAAATTGGATGTTCCAAATGTCCAAAGATGGCGTAAGCTGGGTTACAATGATGACCCATTCGGACGACAAAAGTTTAGCAGAGCCCGGAAGTACATGTACTTGGCCGATCGAATGTTCCGCAGAGGAACAACAAGGGTGGCGTCATGTGAGAATTCATCAGAATGGAAGGAATGCTTCCGGACAAACTCACTATTTGAGCTTGAGTGGATTCGAGATTTACGGTAAGGTGACCTCCGTTTGTGACGATATGGGAAAAGCTGCTGCTAAGGAGAATGAAGCGCGTCTTAGGAGAGAACGCCGGCAAATTCGAGCACAGTTGAAATGCATAACACAAGGGGCTCGTGTTGTTCGGGGCGTTGATTGGCATTGGGATGATCAAGATGGAAGTCCGCCCGGTGAAGGAACTGTCACCGGTGAGATTCACAACGGCTGGATTGATGTAAAATGGGACCATGGATTGCGAAATTCTTATCGCATGGGCGCCGAAGGCAAGTACGATCTGAAGTTGTCCAACAGTGACAATCTCACTGCACCGTATGATATGAATAATTCCGGCGCAGGACTTGTTTCAATTAGCACTGCAAATGCTAATTCCGCAAAGAAAGTTTACGACAAATCATTGAATGTTCTCACTAGTCGCAAGTCGAGTTCCACTCCTAGCCTTCCGGAGGCAACCGAAAATAAGTCATCAGTCGCCTCGACTGAACAAGCTACTTCCGTGGATAATCTCGCTTGGAAGCAGGCAGTTGAAGTAATTGCCGAAAATGTGATGTCCTGCGCACGATCTGATTTGGCTAACACAAGTGGTGGAAGCAGCAGCAATGACTTGTCCGCTCCTGGCACCAATAACAATAATTTAAACAACCATGAGGTTTCTGTAATTGTTCACTCACTTGGTGAACGTGGAAATATCCCAGATTTATCTCAAATCAATACGAGCACTTCGACTCTAGTCTCAGATCTGGCCACAATTACCGAGAACCTTACCCTCTCAGATAATATTAAAAACAATATCAGTACCGGTGGTGGAACTCAGTTCGTAAGCAACTTTGGTACTCAACTACCAGCCAGCTCATCGTCATCTTCGTCCGAAGAGAACAACAAAACAAACAACATCAACGAAACCAATAACAAGATCAATCTGAACAACAGCAGTAGTAGCAGCTCTGGTAAAACGGCCTACCTGCCTACTAAACTTGATGTCCTGGATAAAATGAGAGAAGGCGTTGATATGCTTCGCAACAATACCAACAATCTGCTCTCCTCAGAACTGCTCGCCCAATCCAACTTGCTTTCGTCCGTTAAAATAGCCCTCCCGGCGCCTCAACAGCCGCAGCAAACAGGAGGAGCACCCACGGGAACATTCTTCGTGGCCAGTACCAGTACTAGCAGCACCAGCACTCTTCCATCCAGCGATAAAATCGTAGGAGATGTTAAATTTAACAACACCATCAACAACAACAGCGCGTCAGGCGGTGTTACGAAAAAGGTACTAAATGAAGTCAAACAACAGGAATCGGACGATCGCGACATTGCCAACAACCTGAAAAACAACATTGTCCTCGAGTCGGACAGCACAGCTGGCAGTTCGAAAGAGCTATCCGTTCCCAATCCTGAGTCTCCGTCGGCGGCAATCACCGTCAATCCAATGAGCGTAAGCGTTCCGAATCTTACCAGCAATGAAAACAATGCTCCCCAAGAAGTGCAAACTCCTCCAGGATTGCTGGAAACGTTCGCGGCCATAGCCCGACGACGGACCTCCGGCAGCTCTGCTGGCTCTCATCATTTGCAGTCTAACTCAAACGCATCGACCACATCATCCGGCACCAGTGGAACGAACAACGCTCAGCCCAACAACCAGCTCAGCAGTCTCGGATCAAACATCCAAGCTGCCAACTCGAGCTTCTTCCCGAGGGGACAAAATTCCGTCACTAGTCTAGTCAAATTGGCCCTATCGAGTAACTTCCATAGTGGATTGTTAAGCACCGCACAAAGTTATCCTAGTCTGTCGAGTTCTTCGAACAATACAAATTCCTCTAACGGAGGAACGAATAATAACACCGTTGGTGGAATCGGATCCAACAGTGGATCCGGTCAAGGGGGAAATGTCCAAGCCGTGCTGAATCCAGCCCTGACGATGAGTCTCACCTCAACCAGCAGTGATAGCGAACAGGTTTCCTTGGAGGATTTCCTGGAACAGTGCCGTGCTCCTACACTACTAGGAGATCTGGATGACGATGAAGACATGGAAGATGAGAACGATGACGATGAAAACGAGGACGAATACGAAGAAGTCGGAAATACCCTTCTTCAAGTGATGGTGTCTCGCAATTTGCTATCGTTCATGGATGAGGAAACTTTGGAAAATCGGTTGGCAGCTGCTGGCAAACGTAAATCGTGGGATGACGAATTCGTTCTTAAACGCCAATTTTCTGCACTCATTCCGGCATTTGATCCACGCCCTGGTAGAACCAATGTCAACCAAACCAGTGACCTGGAAATCCCTGCTCCTGGTAATTCTACTGATAGTGGCCATTCCAGCGGTAATCATTCGGAACACGCTCCTTTGCCCCAGCCGTCTCTTGCTCTTCTTCTGCGTGGTCCCAACATCAATGGAGTAAGCGATGTTGAAATTCCATTGTCACAGCCTGATTGGACCATATTCCGAGCAGTTCAGGAACTGATCCTCCAAACCAATATGACGAAGCAGGACAAGTTCCGTAAAATTTGGCAACCAACGTACACCATTGTCTACAGGGAAGCCACTTCATCGTCCGGAGTAGGATCCTGCCGAGGAGAGGACTTCAGCAGCGGAGAAGAAGGACGAGCCACTCCTGTGGTTTCCATGTTTTCTCAGCGCAGCGGAGGCTCTACTCTTTCGCCTAGTTCTCCCATTCCCGGAACACCATCCAATCCGGCAGCCTCAGCTCATTGCACTGTCGACGACGTCCTTCAGCTTCTCGGTCAACTGAATGCGATCAACCGTACCTTGGCATCATCTCCATCCAACAACGACAAGAACCTCATTCCGGACATGGAATCTAACAATCTCAATCCGGATATATTCTTGAGCAAAAAAATTACCAACAAACTGCAGCAGCAAATACAAGACCCACTGGTACTAGCGAGTGGCAGTCTACCGAAATGGTGCGAAGACTTCAACCAAAACTGCCCATTCCTGTTCCCGTTCGAAACCAGACAGCTGTACTTCAGCTGCACCGCGTTCGGCGCCTCCAGGAGCATTGTCTGGCTACAGTCGCAGCGCGATGTGAACCTTGAACGCCAACGAGCGCCGGGATTGAGTCCCCGGCATGCCGATCAGCACGAGTTCCGCGTGGGAAGGTTGAAGCACGAGCGCGTCAAAGTTCCCCGCGGGGAAAATTTACTCGAATGGGCACAACAGGTGAGTTTTTTTTTTATATTTCGTAATATTTTTTCTCGGTTGTCAATACTAAAGAAAGTCAAAATTCCTGGAGATTTGCCTTTATTTAAAACAGCATGAAATAGAAACGTAAAATGCCCAATTAGGTAAACGATTATACACATATTAAATTTTATTTTTTTCAATTCTTTGCAGGTCATGAAGGTTCATTGTAATCGAAAGTCGGTTCTTGAGGTGGAGTTCGTTGGAGAAGAAGGCACCGGACTTGGACCGACGCTTGAATTCTACGCTCTGGTAGCGGCCGAACTGCAAAGAAGTGATCTGGGTATGTGGCTGTGCGACGATGAACCCAAGCTGATCGAGGATGAAATCGATCTAGGAGAGGGCAGCAAACCTATCGGCTACTACGTTCGGCGCTCAACCGGGCTATTCCCGGCCCCATTGCCTCAGGAATCGGAAATTTGCGACTTTGTGTCGAACTACTTCTGGTTCTTGGGAGTATTCTTGGCGAAAGTGCTGCAGGATGGTCGTCTAGTAGATTTGCCATTATCGAATAGCTTCTTGCAATTGCTGTGCAACAACAAATCTCTTGCCAGGGATTCGCTAAGTGAGCTTTCTTCCAAGTCTGCCTTGCATGATGATGTGATGATTTCCTCGTTGATGTCTGAGGAAAGTGATCGGGATCTGGTGGATTCCTATCAGTCCAAGCTGATGAACGATGGCTGCTGGTACGATGGAATTCTATCCCAGGAGAACCTTCAGGAAATCGATCCAATTCGGTATGAATTTTTGAAGGAGCTGCAAGAGTTGGTGCAGCAGAAGCAAAACATCGAACAGAATGATGATCTCACCTCCGAGGAGAAACTACTGCAGATAAGCGAGCTTAAGTTCAACACCAAAACTGGCAGCGTTACTTTGGAGGACCTCGCTCTCACGTTCACCTATCTACCGAGTTCGAAGAATTACGGCTACCAGTCGGCAGATCTGATCCCGAACGGTGCAAACATCGACGTGACGATCAACAATGTCGAGGAGTACTGCAATTTGACCATTAACTTCTGTCTACAAGAAGGCATTGCGAAGCAACTTACTGCGTTCCATCGCGGGTTCTGTGAAGTATTCCCACTGAACAAACTGGCCGCATTCACTTCGGAAGAAATTCGCAAGATGTTGTGCGGTGAGCAGAATCCAGAATGGACTCGAGAGGACATTATGACATATACCGAACCGAAACTTGGATATTCCAAAGAAAGGTAAATGTTACTAACGACGATATATCAGCTTCCACACTTCCCTTCATACGGGAATTTGGCAGAAGGAAGGTCGTGAGATCCATCACAAATATTGCCCTCCGCTCGCTTTCAAATCGACTTCATTATTGAAATATTTGTGATTTTTTCACTTACCCCACTGTATCTTAATGTAATTCTTTTCAACGATTTTCACTCATCTCTCATTTTGCATTTCAGCCCTGGATTCTTGCGCTTCGTCAACGTGTTGATGGGAATGAATGCCAGTGAAAGGAAAGCATTTTTGCAGTTCACTACTGGCTGCAGCAGTTTGCCACCAGGTGGGCTGGCCAATCTGCATCCACGATTGACAGTGGTACGAAAGGTGGACGCCGGCGAGGGATCCTACCCTTCGGTCAACACCTGCGTTCACTATCTCAAACTACCGGATTACCCGAACGAGGAAATTCTGCGGGAGCGGCTGCTCACGGCCACTAAAGAGAAGGGATTCCATCTTAATTAGAATGGTTGCAGTTTGACAGTAACAAATAAATCCACACAATTTGAGTTAATGATATCCTACTTCACAAACCCCCTAAATGGATTATGATTAGTAAAAAAAAACATATTTTCTAGATAATGAGCTCATCTATAAAGTAAAAATAAAATATGTTTCAAGCAAGGGATACAAGAGAGTAAAAACGATAAATATATATAAATAAATGACAGCTTTCCGATTACTTAAAGTTATCGATCTGATGTGGTTTTTTATGTTGTAAAACACTAAAATATTGAGATGCAATTACTGAAGAAAAAAAAACTTACAATAGATAAGATTAATGCGATAAATAAAAATTAAATTGAAAACCAACACATTTTAAGTTTGCTGTGAGTAAAAGAAAGTTATATACCCGCTCCAATTAGAATTAGTTGAGGACACAATAGATTCATCAGTTATAATTCAAAATTGTTTATTGTACAAAGATAATTAAAATATGAAGGCCCAACAAATACGCTAAATTTTCAAGCTTGTGAACAAGTCATACAACTACCACACGAGCATTGCGTGATTAAAATCATAAATTTCACCTTATTTTCAGCACGTTAGCAGCCTAACAAAATTTGTAAATCAATATATTTTTAGGACAAATTTTGAACTAACATGATCGATCAAAAATAGAGAAAATGGATTCAAATATTATTCGATACTGGAAGTTTAAAAAACGTTGAACTTCTTAAACACACAACAGCTTAAGAATCGAAAACTAAATAAACGTATATAAATAAAAGAGGGTATGTTTACACTGTATCAAGATCAAATCAAAATTAACTATGGCAACAAATATACAGCGGCTGAAAACAGGTTCTGATATTTATCGAGAAAAAAAAACAATTAAAAGTGCAGTCATATGAAAATCACATCAATAACGAATTTTAAATTCACAAATTAAACAGCATGTTGACACAAAACGGCTCCCTGCATTAATTTGTTATGTCTGAAAGAAATCTGCCCTTCGTTCCCACATTTCCGAAATGAAGTCACTTGTGACCGTTCGTTCTTTGATCGATGTGAACCGGTATATGAAAGGTTCGTTACGACTAACTTCCTACTTCTTATTAAAGTGTAAGGTAAGCTGCCTATAAGAAAACTGTAAGAGTACTGTTAGGTGAACAAGCCTAATTTTCCCGTAACACGGTAGATCACTTTGAAGTAGTGTGTTGCGGTGTAAGATCTACCAAACAGAGCCCTAGCCTAATCCATTTTTCTAGCTAGGGCAATAAGTTGTGGTAATTAAGGATTCATCGTATTTAGTCCTCACTACCAACAGCAGTCTCAGAAATAAAACATAATTAATGTTACCTTGCAGACAGTTGAAAGACTCGAATTCCTCTTGTTTAAACTGAATGCAGCGGAAACAACTTTTCAAGCAATTAGTTAAAAAACCTCGGTACCCGGTCCTAGGCAGAACTGACTGCTGGAAAAATCAAGTTAGGGGTTTGAATACGTACTAACTCTTCTTGAACTGGTGAACAATGGTAGTGAGAGGAACACACGGAAGTTCTTATTACTGAACAAATTCTCTTGCTTGACTCTCTTGTAGACAGAGGGGGCCCTCTTTAGCCGTGCGGTAAGACGCGCTGCTACAAAGCAAGACCATGCTGAGGGTGGCTGGGTTCGATTCCCGGTGCCGGTCTAGGCAATTTTCGGATTGGAAATTGTCTCGACTTCCCTGGGCATAAAAGTATTATTGTGCTAGCCTCATGATATACGAATGCAAAAATGGTAACCTGGCTTAGAAACCTCGCAGTTAATAACTGTGGAAGTGCTTAATGAACACTAAGCTGCGAGGCGGCTCTGTTCCAGTGTGGGGATGTAATGCCAAGAAGAAGAAGAAGACAGAGCTAAATCCTGGGTTTTCATTAGTGCTGTCCAATGAGAGCTTGAAGTAGCTCGAAGTTTCTCCCTGTCCTGCTCATGCCCATTTGTTGACAAAAAAGTACGAGCAGGACGGGAACAACTTCGAGCTGCTCATTGGACAGCATTATTGTTTCACTGGTGATATTCTAGAAGCAAGACAAGGATGTGGCTAGGGCTCCGATGTATGGCCAAAAACAGTATTACTGTTCTGTTTTCTCAAGAAAGGATTGATTTCCTATTGATAAGGGGCGCGCCTTCAATGGGATTGCTCTCTATGAAGGGTCTAAATAGCGGGACCTTGTCATGGTGGTCTTGAGAAAACAAAACAACAACTGTATCGAAACTGATACTGCATTGCTTCTCAATAGCACTGGAGTAATTCGACATGCACTTAAACACTAAGGATACGGGTAACGCTACAATAGATCTAATAATTGGTCGCAGTGGCACACCCGAACAGGAAAAAAAAGCCTAATTTTGGTCTAATTTAATCATAATCAATTCGAACCGTTGAACGCAACTTGTTGCGATAAAATGGGATGAGTACACCCGATTCTGTTTTAACACGGATTTTTTTTACACGGTCGTGTAAAAAAAAATCCATGCAATTTTTTTGTAAAGTTGCTCCAATTTGCATGATTCGTCGAGAAAACAAAACTTTTTTTACACGGATTTTCAAATTTTGAACTGAAAACTTTTTTTACACGGAACGCATCCCCCGTGTAAAAAAAAGAATCGGGTGTATTATGATGAAAGCTAATAATGTATTTTTGCTATTATACACATTTTAACCCCTCTCGGGACGGATGGGTCATATATGCCCAGCGCGCTGGGCAAATATGACTCATCCGTCCTGAAAGGGTTAAGATTAGTATTTTAGACATCCGACATCCGATCCGAAGCAAATCGATTAACCCTTAAATTCGCAATGTTGTTTTAAAACAACAAACCGAAAATACGTTTAATGTTAATTATTTCAATGTTCATTTACGTTGAAAATATTTTCGACGATTTCTAAAAAAAATCGCCTTGCGCCTTTAAGGGTTAAGAGCAAGTGCATAAAAAATTAACGAGTATAATCATTTTGAAAGATTATTGAAATTCGACAAATTAACAGTAACCAAATAACTTTTTTTCTAGCAATTTTCCGTCCGTGGGAAGGAAAGGGTTGATACTCCTAATACAATATTTTTCACCTTCGAAACAACATGCGACAAAAGCAGCCTTTTCTACATCACACCCATCAAATTTAGTACAGATTCTTTATAAACATTTGGAAGTGGAATCTCTATTGGCGCTTTGATGTTGCATGAAGAAGAAGAAGCAGAAAGATGATAATCGAAAAAATCTCCACGGGAAACTATACGAAGAAGTTTTTAAAACTCTTCTCAAAAATTTTAAAAGCAATAGGGGAAACCGCCAAATGTTGAACAGCTAATTTTGTCGCCTATTGTTGAACTCCCATAAGAAATGCACGTGCGTTCAACAATAGGCGAAGAAATTAGCCGTTCATCATTTAGCGAATTACCCTACTATATAATTAACACAATATTTCTATTCGAAATTTTATTTTGTAATATAACCCTTAATACACAGTATAAGAAAAGTCCAACCCCGTACTGCTTACCGTTTTTAATTAAAATGCCTTCAGAATTTTTGAGAAGAGTTTTAAAAACTTCTTCGTATGGTTTCCCGTGGAGATTTTTTCGATTATCATCTTTCTGCTTCTTCTTCTTCATGCAACATCAAAGTGCCAATCAAAGTTACATCGGTTTTTTCTAACAATCGTGAGAATCTAAGAAAAGACATGAACGACAATAATTCGGGAATCCGCGCCAGCCCTGTATTTTTTCGCACACTAGTGTGTTCATTACACGCTCTTGATGGACTGCATACATTCAAAATACAACGGCAACGGATAAGGTTATGCCAAGGAGCAGGACTCAGGAGGAAGGCAGCTACGTCCCCCTTTGCTTTTAAGTGGGTGGTAATAAAATAACCCCTTTCAGTGACCGCTTTAAAAAAAGCAGCGCTCCTTCCACTGAGCTTTCCCACCGTCCATGGGTCAGGGCCTTAAAACTAATCTTAACCTAACCACAGTGAGAAATTACATCTCACCGCAAACCTACCACTCTGTCAAATTAGTGACAATTTTCCAAGAGACTATGTGCCTCTTACTGCATACTGGAGAAACGAGAGTCAAGCAGAATCGCCATACATATCGGAGACGGGTTTTCCTAGTGATTCATAAGCAATGACGCTAATATCGGGTGCGTCAGTGTTGTCAGCTGTGTCAATGATTCCGTGCAATTTACTGCACGCTCAATCCAAATTAATCAGAAATTTATCCCACATGCACGGAAACCCAAATCAACTCAGTGGATGTGCCTTTTCTACTCATTTTTGCCAGATGTTAGGCCCGCAGTTCACTGTTTGTCATAATAGGGCACTGTACACAGCAAAAAAGATTGTAATATGCGTCGACGTAATCTTACAGATGTAACTGAAAATCTGATGTAAGAGCGATATTCGAATGCATATTTGTATATTTTTGAATGTAATATTACACCGCTCCGAAATTACACAGGTTCAAATTTAACAGTTTGCATTACGTTACTTCTGTGTTCTATTTATATGTCAAAATATTGAATATTACATTAAAACAGATGCAACCCATTCAGTCATAACCAAACGTGTACAATTACACAGTTTGAATGCTATATCACATTGAATAAAAATGCAATATTGAGTCTCGGCAACACTGCTCAGATTCTGATTTTTTGATCGATCGCCATTTTTTTTAGTCGTGCTCACAACAGTGCGTGATGTTGTCATGCACATTTTTCCGGGATTCCGGATTTGCACACTGTCGAAAAGTAGAGGCTTCATCGCGTCTGCTCCAGTACGTCTGGAAAGTACTTCGCTGTTGCTGGTAAGTATTTGTTCTCGTACGCCTTTATACCATGCATTTAACGTCTTTATATTTATTTACTGTTTCAGCTAAGGAACATTTTGTTCCGATCATCGTTCTTGCTGCGGGTCCTGCTCATTATTTATGGTTGATTTTCGACAGTCGTCGCAGCGTATCGACTGATCCGTGTGAGACTTCCCGAATCTAGGATTCTGTGAATATGACCATGTTTGCTACCTCGTCGCCGTCATCATTTCCGGATTTTCATCAAGCAGCATCAAACGTCAATCGAAGTAACAATCAACCGGCAGTTCTTTGCAATGGCCGCGGCTTCCGGATCATACTCGAGCAATATAGATGTATACAATTTTGGATGGCCTATTCGATTGGCTGCCGGGAAATCTGTCAGTTGCAGTGCAACCTGCTCAGACGGTCGATTTCACCCACTAGAGTTCCAAGGTCGACACCTTTGCCTTCCTCAACTACTTCAGCAAAGCAAGTATTAAATTTATCTTTTAACCCTACTACCTAGTTGAACTTTTTCACAATTAAAAATATTAAGAATCCTGGCTATGATCAGCAGGTTTGATGTTATTGATGCTAGTTAGAGTTACATGAACATATTCATATGTGAATAATATCACAATGTAACACGTCAATATACCTCTATGACCCGGCCAGCTTGGCTGGCTGAGCACCTGATTTCATGATTCGGCATATATTTGTTAGGTACTGCTCTTCAAATATTGATATACTTCCAGGGTTCAGCAGATAGTTTTCCGGAGGACATAGACTTACCTGTGTTATCTCGTTGGGTTCCGAATCCTACTGGTACTCTGAACGCAATTCAAAAACTGATCCCTTCTGAAAAATCTGAAGGAGTCCTTCTAGAATTTTCAACAAAATCCATCTGGGATTCTGAACATAGTATTAGGATTGCGACTGGAATCTGGCAGGGACTCCGATTTTTTCTACAATGCTGATGTCTAAATGTTTTACATGAAAACTTTTTAGGATTTTAAACAGAATCTGTGTGGGACACTATATTACAGCGCTGCATTGATGATGGAAATGAAGACTGAAACCGATCCTGCGATCCTGCCAGGTATAATATCATCGATGATATTATATAAAAAAAAAACAAGTTCGGAGGTGTGTAAGCGAGAATCACTCAACTGGATGTTAAACAGTTGGACGACATTTCGTGATATTGTGAAAACGAAACCGCTTTTCGCTAGTTTGTGGGACGCAAGTTAGCAGAAACTGTACGGGTTGGTAATTCGGGACGAAAACTACCGCACAACTACCACTAGCGGGAAGCTTGATGGAATAAAACCGCCGGAAAAGGCGGTTCTTCTGTTAATTTGTGGGACACAAATTAAAGGAGAAAAATATGTGCTTTAGTGTTTTCGGGACGAAAACAAACGCACAATCATCGTCGGCAGGATGCGCGATGAGGAAAAGTGTCGGAACAAAGTTCTTTTGTTAATTTGTGGGACACAAATTGAAAAAGAAAATGTGTTCCTTTATGTTTTCGGGACGAAAACTAGCGTACGATCATCGTCAGCTGGATACGCAATGAGAAGAAATGCCGGAACGGCAATACTTCTGTTAATTTGTGGGACGCAAATTGAAGAAGACATTAGTGTGATGAGAAGAAAGTGTCGATGGACAATTCTTTTATTAATTTGTGGGACGCAAATCGAAAAAGAAAATGTGCGCAGAATTGTTTTCGGGACGAAAACTAGCGCACAATTATCGTCAGCGACATTCTCAAAGAGAGGTAAACGCTGAAAAGCCAAATGTTTGTTACTTTCGTTAATTTGCGGGACGCTCATTAAAAAGCGAAAATTTGTGCATCAATCAGGGATTGAATCCTAAAAAGAAAGAGCAAGTCTCTCACTTATCATCTCTGTATACATATATGATATGTAGCATACCGCGAGAAACTTTTTTCGCAAGCTGTCTTGATAGAGAACTGATTCGGGATGCTATACCCCATGATGAATTTCTTTTAGAAAGCTCCAAATGCGGGGAGCACTGGATCTGATGATGCATTTCAACTTGTTCTACACATCTGTGCAGTAACCAACACGAAAGGAGCGAAAACAAAGCGAGAATGACCATTTTTCTGTGAGGGCTGCCTATCCGATTCTGTTTTATCGCACATGTATACAAGTTTGATAAAGCAGAAGAAATAAAAGCAATAAATTTTGCTTGCTTTGCTATTGTATAAAAAAATAAGTGGAAAACGAATAGTCTAAGCACGTTTATAAGATAATATTGAGTAGAAGCATAAGTACTAGAATAGTAGTGGTGCTGTAGTCATTTTTATTATTTTATCATATTTGACTTTAATAAGCTGAATTCAAATGTTAAAAATGCACCATGTTGTAAGGAATGTTTCGTATTATCAACAATATCGGTTTGACATTTACAGTACCAATATTTCGACGCAAACGTATCCATTGTGTTTGTCCCATAAAGGTCGCTATTTGCCATGGTAGTTTCCGCTGGTCCGATTTCAAGGATTTCGGGATGATGCGCTGCTTAGCTAGCCTATGTGTGCTCGCGATGACGATCGTACGGGAAAAGGGGTTGAGGATTGCTCTCGACGAATTCACGGCGATGCGAAGCAAGAGAAAAGTTAGAGTAGTCTCCCGCATTCGTGCTCAAAAGGCAGAATGGTGCTCGGGTTATACTGTACGGCTTACATGTCCTCTCCAGGGGCATATCATAACCGCATACAAACGATTACGTTCCACGTTGAACCATAATGGTAATGGTACTGGACCATAATCGTACTGTAGTCTGATAACGTATCGACCATAGTGGCTGCGGTTTTCGTAGACCGGACTGTATAAGCAACGGGTTGTTAAGAATGTTGATCGTAAGAAAAAAAATGATTTTCTTCATACATTTTTTGAGGAAAGATTTTTATCAGTAATATATTGATTATGGTTCATAGACCACATTGATTAAGGTTGAGGTAATTGTTTTACCATAGATATGTACTGTTCGAAAACGATATCAACTATGTCCATGTTATATTTGTAACTGTACGGAGAACGGTAAGTGATTTTGCGGGTTGTTGGGTATTTTAATAACTGCGATCATTCTTTAGATCTATTGTGATAAGCGAGGAGCGACTTTAGTAATATTTTACTTTGGCATCAACTCGTTAATAAAATTGATGACGAATACGACATCATAACCGAATCCTTGGTCGAACATAGACACCAGTAAAAACAACAGTAGCTGAAAGATATGTCAGGATGCCGTTAAATCGATAGTCGAATGAAATGATGGGAACGGCAATTCATCGGTGTCTGAATTAGAAACTCCGATACCAGTGACCAGGCTTGTAAAATGTCATTTGCATGTCATTTGACTAATTCGTTCATAACTTTCTTTAGAAGCCAAATTTATTCCATAATTTTAGATGTACTCATAACTCTTGAGTAGGGCTACATTTTTGTCCAAGGGTACATTGCTCTAAATATAATATCTGAGGCTGGAGAGTGAAAACTCTCCAAAATGTCACGTGTCATTTGACATAATGTCATTTGAATGACATTTTGCCTCCCACGCCCAAGATTACATATTTACAGCAATGCTTCGTTAGACAAAGTTGTAGGCACATTTAAGCGCTATATTTTCGTCATACATCATGAATTGATAGCTACCGTCTGGAAAAAGTTCTGGGAAAATTCTACAAACGAATGCAAATGACATTTTACAACACTGCCAGTGACTGAGTATTCTCACTAGAAAAAGGACTTGCGGAGCTATCGCGCCTCCTACTCAAATAACACGCTAGTGAAAAACCTGTTCGTAATCCTGTTGTAATCGATCAATCTAGGGCTGTACCAAGTCACGGAGCATAGATCATCGGACCTTCATCAAGTGTGCGTATGGACCATATCCCACCATTCCTGAAGAATGTGCTATCAAACGGCATGTGGAAGGCTTTCAATAGGTTTCAAGGAAAGTTTGAGACAGCCTTAGCCATATATAACATCAAACTCGGTGAAAAAAGCACAGTATCTATTTTTCGCATATCTTCAAAATATGCTGCATGGCGCGGGCTTAAAGCGCAGTCTTCATAAACCCGACCGAACACTTTTTTGCTTGTTTTGTTCCTTTTTTTTTTTTTGAGCTGAAGTGGGATGTGTGGGACACTATATTACAGCGCTGCATTGATGATGGAAATGAAGACTGAAACAACACTCACACATAGGTCGACAACACAGTAGTTGTCAATCATGTTACGCATGCGCAAGTTAACGTTGCTGCAGAGCTAGACCTGTGTGAGTACAGACTACTGCTGGTCGAGGCTTTATAATTCGTTCAACCGTAGGCACGGGCCCCTTTCTGCATCCAGCACTCATCGAGGTAGGATGCGTGCCCTGACACAGCCGGTTGGGTGATTCCGCTTGAGAACGGTGTTAGCGAGTTTGCACAGAATCCTCCTGGAAATTGAAACGATTTCGGATGCCACAATGTTTTTTTTGTAATCCGAACGGAAACCTGTTGTTAATACTTCAGGGCTTCTGACGGGAATCCTTCTCGGATCGAGACAGGAGCTCATCTGGGATTCTAACGGGAATACTTCTGGGATTCCGAAGAGAATTTTTGGATTCTGACGGGAATATTTCAAGGATTCGGACAGGAATATTTTAAGGTTTCGGACGAGAATTTTTCAATGATTCCGACGGGAATTCTTTTCGGATTCCAACGGAAATCCTTCGAGAATTCCGACTGGAATCCTTCAGATGTTCCGAGGGGAATCCTTCAGAGGCATCAACGACAATCCTTCAAGGATAACGACGAGAATATTTCAGACATTCCGACGAAAACCATTCAGTGATTTCGATGGCAATCCTTCAGAGATTCCGACGGGAATTTTTCAGGGATTTCAACAAGAATCCTTCAGGAATACCGTCAGAAACTCTTCAGGAATTTTGACGAGAGTCGATCAGAGAATTCGATGGTAATTCTTCAAGGACTCCGACGAAAATCCTTCAGGGATTCCGATGGAGATTCCGACGGAAACCCTTCAAGGATTCCAGGTATTCGGATGGCAATCCTTCGGAAATTCAGATATGAATGCTTCATATATCCCTATAGGAGCTCTTCCGAAGGGAATCCTTCAGGGATTCCGACGGGGATCCTTCAGAAATTCATAAGAAATTCTTCGGGGATGCCGACAGGAATCCTCGAGGGATACTGACGGGACTTCTTCAGGGATTTCGATGGGAATCTTTTAGGAATTCCGAGGGGAATCCTTCAGGAATACCAACGGAAACCCTTCATCGATTCTGACGGAAATCCTCCAGGGATACCAACGGGAATCCTTCAGGGATTCCGACGGGATATTGACGGAAATACGTCTGGAATTTTGACGGGAATATTTCAGGCATTCCGACGAAGATCTTTTAGGGCTTCCGACGAGAATACTTCAAGAATCCCGACGGGAATCCTTCAGAGATTCCGATGGGAAAACATCAAGGATTCAGGCGGAAATATTCCAGGGATTCGGCTGGCATTATTTTAAGAGATTCTGACAAGAATCTATCATAGGTTCCTACAGGAATCCTTCAGATATTCCTTCTGGGATTTCGACGAGAATCCTTGAGGGATTTCGACGAAAATTTCTCAGGAATTCAGACGAGAATCTTTCAGGGATTTCGACGGGAATACTCAAGGGATTTCAAAGGGAAATATTTTAGAGATTTCGACGGAAATCCTTCAGAGATTCCGACGGGAATTCTGCAGTGATTCCGACGAGAATCCTTCAAAGGTTCCGAAGAAATTTTTCGGGGATACCGACAGGAATTCTTCAGAAAAACCGACGAAAACCCTTCTGGGATTTCTACAAAAATCCTTCAGAGATTCCGACGGAAATCCTGCAGGGTTTCCGACCCAAAAAAATACTTCAGGAATCCCGACATGAATCCTTCAGAGATTCCGATGGGAATACATCACAGATTCCAACGGTAATATTTCGACGGGAATACTCAAGGGGTTTCGACAGGAATATTATATTTTAGAGATTTGGACTGGAATCCTTTAGGGATTCCGATGGTAATCCTTCAGAAATTCTGATTGGAGTTCTTCAGAGATTTCGAAGGCATCCCTTAGGGATTTCGACGAGAATCCTTCAGGGATTTGGACGAAAATCCTTCAGGAATACCGAATGAAAAATTTCAGAGATTCCGACGGGAATCATTAGGGATTTCGACAGGAATTCTTTAGGGGCTCCAACGGGAATCTATCAGAGGTTCCGACGGGAATCCTTTGGAGATTCCGAAGAAATTTCTCAAGGATACCGACGAAAACCCTTCAGGGATTCCAACGGAAATCCTTCTAAGAGAACTGTTGGAGCAATTCCAACTTCTGGAGCAATTTTGATTAGAACTTTCGTAGAAACTTCTGATTGATTCTGAGTTTCTCCTGATCACTTCTAGTGATAGCTGCTGGGATAATTCCAGAAAGAACTCCTGAATGAATACCAAGGGAACTGCTGAAGCAATTCCAGTGGGAACTCTAGAGTCCGGGATCAATTCCAGTGAGAGCTGCTGGAGCAATTTCAGAAGGAAGTCCAGGGGCAATTCCTAGAGGAACTTAGAGAACAATTTTAAGAGGAACTCCTGGAGCAATTCCAAACGGAAGTCTTGGAGGAGTTCGAAAAGAACTGTTGAAGGAATTTCAAGAGAATTTTCCAGAGGAAATCTAAGAGAACTGTAGAAGCAATTTCAGGAGGAAATCCTGGAGTAATTCCATTGAGAGCTTCTGGGGAAATTACAAGATGAACTTCTGAAGGAATTCTAAAAGAATTGCTGAACCAGTGGGAACTCCTGGTTCAATTCCAAGGGGATTTTTGGGAGTAATTCTATTGATAGCAGCTGGATCGATTCCAGAAAGAACTTCTGGGTGAATACTAAGAGAACTGCTGAAGGAATTCCAGTGGTGACTCCTGGATCAGTTTCAGTAAGAGCTGCTGGAGCAATTTCAGAAGAAAGTACTGGAGCAATTCCAACATTAACTCATGGAGCAATTCCAAGGGAAACTCCTGGAGGAATTATAGTGGAAACCCCTGGATTAATTCCAGTTTGAATTCCTGAAGCAATTCCAGTGGGAGCTCCTAGATTAATCCCAAGAGGAACTCCTAAAGTAATTTAAGGCGGACTCCTGGAGAAATTCTAAGAAAACTGCTGAAGCAATTCTACTGGGATTTTTGGATCAATGGACCTCCTGAAGCAACTCCAAATGGAACTTCTGGAGGAATTCTAAAGAAACTGTTGAAGCAATTCCAAAGGAAACTCCTGGGGGAATTCTAAGAGCATTTTTTATTGGAACATCTTGAGCTATTCCAGAAGGAACTCCTGGATCAATTCCAGTGAGAGCTCCTGTGGAAATTACAAGGGGACTCCTGGACGAATTCTTAAAGGAGTTGCTAAAGCCGTTCCAATGGGAACTCCTGGATCAATTCCAAGGGGAACTTCTGGAGCAATTCTAGTGAGAGCTGCTGGAGCGATTCCAGAAATAATTGGAGGAATTCTAATAGAACTGCTGAAGCAATTCCAGTGGGAACTCCTCGATCACTTCCAGTGAGAGCTGCTAGTGCGATTTCAGAAGAAATTCCTGGGGGAGTTCTTAGAGAAATGCTGAAGCAATTCCAGAAGGAACTCCTGGATAAATTCCTAGAGGAACTCATGGAACAATTTCAATGGGAACTCCTGGAACAATTCCAAGGGGAACTCTTGAAGAAATTCGAAAAGAACTGTTGAAGCAATTTCAAGAGAAACTTCTGAAGGAATCTTAAGAAAACTGTAGAAGCAATTTCATGAGGAGCTCCTTGAGCAATTTCGAAATGAACTTCTTTAGCAGTTCCAGAAGGAACTACTGGATGATTTCCAGTGAACGCTCCTGGGGAAATAACAAGATGAACTTCTGGAGGAAGATGGCGGTATGGTGATGGACCTGGGAGAACGCGCGCAGGACATAATTTTACCGGTTCTGAATCTCCAGGAAATCCAAGAGGAGTTTGGCCGGCTGAAGAACAACAAAGCCCCTTGGACTGACCAACTACCAGTAGAACTATTTAAACACGGTGGTGAGGCACTGGCTGGAGGAAGTTTTTTCGCAGGAGTGGATGGAAGGTGTCGTGTGTCTCATCTACAAAAAGGGCGATAAGCTGCAAGGGAGTTCGTGGGGCAGTACCAGGCGGGTTTTATGGGCGAACGCTCCACCACGGACCAGGTGTTCGCCATTCGCCAAGTACTGCAGAAATGCCGCGAATACAACGTGCCCACACATCATCTATTCATCGACTTCAAAGCCGTATATGATACAATCGATCGGGACCAGCTATGGCAGTTAATGCACGAACACGGTTTTCCGGATAAACTGACACGGTTGATCAAAGCGACGTTGGATCGGGTGATGTGCGTAGTTGAGTTTCAGGGGCATTCTCGAGTCCCTTCGAAACCCGCAGAGGGTTACGGCAAGGTGATGGTCTTTCGTGTCTGCTATTCAACATCGCTTTGGAAGGGGTAATACGAAGAGCAGGGATTAACACGAGTGGTACAATTTTCAATAAGTCCGTCCAGCTATTATAGATATTCCGTCCAGCTATATAGATATTATGGCACGTAATTTTGAGAAGATGGAGGAAGCCTACATCAGACTGAAGAGAGAAGCTAAGCGGATCCGACTAGTCATCAACACGTCGAAGACAAAGTACATGATAGGAAGAGGTTCAAGAAAAGACAATGTTAGCCACCCACCGCGAGTTTGCATCGGTGATGACGAATTCGATGTGGTAGAAGAATTTGCGTACTTGGGCTCACTGGTGACTGCCGAAAATGACACCAGCAGAGAAATTCGGAGACGCATAGTGACTGGAAATCGTACGTACTTTGGACTCCGCAAGACGCTCCGATGGAATAGAGTTCGCCGCCGTACCAAACTGACAATCTACAAAACGCTCATTAGACCGGTAGTCCTCTACGGATACGAGACCTGAACGATGCTCGTGGAGGACCAACGCGCACTTGGAGTTTTCGAAAGGAAAGTTCTGCGTACCATCTATGGTGGGGTGCAGATGGCGGACGGTACGTGGAGGAGGCGAACGAACCACGAGTTGCACCAGCTGTTGGGAGAACCATCCATCGTTCACACCGCGAAAATCGGACGACTGCGGTGGGCCGGGCACGTAGCCAGAATGTCGGACAGTAACCCGGTGAAAATGGTTCTCGACAACGATTCGACGGGCACAAGAAGGCGAGGTGCGCAGCGGGCAAGGTGGATCGATCAGGTGGAAGATGACTTGCGGACCCTCCGTATACTGCGTGGTTGGCGAAGTGTAGCCATGGACCGAGCCGAATGGAGAAGACTCTTATATACCGCACAGGCCACTTCGGCCTTAGTCTGAATAAATAAATAATAATAACTTCTGGAGGAATTCTGAAAGAACTGCTGAAGCAATTCCAGTTAGAACTCCTGGATCGATTCCAAGGGGAACACCTGGAGCAATTCTATTGAGAGCTGCTGGAGCGATTCCAGAAAGAACTCCTGGATGAATTCTAAGAGAACTGCTGAAGCAATTCCAGTGAAAACTCCTGGATCAATTTCAGTGAGACCTGCAGGAGCAATTTAAGAAGAATGTCCTGGAGGAATTCTAGGATAACTGCTGAAGCAACTCCAGAAAGAACTCCTGGAGTAATTCATACATTAACTCATGGAGCAATTCCAAGGGGAACTCTTGGGGGAATTCTAAGAGAACTATTGAAGCAACTTCAAGAGGAACTCCTGGAGTAATTTTCATAGGAACTTCTGAAGCAATTCCAGTGGGAGCTCTTGAATCAATTCCTGTGAGAGCTCCTGGAGCAATTCCAGAAGGAACTCCTGACCCATGAGAACTCCTGGAGCAATTCCAGCAGTGATTTATGGATCAATTTCAAGAGGAACTTCTGGAGCAATTTCAGTTTGAACTCCTGCAGAAACTTCCCTCCAGTGGGAACTTTTGGAGCAATTCTAAAAGAACTGTTTAAGCAGTTCCAAGAGGAACGCTTAGAGAAATTGCAGTAGGAACTTCTAGAGCAATTCCAGAGGAAACTCCTGGAGTAATTCCAGCAGAAACCTCTAAGGGGTAAGCCAGAGTAAATGCGACGTGCGATGCGACGCGACAGTGCAATTTGACAGCCTGTTGTTGATAATGATTGTTATCGCGTCGCATCGCATGTCGCGTTTACTCTGGCTTCCCCTAAATCAATTCCAGAAGGAACTGCAGGAGCAACTTCTTGAGCATTTTCAGAAGGCACTCGTGGAGGAATTTCAGTAGGAACTCCTCGAAGAATAATCTTTATCTGGTGGAAGCTTGTAGCCTCAATTGGCAATAAATAAAAAACATTGCTCCCCACTTGTTATTACAACTTTGTTTTTTTTTTTTTCGTTTTCAGCATCTGAATTCTTCTAAGACCATCGTCTTACGCACTTCTCGGTAACTCGCCTGGAACTGGCCTGCGAGTTTCAATTAGCCGGCTCATCTACCGCAGTGCTTGCCGCCGTGCCATTTAATAAAAAATTGAACCATAAAATATGTAAAAATGCTATATATTAATAATAAAGTCATGATTAAAAATCTTTAAATTTTAATTTAATCATCAATACAATCGCACCCCTTCGAAAAGAATTATTTCTAACATTTTTTAACATGCATATCGGACTGTATTACATCCTATTCTTTTACATCGCTATGGTTACGTTGTCTTTTTGATTACATCCATGTAAATTACATCGCTCCTGCCTATTACACAGCAAGCTCTTGAGTACATCGTGCAGTGTAATATTAAACAATCGATGGATTCAGGTGGTTGCAGCGATTTCGATGTAATATTCAACAACATTTTTTGCTGTGTACGAACGGCTTTGTCTCTTTCTCGCTGCAAAGAAATTAGAAAATAACAAGGCCAGTAAATGTCAAAATTTATGAAGAACGAAAGTGAAAGAAATTTTTTCTTGCAGTGCCCTATGACAAATATTTTGTCAAGTTTATCCGGATATCTATCAGACTAATTAGAAATCTACATGAATATTAGGCTGACTTGACAAATATTTGCACTAAACAATGATACTGATAGCTTTATAGGAAATGTTAAAATCTGAGCAAACGTCGAAGAAGTCAATCTAACTCAAAATCTGAGTAAATTGACCTCTCCCGTCAAAAATTGTATCTCGTTTTATTGTCTCAGTCGATTCTTTGGCTTATTTAAGGTCAACTTTCCCGAATTTTAAATTCAAAACAAAAATCGAAAAAGTATTGTTTTTTTTAAGATTGGTCCGATTTTGAACAAACACCGGGTGAATTTTTCAGGCCGGTTCAAACGTGCAGCCAAAGCTTAATACACAGTATAAGAAAAGTCCAACCTTGTATTGCCGATTTCACCAATTTGAAGAGTTGTGTGTAGATTGTGATTTGCCCGCTTCTTTTTCTCACACTCACTCTCATTTCGGGTTGATCGATTTTTGTTACTGAAATTTACCCAATTATAACCCATTACTTGTTAGTCACATGTAAGCGTGTACACTAAATCGATTCCCGTCATGATTTGACGTCTATTTGTTTTCAGATTGAGCACAAGTGCTAACCAGTACGGTTACCGTTTTTAATTTAAATGTAGCCGTTCGATAACTGCAACATGTTTACTTTTCACTTGTTCAGTTAACGAATGCCGTTCAATAATTACAATGCATTCTAGACGTCAAACGGTTGTCAATCGACGTCAGATGCAATGAAAGTGCATCTAAATGTGCAGCGCAATGCAGCTGTCATTGAGTTTGACACCAATTTGAAGTTTAGCGGTCCGATAACTGCAAAACTGTTGCAACTACCGAATTGCAGTTATCGACCGTCTACTGTGATTGCTTTTAGAATTTTTGAGAAGAGTTTTAAAAACTTCTTCGTATGCTTTCCCGTGGAGATTTTTTCGATTATTATCTTTCTGCTTCTTCTTCTTCATGCAACATCAAAGCTCCAATAGCACCAGCCGTAGACTCATTTTCAATAAAGACAATAAATAATTATAACCGTCATTACCGAAAAAGCCACAGAACTCTAAACTTAGTAAAAAAAACTGGGTGCTGCGGATAGACCCGCTTTTCTGTTCTCAAAGAGTAGAAGGATATTTTGTGCGGTTGGGTGCGGTTGTTCCTTTCGAATGGGAAACGCCGCATGGAATCTTATGCGAATGCGCTTTTGGAAACATTACAACAAACGCGCGGTGAATCGTATTGACAGCATCCTACAATATCCCATATATTTTCTGTCAAATTTGTCGTTTCCGTCGCACTTCCGTTATATTGCGTTTGGGGCTTTACTTTATATATTCTATACAGTGACGTTAGTGTGCGAAAAACTGCGCTTGGAGAACTCAATGCTGCACTATGGGGGATCCCCATACAAGCGAGCGGTCAAAAATAAAATTGGACTTTTAAAGTGATTTTCCACTTAGTTTTAGCTGTGTATGGTCGAAATAGCATGAATATACAATTTCAACCCCCTTTGGGGATCGTCTATGAATTACGTAATTATTTTTCATAGGTTCGATTAACGTGACAAAGCAAACCTATTTGGGAAGTTGAAATTTCGTGCGTTTTCTTAAGGAGAAGGAAGGGGCTGTACAAAAACTAAGTTCAGCAATTTATGGACATTATGGCGGCGATCATGTTAAATGACATTAATTTCATGACATTCCGTGATATTTTTTGTTCTCACTCTCATGCCTCACAATTTGTATTTAGAACAATTTGTTTGACAAAGTACTAGGATCTGAAGGATCATAAAGCATTAAATGTTAATCAAATAATCAGAATTGAAAATAACTTTTGAAAAAGGGTATTAGCAAATTAGAAATCGCAATCCCATGACATTTTACGTGTACAAGTTATTCAAAAATGAGATTAATATATTCTCAAAAAATGTGGACATTCATTGTGGAATGTAAGAATGCTCCATTCTTCCGAAAAGCAAAATTCTTTTAATTTAAATAACAACACTATTTGAATTACTTTTGATTTGTTTTCATGATTTCTACAAGTTATATACAGCATCATTCTTTTCTGTGTCAAGGTTTAAGTCTTCAATGATATTTTCTTCAATTCCATCAACGATGGAAGATGAGATAAATTCATCTAAAGTATTAGAAGATAAAGAACTTTTGAAAATCTTCAAATATTACAAAATTACGCATGGCATAAGAATAACTAAGTGAAAATTTTTTTCCAACGTCTCCTCGTTATCCAAATCGAGCTTAAAATGGATCTGATTCATGTAAGGCACGAAGGAAAATGTCAACATTTGCCTCTCTTGATCATTTTCTTGCATTATGAGTTCTAAATTTCTTCAACTGTTTATATTGACTTTCCGCTGGTTGTTCAGCCAGTGAACCTCAAAGTGTAGATGAGTGAATAAATATTTCCCTACCATTAGCCAGACATTCATGAACACTAGCAGGAATTTCATACGCTCCGTTCTAACTAAGATGTTGTTCGTCTTTACTTTTTGCAATAAACATGTCGGGAATTATTGATTCCAGGAGATTTATAAATATTTACATATTATGAAATCTCATATTTAGTTCTCCATCAGTAGCTAATGAATAGCTCAGAAAATTAGGTTTAGAGAATGACTCAAACCACTCAAGCCCCAAACGCATTTCAGCGGAATGGCGACGGAAACGGTAAAATTTGACAGGAAATATATGAGCGAACTGTTAAATCCTTCCGTTACCGTTGTGCTGCATTGCATTGGGGTTTTATTCATTTACTCCTTTGAAAAGTTAATTAAATGAGCTCAAATGGTTATAAATAAAGTCGAAGTTATTACCAATAAATGTATTTTGACCATACCCTTTGAGCGCATAGTTCAGTCTGACCCATTTTCAATAGGAAACGATGGGACTAGATTTCCCGTCGAATGAAACTTGTTGCGAGAAAATCGGACACAAATAAGTGTCTAAATGGCGATTGCGTTCTTTTGCGCACATACATACAGACGCGCATGCACACACATACAGACATCACCTCAATTCTTCGCGCTGAGTTAGTTGATATATACCACTAGGGGTCTCCGGGCCTTCTATCAAACATTCGTTTTTGGAATGAGCATTAACCTTGGAGTACGAGAGAGGCAAAACACGGTAAAAAACAAATGAAAAAAATCAGAGTGACTTAACTCTGTTAATTGCAAATACTGGCAAGAAATTCTTTCAGGACATTTTAGTCGAAGCTTTGTCCTTGATGTGTATCATAAAGAACCCGGGGATTCCTGAGGAAAAAAAGTTCTTCACTATCAAAGTTGAAAATAGCGTCGTTTTTGGAAAAAATATTGCTTCCGCATTTTTTTCAATTTTTTCACAGTGTAACCATTAGTTTTGCACACCATTTAAAAGCTTATACAATAACCTTTGTAATGATGTATTAACATTGAAGAAAAACATTTAAAAATATTTCAATAAATAGTTGAAAATAAAATATTTTTTCAGAAAATTTGCTAACTTTTTTACCCATTTCTGACTTTGCCACCTTATATCTTTGGAACTAGTGCACCTAGAGACTTCAAATTCAGAATTTCTCTTAATTAGAGTATTGACAATGGAGAGAAAATATTTTAAAATAATTCGGAAGACATGACATTTTCGATTAATGACCGCCCGAAATCCTACACTACTAAAAATCCACACATATTTATTGGCAAAAATCCATAGATTTAACTTATGATGTATATCAGCGCACACATAATAATTCTCCACGCGAACTACTAATAAAATATATGTCCAAATAAACTTTATGTGTGGTCTCGAATTAGCAATTATTTAATTTATGTGTGGTTCTATATCGGTTATATTAGGGTGGAGCTATTGCAAAAATTTATAACGGCGACACATATATCTTATATAGATATTTTTGGCAGTGTATAGTGTGCTGTGCTGTAGGATCTGTCAAAGTTAACACCGTCGTGTATCTTCTTTTCATTTTAACTTGGATTCGTCTATAAGATCTGAAACGAACATAACCACAATCTTCAATGTTTGGCTCCGGCACAATAGAAAATTTGGTTTCAGTTTGACAACCAAATCGATTCTATTCGCACCATACCCAGGTAAAAAATAATGAATATTATTGTTCATGTTTATCGATTATTCAAGTACACATTCATTACCTAATTTTAGGTAAAATAAAACCCTTATTTTAGGTAATTACATCTAAGTGTACGTTAGTGTAAATTTCTATTAAGGTGATTATAGAATGAAGCCAGAAATCGGCCATTTTGTAAACCACGTGCTTTTCCAATATTTTTTTCAAGAACACGAGATGAAAGAACCATAACGCGTATGGGGCTGAAATAATGGTAGATCGTTTGCTTAGTTATGCTGAATAATGCTGAATAATAATAATTTGAGTTTCGGCACTGTACGAAAACTATTACGCCAGATTTGGGCTTCTGGAAATGTATGGAGATAAGCGTGTGGTGAATTTAAAATTCACCACGGGCTTCATTCTATAATCACCTTAAATAACATTTGTAAGGTTCATTCGAAGTACTCGAAAACTGTGTAAAAAAAACTAAGCGTGGGTTGAATATTTCGCAATCCTCTCAATTTTCGACGAAGAGAATTGAGCAAGTCTAGAGAAGATAGTTGAAATGCCCCACAAGCAAAATGGTTATAATTTTGGTTTTTTAAAACTTCGATCAATAAACAAATTTTATACATATTAGAAAAAAGAACATCTGAGTTATAAAATGTTTTTATATTCTGTAATTTGTATCAACAAATTTCTATAGAAAATAGCAATCGAAGTAAAATAAAACTTCATACGAAATAAAAGATTTTAGGACCCATTAAAAAGTGTGTCCACGTTTGGTTGCGTTTTTCTTTTCCTCAACATCTCTCTCAGATCAGTACTCGCTCTACTTCACGGTTTGCTGGTCGTGTTTCTTTTTCCAGTGAATTTTTTCACGACGGATCCAGTGGCATTTATAAACGGCCTTTTTCTTATTTGATTTTCCTTTCCTTTGTGTCTTTTAGTCCAATATTAAAATGGTGAGTATTTGCAACAATGAACAAAGCTTATTTGCACTTGCAGCCCTTGTAATGATAATTCAATGTGAAGGTCGCGCTCACGAAGTGCGGTGTAAAATCAGCGTTAATTAAGTAGAATGATTATAATTGCGAATTTCGATGTATGCTGCTAGGTGCTACTAAGCGGTTCAATGCTATTTACAAATAATTTTCAAATTTAATTGGATCCAATGTGTTTTTAATGGTACGAGGTTGTTCAGCAAATGGCGAGTTCGAGATTAGTATGCTGAATATCCATACAGAGTGAAATCTCGAAATTTCGCCATAATCTACATAATATGTGTTGATTTGGCATATTGCCAAAACAGAATATGGCAAAATTGGATACCTATATATATTTCGAGCCGGTTCCATGCACATTCGAAAGCCGGTGCTTCTCGTTGGTCTTTTTTTTTCTTCACTGGAACAGATAAGACGTAGTTCCTGCGTGCATGTCCATTGTGCCATAAACACAAACATCTGTAAAAGATAATGACAAAAGCTGTTCAGATTCAATAAAATCTTTCGTCACTTCTGTTTGCCCAGTGGACCATTCCATTCGGAGCATCATAGCAGCCAATTAAAAAAAGTAATCACTCTTTATGTAACATCATTTGGCGGTGACCTTTCTCTGCCCTCTCTGTTCTTTCTCGCGCGTTCCTATCTCCATTCATTTTCACGAAATACATCCATATCGCATGAAGAGTACACGGTATAAAGTCCCACGTTCGTCATATTCTGTATGTTAGCAAAACAAGTTTAAGGTACCATCTACAGGTGTGATTTCTTATCATAATAAATAATCACTCATAATGAGTTAATCGATATTAAAAGCTATACACAGATATACCATACAATAGAGTGAAAAGATGGTCTGAATCATTTAGTCAAAGTTTAACTCATTTATCAATAACAAATTCAGAAGCTATAAAATTTTCAAAATGAGTTGTATGGTAGACCTTACGCAAAGTTTATTTTTACAATTATTGCTTGAAGTCACAAGGCGTGAGATTGTTGGTATAACTTAATACTTACTGGTAATAAATTTCGAACATTTATTATTAGTATGTTTAACTTTCACTGCACTAACTGTAATCGCATAGCTGTCCCATATGAATAGGAAACCCAGCAAAGATGGGACAACTATGCGGTTACAGGCAGTGCAGTCCTTTTGAGTTATTTCGTGAAGAGCATTCACTTTTTTCATACTTTAACATAACATGATACGGGAGAAATGGGAAAAAATACCAAACCACCCCTCCCGCTCCCTGTTATAAAAGTGTTGCTTATTATTTTAGGATGTGGATTTGACGTTGAATGTTTTATTGAAAAAGAAGGAAATGAATCGTACATCACTTACAAGCCATTGAATGGCTTACATGAATATTAGGGCTCAGTCTCTACTCTACTCTGTACTTTTGATTCTTTGCTTTACCTGTAAATCTGTTAAACTATCAGTCTATCCAAATGTAATTATATTTTAAGACAGTTGCTTCCTTGACCCGATAAAAAGTATGTATATACTAACTAAAAGTATGTACATATTACTAACTGAAAGAGAGGGGGGAAATAAACTAAAATCTGAAGTTCGACGTTAAATGCAAAAACTGTCCTCTGACTAGAAAGAACCATATTTTGCTATTTATAAAACTTTCTCGCCATAAATATTAGGTAAAAAACTTGCACTCACAGGTATTTGACAGATACAAAATCCGCATTATTAGTTGAAGATCTTTCCAACTTTTTGGTGCGATAATTTGACATGTTATAAACGTCCTCTATTCACTGCAATCGATTCCACTGCCTCCAGGATTTTTTAGCTATATGTATTTCAAGATGAATACACTACTGGTGTTTTCATCTTGATATATTCCATCTTTGATTTCTAACGACATCTAGATAAAAGCACCGTCTCATGGCCGGTATTTTGGTATACCTACATGTTTAATTATTTTATTAACAAATTCACAACAGGTGAATTGGTCACCCTATTATGTCCGTTCATCCTATTATGTCTTGACATCAGCATGCTTGATCAGGAGTTTCCTTTGACTTGCAACGGAGAATAGAGCCCGAAACGTCGTTTGCTTCACGACCGGAGCAAAAACTTCGTCGTAATCGACTCCATACTTCTGCGTAAAGCCCTGCGCACCACTGCCCTGTATACCAACCGCTCGCTCTTCGTCCACCGGCATCGGCTCTACGTGTGGCTCCTCTTCGGGATCGGCATCCTCGTACAGGCTGTCATCCGAATGGTCTTCATATCCGTGGAAATCTTCTTCGCCCTCGTGGGGCTCGGCTGCCAGGCCGGGTTGCGCAGGCTCCTCCTGTTTATCCACTACGGTTCATGTCAATTAGCGATAAGGGAAAGAATAACGTACCTTCATCCTCCATGGTAGTCTCCGGATCGATATTGGCTGGTAGGAAACGAGCATCCCGACTAATCGTCACCTTGTTTGTCTTCGTGTTGATGAAACGCCACGCTTTGTGTTGCAGCGAATAGCCGACAAAGGTTAACTTTTCGGCTTTGGCTTCGAGCTTCGTTCGTTTGACGGAACAAAAACGTACGCTGCCGTTCCGAAAACTTGCAATTTCGAAACATCCGGTTTGACTACGTGCCAAATCTCGTAGGGAATCACTTCAACCGCTTTCGTTGGCAGCATATTTTGGAGATAGTTCGCCGTGCTGATTGCTTCGCCCCAGTAGCGGTTGGGCATACCTGCTTCCAGAAGCATGCACCTAGCCATCTCCACTAGCGAACGGTTCTTTCGCTCTGCGACACCGTTTTTTTGTGGCGTATAGGCCGCCGTGAACTGCTGTTGGATGCCTTCACGCCTCCGATACGCCACCAATTTCGAAGCTCGGTATTCACCTCCTTGGTCGGACCTCAAGACTTTCGGCGGCTGCGTCGTCATCTTCTGCACGTGGTCCTGGATGGCATCAAACGTGTCGTATTTCTTCTGCAGCATATACACCGTGGTATACCGGCTGTGGTCGTCGATAAGCGTCATGAAATAACGTCGACCACCCGGTGTCATTATCCGCATTGGTCCACACAGGTCACTGTGAATCAGGTCCATCACATCCTTACTGCTCTTCTTTGCCTTTTTTGGAAATGGCAGTCTTGCCATCTTACCCTGCAGGCAAGTTTCGCATGGCAAAACCAAACCGCATCGCTTGATGTTGATACCCGGTCTCGATGACCGAGTTTGCGACGCGCTCCACCATTCGTAGAGATGATAGAGACCGTTGCTACGTGTCGCCACAGCGGCAATCCGTTCCCCACTGGAAATCGTACATCCAACCTCGTTGAAATTCACGGCTGCACCTTTTTGGACGAGCTTTCCAACAGAGACAAGGTTCATGCGAAGCTCCGGAACGTAGAGTACGCCGGTCAGCACAATCTGCTTCTCTTCACCGTCACGCCCGTAACAGTGGATCTGGCAGTTACCTACGCCTTTCACTGCAGCTCTCTTCCCATCAGCAACCATGACAAACTTTGGGGTACCTCTGTGGGGCTTTCCACGGACATGAAAAACTCCCGATTTGCGCACATGTGCGAGCTCGCACCGGAATCCACAATCCACTTCTTCACTGGTCCTTCTCGTGCGCTGAACACGAAATTTTCTTCAGTAGACGCTGCTTTTCTTGCCTTCGCTTGTTGCCTAGCAACGTGTTTGGTTTCCGTGGCAACCGTTTGTCGCCCTCGAAAATTTTCTCCACGGTTTTGCTTCTGCAACAATGCATAATCTCGCTTCTTGTGGCCAACCTTTTGACAGTGGTGGCACACGATCGACTGCACTTTTCCGTCCACCTTCAGCACCGCTGAATCCGCCGGAACCGCCTCGCTGCGCTTCTGCACCTCGTTGATAATTTTATCTTTCACGAGTGCCAGCGTCAGCTCGTCTTCCGACCGGTTTTCGAGTGTGGTGGTTAGTGCGTCGAATGTGCTTGGCAAACTGCGAAAGACAAGAATAACCTGCAAATCATCGTCGAGCTTCGTACCTGCGTTGGCCAATTTCTCGAACAAGCTTTCAAACTCGGCCAGGTGATCCTCGATGTCGTCTTTTTCTCGTGTTGCTTCCGTAGGTTATCCCATACTTCTTTGGCGGTCTGCGTTCCTCAAATATGGCCATGTTGACTCCTGGTTAGAAGCAACCCGATGGTCGCACGTGCTTTTTGATCACCTTCGTCCCAGGCTTCCAGCGCCGCCGCGTTCGCACGGTCGTCCGTAGCTGCTGGCTTCACACCGGGCACGATATACTTCCAAAGGCCTTCTCTCACCAATAGGAACTCCACCTCTAGCTTCCAGGTTTCGTAGTTTTTGTTGGTCAGCTTCGCGATTCCAGATCTTTCCATCTTGACTTATCTTGGGCCCATAACCTTTTGGATGGTAAATGGCCGTAGACCGGAACACTACTTCTTTCGTGAAAAGGAAAACGTCTGAACTTGAAGAGAGACAAACTAGGAATGAATTTTATTCAAATTTAAAATACTAATCTATGGTTGCTTTGATTCGTTGTCGCCAACTAGATCTGCATCACCAACAATAATGTTAATATGGCCTTCAAACGCAAGTTTTGTTCTTAACTACATTTGCTAATGAAAATAAAACCCATGTAGATAGACATAAAACTAATTTTCAAATAAACGTCCTTAGATCTAGCATTTTATTTATTAATTTTTTACCTAAAACTAAATCCGCGCGAAACCCTAACTTGGATCTGAAAAAGGTATCCTTCTGCTTACAAATCTCATCGAGAGGCAGCACTCAGAAGCAACCGATTGAAAAGCAGCCGCCAGCGAGATTGTCGAGTTTTTGACAAGATTCCCAAGATTTTCAATACGAGCCGAATGAAGGAATTTTCTTCGATGGTTGATACGCGAGATACGAGAACGCTATTACACAGAATGGACAAAACCTGAAGCCGCCCGTATGAGGTTACTTCTTTGTAAGCATGCCTTCGTTCGTCAAGTATGTGAACACCATTCTACCAAAGCATCCTCGGGATTACGCCCTGGACAAGACCGTTTCAAAGTTGAAGAAAATGTTCGGGCGACAAAAGTCGGTCCATTCCCTGTACCAGTGCCTTCAGTACACGAAAAGCGATGCAGACGATTTTACATGCTGCCAGGACGAAAACACTGAAGCGTTTCAACTTTCAATGTTCCGGATCAATTTCAAGCGCTCCGTTTCTTCTATGGCCTTCTATCGCCACGGCATGCGGACATTCGCAAACTATTGATCTCGAAGCTGGAAGCCGACCAAACCACAGAAACAAGGAAAAATCGCAAGCAAGGAATGACGAAAGCAGCTCACGGTCAACACTTACCGTGGTTTGTTCCGGTATTGTGGCCGCATTAATAAGGAACACGATCGCAAACTTTACGCTGTCCTCGAACGTGTGCGTTAGTATGGTTTTCACTTTCGTCTCAAAAATGTCGTTTAGGGATGTTGCATATCGAGTTCCTCAGACATATCGTGGACAATGATGGGACTCGACTTGACCCTGCAAAAACTTAACCCATTTCCAAGATGCATCACTTCCACAGTTAATAACTGCGAGGGTGCGAGGTTTCTAAGCCAAGTTACCATTTTTTGCATTCGTATATCATGAGGCTGGCACGATGATACTTTTATGTGAGATTTCCATAAAAGGCTGAAAAAGTAAAAATCTTACATAAGGCTGAAACTCTAAAGGCTGGAAAATCTTGTGAAACCGATTTTCATGGAAGAATTCACATTTTTGACATACACTAAAATGAGCCTAAAACTTCTTGCGGCTCCTTGTCTTTCAATTTTTATATAGAATTCTCATTTTTTGTCTGTACAGCACAAGAAATTTGAAAGTATAGGAAGGATTCCTCCTTTCTTTCTATTTTTTCTCCCTTTTTCTGGCATCTTTTTTCTCCTTTTTTCATTTTTATTTCTTAAACCTTTCGTTGTTCCTTGTTTCTATTTCCTTCCTCCTTCTATCTTCTTCCTTGTTCCTTCCTTCTTCTTCCTACTTCTTTTTTTTGGTTTTTTCTACCTTCATTTTTCATTGTTCTTCTTCTACCTTCTTCATTCTTTCTTCTTGAAGTTTTCCTATTCCTTGTTTTTGTGTGAAACTTCTTTAGTGTTTTGTTATCAGCGTTTCTCGGAAGACACGTGCGCACCACGCTGAAACATTTGAGGAAACCTGTTCCTGCTGCTACTACAGCTAGAACAAATTACAAGCAAAATGAGCAGTTTTATTGTCGTCATGTACGAAGAAGTCGATCTGGTATTATATGTCGGAGAGTATTCTCGGAACACCAAGTCCTGGAGCCCGGTCGAGTCATCGAACGAAAAGGTTTATTAGTTTATTTGTTTATAACATCAATCAGGCTGCAACATCGACATACTGCTTGTCAGTGGCATGGATTTGACCTCGGACAACCTGATTGAGAGGATGTCCCGGTACGAGAATCGGACTAGGGAGGTACCTGTGATGCTGTGAAAATGTTGTTCACCCCTGCAACCAGCATGTCATGGGTGGGCTGCGGGGACCTCAGTATGTAAATTTAAAGGTAATTGCGGTCCATGCGCGATTGTTGTTGCCGGGGTGCTCATCTCCTTCGAGAGTTACTGATATAGACCGATTAAAAAAGACTCATCAACTTATACACTTACTTTCATCGCGTTGGTCGTTTAATTTTGGTACCCACTTTCTGAGCAACTGCTCATTTTGGGCGATCGGCTCGTGTGAAGTTTGTTTTATCGGTACCTAATTAAACTTTTTCTGATGAAAATTTACAATTCTACTATTCTTTCTTTTTTCTCTATCTAGTCTGAACCTATCCGCGTTGTAGTGACTGGTGCTGCCGGTCAGATTGCCTACTCGCTGCTTTACATGATCGCCAAGGGAGATGTATTTGGACCAAACCAGCGGTTGATTCTGCATTTACTGGACATTCCACCGATGATGGGTGTGCTCGAGGGAGTTGTCATGGAGCTGGCCGATTGTGCGTTGCCCCTGCTAGCCGGTGTTGTTCCCACCGCAGATCCAGCTGTGGCCTTCAAGGACGTTGCGTCGGCGTTTTTGGTCGGAGCCATGCCCCGTAAGCAGGGCATGGAGAGGAAGGATCTTCTATCCGCTAACGTGAAGATCTTCAAAGTTCAGGGTGAAGCACTGAACAACTTTGCTCGCAAGGTAAGTAATGTCAACGTTTATTTTATTTATCATCAGACTAAGGCCGGAGAGGCCTGTGCTGCACATAAAAGACTTCTCCATTCAGCTCGGTTCAATGCTGCACTTCGCCAACCACGCAGTCTGCGGAGGGTCCGCAAGTCGTCCTCCACCTGATCGATCCACCTTGCCCGCTGTGCACCTCGCCTTCTTGTTCCCGTCGGATCGTTGTCGAGAACCATTTTCACCGGATTACTGTCCGACATTCTGGCTACGTGCCCGGCCCACCGCAGTCTTCCGATTTTTGCGGTGTGAACGATGGATGGTTCTCCCAACAGCTGATGCAACTCGTGGTTCATTCGCCTCCTCCACGTACCGTCCGCCATCTGCACCCCACCATAGATGGTACGCAACACTTTCCTTTCGAAAACTCCCAGTGCGCGTTGGTCCTCCACGAGCATCGTCCAGGTCTCGTGTCCGTAGAGAACTACCGGTCTTATAGCGTTTTGTAGATAGTCAGTTTGGTACGGCGGCGAACTCTATTCGATCGGAGCGTCCAAAGTACGTACGATTTCCACTATGCGTATCCGAATTTCTCTGCTGATATCGTTATCGGCGGTCACTAGTGAGCCCAAGTACACGAATTCTTCAACCACCTCGATTTCGTCACCACCGATAGAAATTCGTAGTGGGTGGCTTACATTGACCTCTCTTGAGCCTCTTCCTATCATGTACTTCGTCTTCGACGTGTTGATGACTAGTCCAATCCGTTTAGCTTCGCTTTTCAGTCTGATGTAGGCTTCCTCCATCCTCTCAAAGTTACGTGCCATGATATCAATGTCGTCGGCGAAGCCAAATAACTGGACGGACTTCGTGAAAATCGTACCACTCGTGTCAATCCCTGCCCTTCGTATTACTCCCTCCAAAGCGATGTTGAATAGCAGACACGAAAGACCATCACCTTGCCGTAACCCTCTACGGGTTTCGAAGGGACTCGAGAATGCCCCTGAAACTCGAACTACGCACATCACCCGATCCATCGTCGCCTTGATCAACCGTATCAGTTTATCCGGAAATCCGTTTTCGTGCATTAGCTGCCATAGCTGGTCCCGATCGATTGTATCATATGCGGCTTTGAAGTCGATAAATAGATGATGTGTGGGCACGTTGTATTCGCGGCATTTCTGCAATACCTGACGTATGGCGAACACCTGGTCTGTGGTAGAGCGTTCACCCATAAATCCCGCTTGGTACTGCCCCACGAACTCTCTTGCAATTGGTGTTAGTCGACGGCATAAAATTTGGGAGAGTACCATGTAGGCGGCGTTCAGCAATGTGATTGCGCGGTAGTTGCTACAATCCAGCTTATCGCCCTTTTTGTAGATGGGACACACGACACCTTCCATCCACTCCTGCGGCAGAACCTCATCCTCCCAAACCTTGGTAATCACCCAGTGCAGCGCTCTAGCCAGTGCTTCACCACCGTGTTTAAACAGCTCTCCTGGTAGTTGGTCAACTCCAGGGGCTTTGTTGTTTTCAGCCGGCCGATCTCCTCCTGGATTTCCTGGAGATTCGGAGCCGGAAGTCGCATGTCCTGCGCGCGTGCTCCTAGGTTCATTACAATACCGCCACCGTTGTCTGCCATATCGCCGTTCAGGTGTTCTTCGTAGTGCTGCCGCCACCTTTGGATCACCTCACGCTCGTCTGTAAGAAGGTTCCCGTTTATGTCCTTACACATATCGGGCTGTGGCACGTGGCCCTTACGTGAACGGTTCAACTTCTCATAAAACTTTCGTGCGTTATTAGCGCGGTACAGTTCCTCCGTCTCTTCACGGTCTCGATCTTCCTGCTGGCGCTTTTTCCTCCGGAAAATCGAGTTTTGTCTGTTCCGCGCCCGTTTGTATCGTGCCTCGTTCGCCCTCGTGCGGTGTTGCAGCAATCTCGCCCATGCTGCATTCTTCTCCTCAACTAACTGCTCACATTCGCCGTCATACCAGTCGTTTCTCTGATCCGGAGCCACCGTGCCTAGTGCAGATGGCGGATCGAATATCTCCAGCCATCTTCAAGAGATGCTGCGCCTAGCTGCTCTTCCGTTGGGAGTGCCACTTCCAGCTGCTGCGCGTAGTCTTGGGCTAGTCTACCGTCTTGTAGCCGCCCAATGTTTAGCCGCGGCGGACGACTCCGACGCGTGTTGATCACCGTCGAGAGTTTTGAGCGCAGACATACTGCGACGAGGTAGTGGTCGGATTCAATATTCGCACTGCGGTAAGTGCGTACGTTCGTGATGTCGGAGAAGAATTTACCGTCGATTAGAACGTGGTCGATTTGGTTTTCCGTTACTTGATTAGGTGATTTCCATGTGGCCTTGTGGATATTCTTACGGGGGAAGAAAGTGCTTCGGACTACCATTCCGCGGGAGGCTGCAAAGTTTATGCATCGTTGGCCGTTGTCGTTCGATACGGTATGCAGACTATCCGGTCCGATGACCGGTCTATACATTTCCTCCCTTCCTACCTGAGCGTTCATGTCACCGATAACGATTTTGACGTCCCGCAGTTCCATCGTATGTCTGCTCCAGCTGCGCATAGAACGCTTCTTTCTCGTCGTCGGATCTCCCTTCGTGTGGGCAGTGCACGTTGATGATGCTATAGTTGAAGAAACGGCCTTTTATCATCAGCTTGCACATCCTTGCGTTGATTGGCTGCCACCCAATCACGCGTTGGCGCATCTTTCCCAGCACTATGAAGCCGGTTCCCAGCTCGTTGGTGGTGCCACAGCTTTGGTAGAAGGTAGCCGCTCGATGCCCGCTTTTCCACACTTTCTGTCCTGTCCAGCAGATTTCCTGCAGCGCTACGACATCGAAGTTGCGGGGATGTAATTCATCGTAGATTATCCTGTCGCAACCTGCGAAGCCAAGCGACTTGCAGTTCCATGTTCCAAGCTTCCAATCGTGATCCTTTATTCGTCGCCTAGGTCGTTGCCGATTGTATCGAGTCGTATTATCTTCTATGTTGTTCGTAATGGTTGTTTTTAAAGGCGGCTTATTGGGCCTGCGCAAACCTCCTGTCTCGTCGGAGGGCCGTCGTGTCAGGGCTGTTTAGCGTCCCACCTAACACCAGGACTTGGGCTTGTGCGCTTTGAGCGGCACACGGTCGCTTTGGTGGAGCCTACTTGCGGATTCATGCAGCTTTTTATAGAGGTTTAACAGGGCCCACTGTCAAACCCCACCACATCCTAGGCAGGCGCCACAACTCGCAGATGGCCTGGGGAGGGATCGTCAAGCCCTTGGACATAGTCCCTGCTGCCCCCAATGTCAACGTTTAGTTTTATCTAAATTGGGATTTTTAGTAGATTGCGTTAATGTTTTTGCTTCGGTTCTCAGTCTAATAATTACCTACTTGAACGCAACTATCTATGTAGTTTTATATTATTCAATATTCTCCTTGTCCAACAGGATGTCAAGGTACTGGTCGTCGGTAACCCAGCCAATACAAACGCCCTAGTATGCTCGCACTATGCTCCTTCTATTCCGAAGGAAAACTTTACGGCCATGACCCGTCTGGATCAGAATCGTGCTCAGGCCCAGGTTGCTGCCCGCCTCGGAGTTGGCATTGCCAACGTTAAGAATGTGATCATTTGGGGCAACCATTCCTCGACCCAATACCCGGACGCAAAGAACGCCACCGTCAACCTGAACGGTACCGTGAAGAGCGTTGTTGAAGCCGTTGCCAACAACGATTACCTGAATGGAGAGTTTGTCGAGACAGTGCAGAAACGTGGAGCAGCCGTTATTGCTGCACGCAAGATGTCTTCCGCCATGTCGGCTGCCAAAGCCGCCAGCGATCACATGCGCGATTGGTTCGCTGGGACCAAAGACGGAGAATACGTCTCGATGGGTGTCGTGTCCGATGGTAGCTATGGTACCCCGAAGGACATTGTCTACTCATTCCCAGTACAAATTCAGAACGGTCAATGGAAAATTTTCCAGGGACTTACTATCGATGATTTTGCCCGTGGCAAGTTGGATGCTACCGCTAAGGAGCTCCTTGAAGAGAAAGAAGAAGCTATGTCCGTGTGTGCCTCAGATTGACTAACTAAACTTTAAAACACAATGTTTGTAGAGACTTTACCCTTGTATGAAATTCAACGTTATTGCTTTATGTTAGCTGTTTTGTTTTGTAATTGCGTGGATATTGTTTCTCCAAAAATTTTGTTTTAAATGTTGAATACACGTACTATAAATTAATCATTGAAACTGAATCAAACCATTCATGCCAGAATTTGTAAAATTTTAAAATGAATACTAAGTCTACGTAGGCGAATTATTACAAGAACTGTGTAGATATGAAAGTCAATTGGAAGATTATATTTTTTGTTATTGATTTGGCGTAGCCACAAATAAACACGAATTTATCAACAGAGCTTGTGTTTCATGTATAAAAAAATATCACAGAAAATTAAGGTAACCCTGCTAAAACGAAGATTTCAACATAAGATGCTTTTTGCGTTTCGCGTATACTAAGTATACGTAAAGGCTATAGGATCACTCCAAAACCGAAATTTTGATAGAAGGCTCGGAGACCCATAGTGTTGTATACCAATCGACTCAGCTCGACGAATCGAGGTGATGTCTGTATGTGTGTGTATGTGTACAAAAAATGTGAGACAAACTTTTTTGTACTTAGCAGTATCTTAGCATTATTGTATTTTCTCGCAACAAGTTGCATTCGACGCAGATTGTGGCCTATAGACCCTATTGAAAATTAGACCGATCGGACATTGCGTTCCAGAGTTATTTAAAAAACATTGCTTTTTTCTCCATTTTTCCCAAGGGAAAAATAATTTTCAAAATTAAAAAATGTTGGACTGTTGAAATGTATTCAAATGAACGCAAATAAATCAAGACAAAATTTTCAAAACGACTTATCTGCTTTTGCAAACAAAGATTCAAACGACGATTTGACGAATCTGATAGCTCTCCCACGCAAACCAACACCATCAATAGGTAGGTGAAGGTTTCCGCTACCTGTTGATGGTGTTGGCACAGACAAACAGACGTAATACTAGAGAAAATACCATCGACCATGACTTCAACGATCAATTTGAATTTGAAAGACTTTCTTGTCAGAAAAGGCCTACAGAATCCAGAAACCAGAAACTTAGTACCGTGACCTGCCCTAATTCCGCGCATCGCCTAATACCGTGGTTTTCATCAAAAATCAGAACCTGGCTATCATGGATATAGTATTATTTGGTGAAATGTTCAAACATATTATGTTTGAACATTTCACCAAATAATATGCCACCTCGAAATTTTATCCGAATTAGCTGAAAATTTGACAGGACGCTTATTATAGCATAAGAATTGTGATTCTGGGCTGACCGGTTGAATTGTTGATACTTTTGAAAACATGAAGAGGTCTAGTAAACACTGCTTAAAAATTGAGCGGAGGTAAAGTATTATTTATTTATTCAGACTAAGGCTGAAGTGGCCTGTGCGGTCTTCTCCATTCGGCTCGGTCCATGACTATAAGTCGCCAACCACGCAGTCTACGGAGGGTCCGCAAGTCATCGTCCACCCACCTGATCGATCCACCTTGCCCGCTGCGCACGTCGCCTTCTAGTGCCCGTCGGATCGTTGTCGTGAACCATTTTCACCGGGTTACTGTCCGACATTCTGGCTACGTGCCCGGCCCACCGCAGTCGTCCGATTTTCGCGGTGTGAACGATGGATGGTTCTCCCAGCAGCTAATGCAACTCGTAGTTCATTCGCCTCCTCCACGTACAGTCCGATATCTGCACCCCACCATAGATGGTACGCAGCACTTTCCTTATGAAAACTCCAAGTGCGCGTTGGTCCTCCACGAGCATCGTCCAGGTCTCGTGTCCGTAGAGGACTACCGGTCTAATGAGCGTTTTGTAGATTGTCAGTTTGGTACGGCGGCGAATTCTATTCTTGCGGAGTCCAAAGTACGTACGATTTCCAGCCACTATGCGTCTCCGAATTTCTCTGCTGGTATCATTTTCGGCAGTCACCAGTGAGCCCAAGTACACAAATTATTCTTCCACCTCGATTTCGTCACCACCGATGCAAACTCGCGGTGGGTGGCTCACATTGTCTTCTCTTGAACCTCTTCCTACCATGTACTTCATCTTCGACGTGTTGATGACTACTCCAATCCGCTTAGCTTCCCTCTTCAGTCTGATGTAGGCTTCCTACATCTGCTCAAAGTTACGTGCCATAATATCTATGTCGTCAGCGAAGCCAAATAGCTGGACGGACTTATTGAAAATTGTACCACTCGTGTTAATCCCTGCTCTTCGTATTACCCCTTCCAAAGCGATGTTGAATAGCAGACACGAAAGATCATTACCTTGCCGTAACCCTCTGCGGGTTTCGAAGGGACTCGAGAATGCCCCTGAAACTCGAACTACGCACATCACCCGATCCATCGTCGCTTTGATCAACTGTGTAAGGTGGTGTCAGTTTATCCGGAAATCCGTGGTCGTGCAAGGTTCGTGCGGAGGTAAAGTAATTGGCCCTTAATCAGGGATTGAATCCAGAGAGAAATGAAAAAAATATCTCATTTATCATATCTGTATACCTACATACATTGTCACTGTATATACACTCATGTAGCATATCGTGAGAGACATGAGAGACGTTTTTCGCGAAGATAATGAGTTTGATTCGGGGGGCGGCTATTTATACCAAGATTTTTTTATGTACAGGTTATCCGACTTGTCAATATCCCCAACTCAGCCATCTTGGATTTTTGTATGGAATTTATGCTCGTTTGTTTACGTTTTGCACTGAAAATGTATGTTTCCCCCCCGCGCTGGTTATTCCCATCTACTGACGAAGTCGGATAACCTCCTGTACATAAAAAAATCTTGATTTATACTACATGATAATTTTTTTGAACAACGCTCCAAATGAGGGGCACCGGTTGTGATGATGTATTTTACACCTGTGTGAAACATATGGCCCCCAATGGTTATTGAGCGAGAGCGAAGAGTTTTATCAAAGCTTATCTTGGGGGGTTGGTTTACTTATCAGATTTTTTTTTCGCGCTTGTATCAGGATGCGATAAACTTGTTTTCATGGTTTGTAGCAACCCCGTGGCAACAGATGCTTCTCAGCATAGCGAACATCTTCGTGAATATGTCCAGCATACTTTTTGAAAAGTACTTCTCCTGAATCGTGCGTTTACAAGCCACTAGATTTTATCCAAAATATTGTTGGCTACACATTTTCAATTTGGTCAAAAATAAAACCAGCTAGTATGGGCATATAAACGACTAAGTCGAGTCAAGTGCGAGACACTGAAGACGACCACACAGTTGTGGTCGAAATACGTATCTGCAAATATATCGAAATAATTGGTGGAATTTAATGAAGATTACTAAACTCGTCTTCAATGACACACTGGTGGTATTCGTACCATGGTACAAGTTGTACCACTAGTGTGTCACCTTGTACCATGCTGGTACAACGTGGAAAACCATGGTACAATATGTACTAGGGTATATAACCGTGGTACTTGTACCACCAGTGTGTCTTTAGTTAGACGGTTGAATACACATTCCACTAAAAAGAGCAAAATATTTTTCTGCAACTTTTTTTGTTTTAATGTTAGATGTCGTAATTGTTTTTTTTGTTTTGTTTTATATCTTTATTAGTATGTTTTTTCAATTTTAATTAAGTTCAACACAAATCGTAATTGACTAATAAATTTTCCTGATATAGGGTGGGTGTACCAATTTTCGCCATACATAAGAACAACTATTTAAAAAAAAAATAAGTAAAAGGCATGTGGGTGGACTTCATATATCAAACGAAAGACTTTACTTCCTGCTACTTAGAACAGCTGTGAAAACCACAATAAAATTTGTTATAATCCTCAAAATTGATCAATCCATAATAGGAACGCATGCACTAGTAGTGGCACTATTCATAATTTTGGTTCCTTATTTGGCAAATCCCATTGTTTTCTTATGGGATTGGCCAAATTGGGACCACTAGTGCGACAACAGGTGCAAAGGACGTCAAAAATTAAGCAAAATCAATTTTTACAATTATGCTTTGCTTGTTTTGGAGGTGATCAAAGGTTTTATCGTATCATATGAATATGCTTTATCGATATGAACTTGGTTTGCGGTGATTTGATTGGCCATTTGGCATATATAGCACTAGTGCGACAACTGGTGCTATAGCCACGACTGGTACATCTAGCCTAGGGCAACGGTTCGCCACTTCATCTGATAGCTTCCATTTCCATCCTATCATAAACAAAGCAATGAAAAGAAATTTTGATTTGTTTCTTTTTTTTGCGATTCTTTTCAGCAGTGAGCACGCATGTTAGCAAAAAGAAGCGACAAGATTGGTGCTGTATTTCTTTGTTTTGAGATGGGATGAATATATGTTCAGTGAGATGAAAAACGGAACAGTTCCCCTACTTATGTTCAGCTACCATAAATCTTATCCTAAAAACTACATCAAAAACAATTAAATTTGAAACACATTTGAAAATCTTTGTAGAAACGGTGCAAACTAAAAAAATCTCCAACAATTTGATGGTCTAATTGCGTATCATAATTAAATACAATTCTCTCATATCCTTGTTTGTGATATTCTATTGTATATTTGATCAAATTTTGTTTTCCAAATTCAAAATGTTCATTTGCTGTCGGAATAGAATGTATTTATTCAAAGTGTTTTCCTTTTCATAATATAATTCAATTGGTTTCGGAAATTGTTGATTCGTTTTTTATGCTTCGCTGATCCACATCTAGGCTCACGATTAGGGAAAAATCAGTACAAAGTTTCTTTCATAGATTTGTCATCAAGCATTTATTCAAATTTTTAGTCACATATGATTAAAATTATTTCTGTGAGTAAGCATGCTATAGGTAATATTTATATTAGTTATTTGTGATATATACGTTCTGCAGTTTTCACACAAGATTTCGGAAAATTAGAAATTACTGGGATTTCTTTAACATCGATTAAGAAGATGCAAGTTATAAAAATTACTCTTTTCATTTTTTCATTCTTGATCTGAGGTCGTTGACAACTGTTTAAAAAATTCACAGCTGCGGGAACGGGTCAAAATGTAAAATTATCTCTCTGGTTGGAAAGAACGTGTATACCTAACTAAAAATGTAACTGCAATACTTATGAACTAGGTTGCGACTCTCAAGTCACCATGCAATTGATTTTTTTAGCTGTTTACAAGAAGTACAGCTTCTTTTCCAGCAAGTTACTCGGTGCCTGGTGAAGGAACTGCGCCACCAAGAAGGACAATTTGTGTGCGTACTGGCATACCGCTGGTACACGGGTAGTACCAGACCAGTTGTAATATAAGTGGCACTGCTTGTACGACAGCATCTGCAAGTGGTCGATCTTCAAGCCAGACGTGTCGTAGATAACGTTGTACGCCGTCGGTGAAACCGTACCTTGACGGACTGACTGTGATACAAGGTAAAAATCGGTTCTGAAAAACAAAAGTGGAAATTTAAGGATCATCAAGCACTGTATCTAATGCAAATTAAAGTTCCAATTTTTTATGTGAACAATTTGTATCTATTTACCTTTCTGGTAGGGTGACGACGTCATCAACCACTGTACCTGGTCTTGGATTCTGACGGTGATCAAAGAAGCGAGTGTTGATTCGCTTGTTCACAATGAAGAATGTTAACAGTACATCCTGATCGATACCAGCTGACTTATAGATCTGATTTAATTTTTCAACAATGGACTTAACTTCGTGTTCGTACACATAGTGCAGCTGACCTTCACCAACACCATCTCTGTAGAAGATTATACGCTTGGGCAGCTCACCGAATTCTTTACGGTATTCGTTCAACGCCTTAACGGTATTGATGGGGAGATAATTGGAAATTTCCTCGCCGTGCGTATGCTGACTAACAGTTGAGAAGAACTTCGGCGTACCCTTGTTATCGTGATCTAACGTGGCCACCATGGCTCCAAAGGATTTTGACTTATCCTTTCCATCATGGCAAACGTCGAATCCAATGGTCATCAGGCCATTGAGGGGGATCTTGACCTTCCATGGGACACCACCCAGTTTGCAATTCATTTGAATGACAACCTTTGTAGCTACAGACATAAGCGTTCGAACATTACCACCCTTCGGTGTGATGGTTTTCTGTACCATGACTTGTGTGGGAATAGCACGGTCAACGCAACATTTCTTCTTGATGGCTGTATATCGATCGGCCTTGTTGTTGGTCACCACGCACATCACCAGCTGTGGATCCTTATTAAGTAGGTTGTCCAGGGTCCGCACATACGTGCCCGGGTTGTCGTCCGGAATTGTGACGACTTCGCAATTACTAATCTCAAAACGCATACCACGAGCTGCCTGGATCATGCATCCCAGGAAATCATTCGCCTCGCGTGACGCACGGTTCGGCACGATCAAATACCAACGTGTCAACCGTACCGTTGCAAACATAGGATTGTTACGGAAATGCGCAGTCCAATCTGCCTGTTCCCCAGCTTGTACACCACTGTCGAATAAAGAAAACATTGAAGTTAAAAAACAACAAATATGTATCAGAAAGGTTTTGCTACAAAAACACAACAATTAGCTAAACATGTAACATACTTTGCGGTGGTTGAGAAGAAGATCATTTCCTGTGGCAACAGTCGACCTGGAAGGTCAATCAGGCGTCTGTCCAGCTCCATCTGCCAGGTCTTGAACACTTCCATACTTTCGGGAGATGTTTGCAGCCGGCGGTTGAATGTTTCCAATCGTTCTATACGTCGATCCGGGTTCAGACGAGTGTGATCGGCCATAGCACGCATCATTCTGCAATAAGCAGGACCCTGTGTTATTGAATTGTGGTCAAGGATATATTAATATTTTTATGCATACCTGAAATCAGATCTCATTTGATCTGTCAATCCAGTCATTTGACAGAGTTCTGGGACAAGTGCCATAAGCTCACTGCCTCCAGCACGTAAATCACGTTTCTTGGCTCGTGACAGCAACATAGGCTGATGTGGATCGCGAATGCGGATGTTGTACTTTTGTTTGTAATACTCAATGAAGGATGTTTTGCCAGCCTTGGTATCAAACGTACTTTCTGGCGTAGTTTCAAATGTAACATCGTGAATAGTGTAGGTCTTGTTGTTGTAACCGGTCAACACAACGACACCAAGTACGGCGCGTTTAAACGAATCCTTGTAGTTACGGTCGTGTTTCTGGCAATCGCGCAGGATATCGTAGCAAGTCTGCATACGCATAGTTTTATGGGCAATTTCGCAACACACGAGAATATCTTGTTCATGCTGACGAATACTGGTAATGTAGCCTGGCCACAGTTCGATCTGATACTCACGAATGGCAATCTTTGCTGCCGCGTCGAACAAATTGCGACCAACCAGCTGAAGATTCAGCCCAGCCATAGCACGACGAAGGATCAAATTGAGTACTTGAATACCCGCTTCATTGGTCATATCAACGGAACCAGTGTGCACGATACGTAGATGATAGACGTCTCCAGTTCTTTCGTGCCTAGACTGCAATGTTAGCTGATCTGAACGCAACTTGTTGACCATGAACAGTTGCGTGCCATCGAACAAGAAACCGCCGAATATTTTCTTATGCTCATTGACCAACCCTTGCATAAGCCGCATACTTGCGCATTGCGGAGAGAAATCTAAGCGATACTGGTACAATGTCCACTCGATATGTTTCAACAGCTTGAAGTAGTTACTGTTGAGCTGGAGAGCCTGACCCGTGGTGCCGTGCTTTGATGGAGCATCCAGGGCGCGTGTACGGAGCGTATCTCCGGCACCACGGCGGGTACGTTTGCGTCGCTCATCACGTTCGGGCCGTTCACCGCGGTCCGATCGTTCACCACGATCACTTCCATTTCCGTTTCCGGAGGACCTTTCGCGGGCACCCGATGATGACTCCCGGTGATGATCCCTCGAGCGACCCTCATCCCGCGAACTATACGCTGGTCGGGACTGGAACATAGAGCATGGATTACGATACCTTTTGATGTCAACTGTGATCGAGGGAGGAAACTTACCACTGGACTTGCACGCCCTTCGTGAGGTGAACCCACTTCTGCATAACCACGGGCTCGCGAGCGCCCTTGAGAGTAACGATCAGACATTATGCTGAAAATATATCTTATTTTTAGTTCAATGCCGTTAAATAGGGTATTTGAGATGATGTAGATTAAATATTATTCGCACAAGCGATGCCAAATATGCAGACATGTGTGTATTTATACAGATCTCATGCACCTGTCATAAGACGAGTTTATACAATCCCATTGAATTCCACCACTTAATTGTATCTTGACAGATACGTATTTCGACCTCAACAGTAAGGCCGTCTTCAGTGTCTCGTACTTCGGTGAAATTTTTTGGGAAATGTATTTTTTTACCCTTTTGAGTTAGGAGTTCATATAGGGTAATTCGCTAAATGATGAACGGCTAATTTCTTCGCCTATTGTTGAACGCACGTGCATTTCTTATGGGAGTTCAACAATAGGCGACAAAATTAGCTGTTCAACATTTGGCGGTTTCCCCTAATTCTACAAAGTTGTAGAGAATTTAATTCTAAGCATTTTTGCTTAATTAACATTTATTTTATCTCATATAGGTGATGTTTTATGACAAAATTGCTAAATTTAGATAGGGTGGTCCCGAAAAAAATAGTTTTTAGCTTCTACTTTCATCAATTCAGAATATTTTCAAAAACTGTCTTTGCACCGCCTCACGGTCTTTGGATGGCGCATCTTTTGGCTTCATTTTCAAGCATACTATAAGCGTTTTTTCATGAAAAAGTGATATTTTTCTGAGCATTCTGCTGCAGCTAGTAGCAAATATTAGGAAAAATTTCAATCGTAATCTAAAAGTATACATGCAGGCCCATCAAATCCATGGTATTTCATTTGTCCATGTTTGTCCACTTTTGTTTGATAATCATATTGGTTTTTGTATGAAACCACCCTATCCTAAACCACCCACCCTTTTGTATCAAACAACCCTATCTTAATTTAGCAATTTTGTCATAAAACATTACCCATATGAGATAAAATAAATGTTCATTAAGCAAAAATGCTTACAATTAAATTCTCTACAACTTTGTAGAATTATATAAACTCCTATTTCAAAAGGGTAAAAAAATACATTTCCCAAAAAAATTCACCGAAGGGCCACCCTAATGACAGCCTACACCAAAAATAGATCTCTTCTTGCAGATCATTTCTTCTGAAGACGTCAAAACTCTAGCACCAATGGTTTTCGACTTATCGATTTATGTCGTGAAATTTGACGAATCCGACCATTGTGACATGATGTTTTCCCAAGCAACCAGAAGTTCAGATTTTACTTAAATTTATTCTTAACCGAACTAATTGGTTCACTATGGTTCACATCAAGTTCCAAGCATCCTTAACGAAACTTTAAAGTTCACTTTTACGCTCCAACCATACAAAAAATTACTTAAAATGAGAGCTGATTAAGCCAAAATAGCCCTTCTTATCCGAACTTCTGGTTGCTTGGGTTGGTCATCCGGAAGAAGCTCCATAACTCGAGTACGACGGTACGCCACATCATTCATATCATAAAAAAGCCAGATGAACAGCGTTCGTCCTTGAATCGTGTAAAATTTTAACCTCGTGTTACCACGAGTACAACATCATTCAATATAACACTTCTGATCCAGTTCAACAGTTTAATTTTTTTCCCGTAATGCTAACCCCAGAGAATGGTGTGCCTCGCCTAGATGGTCTAGGTGGAATTTTTCGATAAGCTACTAATATTTGACAATTTCCACCCATTTCGATTGGTTTGAAAATGTAAGAAAATTATCTTCTTCTTCTTCTTCTTCTTCTAACGGGTGGCCACTAAAAAAACGGGAATTTCAATACTTTTCTATGAGAACATTAATGCTTTTAGAGAAATATTTCCTTATGTGAATGAATCCTTAGAATATTCAGACAATTGTCGCCCACACACTTTTACTCCAACATGTTCAGTTGTTAAAAACCGTTAAACAAAAACTACTGCGGCGCGCATTGTACAATACTTTCAAGCGAGCAAATATCATGGTATAAAAATACACGTTGGGCAATTTTAAACGTGAACATGTTTCACCCCCTTCTGGAAAGAAGGGCTCCCGCTCCCATACAATTAAAAGTTAGCTCTTTCTGGCAAATGAATGTCTTTCGACTGCTTGATTTGCCCAATGCAAAAAGCGAGCTGAAATTTTCAGAGATTGACTTATACACCCAAATGTACAATACTGGTTGATGCTCCGTAGAATCCGACAATTTTTTTTCTCTCCATATAAGGCTGGGCCAGTCTAATCCACAGTCAAGCGAGCCCACATTGATTATTATCGAGAACTTATACTTACACTAACCCACCTGTTTATGCTACCATTATCATAAATTGGACAACGGACAATGGCTCCATAAACAAACATCCGGATTAAGTATACAATCCAGTGCGTATCTAGTGTTATAAATAGAAATCAAAATGAAAACATTTTGGAACAATCTCACCAAATCAAACCATTCCCTGATGGCGAAAGTGAGAAATCTTGGTAACTACGGAGGCAAATTCGTTCGAGCTTTGGCCATCGGAAATCAACCACTCGCACCATTCTGTGCCGTCGACATCGACAATCAGTCGTATTGGCGACAAGAATTCATTGAACGGCAATTCCAGAGTTTCCAAATGAACCGTAATTACAAGTTGTCACTGGCCTTACAGCACTTATACGTCCACGGAAAATAATCCGGAAAAAAACATGTAATCCAAACACGTCTATTCGCGTCAAGGCTTACTATGATTTTCTTTAGAATCTTTTTTTTTCAACTGAAGCCAATATTAACAAAAAATAATAGTTCAATCAAAGTTAATTGCCTATTTCCGGGGATTAAACCACCCGACTTGGACGTTAATTTACAATGTTACGAACCCAACAACAGACTGGTGCTTTAACCAACTAAGAGAAATGGATTGCGAGTGATTTGACTATGCGTCCAATTTGGGAATCTCGAGCTCGTCCAGTAGCCGCTAGGTTGCGAAGGCCGACGGAGGTCCTTCGTAGCTTAGTTGGTTAAAGCACCAGTCTAGCGTACTGTAGGGTCATGGGTTCGAGTCCCATCGAAGGGAAAAAGGTTACCTCCAATACATTTTCCAAATCAATATCTTTCACCTAACGTACATATTCACATATGAGTTTTCACAACATTGTAAAAAAAAATAATTTGTGCATTGGTTTTCGGATCGATAAAATATTTTTCATTGATACCATCAACATAGGTACTTAATATTGAAAAACAGAAATCAGTTTAAAATTTCAGTAGTTTTGATGATGTACGTTACTCAACTGATTCATCGCATAGCAAACCATGATTGTAGATTGTGCAAAAGTGTTTTATTGTATTTTGTGTATTAGATCAGAACAAGATATATGAATTTCTTCTTTTTCCATGTTGGTCTTTGGATAACGAAGGGGGTGGTAAATAAAAAATCAACGGATAAATTTAAAAACCCTGATTAATCCACCTAGCGGTGATGGTGCCTGTGGTGATCTACCACTGCATTGTCTCAAAGTATCTACCCGTCAAGGTAGATTAGGACGATGAAAACAGGCAGCTCATCGACAGGTAAATAATTATGAATATTTACCTCTCGATAGTTACCTGACTTTGTATATATATAGAATGTGAGTAGATAATAAAATTAGAGTTAAGGTAGAACCAAAGGCGTTTGGTAACTCTCCCAGATATCACATTCCCAGAGGACGACGACTTCACCTCATTGGTGGCAGCGGTGGGATGCGTTGGACATCAGAGGAGCATAAACGGAACAGGAAACGGAACTGAGGTTCGAAGAAGTCGGAAGTCGGCAGTGCCGATACGATAGAAGATGTGGTAAAAGTTGCACCCAGGTCCACGCATCGAATTGACAGCAGTTTGTAAAGGTAGGTATTCTTGGCAGGATGTAATGATCCTTCTCGAGATGAGGGCGTTATTGCAATCCTTTGATCACTGCCGGTCCTCGAGAGGTACCTTCATAGCGCAGGATTGCCAAAACACCATTATTTGCACACCGACACATCCTGCTGAAGAACAAGTTGTCTTAAAAAAAATGATAAAAATCATTTTTTTCCCTTTGGGGATGAGTAATGTGGTGATCTACCACTGCATTGTCTCAAAGTATCTACCCGTCAAGGTAGATTAGGACGATGAAAACAGGCAGCTCATCGACAGGTAAATAATTATGAATATTTACCTCTCGATAGTTACCTGACTTTGTATATATATAGAATGTAAGTAGATAATAAAATTAGAGTTAAGGTAGAACCAAAGGCGTTTGGTAACTCTCCCAGATATCACATTCCCAAAGGACGACGACTTCACCTCATGCCTTTCTCGTGCATTATAAAAATAGTATTTTGGCCATTACTCTTGAGCCCATAGTCCGATCTGGCTCATCAGTTTTCAATAGGAAACAATGGTAGAGTATCCTGCGTCGAATGCAACTTGTTGCGAGTAAATCGGTTAAGGATAAGTACCTGAAAAATGAGTGACATTTTTTTGGGTGGGTGCACACACACACACACACACACACACACACACACACACACACACACACACACACACACACACACACACACACACACACACACACACACACACACACACACAAAAACACACACACACACACACACACACACACACACACACACTGGGGCAGCAGGGACTTTGTCCAAGGGCTTGACGACCCCTCCCCATGGCCACTGCGAGTTAGACCGGGACCATCGTCCCTAATCCCTAATCCCAAGGCGTCAAGCGACCCGTGCCGAGGGGATGCATGGCCAGGGGGGTGAAATAATAAGCTAGGCCTTTAACGGAGCCTGTGGGGTACCTGGGCACCCTCCACAGTAATTGTCCCTTACCGCGTCATGCTGGGCTCTGGCGTGGTGGACCTCTTTTCCCGAGCAACTCGTGGGACGAAAATGGAAAACCAAGTCAATTCTTCAATTAGTGGTAGTAGTGTAGGCGACAACCCCTTCGCAAGAAGTGGGTTGTTCAGGTCTACGTCTAGAAGGCCAGAGGCAATAGTCGGCAGCTCAGTGCGCAGCGCCAGCGTGGGTCACGGTAGGGGTTATTGACGGACCATGGCGATGAACCGCAAACGCGATGGGCTTTCGGCCTTCGAGGTGGCGACGGAACAGCTGGACGCCATCATCGACTTTGCGTCATCGAAGCATAATATCATATATTTATTTATTTATTTATCATATATTTATTTATTTATCTACATAATCTTTATAATCGCATAAATAACCACATAACAGTTTTCAAAGCTTACGCAACTATGTACTATTTTCTAACACAATAAAATAAGTAATTTCATACCAAAGTACTATTGGGAATTGAAGTGAATGCTCAAATTTCGTTTGAAAGAGACAAATGTCGTTTCGCTTCTATGATTACGAGGTAATTCGTTCCAAATTTTGACAGCACGGGCACGAAAAGAATCTCTCAAATTATTAGAAAGGGCTCTTGGAACAATAAGTAGTAATGCTCGAGAAGAGCGGGCAACCTTGAAGAAGTTTCGGAGGTAAATTGGGGGGTCATTTATAATTTTATATGTTTGGATGCATGTTCTTAGCTTAAGATGAACCAAACGCAACGAGACACACTACTCTATCCTTCTTCAGCGCCGCCGCAGATGAAGCGTGTGGATGCGCACTGAATGGACCTCCACCAAAGCCGTTGTCGAAGCAGAGTCTCGCACGTCAACTGCAGTGTTTCGGCTTTTGAGACTGCCGAGCGCACCAGGACTTGCTGCTCTATTCGAATCAACAGCACCGATTCGGACGTGTGAATGCACTGAGCAAAACGAACCGGTGGATAAATAATATTACTAACGACTGAGTGACTCGATCACGGGCGTGAGTGTGAAAGTATAACACCTTCTAGTACCACTAATAACTTTGTTGTTTTCAGTACTTTCTTCGTTTCTGGGCTGGATTTCGTAGTGAAGAAAACAATTTAGAATCACTTTTGCACTTCAGCACGCTTGAAAAAAAGCTAAGCCAACAGTTGTGTTCCGTTTAGCAGGAAATGTTCTAGGGTTCACCAGGCACAAACTGACCGATTGAACGGGAAAACTCGCAAAAAAAACCAAAATAAGATCACCACAAGATTTGCTGCGAATGAGTTAGACCGTTACGTTACATCCCAAGCAAGGACCTCAAGAGGAGCTTGCAGAAACTTCGAAAATCGATGCTGGACGCCAAGCTGGAGAGGGCGGTCGGGACGGCCAAGTGTAAACCCGTGAAATCGGTGGAGTCGAGGTCTACCCAGACTGAGGCCCAAGGATTCGCGGACTCGGGCAAGGTCGAATCGACCGAAGGCGTGCCAGCGAAGACGGTGGTACCAAAGTCTACCCAGACTGATGCTCAAGTATTTGCGGGTACGTCGGGGGTGACTGCTCCAACGGAGCAGACACAAAAACGGGGGAGACAGTCTCCAGGGGATGAGCTCCCTGGGGGCCGTTCCAAAACGCAGAGGGTTACTACCCCGAACAAGGGTAGTGGGGCTGGGAAACTGAACCCCGGCCAGGTACCTCCAAAACCGGGGAAGGAAGGACCTGGAAAGGTCCGTCCACTCAGGAAAGACGGTGGTGGTAAGTGGTTATGGCAGGCTGAAAGTTCTTAGCCGCACCAGACCAGGGAAATAGAGGGGGATGACGCCTCCTGAACCCTGGTCAAGAACAAAAGGAAACCGAAGACGTCAAGGGCCGAAAAGAAGGCCCAGGCGAATGAGGGTAGCAAGAAGTCTGGGGTAGGCGCCAATCGCTCCAGGGGCGATGCCCTAGTCATCACGGCGGACGAGGCTAAGTACTCGGACGTTTTGAAGGCGATGAGGAGTAACGTCAAGCTCGATGAACTCGGCGCCGACGTACGTCGAATAAGACGTACCCGGATGGGCGAGATGATCTTCGAGCTGAAGCGGGGCGTCTCGCAAAAGGGCGCCGCCTACAAGAAGTTGGCGGAGGAAGTTCTAGGCGAGACGGTCAAGGTGAGGGCACTCACTACGGAGGTGAATCTAAGGGTTAAAGACCTGGACGAGTCGAAGAGCTCGTCACGGCCCTGCGGCGACAGTGTGAAGTGGAGACGCCCACCGCAGCCGTTCAGCTACGGAAAGGTCCGGCAGGGACGCAGGTAGCATTGGTTCGGCTATCTGCAGCGGACGCCTCCAAGGTAGTCAAGTAAGGGAGCGTCAAGGTGGGATGATCGGTATGCCCTGTGGGCATATACGAGCAACCCGAAGTTTGCTTCAAGTGCCTGGAACCGGGGCACAAGCAATGGGACAGCAAAGGCCCTGACAGAAGCAATCTCTGCCGACGCTGCGGATTGGAGGGACATAAGGCACAATGCTGCACGAACCCTCCCAATTGTTTGATTTGTTCCAGCAAAGCTATGAACAGCAAGCACCCCATGGGGGGTTCGATGTGCCCGGCGTTTAAGCGTGTTGCAAAATCACAGTGCAGGTAACGCAGCTGGCTTGCTCGGCCTCGCCCGAGTGTTTGGTGTGCGCAGGTTTAGAGGAAACGGCGGAACACGTGTTGTTCGTGTGCTCATGTTTTCGCGCAATGCGTGACCACATGCTTGCCACATGTGGTCTGGACACTACCCCGGACAACCTAGTTCGGAGGATGTGTAAAGATGAAATTGGCTGGAACGCCGTTTTATCGGCTATCGCCCAAATCGCCTCGGAGCTACACAGAAGGTGGCGCTTGGACTCAAGGATGGCTAGTTCAGGCGCAAATAAGAGGTGGTACAAGGGATCGGAGTCGGCTTCATGGGTCATACCGGTGGTCATGCTCTGTGGTCGAACTCGATCCTTTTATCGAACAAGTGGCCGCGCGAAGAACAACATGGTATCGTCGCTTTCGTGGCGTCGGTCAACCGGGCGGGTTCCGAGCCCGAGGACGGAAAGGGGTCCTCGTCGAGGCTGGGGCAGGCGTAGGCACCGCGCCGGCAAGTCCCTCTGTGTGATGGCGAATAGGCCCTATCGCAGAAAGGTCAATTTGGGGTGCACGCGGCATCATCATTCTTGATACCAGTCGTGCAGAGGGAAGCAGGCGCGAAGTCGACCCTTCCCACCTTCCGAGGACATAGGGCGTGGTAAGGTCACCTGGAAGCCGGCAACGTGCTGGCACGATACCATGGTGTTCTTCTAAAAAAGCGAGTTACGATGTTCGGTGCTGCAAGGTCACGCAGCTAACCTCGAAGGTGCGTTGTGCACTGGCCCCCCTTTGAAGCATTACTTTCTGGTTGTACCGAAATGACTATGGGCTTGGCGGTAATGGAAACGGTTTAGCGGGTCGGGGATGTAGTCCTGCCTCCCTCGGTGATCCCTAACCCCGCACTTCCTGGTCAACCCAGGATGTCTGTTGAGCAGATTCCCCCTCCATTGCTTAGGAAGAAAAAAAACACGCACACACACACACAGTCAGTTTTCTTAAAGAATTTTCTGGGAAAGTTCAATATTTTATTTATTTTTCCAATCGAATTTTGAATTCACGCCTAAAATAATAAATTAAAGCTACACAAAATCGAGGGGGCGATGACAGAAGAAGAACATAATATTTGTTCCGCCCTTATTTGATTGTTTCAAGTGCTCATTTTTCCCCACTTGAGATAAATTATTATTAAAATCTTTATTAAAGAGGTTTTTAGCCCAAGGCTAGTTCACCTCCGTTGAGATAAATTATTCAAATCTAATTCATTATGTTCGACCATTTCACTGTAAATAGTAGTGGAAAGTACCCTAAAACATTTTTCGAAGACTTATAAAATGAGTAGTTGGTCAAGATTTCCATTTAAAAATATTTATGTTTTCAAAAACTTTATTTACTAATGCTGATAATGCAAGTTTTTTTTCGCTAATTCATCTGTTTTTCACATTCATTTTATTTTTATAATATTTTTTAGTGTCAATCAAGTCGTTTGTTGGACTTAGTTTAACAGTGTTTGGGAATTTTTTAGAGAGAAAAAAAGGCATAATAGCGATAAAATTCAGGATTGCTCATCTTGCCCCGGGTGGCGATCGTGCCCCATCCTCCCCTACATTTTCTAAATACTTCGGTGGATCAGCTAGTCATCCATATGAACGGCGTTAGTGATAACGCTATTTACTGTCACGAACTTTGTAGTAGACGCACGGATCGTAACTGGATCACTTGAGTCCAACTCGCTGCAGCTCTACATCCAGTAACAAAAGCCACACGCAGTTTGCTTCAATCCGTAGTGTGCTTCCAGTAGCCGACATACCTTTCGCGGAGATTTGTTGTTAACTCACCATCACCCTCACTCTCTGAATAAATGCTCCCCACGCATCCATTTGAATCAAAAGATCCATTTGCACTGTCATTGTGAAATTTTTTTAACGAATACTTGCATATTTGACTACATGCGAATACGTTTCAGTGTAATCCTCAAACCTTTCACTTGAGAGAAACCTTAGATGACTTTTAGCCTTGCGAGCAAAGGCGTAGAATTGGCAACCCAGAGATAGCAAGTTCGATAGGGCTTGGGGGTTTTTGGGTGGAAAATATTCTCGGCTCATCATGCAACTGACAGACATAGAAAAGCTTTCAATTATTATTTGTGAAATTGCTAATAGAACACTAAGTTGAAAAGCAGGGCAAGTTCCAGTTTCAATGTAGAGCCATTGAAGATAAAGATAATCAATTCAATTGGCGCTTTGATGTTACATGAAGAAGAAGGAGCAGAAAGATGATAATCGAAAAAATATCCGCGGGAAACCATACGATGAAGTTTTTAAAACTCTTCCCAAAAATTCTAGAAGCAATTTAATTAAAAACGGTAAGCAGTACGGGGTTGGACTTTTCTTCTACTCAGTGCCGTAGCGTAAGGTTGGCCGGGTTGGCCCCCGCCAATGGCGCTAGCCCTCAAGGGGCGCCGAAATCAAGAATTGTTTTAGTTTAAGAACCAATTACTTACGAGAACCGACTACAAAATACAAAGGTTTATAGTGACAATATTTTGAGTAATTTAGAGCAAACAAGGAATATTTCTTTAATTTTAAATCATTATATTAGATGATTTGGTTTATTTCGGATCCTCTAAGACCTCCGAACCCAGAAACAAAGGGCCAAGAAAAAGTCTAAAAATCTCATATTAGAAAAGTTATTTGAAATTTGTGAATTATTGATGTTTGATTGTTTCCGACGTTGTCTTGTGCACTCGGTTTCACAAAAGCTCAATGATAGCCAATTTCCCCGAAATTGCCAGCGTTTAGAGCACCTCTACGGGAGTCTTCATAGTTATTCTTATTGAATGGAGGACGAAAAGATATACCATAGTCTCTTACTTCTCGTGTATACACGGATGAGACAGTGTGCCATGAGCTACAAAAGCTCACGAAGCATCGGTTCTGTGCGACGAGAGAAGGTAGCGCGCATAGAATAACTGAGTGAGCGTGTCTCAATGTACGTCTCATGAGACTCATCTCATGCACTAGGAATGTATAGCTGGCGTTACTTATATTATTGAATGAAAATTTCCCGCCCGAGTTGTTTTATGCACCTCCGCTGTTGTTTGAAAAGGTTTGCAAAGGCAAGCAGCGCATGAGCTGATCGAATTGAGATGTCTTAAAGTGACTCACCAATGTTAATGTGAGGTACACAAGCTTCGTGAGATTCTCGTGCGCTGAATTTTATGTGCGCGTAGCAGTCGTTGCTCAATCTCATCCTTTTCTGTACGCATGCATGATGCCTTGAGGTATGAGCTCGGTCGTGGGTCGTGGGTTTAATTCCAGGCTCGTCTCTTGCCTACTTTCTATATCTATTTTAATTCTTTCTGTGTTTCACGTTCTACCAAAACGATTTCTACTGTTATAGCCTTCCACACAAACCCAAAACTTTTGTGGCATCTAAGAGAGGTCGTAGAGTTCTCTGTATCTTTCTTAGGTAGGTGTCCAACAAACCATCCTTCCCCTTCCTCAGCATTCACAAGGACGGATCTCGACTATAGAAGAGTGCATTGCTTCCATCTAAGAGATAGTGATTAGTCCCAAATCGATATCTGTGGAAACGGATGAAAGTGATGCTACTTTCATACAATAGTCTAGGCTTGTACCACCTACGAATTTGTGCGAATTGCTCAGTGCTAATGCTAATGCATGATGCCTTGAGATCGATACTTGCGGTTGATTTTCAGGTGGAACTCCTTGAAGAATATTTTGAACGATTAATAAAGATCCTTCTGAGGGATTCTTGGAAGACCTCCCCCTTGGAATAACTACACTACTAAAAATCCACACATATTTATTGGCAAAAATCCATAATTTAACTTATGATGTATATCAGCGCACACATAAACATTCTCTACGCGAACTACTAATAAAATATGTATCCAATTAAACTTTATGTGTGGTCTCGAATTAGCAATTATTTAATTTATGTGTGGTTCTATCATCGATCCTCATTGTAGCTGATTAGCATCATGAGGGTTCGATGTTTTTTTCTACAAATGTAGCAAATTGCGGTTCCAAAGATTTAACAGTTTGGTGTGATAAATGATGATTGATAATCAAGAGGAATCGATCAATAAAGTTACGCCCTTATGATTCAAAGCGCATATAGTTCGGGAACGATCTTTATGGCCGCATTTGACCCGGAAGTAATAATGTACCTTGCTAAAATGACTGCTTTGTTTATCATTTTTCAAGGTTCTCGTAGATTAGCAAAAAAAATTTCGCTATACGAACATCACGTGCTATCAAAACATTCATCGCCTTACTTCACCACGTGGCCCCCATGCTTCCTATTTCGATTCCGATGTAGGATTTTTCTTGGTCCGAATAGCTCCGATAGCGATTTTGACTTTCGATCGATCCATTTCAGAGTTTTGTACAATTTTGTCACACGCTTAAAATCAATAACACAGAGATGTGTTTGCATCACACAAAACGGACCTTATGCGGAACATCCCCTAGATGAGCGATAGTTACACAGTCTCAAAAATAGCTCGTGTGGTTTTATTGAAGCTTGGATTTCAATATTTTCAACAGTATTTGGTTCCTCATGAAACAAGGAATCTGTACAAACGTTTACATGTTGAAAAGGACTGTTATCACGACCGTACGAGGCATTTTTGTGCCTGTGTAACTGTCGCTCATCTAGGGGATGTTTCACATTAGGTCCGTTTTGTGTGATGCAAACACATCTCTGTGTTATTGATTTTAAGCGTGCATGATCTTCAAATCTCTCTTCTCAGTGATGTTCTTTAACAGTCGTTATGGACAGTATGAGCTGAAAGGAATAATGAGTAAAGAACTTTCAGGAATTTTATTAATCTGGATGTTTTTACAGATTCTATACGAAGATCGAGAAATGGCCACGGCTCTGCAAGATCCCATATGAATTTTGAATATTTTTGAAAATATTTTGAAAATATTAAAGAAATAAAAATCGATAAATTTCAAAACTTTTTAGGAGCATACCGACGAATACTGCTTACTATTTGCAGCATCTTCCAAACACTTAACTTTTTAATCTTACCTTTCCATGTTAAATATTGCACATTTTTTTCCTTAGTAAGTGAGCTGCCGCGATTCGCATAAGAGTCCCATGTCGATTTTAGACGATTTTGATTTTCTTTCAGAAATAAGCTGTAAGAAAAACTGGTAAAATAATAGGTTTTGTTCTAGAAATTTGAAAATCAAAACCCACTTGTGTTGTCCCGTCTTGCTATTTATTCGCATAACAGTCACATTCCAGATTTTTATACACTCTCGCACAAAACATCAATGTCATTATAGTCCATTTAATTGTTCCATAGCAATGTATACAAATAAATAATATTATGCCAATTTTCAGAAAGATTGCTCGTTCTATCGATTTATTAGATTTTATTTTATTTCTCAAGTTGAAAAAAAAACTGACATGTAACGCTTATGCGAATAGGGGCGCCCAAAAGAGAGTTCGAAAGGGCGCCGGGAACCCACGCTACGGCTCTAACTGTAGAATAAACACAATATTACTATTCGAAATTTTATTTTGTGATATTACACTTAATCTTAATACACAGTATAAGAAAAGGCCAACACCGTACTGATTGTCGTTTTTAATTAAATCGCTTCTAGAACTTTTAAGAAGAGTTTTTAAAACTTCTTCGAATGGTTTCCCGGGGAGATTTTTTCGATTATCATTTTTCTGCTTCTTCTTCTTCATGCAACATCAAAGCGCCAATTATGTCCTATTACAGCCAAGTTCAGTTACTCCTTGCTGCACGGAAACTTTAATGGCCATTCGCCTACAACATCCGACAATGCCACAAGATCGTGAGATCATTTAGTTTTTCTTTGCAATGCAAGATGTCTGCTAGTTCAATAATTCCAATTTGTAATAGCCAGCCTTTTCTTGACCTGTCGGTCCCACATTATATTAAGACTAAAAGTAGCCTGTTGATGCAACAACAATACATAAAGATAAAGATCATTTGGCTGTTACTGAACTTTGCAGGACAACACATCAGAAACGGACAACGTGCACGAATTTTCACCAATTTTAGTTTCACGTACCAAAATTCACATAAATTATATGTTCAACAATATAATTCGCTTGAGCAACGTAGTAGACCGGTGTTCATTACGCGCTTTATTTTACAATATTAAAAATAATGTAAAAGTAAATGGAAGAATAATAGTCTTTTAACTGTATTTTTTGTTTTAAATAATAATACGTATTTCGACCTTAACAGTATGGTCGTCATCAGTGTCTCGTACTTGACACTGAAGACGACCTTACTGTTGAGGTCGAAATACGTAACTGTCAAAGTACAATCAGAGGTGGAATTAAATGGGATTGTACAAACTCATCTTATGCCAAGTGAAGACATTCCACTAAAAAGCTCAAAATAATTTTCTTAAACTTTTTATAGAAGACCCGGAGACCTATTATTTATTGTTTTTTTGATGTCTAAAATAACTAGTTCAATAAAATTCTATCTAAATCAAGGATACAGTGATATCCTGATTTCATCACCCCCTGGTGAATCCCAAATATGAATCAGTTTCTGACTAGAAAAGACACGATACGTGAACGGATTATTAACTAATCACAGGCGGAGAAAGTTGTCCAATAAAAACCATTGTTGTTTGCGGTATTACAAAATTACAAAAAACAACTAAAATTTTCACAACATTTTGGGGTGACAAAATCGGGTCAATACTATTATTTGAAAACTATTTTTTAGTTTCTATAAAAAAATTGAGAAAATATCAAGCGAGATTAGCAAATTGCAGAATGCATCAACAAAGTTTCATACGTCCAAGCTCAGATTAGAATCATTCACACCATTTACACAATTAGGCGCCCAAGATCTAAGCCCGAAGTATGAAATTTTATGTTGATTCGTTCGAGCAGTTCAATTGTGTGCATTAGAAGGTAGCTTCCAATGAGACTAACAAAATGTTTTATCTTTCCCGATGTGCACATACCCCTAAAAAATAGCTCACAAGCATATTTCGCATGGGTATCTACTAATTTTTGTAACAATCAATGTTGTGCAGGTAAGCACTGCTATATTGGACTTCCATCCCTCGCACACATAGATATGAAGCGCGGAACCGGTAAAAAAAAGATGTATACGTAATGGCATTGGAGCAAAGGCGAACAGAGGAAGAAAATGAAAAATAAGTGGTCAAATCTTTAAGAGTATTTTCTAATTCTTTTAAGGAACTATTAATAAGCATCATAGCGCTTCAAACTACACCTCTATACTAAAAAACACAATTTCAAATTTGTGAAATTGTTTTGGAGGGTGAAGACTTCCAAAATGAACAATGTTTAATATGATTTCCTTAATTAATAATGAACATACTAATAAATTCCTCGTCCAGACAAATGATGTAAACCACATGATAACGTATAACTAATTGTGTGCATTTATGCACAGAGGCAACAATATTCAACCTAAAAGTGATGAGACCCGATAGGGTATCTTTAGTAATGTTACAGTTCTAGTTATAATTTTTCCTCGCATTACAGATTTTACAACTGACATAGATAAGGAACGGGAAATTCATCTTCAGTAGCAGTTTCAAACTGCACATATTTTTTGGAAAATGGAAAACGAAATTATAATCTTCCGAGGCAAATTAAAATGCTGTGAAATGAAACTCGAGTAAATTCTGTTGCAAGATCGTATCAGTTTTCTAACCCCCATACAGTTTATAACTCTACTAAAGATGTCCTTAGGTGTATATTTATATTCACCAGTCACCCTGATAAACCTCTGCTTCTATATTTACTTCTTCTTTGACCTGATGTGAACTTAACTAACAAGTCCACGTATAGTTGATAAATTACAATAACAATCTATTAAAACATTGTTGCATCAATCCACATCACCAACTATTGGGGCTATTCGACCTCATATATTGGGTCCTAACTGAGCACTGTTGGCACTATTATTGTTTTGATCAATACATCAATCTGTCCAACATTTTCTATTTTTTTTCCACTGTGCGCCGGTCCATCATCAAACAGCGGCGTCATTTTGCAAAACTTTCCAAGCACTCCGCAAACACATTTCCCACCCGAAAGTCGGCTTTCTTCGTATAGCCACTTACCCGAGGTCACTTCTAGCAGCACTTTTTCGGATATTTGAGTCGCTTTGTGGGCGAAAAAATCAGTTTTTGAAAACTTTGTCAAGTGTTTAAAAAATGTGCTCTATGGCGAGCACAGCGAGAAGTGTGAAAACACGTCCGGCTTGTCTGAGCTGGGTTATGAGAATGAAGAGTGAGAAACTGTGAGGTGAGCTGAAATGATGCTAAACCGCGCGGTCGCGTTGAGGGTTCAGGCAGAGGAGGCTATATAGGCTAGCCCGCTCACACATATTGGACTCTGCTACCCTATATGTCGAAAGTGTTAGTTATGTGTAGGCTATCTCACTCGTTTCATACTTCAAGTGAGAAAAATAAGCGGTGGGAATTTTACATTCACTATTCACCGGTTCACGACTCATCATAGTGACCGGAGAGTTGTGAACCTGTGAGTGGTGAATGTGAGATGAGGTAAATAAATTACCGGTTTTATTCTGTAGTATTCGCCTATAATATCATATAAGTCCCATAAGAATAGAAAATTCATAAAATATGAGACTGAAACGCGATCATGGGCAGGTACCATAGAAGCAAAACGGTTATCAAGATTTGAATGTGTAGTTCCAATTGGCGGTTTGATATTGCATGATGAAGAAGAAGCTGAAAGCATAGACAAACAGACATAACAGTAATCCAATCTCCATCGTTCACTGATCACAATTTAAATAATCATTAGTTGGCTAATCGATTTGCTCGAGTTTGTCATTTGCTCACTACCGCCATCTGGTTTGTGATTTGCCCAACTAAATGAAAGATGCGTGATTGTTCAATGTGTTATGTCTGTTTGTCTGTGCTATGGGTCCCCGGGCCTTCTATCGCAAAATCGTCTTGGAAGTGAATATATAGCCTTTTAGATGCACCTTGGTCCGGAGACGGGCTGAAAGTCTCCCTAATAAAGACAATAAAAAACCCAGATTATTCCACCTAGCGATGACGATGCCTTTCTCGATTCAACCGTTTGGTTTCGCCTTAGTGTGATACACATCATAAATAATTGCCTACATTACGGATCTTGCAAACGCTGTATCGCGAATCAACCAACCAACCTTATAACCAACACACCCACTTCTTCATAACTTTTGAACGCAATGGCCGATCGTGATCTTGAACTTTGTTGTACGAGAAAGGCAAAAAAGATGCACTGGTGTACGAGAAAGGCAAAAATTCTAAAAGCAATTTGTATAAAAAGGGACAGTAATTTGGGATTGAACTTTTTTTTTTTACTCAATTCGTTTATTTAAAGGCTCACTCGCCGTACCCAGCTTTACAGAGCCAAAATCCTTGAGAAATTTACCATTTTCTGGTATATCCCGTCCCGCTTTTATTTTTCATGAACGTAATTTTTTCTTTTCGCACATTAGAAATTCTATCATTCTGAACCGTGTTTGAGGAACACTGGCTACTACAAACTTTTTTGGTTTCACTTTCAAATTGAACTTTTCTTATACTATCAAAACGGAAGCATGTTCATATCAAAATTTAGAAGCTCTAGGGATTCTTTCACAAATTACGTAACGCTGAAGGGAGGGGGAGGGGGTCAAGCCGAGTGTTACGGTCCATACAAACATATTAAACCTTCCATACAAAAAATGCTACGTGGGGGAGGGTGAGGATCCAAAATCATCAAATTTAGCGTTACGTAATTTTAGAAAGAACCCTAGTCGATTTTATTGAAATGCACAAAGAAACAACAGGTCTTCTTCAAATGATGCATGCATTGCTTTGTTAATGAACTATACTGCTTGTAATCGCATAATGTGAATAGGAATTCCAGCAAAGATAGGACAAATATGCCATTACAGGCAGTATAGCAATTATCACTGAAAATCACCTAAATAAAGATTAAAATGTTGATTTATCACACACACTTAATTTTTTTTACCGGGATCTCAGCAAAATATTGAACTTTTACCGAGAATCGCACAGCCGTGCCCCAGCAAACATGTTTTTGCCGAGATTTCTGTCAAAATTGCTGATAATCAGCAAATAATTTGCCGAAAATCAGCTAACAAACGCTATTTTTGCCGGAATATCAGTTATTTATTTTGCTGGCGCACGGCTGTGCGGTTTTTTGCCGAGCTGCAGAAATAAAAACTGAGTGTGCACGATGGTACGTTTTTCTCATTTGTATGTGTTTTGGACAGTTATTACTCCAGAGTTTTACTAAAAAAACCCTGATTAATCCACCTAGTTGGTAAGATAAGCCACAAAAGCAATTCAGCGAAACGGCGACGGAAACGGAAAATCTGACAGAAAATATATGGGCACGTGTAAAGGCCCCCACGCAATACAGCGGAACGGTAGATTTGACAGTTAGTCCAAGATCTCCATCCTGAGTGTTGTCCAGATATCGCTTTAACCTATTGCCAGGTTAGATTTCGGTCGACTTTTTTTTATTTCTTTATTGAGGCTTCGCCGCCATGAGCCTCTGGGTCTGCCTCTGCTGCGATGTCCCGCTGGGTTCCAATCCAATGCTTGTTTACAGATTTCGTTTCCGCCCCTTTTTTGTTTAAACGCGCAAGTCCCTTTTCCTAAGAAAAAAAAATAAAAGAAAACCTACGATGATTCAAATGTATGAATTAACTCAGCCATAGGTCACTTGTCATAAGACGAGTTTGTACAATCCCATTGAATTCCACCACTTAATTGTATCTTGACAGATACGTATTTCGACCTAAACAGTAAGGCCGTCTTCAGTGTCAGTAACAACATCGGAAACACTCGTTTTCCCAAATTTTCGCATGCTTAGTGAAATTACTTACAGTAATCATCTATTCTATAGAATATGCTCCCAACCCTCAAGGACTATATCCGAAGTTCCAGAAATGTAACAGCTTTGAAAGGGTCTTTACACATTTTAGGATTGCTTAGGACAAGCAAGAATCATTATGCATTTTTATAAACAGCAAAACAAATATTCTGCGATCTTGTTGAAATTTTGCAAAGTTGCTCCTCATTCAATTAGCTAACGTGGCACTATTTAGATAAATAGTAAAATAATGTTTATCATGTTAAGTGGAAGTATGATCAAAAATAATTGCCATTCGTGGAGTTAACTGAAAAGCGATGAAAACCCAAATAGGACTGACATATGAGTACCAACAGTAACGGTGCTGGAAGGCCATGAAAAAGCTCTGGAATAAAGGGAATAGTTTGAAAAAAAAAATAATTTTAAATTAAGTAAAACCAAAAAAAATGTTTTTTGGTCCAGCCGAATTCGCGGTTATTTCCCGGTTTTTCCCGGTTCAAACAAATTCCCGGTTCAGTGGCCACCTTGTTAATGGTGTTAAATGTTTAATTTTTGTCTTTAAGAAAGTAATACCCGCCTTGTTTTCATAAGAAACTGCAAACATCGTTTAAATGTTTTTTTATCAAAAGCTTTGTCAGTTTTTATTCAGTTGAATCATTGGCAATAAACCTATGTGTGTTTAATCTAATATTGTGAATAAAAACAATATTAATTGTAGAATTGAAAGAAAACCTATTTTGCCCCGCTGTTTGCCCCATATTAAACCGACATTTTTTGATTAACGGAAAAATAGACTTACTTTTATGGCTCAAAATGGAATTTTCATTATTTCATACCCTTGGCATGCAGATTATGAGTTATTTTCATAGATTCACGTTGAAAAGTTAAATTAATTTTTTTTTTTGTTTGAGGCATGAGAGGTTCGCCTTAGGCTGCTGTTCGCCTATGGCGAACCACCAATGCCTCAAAACAAATACATCGAAAAAAATTCCAACCATAGACAAACAGATATAACAATCGATAATATAAATTTTTCTAGTTGGCCAATTGATTACTCGTGGCGCGAGCATCGCTTTTGTTGAGTATGACTACATGATGTTTCCTCATTAGCGACATCGTAATTTGCCTAAGTCAAAGTGAACAACAGATGCCGTTACTGTTCTCGTGACAATGAATTTGATGGCTAAATGTTTCATGTGTTATGTCTGTTTGCCTGTGTTGTGACTTTCCAGCTAGGCTTTCTGAGGTCTCATCGAGACTATGGCTTTCGGATTGTTAGTAGTTCATTTGTATGTGGTTCGAGATACAAAACTGCACACCGATATGACCTGAGAGTTATCGAACACCTTCCAGTGGTGTACTAAACAATAAGACAGATAGCTGATTTGTTCATATAAATAAAATAAAATGTGAACTCCCGAGAGAATCTTCTTCTAAATATAAAAATGAGTTTACATTTTCATTGAGGAAATATAACTTACGAACGGATCGACCGATTAAAAATTTCTTCATTAATCGATTCACCTTGTGATCAACTGTGTTTATATGTAAGAAAAGATCTCGAGCAGGAGCGACGACCTTGATAACATAAATTGGTATGAAATAGCCTTGCATAAGAGGTAAATTTCCAAACAGTAATAACAGTAATAAAATTAATATGCAAAATGCTTATACCACAGACAAACAGACGTAACACTAGAGAAATTACCATCGACCATGACTTCAACGATCAACTTGAATTTGATAGATTGTGCCTTTCACAACTAGAGGCGCTAGGTCGTCATTCTTCGAGTTTGACATTTCACTCCAGCGCCTTATAGTGACAACGTCATACGAAACATTGTTTCGTGTAACATGCTCGCAATGTGATGGTAGAGGAGTTGAGCGATGGATTTTTCAGCAAAATGTTCAAGCTGTTACGTCTGTTTGTCTGTGCTTATACTATGTTCGCACTACGGCCTGAATAACATGTTACTCAAATTATCGACAAAAGAAAGATCATCAAGATAGCTGAATAATATGTTACAAGGCCCTAGCGCGAACATAGTATTAGGTATTTCATTACCTATCAAACGCATCACAAATTATTATTCGTTTAGTATTGAAGTACTTAAGCATGTTATGCCTAAAGTGTTTTGCATATTAATTTTTGGTATTTCACTTCTTATGCAAGGCTAATTCATAACAGAGTATGGTATCAATAACAGAATGAGGTATTATTGAGATAATTTCTCCTGCTCGGGATTGAACATTTTGCTGGGCAATTTGAACAAATATAAAATTACTACGTATGAAACCCATGAAGTTTAAAAAAAAAACCTTCCAACTCGAACTGCAATCAACTAAACTATTGACAGCTCGAAAAAAAAAATCAACTCAAACAAGATCTAGCCTAGTCTAGTTATTGATACAATTACAAAAAATCATTAGTTCTGTCGAGATTTATAGCACAAGTTTTACAAACTAATGAATTACATCAAGTGCGATTCAAAATTATTCACCTTTGTTGATTATGACTCGAATCAATCGATAATTAAATGATTTTTTAAATGTTTCTTCAAGCGGTAAATTTCCTAAATTATTGTACAACAATCTTGCATGTGTAAGCAATGTATTGTTTCTTGATTAATATTTAGTAGAGGTGAGCCAGCCTATGACTGCCAACCTCTTTAATAAAGATAAAAAATATACTGAATAGCGAGGCTATTTTTTTTTTTTGTAAAACTGATGTTTTCCTTTTTGTTCGCACTCCAAGACTCATTTTGAAGAGTCAACGTGACAGAGCTAGTTAAGGCTTTCGAAACCGATTCCTAATGCAGTGGTGCAGTTTATAATTAGCTCTAAGAGTATGAGCACTCTGTTCAAGACACTAAAAAAAATCCCACCTAGCGCTCCTCGCTTCGATAGCACTTTAAAATGATCAACTCGTTTCGACGTCCTGCATTAGCGGTTTCACTAAACCCGAACTTGATCCTGCATGACGCGCACTTGATTTCTTTTCTATTTGCAATAAGGAATCACTTTTTCAATTTTTTGAACCTTCATTTTCTTCCATCCTTATTACAAGAAACAAAATTATTTACGCGCAACCCCTTATTCCTCATCCTGCACAACAGTTGTCTTCTCCGACACGTAAAGACCGTCCAAGAACTTACGGATATCCTTGTTTCGGACGGTGGTCGACTGCTGGATGAGTGCGGCGGACAGGGAAACGGCTTCAATGTCGTTACCCTCCAGAACCAGTTCGTCCTTTTGCTTGGCCGAGTTCACGACGGACACTCCAGGCTGCATCCGGACACGGCGGATATGCTTCTCTCCGAGGAAATTACGGATTTCCACCAGGCTGTTGTTTTCGCTGATAACACAGTTGATGGGGAAATGGGCATGTACGGCACGCATCTTGTATTGGAATCCCTTAGTCACACCTGTAACAAAGTAATAAATTATAGCATGGAATGTTTTTAAAATAGAATTGATAGAAAACAAATACTACACAGTTGTTTAAATATACCTTATTTTTGAACTCTATTTGAAGCATTTGATTTAATTAATTAGTAATGTATGGAATACTATTTAACGATAATTTAAATATTTCAACTTACCCTTGATCATGTTTTCGATGTGCGAGCAAACGGTCCTTACAGCAGCGATTTCCTTCTTGGCCCCAAACCACTTCTCAACCATCAGCTTCTTCCTGGACACCTTGTAGATATCCATGGCCAAGTGTCGGAAGCTCTTGGAAAGCTTTCCGCGGGGGCCGTACACCGTCACAACACGGGCATGTACCTTGGCCGAAACGCCTTTCGGGATGGTGACCGTCTGATTTGAGTTGATCGTTCTCATTTTGGTTCAAGCTGGAAGCACACAAAAAAAAAAAGGATAACAATTACCGATCGTAGCTGGAGCGTTGCTTTACGGAAGTAAGCGCCTTCGCCGGTAATCTGGATGTTCGAAAAGTAGCATACAACATAACCAAAGACAAACATTTTCATTCAAACTGAGCCGCCAAGTTCTATGACGGAACGGAAAACGTCGTCTACTAGCCTTCAGATTTGTTGTGTTGTTGTTCAGTTTTCATTGGTTTTTCAACTAGTTTTGAACATTTCTGAACCGAACTAATTACCGGCAAAAACACTAGCACAATATCACTTATTCTTAGTAAAATATTAACAGTAATAACACTAATTTTATGGAAATAAAACACTTTTTAGCGAAAAGTACAACTTACACGCTTGAGAATCAAACCGGAAAAGAACCTGTCAAAATGGAATCAGATAAAATGTCAATCCTCGCAGCGGTTCGACGCGGCGCTTCAGTTTCCGCTTGTTGAGGTGTAGGATAGAGCGCTATTGTTCATTTTTAAAAATTTTTGAACTGACAGTTGTAAACAAGAACCATATATTTACACAGAGACTGCATGCTACACGGTTAGATCAGACAACCCAAAATGAAGTTCAAACAACTCAAAATTAACTTCATTTCACTTAATTTGGACCGTTCGTGGGGGAAGCCAATTTTGAGTTCGATGGCCCAACTCGGATTTGAGTAGTTTCCGTTTGATCCCGTGTGAAAAAGTACCTAAATATTAAGTTGTTTCCACCTAATGTTAAGTTCAAATAGGTTTAAACAACCTAAATTTGAGTTCAACCCCTTTAACCTAGCGTTGGCTTCCCCCATCGAACTGCTATCGTTGGGTGGTTTTCTTTCTCTGTTTTTGACAGCAAAGGATGGAATGAAAGAGATGCCACATCGAAAACAACTCAAAATTTGGGTTGTTTGATCTACCCGTGTACGTTTTGACAGGGCAAGTGAATTAAACAACTCGCAGTTGAATTCAATTGACTTACCAAAAGTTGAACATTTTCAACTTTCTTTTTGTTCAAGTGAATTGAATTACGGTGTTTACACGTTCCATTCGCGTTCGATTCAAGTGGCTTGCTCACTGACCATCTCTTTTTTTCTCATGGAAATCTTACTCATATTTACTATTATTATTATTATCTTTATTAGTGAGGTTTTTACTATTATTATTATTATCTTTATTAGTGAGGTTTTCGGCCCATGGGCCGGTTCACCTCGTACCTACACTCAGCGAACTGGACTATCGAAATTCATAACTGGCGCCTTATGAATCTTCGACCGATTATTCAACCAACAGTGCTTCTTATACGCAGTTACCTTCCCGAGTATTCAAGCGTCGATGGGCGTGTGGTCTACATACCAGCCTCCCGATCCCGACGTCCACGGTTCGAACCCAGTCTGCCGCACTTTACTTTTTTTCAAATGAAAATCATCATTCATAAGGCAATATATTGAAATTCATACCGATTCCTTGTGGCAAATTTTCATAAGGCGTTTGATTGAAAATCATACGTCCATTTTCCTCAGTGTAGATTACTCATTTTTCGTTAAAAGTGGAACTACTCAAAATTTAAATAGTTCCACTTTTAACGAAAAATGAGTAAGATTTTCGTGAGAAAAAAGAGACGGCAATACAATTTACTCAGTCTCTGAACCATTCCACCGATTCGTTTAACTTTTAGTTAAAATTTGACAGTTCGATGGTTATTTCAAGACAAAATTTTCAAAACGATTTATCTGCTTTTGTAAACAAAGATTAAAACGACGATTTGACTAATCTGATAGCTCTCCAACGCAAACCAACACCACCAATAGGTAGGTGAAGGTTTCCGGATGGTGTTGGTTTGCGTGGGAGAGCTATCAGATTCGAAAAATCGTCGTTTGAATCTTTGTTTACAAAAGCAGATAAGTCGTTTTGAAAATTTTGTCTTGATTTCTTCGTGGGTAAAAATAACCCTGCTCAGGAGCATGGTTAGATTTGACAGATCGGTAGTTAAACTTTGTTCGCAAGAAAATTGGCGCCAAATCTATTTTGTTCCAAATAAATAACTACCCGGATAAAAATGTACTATTGGTTCGATAGTGTAAACAATTGAATTACCATGAAATGTACGGTATACAATAGGATACATTGTTTCTTGATGGTTGCACAGATTGTATCAACACTGATGATACAATACATCAACATATTTCTCTAATGTAACTATACTTGCAATTGTTTTTGAAACGTTTTAGTACATAAGTTTCATACATTGATATCTTTTGAAACGTTTCTTTACATTGCATATAAACTATATAACAATATTTGCCTCATAGCGCCAAATATGCATTTTTTTCCCTTTAAATTGCATTGTTGAACAGTAAAGCTGTCACAACTGAGAAATTAAAATCGTATTGTTTTACTATACAAATACAATACAATCCATTGTATTTTGAACAGTTTTGTTCGGATATTTCAACAATATATTAATTATACACTCTATTGTGCGACGAAAAAAATGTATGGAAAAATCTCAGATTTTGTATAGTTACGATACTTAGGCTGTGAACCATTCCACCGATTCGTTTAACTTTTAGTTAAAATTTGACAGTTCGATGGTTATTTCGCCGTGGTTAAAAATAACCCTGCTCCGGAGCATGGTTAGATTTGACAGTTCGATAGTTAAACTTTGTTCGCGAGAAAATTGGCGCCAAATCCATTTCGTTCCGAATAACTATCAATCTGTCAAAACTCAAATGGGTCGGCTTCGGAGTAAAATTTTAACCACGATGGGAAAATAACCATCGGAATGTCAAATTTCAACTAAAAGTTAAACGAATCGGTGGAATGGTTCACAGCCTTAACAACCCGTACATTCTATTGCGAAAACTTCATTTACATTCGAGTAAATGGTTCATAACAATGCATTCTAATGTATTTCTATGGTTTCATTTACAATATAATCTATTGCCTATTTAATGTTATTAATAGTAGTGTTACAATAAATTGTATTGTTATTCTACTGTATTTTTTATTCGGGTATCAATCTGTCAGAACTCAAATGGGTCGGCTTCAGAGAAAAATTTTAACCACGAATTCGATCCTGAAATAGACCAATGCAAGATCTTGACTTAACCTCAATTATTTGACAGTTCACAGAGCTTGTTAACAAATATTTACAGGGTGTTAGAATTAAAATCGATCAGCTAGAAATGAAAATCCGTAATTTTCGTTCAATATCATTTTGATCCGAATATTCTACACTGCCAAAAATATCTATAAAAGATATATGTGTCGCCGTTATAAATTTTTGCAATAGCTCCACCCTAATATAATCGATATCAAACCACACATAAATTAAATAATTGCTAATTCGAGACCACACATAAAGTTTATTTGGATACATATTTTATTAGTACTTCGCGTGGAGAATGATTTTGTTTTTATGGATTTTTGCCAATAAATATGTGTGGATTTTTAGTAGTGTAGTGATATGCTTTGATTCCTACCATAAATCCACCACAGCAGACATCAATATTCTTAATTCTAGATTGCTTTGAGAATAGGTCGTATGTGCAAAAGAGAGGCTCTCTTCGTTCACGCTCTCTTTCGCTTGTACATAAGCTAGTTTTGCATATTTTGCCACATTTTCACTTCAGAACGCTAGACAAAGCTATAATCTTTAGATATCTGCCAAGAAATCTGAAGTAAACTTTATTATAGATCTGTAATAATCGAAAGAGAATGGAGGCAAAGAGAGACTCTCTTTTGCACATACGACCTATTCTCAAAGCACTCTAGAATTAATCGCAAAACAGTTTTTTCCGGAAGCTGTCCTTGTAAACAAGCTCTGTGAACTGTCAATCTACGTCATCATGCACTGGTCTTCAGTTTACATTTTTGATTTCCTATCCCTCCTAATTTGTTGCTAAAAAATAATGACATATCTGTCATTGTCATCTCGCTTTCGTGTTGCTGGTCACCCTATCCGGTTGCCAAACATCTTTGCTGCTGTTTTTTTTATGCAGAAGAAGCAAAGTGCAAAAATGTCGGCTTGTTAAAAAAAAACGCCTAAAATAAAGTTTTGTCTCTGTGAAAATTAAAGTTTCTCGACGATTTCAGCTGCATTGAGCCGGTAGGCGTGTAAAAATCGCATGCAGTAAACATTCCGGTACAATATGAGTACTTCGGACAGCGCCGATACGACGAGCAGCAGCAGCGCAAGCAGCAATCAGAAGCAGCCTCAGGAGGAAAACCAGGACGAACTCATTATCAAACAACAAAGGGAAATAGAACAAGAGGTAAAAGGACGAACAAGTTGCGTAAATTTTGCGAAATTCAAAGTATAAAATATTGATAGTCATAGTAGTTTCCAAGAATAAGCACCAATATAAAAAAAAAAAAGATTGATGCACGTCATGATGTTTTGTTTTGATCATATTTTCGACATTTTTAATAGGTACCGGCGCTATATGCCGCTAATACCCATGTACCCATTTTAAATACTAGGTAGTTCTTATAAATGTGGTCTGGCCCCAGGTCAGATTAATATATTTGATCTTAATTAGATAATTCCATAAATTGCAGATAGCTTACTCTACTCCATTGGTTAGCGAGTCACAGGTGGTCAACAGTTTGAACTCGGAATATTTGGATGACCCTGTTTACATCGCCAAGGTTAAGGATCTGGCCTCCAAGTATCGGGCAATTAGACGTACGCGCCCGGATGGAAACTGCTTCTTCCGAGCATTTGCTTATGCGTATCTTGAGTACTTGGTACGCAACAAGAATGAGTTTAGTAAATTCTACGAATATGCGGCTAAGTCTCGAGAAAGATTGACCGCAGCCGGGTTTCCTAGATTTACCATCGAGGATTTCTATGAGACTTTCATGGAAGTGATTAATAAGGTAAAACCCGAAGGTGACGACACTTCTGGTGCAGTTGCCGAATTGCATAAGCTATTTAACGAACAGGGATATTCTGATTACGTGGTGGTATATCTCCGCTTAATAACTTCGAGCCACCTGCAGGAGAAAGCGGATTTTTACCAGAATTTTATTGACGGAAATTATACCATTCAGGAGTTTTGTCATCAAGAAGTTGAACCCATGTACAAGGAGTCAGATCACATTCACATCATTGCCATTTGCTCGGCGCTTGATGCAGGAGTCCGTGTGGAGTATATGGACCGAGGCGACGGAAATCAAGTAATTGCTCATGAGTTCCCGGACGGTTGTAAGCCGAATGTTTTTCTGCTGTACCGCCCTGGACATTATGACATTCTGTACCCGAACGAGGCACAGTAAAAAAGAAGGATGCTGATAAAGAAACGGAATGGTTCTGACACTTTCAAGCACTCTATTCATATTTGGAGATCTTAATATCGCTAATGTATCCTCTTATTCAATTAGAGTTTAAATAAATTAATGAGAAAATGTATCTTGCATAAATTATTTTCTTGCCAAAGTATGTATGCCATTTTTAGTAGCCGCAGATTGTTGCACTAAGGGCCACGCAGCTAAAAGAACTGCTACGTGGCCATCACCCCTATGTCGGAATTAAACTTTCAATCAAACCTTTTAAATACTCTCAGAAATAATGAAAGCAATCAGTGCTAAGTGATGAGCTTCCTGTACCGAAAAAATCACTATAAGCAATCAGTGCTTGTAATAAAACGACTTTAATTAAGTTTTTAAGTGTAAACATATAAGAGGTTTTATTCGCAATTACTGATTTTCTAGCAATGAAACATTTTCTAAAATGCATCAATGTTATTTATCAGTCTGTAGTCAATTAGTATTCGACTTCTCCCAAATACAAAGTTTTATCACTTGATGCGGAAACGACGACGGGTTCATTTGGATGAAAATCAACGTCGTTTACGGATCCGTTGTGTCCCGGCAGCTTGTAGAGAATTCGTCTGGATGTTGTATCCCATATGTAAACAAATCGATCTGCAGAGCCACTGCTAATCCTTGATCCATCCGGAGACCACGCGCATCTGAGTAGATTTTTCTCAAAGTTATGCTGGTGGCCATTAAGGACCTTAACACACCTCTCGGGTGGTGCATATGGCCTGACGTCCCAAATGCGAAGCGTATTGTCCATGGAGTTGCTCAGTATGTAAGAACCATCCGGGGACAGTGACAAGCCCGTAATGGTGTCCGTATGTCCTCTTAAACGATAGATGACTTCCTTCTTCCTAATGTCCCAAACTTTGATTTCGTTGTCAATGCCCCCGGAAATAATTTGCTCGGATGTATCGCTGAAGCAAACTGCCGTGACCTGGTAGCCATTATCGAAAGTGTGCAGCACGTGTTTCTTCCTTGCATCCCAGACTTTGATGGTGGAATCATCCGCTCCGGACACAATCAGGTTTGGGCCACGACGTGCACCGCTGCAACTATTCACAAAGTGGGAATGCCCCTTCAGTTTCCGAATCCTGGTACAAGTGGGCACGTCCCAAACCGCTACTATCTTGTCCGTACTGCAGCTATACAAATTGCTTCCATCTGGCGAAAAGTGTACCTCCATCACGGATCCGGTATGGCCCGACATCATTCCGACATTCTCGCATTCACCGTAAACGTTCCAGAGGAAGATTTGTCGGTCGAATCCCGTCGACACTAGGTGTTGTCCTTCGGGATGAAATTCGGTGGAGAATATTTCCCCCCCGTGGCCTTCCAGCAGCATAATTGGTGCAAGTAAATTGGAAGTTCTTTCAACATCCTGCTTTAAAATACAATCAATTTTTAGTCAGTGTTCAATTTATTCTATAAATAAATAAAACTTACGTTTTGTTCCATCAACTGTTTATCCTTTGCCGTATAAGTCATTAGATCCGATCTGGATTTCTTATTCTGGGAAACAGGGACAAGAGCGTCCGATGGACGCTTTTGGGCGACCAACGACATGGTTCTTTAGTTTGAAATCACAAATTATGCTGTAAAATATGGGATGTGTTTAATATAAAATTGCAAATTGTATGCAAAAGTTTTAAACAAATTTGAACACGACGCGCCCGACACACAAAAGATCTGTTTTGTTTGGTTGGAGTTGCCACAGTCACACGCAGTTTCAGTTTGTCAAAAATATAGCGCCGGGTGCCCAGGTTTTTTTTTTCCCTGCCACGCTCGTTTGAATCAATTCAAAAGTGAGTCAAATTTGACTCACTTTGGAAAAAAGTGGAACAGCTCACTTTTGAGTAACCGTATGTTTACTCACTTATGAGTAATGTAGCATTATTTCAAAATTAGAGTAAGATCACTTTTTGTCTACTCAAAGTGAGTAGATCTTACTCACTTTTGAGAATGATGGGTGCATTTCGATTGATAATGGAATGGCATTTTATTTAGAAAAAAGAAGCTATCCGCTTCGCTTATTAATTATCTGTCTGTCTGTTTCCTTGGTAACAAAACGCGCCGACCATTTTTTAGGCACTATCAAAATCGTCGCCAACATCTTTATTCTAAAATTATGTTAGTTTTATTAGAAAATAATGTCAATCTGCATTAAAAACATGATAGAATAGCAACCGTCGAATTATTAGTATGCCATGATCTAGATATAAAATAAATTATTATTCTGTTATACACTCCAAAAAATCTAAACGTTGTTTCCACCTGAATTTTCAGGTACATTTTACGTGCACACGTAGCTGCAAATGCTTCAGAAAATTCAGGTGAAACTTACGTGTCCGGTGAATTCTATCCAAAACTCAGGTAGAACTTACCTGATTTTCAAGTAGAATGAAATTTCTATCGGAAAATCAGGTAAAAGTTACGTGAATTTCAAGTGGAAAAAATCTACGTATTTTTTCAGGTGGAAAGAACGTGCAGATTTTTTTGGGTGTACACTACCAAACCTAGCAGACGTATTCTTAACAGGTTATGGGCCCAGCCGTTTCCAACGATACGGCTATGTTGAAGAAGAAAAAAAATTTCCTATAGGTTCTGCTAATAATGGTGAATCCTGGTTCTGGAGCCAGATCGAGTCAAGTTGGACATTCTTCGGGGCAGATGAGGCGTCTAGGAGGATCTATTTCTCTACCAGTACGCGAAGTTCTGAGTGGATTGGAAAACTATAGTTCATGGTCTTTCGCCACCAAGATGATCCTTGTCAAAGAGTGGACCTGGTGTGCAATTAAAGAACAAGCAGAACAAGTACCAGTGGTAAATGATGAAATCTCCGAACAGGCGTTAGCGACCATATGCTTAGCGATTCGAGTATATACGGCCTGGTAAGGGATGCCAAGAATGCGAAGGAAGCGTGGGACAATTTACGTAACACGTACGAGCACAGTGGATCAACAAGAAAAATTGGTCTGCTGAGGAGGCTCACAGGAATTCGTTTGGTTGGAGCTGAACGTGATGAGGACATTATTTGTAAGACGACTCAGCAGTATGTGAATGAGCTGTTTGTGGGAGATAAACCCTGTAAAAGAAATAATATTTCTTTTAATTTATTTCTTTTACAGGGTTTATCTCCCACATTCGCTCCCGCCTCTACACTAATCGTATATCAAATAAATGAATCTGTCGTCAAAGCGCATTGGCTTTTTAACATTTGTGCGATCTCGCAAAGTCCTGTTTGATGGAAGAACTTCATTCTTCGATGAAGAACGTAATGCTGCATCCAGTTCTGAGTGTTTATCATGGGCGACTTCCACTGGGATGTCTAATATCGACTGTTCTGCCGTATCAGTTACCTCGTTATCGTCCGAATCTTCAAGAAGATGTTCAGCTGGAGCCATTTTCAAATCCTGTATGTTTCGAGTATACTGCACACCGCTGCGGCTGTGGGAGATAAACCCTGTAAAGTTGTCAAAAAGCAAGCGCAATAATCAACACAACATAGCTTAATCAAAGCAACCAAGGAAACTGTCAAAAAATCAAAAGCTGTAATTATGTTTATCAGTTTTCAATGCAGTCAAGTCAAGTGAAAGAATAAAACAGGTAAATAGAGTTGAAATAATATTTCTTTTAATTTATTTCTTTTACAGGGTTTATCTCCCACACTGTTTACAACTAGTCATCAGTTGGCAGAGGTCGGATTCAAGGTAGATGACGCTTGGCTGGCCAGCTTATTAATGAAAGGTCTGCCAAAACAATATGATCCGATGATCCTCGGCATGGAGTCATCTGGAATCAAGTTGACCGCGGACATCGTCAAAGCAAAAATATTGCAAGATGTGAAAATATCAAGTGAGACGAAGCCCGGTGATGAAGTGTTCTTTAGTAAAACCAAGCCAGCTCTGAAGGTCAGTAACGAGAAATCAACTATCAAGTGTTATCGATGCAAGAAAATGGGCCATTATGCATCCCAATGTTCAGGTCAAGTCGTTGAAAAGAAGAAAGATAAGTATCACAAAACTAGTGGTCATGCAGCGTTCTTTGCGGCATTTAATACAAGTCAGACGTCTAAAACAGCAGTAGCTGATGAAGATTGGATTTTTGACTCCGGAGCAACTAGTCACTTGTGTAGAAATCAAGATTTACTTACGGAAGCTGAAAACATATCGTCGAGTATCAACGTGGCCAACAATGCTGTGGTACCGGTGGTTGCAAAGGGATCAGTAAACGTATCAGCGGATCTTGGAAGCACAACTTGCGAAATATCGATGAACGAGGTTTTATGCGTACCGGATCTAGCAGTCAACTTGTTATCAGTAAGTAAAATGTGCAGAAACGGTTATCCAGCTTTCCACGCTTACCATAATGGCGGATGCTATAACAAGTTTGACAAGAACTGCTTCCCGACACTGAACTGAAATTTTCGTCTCAGCAAACCCTGATTTTTCCGATTTTTCCCGTTACCAACGATACACAATAGTTTGTTTATCATTCCATCAACAAAAGCATTTGCGCAAGGCTCCAAATCTTATAATTTTGATTTAATATATTTCCTAACTCTCCTATTATTTCAGGTATTATCGGATAATTGAGTATGCGAGGAAATATGCGTACAATTTAGATTCCATTGGTTTTAATTTATCTTCAATTCTAACATGGCCGTGCAGTTTGAGAAGCATGTGATCAACTGCAGTGTACATATTCTGTTCAGGAACTGAGTCTGTTATGTCACACAAAATGAGTTGGGCATATAATGTGTTAGTATACAGTAGAGCTTCATAAAGTTTGATAAAAGCGATTTAGGATCTTTGAAACCAATATTTTGAAACAATCCAATCCAATTGTTAATTGTAGCATGCATTTGTGTTGACTTGTAGTTGCGTTGGGTAGAAATTATTTGGGCTAAATCTACGAATATCGTGTTGTAATATTATTCGAATGAGGAGAAAATGATCGAATGTTTCATTCGATCGTTGGTCCCATACAGACCCTCGGTATTTCTCACAGATAGTGCTGTCGACGAATATGCCTGTATCGTCAGCGGAACACTGCCACAACACTAACAATTTGTTCAATCCTTTTTCTCGCACTTCAGCATTCAGGCGGTCGGTTGGGAATCATTCTTCCAAATCTCCCCTACCTATTAGAACCTCAATTCCGCATCCGCATTGATTAGCCTCCTATCAACATTTTTTTTAGAAGTTGGTATATAAATTGAATTCTTCTCAGGGTTTGGTGGGGTATTGTAAATAGATAATGGCAGAAATATCCAGTAGCAAAAAAGAACCAATTTGTCTTAAAATTCATTAGTTTGTCCGTGGCCTAGAATAACGTAGAAGTATGGGGGAAAATCCGAAAAAAAGTCCTTAAAAATTCATATGTTAAAGATGCTTTTTATTAGGGCTAAAGGAAGATTTGGGAGGAGTTCATCGGTAAGGAAAACGTGGAAAAAATAGTGTAGATAACAATCATAAAGCCGTAGAATTGTAATAAAACGACAATGTTTTATGCTGGGTTGTTGAAATACAAATGTTGTGGTTCTGCTGACCGTTATGCCGTATTGTGAAAACTTTGAGCACAAAGATTCGGGAAAGCGTCGATTTTGAAGAGGAGAAAAATTGGCACTTTTTGTTGAATCCCTACTCCAGCTTGGGTTCCGAAAACCTTCTGTCGGCAAATTAAGTGTTTTGGTATCAAAAATAAGAAATATTGATGAAATTTTGTTTTAGTTGGACTCATAGAATACTAAGCATCAATCTTTTATATTCAGGAATAGAATCTGAAATGAGAAACAATATTAATGAATTTCTGAATGACTTGAATAAACTTTATCAATCTTGCGCAAATCTACTTGTTGATAGTAAAATAAACAACTCAATGGATGTTATTGGTAACGAAGATATAAATGTTTGCTTCGATGGGAATTCCAGTTCAGTGTCTGGAAGCAGTTCTTGTCAAAAAATTTATAGCATCCGCCATTATGGCGAACGTGGAAAGCTGGATAGCGTAATGTTCACGAAGGAAGCGTGTAAAGTGGTTAGTTCAACAAACGAAGTCGTTGCTGTTGGACAAGAATCTGGAGGTTTATACAAGTTGATGAAAGTTAACCGTCCATCTGCAAACATGACCTGTAAGACGGAAAGTAGAAATTTTGAGCTCTGGCACCGGAGGTTATGCCATATGTCGGTTGGATGCATGAAGCGACTTATTGGTATGGCGAGTGGATTCGAGTTCAAGGTTGTTGATTCAATGAAGTGCGTACCCTGTATACAAGGCAAGCATCGGCGGCAACCGTTTCATTCGAAAGGCCGACGTGCAGATCGTGTATTGGAGTTAGTTCACACTGATTTATGTGGACCTATGGAAACAGCATCAATTGGAAGAAATCGCTATTTTTTAACGTTTATTGATGATGCAAGTAGGAAAACCTTTGTGTATTTTCTGAAGTCAAAAACAGAAGTATTAGAAGCATTTCAAGATTTCAAAATTTTTGCTGAGAACCAGACAGGTGAGAAAATCAAACGTCTCCGATCGGACAATGGCAAGGAATATGTGAATTGTCAAATGAAGCAATTCCTTCGTCAGTCCGGTATTCATCACGAGACATCCGTTCCATACAACCCGGAACAAAATGGATTAGCTGAGCGTATGAACCGGACCATTGTTGAGAAAGCTAGGAGTATGCTTTACGATGCGAAATTAAAGAAGACCTATTGGGCTGAAGCTGTTGCAACGGCATCGTATGTGATCAATCGATCGCCAACCAAGGGATTACCTGTGACACCTGAGGAAGCTTTTACTGGAAGAAAACCAGATCTTGCGCATCTCCGTGTGTTTGGAGTAAAAGTCATGTTCCACATCCCTAAAGAGAAGAGACAGAAGTGGGATGCAAAGTCTGAGCCTGGTATTTTTATGGGCTATAGCAGCAGTTCGAAAGCATATCGAGTGTACAGTCCAAAAGCGAAAAATATCATCATTAGCCGAGATGTTATATTCTTGGACGAAACTGTGATTGAGTCGGTTGCAGATCAGAATCCAAAAAGTGTTCCTATGGAATTGATAGTACAGCCAATTGAGCAAGGTCAAGTATTAGTTCAAGATAGTATGGTTACATCCGAGGTGCAGGTAAATGATGACAGTAGCGATTCTGAATATGATGACCCAGAGGGAGAAGAACTCGACGTTTTGGAAGAGCAACGGCCTCTTGCGCTCCCTCCACAATCAGAGGACCCACGTAAGTTGGTAAGGCGCAGTGAGAGGGAGCGCGTACCCCCAGGCAAGTATCGTAATTTCATTATGAACTGCAGTACCGTGGATAAAAATCTTCCACAGTTTCCAGAAACAAACTCAATGTGGGATCCCAATCCAGTGGTCTACGTTGACCCGACCACGTTTCAAGAAGCAACTTCTGGTAACAACAGCAACCTGTGGAAGGAGGCCATCCCGACTAGAAGGTCATATCAAAATTATATCGTCATATGTTATTATGTTATACCAAATTTTTATAACAAAATTTGTTAGAAATATGGTGCAGGATGTTGTTAAAATATCTAAATTTCTATCAAAAATTACACTACTCGAAACAAAAAACTATCAAATTTTGTTACAATTTTATCATAAAAATAACATATTTTGTTAGAAATTTGTAACAGAATCAGATTCAAAATATATTGTTTACTGTGCAGTTACAGGTCGTGATAGGTTTCCAGATTGTGATCAACATTCAGAAATATTAGTTTTTTTTCTGAACAAGAATATTTTTCAAGAACATGAAACTAAAAACATTACAAATTAGACAACTTTTACAAATTATATCAGCCTTTGTGATATCTATAGGCATACATATATGGCAGGATATATATATATACTTTGCTACATCTATTTTAATTGCCTACTGTTGGGCAATTCGGTATAAGGCATTTTTTAAATCTTATTATGATAAAATCCTGTTACAACATTTGAAAGATAATGGCTACTAAGATCAAAATTGTATCAAAATAAGTTATAAAGATCACAATATGTTAAAATTGTGTTAAGTTTTAGTTATGCTTTTCTAGTCGGGATGCAATTAGAGTATAATGCGTTACAGAAAAATTGCACGTGGGAGTTGACGAAACTACCTAAGGGACGGAAGGCCTTACGATCAAAATGGGTCTACAAAGTGAAAACTAACTCTGATGGCTCGATTGAAAGGTTCAAAGCACGATTAGTTATCAAAGGATGCAGTCAAATCCAAGGCATAGACTACAATGAAACCTATGCACCTGTAGTTAGATACGCCACCGTTCGTTATCTCCTATCCCTAGCGGCTCTTAAAAATTTGAAAGTGTTGCAGATGGATGCAGTTACAGCGTTCCTGCAGGGTGATCTTGATGAGGAGGAAATATATATGGAGCAACCGGAAGGATTTGTGAATCAACAGGCACCAACATATGTATGTAAGTTGAAAAAGGCTCTGTACGGTCTTAAACAGGCCAGCAGGGTCTGGAATATGAAGCTGGATGCAGAGCTACAACGAATTGGATTGAAGCGGTCCAAGTATGATACCTGTGTCTATTACAAGATTGAAGGCACAAGAATATTGATAGTAGCGGTTTATGTGGACGACCTTCTTATTTTTTCAAATGATACGTGCTGGGAAGAGAATTTGAAGAAACAGTTAACCAAGAAATTTAGAATGAAGGATTTGGGGTTGGCGAACAAAGTTCTCGGAATACGTGTAACAAGACAAAATGGTGTAGTACGACTGGATCAAGAGCAGTATATCAATGATCTTTTGAAGCGATTTGGTGTTACTGACTGCAACACTGTGGCCACACCAGCGGACCCGGGACAAAAATTGACTAAGCTAATGAGTCCACAGGTGGAAGAAGAGCGGAAGCAAATGGAGAAGGTTCCATTCCGAGAACTGATTGGTGGCCTTCAATATTTGGCTCAAGGAACTCGTCCTGACATCAGTTTTGCAGTGAATGCAGTAAGTCATTTTTGCAACGATCCTGGTAAAGCTCATTGGATTGCAGCGAAGCGAATACTTCGCTACCTGAAAGGCACGAAGGAAATGAAGCTTGTATACAATGGACAATCCGATAGAAACTTTGTTGGTTATTGTGATGCAGATTGGGGTAATGATATCGACACTCGTCGGTCCATCACTGGATATTTGTTCCTGCAATCGGGAGGACTGATTTCCTGGAATTGTCGCAAGCAGAAGACTGTCGCCTTATCATCAACGGAAGCCGAGTATATGACAATTTCAGCAGCCGCACAAGAAGCTATTTGGTGGAGAGGTTTTCGAAAGGAGTTGTTCGGATGCGTAGAACCAATCAAGATTTTCTGCGATAATCGAAGTGCTATTTACCTGGCTGAAAAGGAAATCGGTTATTCATCAAGGAGTAAGCACATCGATATAAGGCATCATTTTATCAGACAGCACGTAGAAGAAAAACAAATTCAACTTGAACATATTAATGCAGAACGTCAAGCGGCGGATGTACTAACCAAAGCGCTACCGATCAAGATTTTTGAAAAAGGAAGAAACGCCCTTGGAATCAAGCAAATTCTCGGTTGAGGGAGGATGATAGAATAGCAACCGTCGAATTATTAGTATGCCATGATCTAGATATAAAATAAATTATTATTCTGTTATACACTACCAAACCTAGCAGATGTATTCTTATCAAAACAGGGCTCAAATTTGGGAAATAATGTGATTATTAAGTATATAAAATTTTGTTCACAGTTGATTTGACAGGTCTTATGGCCATTTATGCTGGCGACGATTTTGGCGTCAATTTGTTTTGCGACGATTTCAAATCGTCGCGGCCGATAAGGTGGGAAATTGATAATATTTTAATTTATGTGTGGTTCTATATCGATTATATTAGGGTGGAGCTATTGCAAAAATCTATAACGGGGACACATATATCTTATAGTACGTTCAGATTATGAGCTATATCACTTGATATAGAGCATTTTGACATCAGTGTTTATACATCTAGTTTTCACTGGAAATAATGCATATGGCATCTCATGTCATGATTCGCTATATCAAGTGATATAGCTCATAATCTGAACGTACTATTATATAGCTATTTTTGGCAGTGTACGAATACCACAAGACTTGTGTGTGTCCCATAGACGATTGCACGAGCCAAAAACTCCATATAAAAAAAATGTAAACATTGCCCTTAGACGATCCCCACCAGTGCGTAAATAATGCCAAAATAGCAACCTCTATCATGACGCGAACTCGCACCGGTCGTTGGTAAACGGGTTTGGGAAATGTAAACGCAACCTTCGGTGAATAGCTAGTTGGCAAATTTGGCGACCCGCTCCAACCGTTGCCAAACCATCACACGGAAATATACACTGCCAAAAATATCTATATAAGATATATGTGTCGCCGTTATAAATTTTTGCAATAGCTCCACCCTAATATAATTGATATAGAACCACACATAAATTAAATAATTGTTAATTCGAGATCACACATAAAGTTTATTTGGATATGTATTTTATTAGTAGTTCGCGTGGAGAATGGTTATGTGTGCGCTGATATACATCATAAGTTAAATCTATGGATTTTTGCCAATAAATATGTGTGGATTTTTAGTAGTGTAGAGTAACGCATAAATAAAAAATGTGCCGCCTTCTGAAAAATTGTTCGGTTATTCATCATCAAAACCATTGTGATGAAGGTTAGTTTAGTTTGGATTTCAACTGATTGGCGGCGCTAGTGCATATGATAGATATAACCTGATAAGGTTAGATATCTCGAAATCTGGAATTTTTAGAATATTGGCGTCTTCTACAAAGTTGTTCGGGTGAGCAAAACCATCATGACGAAAACAAGTTTAATTTGAAATACAACCGCTTGGCGGCGCTAGTGAATTGGAAATAACCTAAAAGGTTAGATATTTCGATAGTTGAAATCTTAAGAATATTGCCGTTTTCTACAAAGTTGTTCGGATGATTAAAACCATCATGACGAAAGCATGTTTAGTTAATAATACAACCGCTTGGCGGCGCTAGTGTATTGGAAATAACCTGATAGGTCAGGTATCTCAAAATATGTAATTTTTAGAATATTGCCGCCTTCTACAAAGTTGTTCGGGTGGTCAAAACCATTATGTCCAACGCAGGTTTAGATTAAGATATAACCGCTTGGTGGCGCCAGTGTATAAGAAATAAACTGACAGGTTAAATATCTCAAAATCTGGAATTTTCAGAATATTGCCGAATTCTACAAAGTTACTTGCCATAAGAGGAGTTCGTTCAATTCCATTTAATTCCACCACTTGGTTGTACCTTTGGCAGATGCTTATTTCGACTTCTACAGAAGGCCATCTTCAGTGTCTCGTACTTGATCTATTCAACTCAACTCGAGTGCCAACGAGTATTGCGGCTTCAAACTAAACTTCTGGTTTTGACTAGAAATACTGAAATAAGAGATCGGCGAAGACGCCATCTTGTTTCCAATCGAACCGTCAAAAGCGGTTCCAATTCGACTTGTTTACATTTTGCATCCATAAGAAGCAAGCAAAAAGTTCAAGTGCTGCCGGTCTTATTTTAACGATATCATGCATTTTCATACTTTGCCATTTCGTCAGTTTTTCACTCCGCCGGTCTCTGGTTATAGGGTTGCTAGTTTTGACTACCCTTTTGAATCTTACATAATATTGTGGATTTACTTGACCAATGGATTCGAAGGTCGGTTCACTTGCCTATTTCAAATGTTCCCTTTTCCAGCAATGTTTGCCAAAATCAATAAATGTTTGGTAGATTACCTTGCTCCTTGTCAATCAAAACAGATGTCAAAACATCGGAAAAAGAAAGAGAAGTCCGAGGGAAACAGCAAAAAGCACGTGGCAGACTTGCCAGTTTTGACAGATTTTACTATGAAGATGGGTGTGAAGGTGAAAACGGCGATTTCAACGACCGTTCAAGGAGCGACTATTTCGAACGGTCGGGTCCAATAGGGAAATCCACGTACAATAACCAACCTAACAGATAATTCGGATAACTTTGTAGAAGATGGCCACTTTCTAACTCTAACGGATTTAGAAATATTTAACCTAACAGGTTATTTCTCATACACTAGCGCCGCTATGCGTATGAATTCCAAACTAAACTAGTCTTCATCAAAAATGTTATGGCTAACCCGAACAACTTTGTAGAAGACAAAATCTCTCTAAGTCTTATAGATCTCGAGATATCCACCTCACTAAATTATTGCATATAAGCTAGCGCCACCTAGCAGATGTGTGTCTAGCTAATCTGATAATCACAAAATGCATTACGCACATATTTATATTACAAAAGTTGGAGCGCGTTCTGAAAGATTTGAAAATAAATAATAATTTTTTCCTGATTTTATTTATTTCCGTGTTTGCCTGAATAGCAACCGGATATTCACCACTAGAAATACTAGAATAAGAGATCGGCAAAGACGCCATCTTGTTTCCAATCGAACCGTCAAAAGTAGCAACCCTATAACCAGAGACCGGCGGAGTGAAAAACTGTCGAAATGGCAACGTATGAAAAGGTGTGATATCGTGGAAATAATACTGGCATCACTTGAACTTTTTGCTTGCCTCTTATGGGTGAAAAAAGTAAACAAGTCGATTTGGAACCGCTTTTGACGGTTCGATTGGAAACAAGATGGCGTCTTTGCCGATCTCTTATTCTAGTATTTCTAGTCAAAAGCGGTTCCAAATCGACTTGTTTACTTTTTTCACCCATAAGGCTTTGGTCCGATTCGCGAATTAAAATAAAATTAAACTCAAAAGTGACAGTTCGGAAATTATGAAATCCCCCGCTCATAAGAATGGCTGGTGCTACCCAGCAAGACCAACAAAACATCTATCAAAAATGATTCAATATCTGTCAAAAGTAATCTTGCTCTGCGAGCAGGGTTATTTGGAAATTTTTGAACTGTCACTTTTAAGTTTAATTCGATTTTGATTCACGAATCGGACCAAAGCCTACACTGCCAAAAATATCTATATAAGATATATGTGCCGCCGTTATAAATTTTTGCAATAGCTCCACCCTCATATAATCGATATAGAACCACACATAAAATAAATAATTGCTAATTCGAGACCACACATAAAGTTTATTTGGACATATATTTTATTAGCAGTTCGCGTGGAGAATGGTTATGTGTGCGCTGATATACATCATAAGTTAAATCTATGAATTTTTGCCAATAAATATGTGTGGATTTTTAGTAGTGTAAGGGTCTGTCTCATTTGGAGAATTAAACTTAAAAGTGACAGTTCGAAAATTAAAAAATCACCCCGTTATAAGAATGGCTGGTGCTACCCAGCAATTCCAATAGGACATCGATGGAAAATGATTCGATATCTGTCAAAAGTAATCTTGCTCTGCGAGCAGGGTTATTTGGTAATTATTGAAATGTCACTTCTAAGTTTAATTTCAGTTTAATTATCCAATTGAGACAGACCCTAAGAGGCAAGCAAAAAGTTCAAGTGATGCCAGTATTATTTCCACGATATCACACCTTTTCATACGTTGCCATTTCGACAGTTTTTCACTCCGCCGGTCTCTGGTTATAGGGTTGCTAATTCACCACCGGTGCGAAGCATGATTGCACTTCAACAACCTTGATAGAAACAACCGGTGCGAGAACAAGTGCATAAATAAAATATGAACGCATTTCGTTCCTATACTAGACACTCATTTGGATACACATCGGTGGGGATCGTCTTATGAAACTTCACTCGCCATTTGAATGCGGGTAAAAAAATGCCCTCTGATGTCATGGTGCAATGGTTCATTATCAAGGCCTCTAATGGATCAATCAAGGTAACTCATTTTGCACTCACCGCATCAAAACAACGGCAGTACTGTATGGTCCAATGCACCGAGTTCATCATTGACGTTTGAGCGGTGCGCTGTTGACTAAGAATGAATACTTTTTCATTCATCGAGTTCATGCAAGTGTTCATTTTTAGTAAACAGCGCCCGTCTCAAACGTCATTGTGTTCATTCGATGCATTGGACCTGAGAGAGAGAAGACAGCTCGCTTTATTTACGTTCATCCTAATGTCACCGCGATCCAGTCACTGCGAACCGCAAAAGTAAACACTGTGATGCAACTTCAAATGGTCGTAACCAGAATTATTTATTTGGCAATTTATGTTCGCAACTTTTCTTATATCTGCTACAATGAATTTAACCCGTAATCATCCAAATGAATGATCCCGCATTATGAGAAATCGGGTTTGTTCCACGTTAGGAAGTTCATAACCATTAAAATCAGCTAATTCGAACAAGTTTTTATTGGAGTGAAAAATGTTGCTTCCGACGTTATGAAATGTTACTTTGATTTGTTGAGATTCCACGTTTTCGAAACAAATAAAGAAGAAGAAGACATAGTAAATAAACGATCTGTCAGTGAGCTGGCTTCTCTCTCTCAGCATTGGACCATACGCATATTTCTATTCATGTGTGTTTGACAGAACATGTCTACGGTGGCGCGATCTGCTCATTTCATAGCGGCAGTTTTTGCTTATTAATTGGTCCATTAAAATAAGTTTATCAAGCTGGCAACACTAGAAATACTAGAATAAGAGATCGGCGAAGACGCCATCTTGTTTCCAATCGAACCGTCAAAAGCGGTTCCAATTCGACTTGTTTACTTTTTGCCTCCATAAGAAGCAAGCAAAAAGTTCAAGTGCTGCCAGCATTATTTTCGCGATTTCATGCATTTTCATACACTGTTAGATGACTTTACCCATTAATGGGTACTATGTTATTGTTGATATTATTCCCACCGTGAAAAATTCACCCATTTTCTTTAAAAAGCGCCACTACTCATTAAAATGGGTAGTGGCACTTTTTCAAAAAAATGGGTGAATTTTTCACGGTGGGAATAATATCAACAATAACATAGTACCCATTAATGGGTAAAGCCATCTAACCGTGTACGTTGCCAATTCGACAGTTTTTCACTCCGCCGGTCTCTGGTTATAGGGTTGCTAGGCAACACTAGCGTCCGAAAATGCCGAAAATCAAGTAATAGATCTCTGCGCCGATGGAAAAAATAAATAAATTTTATAGCGCAATCACGTCGCTCTGTCCTATCCCTTTGACAGTAAAATAAAATAAAGAACAAAAGAAAAACAAAGAAAATCGATGTCATGTTTCTTCTGTTTCTGCGTCGAACGAAAATCATTCAGGTCTCTCCCGGGTGCACGCGTTTTGCTGTTTCTGCGGTGGATAAAATTGTGAAAATTTACATCGACCGTTGCGTTTCTTGTTCATTTCCATCCGTAAATTTACATTTTGAGCAGCAAAAATGGTTGTGAAACCGGCGGCAAGAGGCATCAAGCCCCAGGGACAGGCCTACAAGGACAAAAGTAAACCGGCTGACATCCGCCAGAGCAATATCAATGCAGCGAAGGGTGAGTGTGAGTGGGTGGACGAATTAATTTTTTAAAGGAAAATTTTCAATGGAAAATCAGGAGGTTCAAGGATATGGAATCATGTATTTTTAATAGATCAGGATTTCTTAAAATATTTGTCAGGCATCGTTGATTTAAAGTATTGTATGTTGACTTCCAATATGGCCCTGCCTGAATTCATTCTCGAACATTCTCAGTCTAATTAAGATAAAATGTACCTTCTATCGCGAATTGAAATTAGATAGATTAATTTTTATATAAGTAATAAATAAGCCCGTAAAATACTTTTTTTTACCGACCAAAATCCTGATTTTTTCATTGGTTTATTCTAACCTCAAAAAGATGAGTCAGATGATGGAATTATGTTTTGCTGTCGGCGCACTGCGAGACTACATCTCAAATAGTGGTCAAAAATCATTCAAAATGGATTTTTTTCACATGCGCTAAATTGAGATATAATGAGATTTGTCCGTTATAATTGAATAATGTGTGAAGTCGGATGTGAATTACTTGAAATCGTTTAAGCATTTTTGAATTAACCAAAAAATAGTTTAGAAAATTATTTAGAGCTTTTTAGTGCAATGTATTCACTTGACATATGAGACGAGTTCTCACTATCCCATTTAATTCCATCACTTTATTGTAACTTTACAGATTCGTACCCAAACAGTAAGGCCGAATTCAGTGTCTCGTACTTGCCTTGAGTTAAACTTGAAATAGAGGAATCAGTAATGTTGCTAATGCGTCTTATTTGTTCCTATTTTCTTTCCAGCTGTCTCTGATGCTATTCGAACTAGCTTGGGACCTCGTGGGATGGATAAAATGGTATGTGATCGATAGTTGTCTAATAAAAATGTCCCATGTAATTCTATTCTTCTATTAACTATTCCAGATACAAGCCGGAAATGGTGAGGTCACAATCACCAATGATGGAGCAACAATTTTGAAGCAAATGAACGTCATTCACCCCGCCGCAAAGATGTTGGTCGAACTTTCCCGCGCACAGGACGTTGAAGCGGGAGATGGTACCACGTCGGTGGTGGTTGTGGCTGGCGCACTGCTGGAAGCCGCGGAGAAGTTGCTCCAGATGGGCATCCATCCAACTGCGATCTCGGATGCCTTCCAGAAGTGTTCTGCCAAGGCAGTGGATATTCTTACGGAAATGTCTAGGCCGATCGAGTTGACCGACCGTGAATCGCTCATCAAAAGCGCTTCCACGTCGTTGAACTCGAAGGTCGTATCACAGCACAGCAGTCAACTGGCTCCGATTGCTGTCGACGCGGTTCTGAAGGTCACCGAGTCAGGACATGAGAGCGGAGTGGACCTCAAGAACGTCAAAGTCATTCGCAGCCTCGGGGGTACTATTGATGATACGGAACTGGTTGATGGACTGGTGTTCACTCAGCGGTCAAGTGGAGTCAACGGACCAAAACGCGTGGAAAAGGCAAAAATTGGATTGATCCAGTTCTGCATCTCTGCTCCTAAAACTGACATGGATCATAGCGTTATCGTATCTGACTACGCTGCCATGGATCGAGTGCTTAAAGAGGAGCGTGCCTACATTCTGAATATTGTAAAACAGATCAAGAAGTCAGGATGCAATGTGCTGCTGGTTCAGAAATCCATTCTTCGCGATGCTGTCTCGGATTTGGCATTGCATTTCCTGGACAAGATTAAAGTGATGGTGGTGAAAGACATCGAACGTGAGGACATCGAGTTTGTCTGCAAAACCCTGAACTGCAGACCTATTGCCTCTTTGGATCATTTCTTGCCGGAACATTTGGTCAACGCTGATCTGGTTGAAGAGGTTTCGAGTGGATCGAGCAAGTTCGTCAAGGTCACTGGAATCCAGAATATGGGGAAGACCGTTTCGATCGTTGTTCGTGGCTCGAATAAATTGGTGTTGGAAGAAGCTGCTCGCTCTTTGCATGACGCCCTTTGCGTGGTTCGATGCCTGGTGAAGAAACGCGCTCAGATTGCCGGCGGTGGCGCCCCGGAAATCGAAATGGCTCTCCAGCTGGCAGCTCACGCTCAAACTTTGGAAGGTGTGGATGCCTACTGCTTCCGCGGTTTTGCCAATGCGTTGGAAGTTATTCCTTCGACGTTGGCCGAAAATGCAGGGTTGAATCCAATTGCTACCGTCACTGAACTTCGTAACCGCCATGCCCAAGGCGAGAAAAATGCTGGAATCAACGTGCGTAAGGGAGCCATCACCGATATTTTAGCGGAGAATGTCGTGCAACCACTTCTGGTGTCCACTTCGTCTATCACATTGGCTTCGGAAACCGTTCGATCAATTCTAAAGATTGATGATATCATCAATACAATGCAGTGAATACACTATTAATAATTAAAATATTTTTCGCTTTATACTCTCATTAATTTAAACTCTACCAACTTAAAAAGAACACGGATTTTTCATTCACATTGCATACCAAAACAATTACTCGGAGAACACGCAAATTATGAACATTACTTTTGTATTGTCTAAAAGCTAACATTATAAAAATAAAAACACTCAACCAGTTCTCTATTATACTTTATTCGAAAAAAGAAAGTCAAAAATTCTTACCCCCAATGCAACAACGGAAAACCGCCGAATAGCAACGCAGTCAAGTGAAATTGTGCACATGTGAGTACGTGAGGTACCTACATATACATTTAACGCACTATTTTTTTCCCATTTGCACTTACGTGGGCATTGTTTGAGGCAATCATTTTAAGAAGAAAGAAGAAAGAAATTCCTCCAGCAAAAATGGAAATATTTTAATTGATTTTAATCCATTGCATGGAATTGATTTGAAAGTTTCCTTTTCGTTAGCCCCGATGAACTCCATTTTGATTACGACCAAGGGCTATGCCGTGTTTAGGGGCAAATGCGTTTTAGTTACGTGGTAAAACTAAATTAAAGTGAGAGTTTTCACTCGTTTTATAGCAAGTCATTCCACTAAACAAACATTAGAAATATTTTTTTTATTCTACTTTAATTCAAGAAATCATAGGGATGTCATTCTCACCTTAAAAAAAAAACAAAGTGTCTTTTTAGGTAAATAACTGTAGAAAAATTAACTATATTTGTGTTTCATTTCTTTGCCATGGGCTCGAATGCATCGGGCATCCGCTCTATCACGTACCGGTTCATGGCCACGTTCATGATGGGCACGCCCGGTATTTTTCGGATTCGCCGCTTCAGGTCCTTATCGTTGGTGGCCACGATGTAGCACTTGTGCTGCATTACGCGCTGGACCAGGCAATCATCGGCGTAGGTTCCCCGGTGCAGGCACTTGATCCGCTCGAACCGGGAATCCTTGACTATGCGCAGAGCGAGCTTGTACTTCTGGCCTAGCTTTTCCAGCTCACCCACGACACAATCCGTAACGTACGGAATGCATTTTGCGTACAGGCAGTCCATCATGGTTTTGACTATGTCCAGTTTGTTTTTAATGCTAAAGTTGATGAAATTAGTGTCCACGAGTATGTGATATGGGGGCCCCAATTGTGTATTATATTGGAAGAACATAGCCGAGCTTGTTTGTGGCTTCTCCATCACTTGGCGTTCGGTTTCACCGGATTTCTTCTTTTTGGAAGCATTCCGATCGGCTTCCTTCAATCTGTTGTCGGATGTTTTGATCATCCTCTTTAGTTGGGCGGCTCTTTGACCGTTGAGTCGCTTAAGTTTTAATTTTTTGTTGGCCTTCAAGGGGAAATGACAAATTATTTGTGAAGTGAATATAATAAATTAATGTAAATAATTACCATTTTAGTCAGATATTATAAATAGCAAAAACAGCGAAAATAACTACTTCAGGCAAACTTTTACGAACAACACGCGTTTTGATTTTGTTCACGATGACAGTCTCCAGTTTGTCAATAAACAATTTTTTTGTTTATTATCGAAACGCTGGTGTTAAACGAGCAGGAAAAAAAAATCGAGTGGGTAAAATTTTTCGACTTCCATGGTGGCGCCATCTATATGTGACATTTGAAGCTCGAGAGCTTTCGGAAGCTTAATTTTTTTCCTGCTGGGTTCACAAAATTCAAATTTTTCCTGCTGAGATCACAGTCATGCATTGAAATATTGAAATCAAATTAAGCAATATCCAATAAAATTAAGAGAATTTTATAAAACAAAATTGACAATAGTGATAAATTAAATATGTAGGCTATGCAGGGCTATGCTACTAACTTGTTAATACGTTCATATCATTGCGTTCTAATCAACGATTTAAACTCACTGGACTGAGTACTTTTTTTATAACAAATGGATATAATAATTGAGTGTACTACTATATTTTTCCAAATTATGTCGTTTACGAAGTATTGTTTGAAGATGTAATAAATATACATATTTATGAATAAACTCATATTTATTAATAACTTTACGATAACTGTATCTACTTAACTTGATGATTGCGCCAACGAGTATATTTTTTCTGCTGGTAATTTTTTGATTGATTTCGAGAACTCTGGGTTTAGTGAAGATGAATACAGAACCAAACCTCAGTTAGTTGTTGCTTCTAAAGTGAAACATGATGATTGCGCAAACGAGTATATTTTTCCTGCTGGTAGTTTTTTGATTGATTTCGAGAACTCTGGGTTTAGTGAAGTTGAATGCAGTTCCAAATTTCAATGAGTTGTTGCTTCTAAAGTGAAACATGATGATTGCGCCAACGAGTATATTTTTCCTGCTGGTTGTTTTTGGTTGATTTCGAGAACTCTGGGTTTAGTGAAGTTGAATGCAGAACCAAACCTCAGTTAGTTGTTGCTTCTAAAGTGAAACTTGATGATTGCGCCAACGAGTATATTTTTCCTGCTGGTTGTTTTTTGATTGATTTCGAGAACTCTGGGTTTAGTGAAGTTGAATGCAGAACCAAACTTCAATGAGTTGTTGCTTCTAAAGTGAAGCATGATGATTGCGCCAACGAGTATATTTTTCCTGCTGGTTGTTTTTTGATTGATTTCGAGAGCTCTGGGTTTAGTGAAGTTGAATGCAGAACCAAACTTCAATGAGTATATTTTTCCTGCTGGTAGTTTTTCGATTGATTTCGAGAACTCTGAGTTTAGTGAAGTTGAATGCAGTTCCAAATTTCAATGAGTTGTTGCTTCTAAAGTGAAACATGATGATTGCGCCAACGAGTATATTTTTCCTGCTGGTTGTTTTTTGATTGATTTCGAGAACTCTGGGTTTAGTGAAGTTGAATGCAGAACCAAACTTCAATGAGTTGTTGCTTCTAAAGTGAAACATGATGATTGCGCAAACGAGTATATTTTTCCTGCTGGTAATTTTTTGATTGATTTCGAGAACTCTGGGTTTAGTGAAGTTGAATTCAGTCCCAAACTTCAATGAGTTGTTGCTTCTAAAGTGAAACTTGATGATTGCGCCAACGAGTATATTTTTCCTGCTGGTAATTTTTTGATTGATTTCGAGAACTCTGGGTTTAGTGAAGTTGAATTCAGTCCCAAATTTTAATTAATTGTTGCTTCTAAAGTGAAACATGATGATTGCGCCAACGAGTATATTTTTCCTGCTGGTAGTTTTTTGATTGATTTCGAGAACTCTGGGTTTAGTGAAGTTGAATGCAGAACCAAACTTCAATGAGTTGTTGCTTCTTAAGTGAAACATGATGATTGCGCCAACGAGTATATTTTTCCTGCTGGTAGTTTTTTATTGATTTCGAGAACTCTGGGTTTAGTGAAGTTGAATGCAGAACCAAACTTCAATGAGTTGTTGCTTCTAAAGTGAAACATGATGATTGCGCCAACGAGTATATTTTTCCTGCTGGTAGTTTTTTGATTGATTTCGAGAACTCTGGGTTTAGTGAAGTTGAATTCAGTCCCAAACTTCAATGAGTTGTTGCTTCTAAAGTGAAACTTGATGATTGCGCCAACGAGTATATTTTTCCTGCTGGTAATTTTTTGATTGATTTCGAGAACTCTGGGTTTAGTGAAGTTGAATGCAGAACCAAAGCTCAGTTAGTTGTTGCTTCTAAAGTGAAACTTGATGATTGCGCCAACGAGTATATTTTTCCTGCTGGTAGTTTTTTGATTGATTTCGAGAACTCTGGGTTTAGTGAAGTTGAATGCAGTTCCAAATTTCAATGAGTTGCTGCTTCTTAAGTGAAACTTGATTATTGCGCCAAAGAATATATTTTTCCTGCTGGTAGTTTTTTGGTTGATTTCGAGAACTCTGGGTTTAGTGAAGTTGAATGCAGTTCCAAACTTCAATGAGTTGCTTCTTCTTAAGTGAAACTTGATTATTGCGCCAAAGAAAGTATTTTTTTTACCTGCTGGTAGTTTTTTGGTTGATTTCGAGAACTCTGGGTTTAGTGAAGTTGAATGCAGTTCCAAATTTCAATGAGTTGTTGCTTCTTAAGTGAAACTTGATGATTACGCCAACGAGTATATTTTTCCTGCTGGTAGTTTTTCGATTGATTTCGAGAACTCTGGGTTTAGTGAAGTTGAATGCAGAACCAAATTTCAATGAGTTGTTGCTTCTTAAGTGAAACTTGATGATTGCGCCAAAGAATATATTTTTCCTGCTGGTAGTTTTTTGGTTGATTTCGAGAACTCTGGGTTTGGTGAAGTTGAATGCAGTTCCAAACTTCAATGAGTTGCTGCTTCTTAAGTGAAACTTGATGATTGCGCCAAAGAATATATTTTTCCTGCTGGTAGTTTTTTGGTTGATTTCGAGAACTCTGGGTTTAGTAAAGTTGAATGCAGTTCCAAATTTCAATGAGTTGTTGCTTCTTAAGTGAAACTTGATGATTGCACCAACGAATATATTTTGCTTAAGAAAATTATTTTGAGCTTTTTAGTGGAATGTCTTCACTTGTCGTAAGACGAGCTTGTATCTTCCCATTTAATTCCACCACTTGACTTCAAGTGGTGAAATCAAATGGGAAATTACAAACTCGTCTTTGACAGGTGATATTTTTTTGCTGGTTTTGTGTTTTGTGTATTTTAGTGAATTCAGTGATTATTAAAGTTTGAATGCTGTCCCAACGAATATATTTCTCCTGCTTGTGCTGAAGCATTTTTTTATGCGTGATGCAGCATTTGTTATTCAAGCTTACGATTTTTTCTAGCACATTGATTTTTGAGTAATTTTGAAGAACGCTTTTTTTAATGAAGATTAATGAAGAATTAAAACTTGATGAATGGTTGCTGATCTGATGAAGCATTTGTTAACCAAACCAACGATATTTTCTTGCTCAATGGTTTTTTGAGTAATTTTGAAGAATGCTGATTTCAGTGGAGGATAATGAAAAATTAAAACTAGATGAATGGTTGTTGATCTGATGGAGCATTTGTTAACCAACCATATATATTAAACCAAATTGGATACGCCTTCAATAGCTCTTCCTTCCCAAGTAAGCCAATAATTTCCTAGAGTATAGCTCTACCTTACATTCTAAAAATGTCCGTAATTTATTATGAAAACAAGCCGTCCATGTATTTCTTTCTCAAAGGCAGAAAATATATATTTTTAAATAAGAAATTAACATTATTATGTTGTAAGATACCCTCAAAATGATTGTATAAGCAATACATTTTTTTTGAATACCAACTATGCCGTTCTGTATGTGCTGACTCATCTTGTCTCATTTGCAGGTTCATTTTTTCTAGGATTTTTATTTACTAGACCGGACCGGGAATCGAATCCATTCACCCTCAGCATGGTCTTGCTTTGTAACCGTGTATCTTACCGCACGGCTAAAGAGGGCCCTTAATTATGAATAGGCATAATATCTGCATTAAAATGTATACGATGCTCAAAAACGGCACTCACCCATCTTACCCCATGACCCATCTTGCCCCACCTTACCCTATATTTTTATAGCTCGTAGTTTTTGGTTTATTTAGGAGAACTCTGGGATTAGTGAAGTAGAACCCAAAACAAAACTTCTATGAGCATTCTTCAAAATTGCTTAAGAAAGCTATCTCACGCAGAAAAAACTACGTTAAAAACAAACATATTCTAGGTAAATCCAAACATAAATTCAGTTTATTCTGGCATTAAAAACTTGGATCAAACATATTGTAGCATTTGAAGCGAACGAAAACTTTTTTTTGAATCAGATGTGCGTTTCAAGTTGTTTCAACCAGCTAAATGTTTAAAGCAAACATGGATATTATTGTTTTGGTTCGACCACTCATAATATTTTCTTATCAATTCTATCAATTTTCATATTCTGGTAGCATTTGACTACCAGATTTCGCAACTCCAAACGTTCATATTTCATTTACTTGATGTCAGGCCATTTGGCCGAATGTCGTTTGGCCGAACGCCATTTGGCCGAATGCCGTTTGGCCGAACGCCATTTGGCCGAACGGGTCGTTTGGCTGAATAGTTAAAACAAATTGACCACTGTTTACGAGTGGTCCTTCTTCTTTCTTCCTTCTTCCTTCCTCCTTATTCTTCCTTCATCCTTCTTCTTCCTTCATCCTTCTTCTTTCTTCTTTTTTCTTTCTTCTTTCTTTGTCCTTCCTTCTTCCTTCTTCCATCTTCCTTCATCCTTTTTTTAGTTGTTGTACGAGAAAGGCAAAAAATATCTTCCTTCTTCCTTCTTACTTATCCCTTCTTCATTCTTCCTTCCTTATTCCTTCTTTCTTCTTTCTTCTTCCTACTTCCTTCTTCTTTCTTCTTTCTTCTTTCTTCATTCTTCCTTTTTCCTTCTTCCTTCTCCCTTCTTCTTCTTCCTTCTTCCTTCTTACATCTTCCTGCTTCCTTCTTTCTTCTTCCTTTTTCCTCCTTCCTTCTTCCTTCTTCTTTTTTCTTTCTTTCTTCCTTTTTCCTTCTTTCTTCTTCTCACTTCTTTCTTCATTCTTCCTTCTTCCCTCTTCTTTATTCCTTCTTCCTTCTTTCTTCTTCTTTCTTCCTTCTTCATTCTTCCTTTTTCCTTATCTCTTTTTCTTCCTTCTTTGTTTTTTCCTTCACCCTTTTCCATCTTCCTTCTTCTTTCTTCCTTCTTCCTTTTCCTTCTTCCTTCTCCTTTCTTCCTTCTTCCTTCTTTCTTCTTTCTTCTTCTTTCTTACTTCTTCTCGCTTAACTCTTCCCTCTACCTTCTTCCTGTTTCCTTTCTTCCCTCTTTCTTCTTCCTTTTTCCTTCTTCCTTCTGCCCTTCTGCTTTCTTCCTTCTTCCATATCCCGTCTTCTTACTTTTTCTTTCTGCCTTTTTCCTTCTTCCTTTTCTCTTCTTCTCTTTTCCTTCTTCTTTCTTCCTTCTTCTTTTTTTCTTCCTTCCTTCTTCTTTTCTTCTTTCTTCCTTCTTCTTTATTCCTTATTCCTTCTTTTTTCTTCTTTTTTCCGTCATTCTTCTTTCTTCTTTCTTTTTCCTTCTGCCCTTCTGCTTTCTTCCTTCTTCCTTATCCCTTCTTCTTACTTCTTCTTTCCTTCTTCTGCCTTCTTCCTTCTTGCTTCTCACTTCGTAAGGAAATCTGTTTCAACTACTCGGCCAAACGGCATTCGGCCAAATGGCGTTCAGCCAAATGACCCTTTCGGCCGAATGGCATTCGGCCAAACGACATTCGGCCAAACGGCATTCGGCCAAATGACCCTAAACCATTTACTTTCCTTTCTGAACCTGAAAACATCCTTATCATCATTTAGGAAGCAAGAAAACATTCTTCTACTCTTACTCCTGCTCCTCTGCTGACTTCCGATCGGATCCGATCCGAACTCGAGTTTTTGATTACTTTTCCAAGAGCGAGCGAGGGGCTGTCCACTAGTGTATGTATGAAACAAACAGGGATTTAATTTGGTTTTAAAAATAAATATGTTTGATTCAAACATATTACCATTTTGGAAATAAACATGTATATTTTTGAAGCAAATGGATGAAATTTCTATCCGTGGTGGGAAAAATTGTTGGCGCGATTATTAAAAGCTTCATCAGATTAACAACCACTCATCAGATCCCAATTTTTCAATAGTAGGTATTCACTAAAAACAGCATTCATCAAAATTGTTCAAAAATCCTGTGAGCACCGAATCAGTAACAACACATATAGTCTTATTTCTTTATTTATCTTCACTGATAACAGCATTGTGCAGAATTGATAAGGAACTTTTTTTCAAGTTCGTTTATTTGGTAGGCTTCCTATGGAACTGTTGGATTACTTGGAACGGAACATTTGCTGAAGGGTAATCCAATTTGGCTCTATAAGTCAAAAAGGACATAAACCATTCGTTAAAGAGAAAACTAGACCTTGATTACGCGTGTTGATCTTAAGGCCTATATTCTAGGGAGTTCTTGGATTACCTGACACGGATTACCTACGGTTACTAGAGATTCATTCCTGAAATCTTTGAAAAAAGTCGTGGGTGGGAAAGGGTTGAGGCCTTGGTTACGCGTGTAGAAATCAAGGAATTCTTGGATGATCTGGAATGGAACAATTGTTCCAAGGCATAGGTTAAAGATGCACAACATCTATTAAGTTCATTGGCTTTCTAAGAGTGACTACTTATTAGACTGGCCCAGATTACTATGGGGAGAAAAAATGTTGTCGAATTCCACGGGGCATCCCCCAGAATTGTGTCTTTGGGTGAGAAAATCAATCTCTGAAAATTTCAGCTCAATCGCTTGTTGCATAAGCTGGCGCATTTGATTTGAAGTTTGTATGGAGATTTCAGCCAAAATGTATAGGAAAATACACCTCCGTCATTCATTCGATCTGGAAATTGGTTCTGATTGCTCGATTGACCACAGAATTGCAAAAACGGCAAATATGCTACAGAACAATTTCACAGAACATTGCATGATGATTAAGGTGATTATACAATCAAGCCATGTGGTGAATTTCAAATTCACCACACGGTTTTCTACTATTATCAAAAGTTCAAAACCAGCGTAATATTTTTTGTACAATGCTGAAATTAAAGTCGATTGCTTAGCATGAGTAATCAAACGATCTACAGATGTTGTGATCCCCATGGGCGTCGTTGTTCTCTCAATTCGTGCTCTTGAAAAATCACTAGAAAAAGCACGTGGTTTCCAAGATGGCCGATTTGTGGCTTTGTTGTATAACCACCTTAAATGAACTTTTATATAATTTTCGGCTGATTTATTAGGAGCTGATTTGTGTATTTTTGGGTTTTTTGATCGAATCGCATCAGCCGAAACCTATATAAAAGTTCATTTAATCATCATACAATGTTCTGCGAAATTGTTCTGTAGCATATTGCTTTTTGCATTGAAACTTTTCGTTTCGTCACTGAAACCATTGACACTTGTCTTCAGCGACTGCTTCCGCGATAGAGCATTTGCACATTTTATTCACTCATACATCTATATTGCTGTCAAAATGTGCATTTGACAATTAAATTTTCAGCTAAAAGCTCTATTTTTTGACACCGGTCCACTCACACAACCAATCGACATCAGTTGTCAGAAAATCAGGAGTACCAACTTGACCACTATCTCCTTGTCGCCGAGTCTGGCGCTGAGTGCTCGGCGCGGAAACCCAAAGGTGGGAATAAAATTTTGGGGCTTATGCGCAATACCAACTGGCGTTTTTGCAATTCTGAGGTCAATCGAGCAATCAGAACCAATTTCCAGATCGAATGAGTGACGGAGGTGTATTTTCCTATACATTTTGGCTGAAATCCCCATACAAACTTCAAATCAAATGCGCCAGCTTATGCCCCGTGGAATTAGACAACTTTTTGTTTCCTGGGCCAGTCTACTACTTATAGGTTCACTTTTAAATGCCGTAAAAAGCAAGCCATAAAACTTAGTGACGTATAAAGAAGTGCCGTAAAAGAAGGTGGAGTATAGCAAGAAAAAAAATATTGGCATGATTAACAAATCTCGCTTAACTTTTCAAAAGGACTTAAGTAACATTTTTTTCATGAATTAATTTGAATAGCGCAATCAACAGAAAAACATGAAAGCTTTTGATTGCAGTACTCAAATTAATTCATGAAAAAAATGTTACTTAGGTCCTTTTCAAAAGTTAAGCGAGAAATGCTTCATTAGATTATGATCTGCTGCAGCAATCACTCATCAAGCTTTAGTTCCCGTGGTTCTTTAATCGTCTTGACAAAAAACAGCGTTTTTCAAAATTACTCAAGAAATCAAAAAACCCTGGCTTGACTAACAAATGCTCCATCAGATCAGCAACCATTCATCAAGGTTCAATTCTTCATTAATCTTCACTGAAAACAGCATTCTTCAAAATTTCTCAAAAAACCATCGAGCAAGAAAATATCGTTGGCTTGGTTAACAAATGCTCCATCAGATCAACAACCATTCATCAAGTTTTAAATTTTTCATTAACCTTCACTGAATACAGCATTCTTCAAAATTGCTCAAAAATCATGTCTTAATTTTTCATTAATCTTCACTAAAAACAGCGTTCTTCAAAATTACTCACAAATCAATGAGCATGTCATGTCATGTCTTATAGTTCTTCATTAATCTTCACTAAAAACAGCGTTCTTCAAAATTACTCACAAATCAATGAGCAAGAAAAAATCGTTAGCTTGAATAACAAATGCTTCATCAGATCATCAACCATTCATCAAGTTTTAATTTTTCATTATCCTCCACTGAAAACACCATTCTTCAAAATTACTCAAAAAACCATCGAGCAAGAAAATATCGTTGGCTTGGTTAACAAATCTGGCTTAATTTTTCAAAAGGACCTAAGTAACATTTTTTTCATAAATTAATTTGAATAGCGGAATCAACAGAACAACATGAGAGCTATTAATTGCGCTATTCAAATTAATTCATGAAAAAAATGTTACTTAGGTCCTTTTGAAAAGTTAAGCGAGAAATCAGATCAACAACCATTCATCAAGTTTTAATTTTTGCCTTTCTCGTATACTAAGTATACGGTAAAGGCTATATGATCGCTCCAAAAACAAACTTTTTATAGAAGGCCTGGAGACCCATAGTGTTATATACCAATCGACTCAGTTCGACGAATTGAGGTGATGTCTGTGTGTGTTTTTTTTTTCTTCCTAAAAAATGGAGGGGGAATCTGCTCAACAGACATCCTGGGTTGACCAGGAAGTGCTGGGTTAGGGGCCACCTCCAATGAGGGAGGCAGGGCTGCATCCCCGACCAGCTAAACCGTTTCCATTGCCGCCAAGCCCATCGTCCCTTCGGTACAACCAGAAAGCAATGCTTCAAAGGGGGGCCAGTGCATGACGCACCCTAGAGGTTAGCTGCGTGTCCTTGCAGCATCGAACACGTGACTCGCTTTTTTAGAAGAACACCATGGTATCGTGCCAGCGCGTTGCCGGCTTTCCAGGTGGCCTTACCACGCCCTATGTCCTCGGAAGGTGGGCAGGGTCGACTTCGCGCCTGCTTCCCTCTGCACGACTGGTATCAAGAATGATGATGCCGCGTGCACCCCAAATTGACCTTTCTGCGATAGGGCCTATTCGCCAGCACACAGAGGGACTTGCCGACGCGAGGCCTACGCCTGCCCCAGCCTTGACGAGGACCCCTTTCCGTCCTCGGGCTCGGAACCCGCGAAAGCGACGATACCATGTTGTTCTTCGCGCGGCCACTTGTTCGATAAAAGGATCGAGTTCGACCACAGAGCATGACCACCGGTATGACCCATGAAGCCGACTCCGATCCCTTGGACCACCTCTTATTTGCGCCTGAACTAGCCATCCTTGAGTCCACGCGCCACCTTCTGTGTAGCTCCGAGACGATTTGGGCGAAAGCCGATAAAACGGCGTTCCAGCCAACTTCGTCTTTACACATCCTCCGAACTAGGTTGTCCGGGGTAGTGTCCAGACCACATGTGGCAAGCATGTGGTCACGCATTGCGCGAAAACGTGAGCACACGAACAACACGTGTTCCGCCGTTTCCTCTAAACCTCGGCACACCAAACACTCGGGCGAAGCCGAGCAAGCCAGCTGCTTTACCTGCACTTTGATTTTGCAGCACGCTTAAACGCCGGGCACATCGAGCCCCCCATGGGGTGCTTGCTGTTCACAGCTTTGCTGGAACAAATCAAACAATTGGGAGGGTTCGTGCAGCATTGTGCCTTATGTCCCTCCAATCCGCAGCGTCGGCAGAGATTGCTTCTGTCAGGGCCTTTGCAGTCCCATTGCTTGTGCCCGGTTCCAGGCACTTGAAGCAAACTTCGGGTTGCTCGTATATGCGCACAGGGCATACCGACCATCCCACCTTGACGCTCCCTAACTTGACTACCTTGGAGGCGTCCGCTGCAGATAGCCGAACCAATGCTACCTGCGTCCCTGCCGGACCTTTCCGTAGCCGAACGGCTGCGGTGGGCGTCTCCACTTCACACTGTCGCCGCAGTGCCGTGACGAGCTCTTCGACTTCAGTGATCTCGTCCAGGTCTTTAACCCTTAGATTCACCTCCGTCGTGAGTGCCCTCACCTTGACCGTCTCGCCTAGGACAGCCTCCGCCAACTTCTTGTAGGCGGCGCCCTTTTGCGAGACGCCCCGCTTCAGCTCGAGTATCATCTCGCCCATCCGGGTACGTCTTATTCGACGTACCAGGGTCCAGGAGGCGTCATTCCCCTCTATTTCCCTGGTCTGGTGCGGCTGAGAACTTTCAGCCTGCCGTAACCCCTTACCACCGTCTTGCCTGAGTGGACGGACCTTTCCAGGTCCTTCCTCCCCCGGTTTTGGAGGTACCTGACCGGGGTTCAGCTTCCCAGCCCCACTACCCTTGTTCGGGGTAGTAACCCTCCGCGTTTTGGAGCGGCCCCCAGGGAGCTCATCCCCTGGAGACTGTCTCCCCCGTTTTTGTGTCTGCTCCGTTGGAGTAGTCACCCCCGACGTACCCGCAAATACTTGAGCCTCAGTCTGGGTAGACTTTGGCACCACCGTCTTAGCTGGCACGCCTTCGGTCGACTCGACCTTGCCCGAGTCCGCGAATCCTTGGGCCTCAGTCTGGGTAGACCTCGACTCCACCGATTTCACGGGTTTACACTTGGCCGTCCCGACCGCCCTCTCCAGCTTGGCGTCCAGCATCGACTTTCGAAGTTTCTGCAAGCTCCTCTTGAGGTCCTTGCTGATATTATGCTTCGATGACGCAAAGTCGATGATGGCGTCCAGCTGTTCCGTCGCCACCTCGAAGGCCGAAAGCCCATCGCGTTTGCGGTTCATCGCCTTCACAAGCCATGGGCCGTCAATAACCCCTTCCGGCGTTTTTATAGCCGAGAGGAAGGTTGAGTGACCCACGCTGGCGCTGCGCACTGAGCTGCCGACTATTGCCTCTGGCCTCCTAGGCGGAGACCTGAACAACCCACCTCTTGCGAAGGGGTTGTCGCCTACACTACTACCACTAATTGAAGAATTGACTTGGTTTTCCATTTTGGTCCCACGAGTTGCTCGGGAAAAGAGGTCCACCACGCCAGAGCCCAGCATAACGCGGTAAGGGACAATTACTGTGGAGGGTGCCCAGGTACCCCACAGGCTCCGTTAAAGGCCTAGCTTATTATTTCACCCCCCTGGCCATGCATCCCCTCGGCACGGGTCGCTTGACGCCTTGGGATTAGAGGTTAGGGACGATGGTCCCGGTTTAACTCGCAGTGGCCATGGGGAGGGGTCTCAAGCCTTTGGACAAAGTCCCTGCTGCCCCAGATGTCTGTGTGTGTGTGTGTGTGTGTGTGTGTGTGTGTGTGTGTGTGTGTGTGTGTGTGTGTGCGCACAAAACGACACAAAAAATGTCACTCATTTTGCATTCGACGCAGAATCCTGTCCCATTGTTTCCTATTGGAAATTGGCAAGGTCGAACTATGGGATCGGAAGTTATGGCCAAAATACAAATTTATACGTAAAAATCGCGTAAAAAATTTCTTTTATTTTTCAGGCTTTTATCTCCAACCGACTTACTCGCAACAAATTGTATTCGACGCACAATTCTGTCCCATTGTTTCCTATTGAAAATTGGCCAGGTCGAACTATAGGATCGGAAGTTATGGTCAAAATACAAATTTATACTTAAAATCGTGTATAAAATGTCGCTCATTTTTCAAACATTTATCTTCAACCGATTTGCTTGCAACAAGTTGCATTCGACTGGAAATCCTTTCTCATTGTTTCCTATTGGAAATTGGCCAGGTCGAACTATGGGATCGGAAGTTATGGTCAAAATACAAATTTAGACGTAAAAATCGCGTAAAAAATGTCACTCATTTTTCAGGCATTTATCCGCAACCGATTTGCTCGCAACAAGTTGCAGTCAACGCAGAAATTGTTTCCTATTGAAAATTGGCCAGGTCAGACTATGGAATCGGTTATGGCTAAAGTTATGGCTAAAATACCTTTTTGCCTTTCTCGTATACAAAGGGTCTGTCTCATTTGGAGAATTAAACTGAAATTAAAATTAAAAGTGACATTTCAATAATTATCAAATAACCCTGCTCGCAGAGCAAGATTACTTTTGACAGATATCGAATCATTTTGCATCGATGTCTTGTTGGAATTGCTGGGTAGCACCAACCATTCTTATGATTGGGTTATTTGCTAATTTTCGAACTGTCACTTTTAAGTTTAATTCTCCAAATGAGACAGAGCCAAAGTATACGTAAAGGCTATATGTTCGCTCCGAAAACGAACTTTTTATAGGAGGCCCGGAGACCCATAGTGTTATATACCGATCGACTCAGCTCGACGAATTGAAGTGATGTCTGTGTGTGCGTGTGTGTACGTGTGTGTGTGTGTGTGTGTGTATGTATGTATGTGTGTGTGTGCGCAAAACCATGCAAAAATGTCACTCATTTTTCAGACACTTATCCTTTACTGATTTGCCCGCAACAAGTTGCATTCGACCCATTGTTTCCTATTGAAAATTGGCCGGATCGGACTATGGGCTCAGAAGTTATGGCCAAAATACAATTTTTTTTATATCAAAAACAAGCGCGTGAAAATTTCTCACTCATTTTTTAGGCACTTATCCTTAACCGATTTGCTCGCAACAAGTTGCATTCGACGCGGAATCCTGTCCCATTGTTATATCATTGGTTATATCGGACTATGGGCTAAAATGTTATGGTCAAAATACTATTTTTATAACTCACGAGAAAGGCTCCATCACTGCTAGGTGGATTAATCTGGGTTTTTCATTAACCTTCACTGAAAACAGCATTCTTCAAAATTGCTCAAAAATCAATGAGCAAGAAAATATCGTAGGCATGATAAACACTCGCATGTCTTAGTTCTTCATTAATCTTCACTAATCGTTTTTCAAAATTGCTAAAGAAGTCTTAACCAACGAGAAAAAATCGTTGGCGCAAATCAAGTCTTAATTCTTTATTAGTTTTCACTGAAAACACCGTTCTTCAAAATTACTCAAAAATCAATGAGCAAGAAAAATCGTTGGCGCGATTATCAAATGCTTCATCAGATCAGCAACCACTCGTCATGTCTTAATTTTTCATTAATCTTCACTAAAAACAGCGTTCTTCAAAATTACTCAAAAATCAATGAGCAAGAAAAAATCGTTAGCTTGAATAACAAATGCTCGACAAATGCTTCATCAGATCAACAACCATTCATCAAGTTTTAATTTTTCATTATCCTCCACTGTAAACAGAATTCTTCAAAATTACTCAAAAAACCATTGAGCAAAAAAAATATCGTTGGCTTGGTTAACAAATGCTTCATCAGCAGATCAGCAGCCATTCATCAAGTTTTAATTCTTCATTAATCTTCATTGAGAACAGCATCTTCAAAATTACTCAAAAAATCGTTGGCGCGATTATCAAATGCTTCATCAGATCAGCAACCACTCGTCATGTCTTAGTTCTTCATTAATCTTCACTAAAAAGAGCGTTCTTCAAAATTACTCAAAAATCAATGAGCAAGAAAAAATCGTTAGCTTGAATAACAAATGTTTCGTTAGATCAATTAGATTTTAATTCTTCATTATCCTTCACTGAAAACAGCATTCAGCAAAGCAAAAATCGTTTGCGCGATTATGAAAAGAAAAGCTGCATCAGATCAACAACTACCTATTCATCATGTGTTAATTCCTGATCTTGTAAAATATTAAGCTTATGCAGTTTCTCAAATAAATTATTTATTTGCATTAATATTATGCAACTAGGTACTCATAAGGAATTGCTTAAAAATTTCAGTAGATAATTGCATCACACTAACTTACCTGCTACCACATGAAAACTCAATATCTAAGCTCATAGTGCTATATGCTCCACAGGCAGTCTGTGCTATCTAATTTTATTACTGTATTATCAAAAGTAGTATAAACTTTTATAAATTTTGAATATTACCTAATTTACTTCCTTGACCTCACTGAAACAAACATTGTAAAAGGTTTGCGTGATCTATTCAATAATCTAATAAACTATTAATTTATAAATCGTTACCAAAATCGTGTACCAAAAAACTTCGATGAAATTTGATTTCCTATTTGTTAGTATAAATTCTCTGTGGTATAATGGAAAGAAGTAGTAACTGTTGACGTAAATCGCACATATATATTTGGTATTTATCCAATTTTAGACCATCAATTGAAAAGCTATCGTAGTAAGTAATAATTAATACTTTTTATCTGTGCGATAATGTTAATTTTAGATTTTCTATAATTACTGTTTAATCTTGAACACGCATCAGAATTTGCCAACCGACGAAATTTGCTGCTATTTATTGAAACTATATTATCTTTTATCCACCCGAAAACTTGGTTCGAATTGCTAATAATAAATAATTATCTTGACTCACCATTCCAGACATTATTTCACTTATTATGGTACATAATATTCATTTTGATTAAAATTAAAAACATCACTACGCGAAACTGTATGGATTCGAACTCAGCAGGAAAAAAGCTCGACCTGTGAAATCAGCCGGCAAAAAGCTCAATATTGTGAAGTTAGCAGGAAAAAAGCTCAAAATGTGAAGTTAGCAGGAAAAATATTTTTTCCTGCTCATAGTTCATGCGTTCAGGCACAGGTGGCGCACTGAAAGAGCTTTTTTCCTGCTCGATTTTTCCTGCTAGTTTAGCAGAGGTTATCGAAACATCATCATAACGAATCGAAAACGATCACGATCGAAACATCGAAAACGCGGTACCAGATTTATAGCACCCGTGGCACATCATCTCAAGCTTGCACGGAGGTAAAATAAAATCTTGAAGAATTCAAATAATTATTGTTTTATGCTGGGACGGCCCGGATAAAAAATTACAGTACCTCCCGAGCAGGAGAAAATGGCTCAATAATATACTCAATTCAGTTGAAACCCGAAATTGGGTGCTAGCGATGTTGGATTTTTCTCACAATCCGTAGGTTAAACCTAACTTCGGAAGTGGTGCGCTGAATATAGCGCTTCGCGATATGAAAACAGCGCACCACTTCCGAAGTTAGGTTTAACGTACGGATTGTTAGAAAAATCCAACTTCGCTATCCCCCAATTCCGGGTTTCAACTGGATTGAGAATACTTAATTCTGTTATTGATACCATACTCTGTTATGAACTAGCCCTGCATAAGAGGTAAAATACCAAAGGAATAATACCAAAAACTAATATGCACAATACTTAAGCCATAACAAACTCAGTTATTAAATTGAATTTCAATACAGTCGCGATTCGCTGGTTGGGCCACGACCTCGGCCCAACTAACGAATTCGGTTTTTTCAGGGGGGTAATATGCGGTGCATCGCGCCTCCTTTGCATGTAGTATGAAGCAAATGTAAATAAACAATCCCACTTTTTTTCGTTAGTCAGCAGTAGTGTAGGTTAACCAATATCCTACAAGATTCCAGTTCGAAAAATGTTACACTTGCCAAGCGGGGTGGCCCAGGGTGGCCCGCCTTTCCCAAGCGGCGAGGCCCGGATAATACATCTTAGGTAGGCTTGATTTGTTCGCGGATGACAGGCTTACTCCCCCCCTGGGTTTTTTAGTTGGGCCAACTGACAGCCATTTGAACACGTGTATTTCGACTTGAACATCACAAATGATGTCCAGTGACGCCCAATCCCGTTTTCCGTGTTTACATTGAATTTTGACGTATGTGTGGGAATATAACAAGACTAGAATAATTAAATGAACACCCTATTACATTGTTCTGAATTAATAACATTATTGATAATTCTTACTAATAGTGCAACACGAGGTTTTCAACAATGGTAGGATGTATGTTTGTCGGAAGCTTGATATGTATCCACCTTGAATGGATGCTTCAAAAATTGAACGAAAGAGCAAACGCACCTATCGAAAAGAGGAGGTACGCGTATATAGTTGTGGGTGGAAGAGAGAGAAAACATCAATCAGATGAATGCGCTTTGATGAGAAAATGGGTCACTCGGATCATTCAGTGTTCGTTTCTTGGTGCGTAAACACGCATGTTGATTTTGACATCCGAGATGATTCGATTCGGATGATGCATTTGTTGGCTACGACAATGGCGTGGAAGTTGCTCCCAACGGTAAGATAATTCATCTAGTTTTGAAGATAGAAATTAATTATGGCAAAAAATTCATGATAAGCCATGATACATGTCAGGCAAAAGAAACGATAAGCCTCAAACGGGAAGACTGCATGGCAAAAAATAGTGGTAAGCCATGCAATGATAAAAATCAGAAAACATTGTGGCAAAAAATAAGGTAAGCCATATTAGTTTTCAGGCAAAAGAGAATAATAAGCCAAAAGCGATCTCAAGCAAAAAATAAAGATAAGCTGAGTAATGTGATCAGGCAAAAGAAATGATAAGTCTCAATCAGGGAGACCACTTGGCAAAAAATAATGATAAGCCATGAAGTTCGAATAATGAAAATCAGAAGACATTTAGGCAGAAAAATAAGATGAGCCATTTTAATTTTCAAAATAAAATGAAAAATAACCGAGCTTAAGCAAATTATGAAGATAAGTTTAGGAATGTTATGAGGCAGAGAATTGATTAGCGTTAACAAGAGGAAAAGTTGATAAGCTATGAAAACAAAAATAAGTTTGTTCTACTATTTGCAGTATTGCAGTACTTTTAGGAAACTATAAACAATGAGCGGCAATTGAACGGAATGTCTGGATTTATTTATGTACATAAGTTTGGTGTATGCGATGATAAATTTTTAAAACAGAACATCACAATTTGGACAAACTAGTGATACCATTTGTTGAATTTAACTGAAAAACGTGTTCGGTATATATATAATGGATTAAAAATTTAGCGCGAATAAATGGCGAAAATATTAAAGAAAATTGTATCCGTGAAGCAGATTATTGGTACTGGTATATTTCGGTGTGTATTTTGCTTGTGGGAAGCGAGTGTTGAAAGGGCTTCTATTTTGTGTAAAAACAAAAAATATCGCACCACGGCACACAAGTGCGTAAGTTCGAGAACGGTAAAGGCATTGACTGGTTCGACAGTAAGCGCTTATTACCATAGTTTTTGGACAAAAAATAGTGATTTCTGATGAGGAAGACTTTGTCAAGAAAACTTTTTTTTGGCTTTGAGACCTGAACTTAGATGTAGAGTTTGAGTTGCTTTGAACGAAATTTTGCCTCATTCTTTGGTTGATTTTTAATGCGATATCAGATGTTTGCATTTTTTGTGCTTGGTAACATTGATTGTCAACCGAAGCTTTGTTGTATCGAATTGGAACTTCACGACATTAAGAGAGCAAGCAATAAATAACCCAACCCATAATTGCATTGAGGATAAGTACTGAATGTGTTAAATCAGATAAACTTAATAAAAGGACACTATATAAATCTAAGTCTGTGCTGGTGGTATTAACTATTAAGCCTTAAGTTTTATGCGAGAATTCCAGGAAGTCCGTAAGCAGTATGAAAATTCCAATATGTCCACACTATGTAATGAATATTCTGAGGAAATGCTAGAAGGCAAAAAACCAGGAAGGTGTATAAGAGTTTCGAGGAGAGCTAAGCGATTTCTGACTATCTATAATAAGGATGTCTGGGAAGTCTAAGGTCAAGCATTAGAAAGAACCTGGGTGTCTGATTTTCTGAAAATTATTTTAAGATTCTAGGACTCAGTGATCTATTAGGAAACCCATGGAATATCATAGTTATCAATAATTCTCAGTTTTAATGAGGTTTGTTGGAACTTAAGATTGGAAGAATTGTGATCATAGTTAGTTTAACTTAAATTTCAAAGTAGTTTTGAAAACAGAGCGTAGTATATTGTACGTTTACTTGCTAGGTGGACACTGTCGGTTAGAGTAGCCGTTCCACCAAGTGTTCGTTAAAGTAGTCGCTAGAGTATTCACTGTTGGTTTGAGCGAGACAAAGTAAACGTCAAAAAATTCCAACCAGCAATCTGAGTGAATAACTGAGTAATCGGAAAATCTTGATATCGAGTAAATGCATAATACCTCATAGTAATCCGATTTTTCTTCTCTGTGCCCAATTCTACGGACCATTAAAATTCAGATCAGAATCAAATTTTGAATCATTAATGAGCTTTAGCAAGTGAGATATTACATTTAATAAAACAACTATATTGTCAATTAAAAGGCGGAGAGTAGAGAGGGCGAATATTGTGAAAATATAACAAGACTAGAATAATTAAATGAACACCCTATTACATTGTTCTGAATTAATAACATTATTGATAATTCTTACTAATAGTGCGACACGAGGTTTTCAACAATGGTAGGATGTATGTTTGTCGGAAGCTTGATATGTATCCACCTTGAATGGATGCTTCAAAAATTGAACGAAAGAGCAAACGCACCTATCGAAAAGAGGAGGTACGCGTATATAGTCGTGGGTGGAAGAGAGAGAAGATATCAATCAGATGAATGCGCTTTGATGAGAAAATGGGTCACTCGGATCATTCAGTGTTCGTTTCTTGGTGCGTAAACACGCATGTTGATTTTGACATCCGAGATGATTCGATTCGGATGATGCATTTGTTGGCTACGACAGTATGGTTGCTTTTTAGTTGGGCCAAGGCCCAACCAGCGGAGGCCCAACTAAAAAGTGACCCAAGTATTAAGATCCCAACCAGCGAATCCCGACTGTACCAAATGCATAACCAATTATTATTCGTTTGGTATTGAAATACCTAAGCATGGTATGCCTCAAGTATTCTGCATATAAGTTTTTGGTATTATTGTTTGGTATTTTACCTCTTATGCAAGGCTAAATCATACCAATTTCTGTTATCGAGGTCGTCGCTCTTGCTCGGGCTTGTATGCACTCCAAATAATCTAAACGTTGTTTCCACCTGAATTTTCGGGTACATTTTACGTGCACACGTAGCTGCAAATGCTTCAGAAAATTCAGGTGAAACTTACGTGTCCGGTGAATTCTATCCAAAACTCAGGTAGAACTTACCTGATTTTCACGTAGAATGGAAATTCTTTTAAAAAAATAGGTAAAAGTTACGTGAATTTCAGGTGAAAAAATCTACGTACTTTTTCAGGTGGAAACAACGTGCAGATTTTTTTGGGTGTGGGTTAAAATGACGAACCCTGTGTTACCAAGGATCAAAGGACTACCAAAGATACATAAGCCAGGTACAAAGATGCGAGAGATAGTTTCATCAGTGGGATCCCATACACAAAACTTGGCCAAGTTGTTAAGGCCAGAGTGTATGTAAATGATTAGGAGTGGCGACAGGTCTCCTGCTCGTTTGGAACACGATTTTGTTTGGGAATGACAGATGAATTTTGTTCCAATTCTGACAGTGTCGCCACTCTTAGTTACATATATATACATATATACACTCTGGATAAGGCTACCTTAATATTCCTGCACTGAAAAAAATTCCGTGGTAAAAACTACTACTTTGTAGACTACGCTCTGTTTTTAAAACAACCATGAAATTTTAGTAAATTTTACCATGGTTCCTGAGAAAATCACCACTGTTTCAGTTCATGTGACAACATTCCACATGGACCACAGTTGATGTTCACTGCGCACATGGTAAAATCAAACGGGTTTGTTATCTGCTGAAATTCGTCGGTGCGTATTCTTAAAATAACCCTCGGAATGGTAGTTTCGACTGCAATATTTTTTTGCGTGTGTAGATCTCGAAGTCTAATGTTGCATTTGTTCCCTTGATAACCAGTAGATCCAAGAAAGGTAATTCAACTTCTTTTTCCTCCTCGTGGGTGAATTTGATGTCTTTATGCACGTTATTTATCGCTTCCAAAACCCTGGGTAGATCTTTCCGGTTTATAATGCTGAAAGTGTCGTCCACGTATCTCCAACATTTCTCGGGTAGTACTCCTTGTTCCTCTCTTGATCAAAAGGTAGGTGGGTATCAAAAGGTATGGTGTAAAGAGGCTGCACTCATAACAAAGAGATGAAGTGTCAAAATTGGAACAGCGCATTTGCTGTCAAATCGGTTGTTCCAATCGAGCACAAGGTTGTTAAAGGTAGGAGTATTGCGTCTCTTTGTTTTTAATCCAGGCTCGTTAGTATGGTGGCCTTTAAGGCCACCTTACACCTCGGGAATTTGGTCCGCGGAATTTTTCCCCATGTGTTTTTACATATGCGATGTTTTCGGGATTTGGGCACGGAAAATCAAAATCCCGACCCCATTTAAAATGCACGGGGACTTAAATCCGGCGGAAAATTTTCCCGAGGTGTAATGTAGCCTTTACACCTCGGGAAAAATTTCCGCCGGATTTTAGTCCCCGTGCATAGAGGTTGCTAAGCCCAGTGTGAAAATTACGGAAAAACAGGTAACCATTTTATTATCATTGGGGTTCTTCCGCAGAACTCGATGAAAACAACAACAAACAAACTTCAACTCAGTCATCCCACCTGGTGAAATTCATCAAATTTGAAGCCCTGTGACTGGAAATGCAGGTTCGTGAGCAATTGCACCATCTGGGTTAACTGTTCTGACGGCTATTTGTTATTATTTTCATCGAGTTTGGAATCAGCTGGGCCAGCCAATGTGAGCTGTCAGCAATCTCAATTTTAAATGAGGCCGGGATTTTGATTTTCCGTGCCCAAATCCCGAAAACATCGCATATGCAAAAATACATGCACGGAGAAATAGGAATACCCAGAAGTGGGTGTTTTTTCACCCACCTTCGAGATAAGTGGACTAACCCACAACATGGGTAAAGTGCCTTTACTCATAAATGAGAAGAAGACTTGTACGTCAAGATAGATGTGTATTTTTCACTCACCTTCTCGCAGCAAAAAATTTCTTCAGATGGGTGAAAAACACCCATCTGCAGCCAAACAGATTCAGCACTGATTATTTTAACGAATTGAAAAATTTAAAACAATAGAACGTGCAACATGATATTAATGTATTATTTATTCCTCTTTCAATTTTATAGATTACACTAACTTAAGATTACTAAATATAATAAAAAGGCATCAAATTATTTAATCAGCACGAAAGTCCAACGTGTTCCAGCAACCATCAGGTTGCTTAACCTCCGGGTCATTTTGGTCACAATCCAAGCATCCAAATTCCGTCATTATCCGACAGTGTATATATTTTTTGAATAACTGCGAAGTTTTATCGAAGTGAACTGGAAATGGCAAAAAGAAAAATTTGATTAGTGGCCGGATCCGTTTTGGAATGGTTTCTTTACCATGTTTTAATACTCTAATAAATGTTTCTACTTAGAAAATGCTGAAATTTTACATACGTTTGCTGTCCGCCGGATGTGTCCCTTATTTGTATGCACCTTATTAATTTTATTTAGATAAGTACGGGCAAAGCATTGGCTTTTCTGAAGACGCCATCCAGTTTCACACGAAAACTACTAACTGTTTTTTCACCCATAAACCGGTGAAAAACACCCACTGTGTGGACTTAATGGAACTGTTTTAAAATGGGCCTTTTTCACCCATCTAACGAATTTTGAAATCACCCACCTTTATGACAGCTTCATATTGATTCCAAAGGTGGGTGATTTTTAAACATTAAATGAGTATTCCCATGGGGAAATTCCGCGAACCAAATTCCCGAGGTGTGAGGCTAGTAGAGTATGCCGAAGCCATTCCCCAGCAGATCAGTTGTAAGCACCCAGGAGTTCCCCAAGAGGAAATTGGAATCAGGAAACATCGGAGAAGAGGACATCATGGTATCATTCGACGTAGCGGCATTGTTCTCAAGCGTTCCAGTGAAGGATGCTCTGAACCTTTTGGAGGATTGGCTACTAGCACAACGGACGGATACAGCATGGCGAGGAAAAGTAAAGATGTATCTCAAGCTTGCAAGATTATGCATGAATGAGAACTACTTTACATTCCGTGGAAGCTTCTACAAACAAACGAAGGGTGCACCTATGGGAAATCCGCTATCACCGTTTTTGTGCGAATTATTCATGGCGAATTTGGAGGACAACCTAGAGGAACAAGGAGTACTACCCGAGAAATGGTGGAGATACGTGGACGACATTTTCAGCATTATCAACCGGAAAGATATACCCAGGATTTTGGAAGCGATAAACAACGTGCATAAAGACATCAAATCAAGCATCAAATTCACCCACGAGGAGGAAAAAGAAGTTGAATTACCTTTCTTGGATCTACTGGTTATCAAGGGAACAAATGCAACATTAGACTTCGAAATCTACAGGAAGCCCACCAACACCATGAGAGTCATCCCATACACATCAAATCATTCGTATCAACATAAAATGGCATTTTATTAAGAAAATTATTTTGAGCTTTTTAGTGGAATGTCTTCACTTGTCATAAGACGAGTTTGTACAATCCCATTTAATTCCATCACTTAATTGTACCTTGACAGATACGTATTTCGACCTCAACAGTAAGGTCGTCTTCAGTGTCTCGTACTTGACTCGACTTTGATTATTATTTAAAGTTGTTCAGTTACGAACTTTGGTTCAAACATTTTTGTTTATATAGGTTTTATTCGCGTGGATTTTTGTTTTATTGGCGTCAAGTTCAGCAAGAGTTTTCAATTATCGCATCGATGGATTGCGTTCTTAGGGAAAGGGATAATAAGATGTCGTGTACAGTGAGTATGACAATAAATTGCAATCAACAATTACAACAAACTCCATTGTCTACTTATTTTACTTTTGGTCCTTGAATCGGAAGAAGCTTGAATGCCAAAGCTCATTCGAGGGAGAGGATCTATAGAATAGATCCGGAATGCTGACGGATTTTGCAGAAACGATGGGGAGGCAGAATGGACTGAAATCTGAACTATTTCATCACTCACATTTCAGTTCACCGAAATCTCAACAGCAGAACTGTTCGGTAATTATTTCACCAAATTTTCTGCGATTTTTCCTTTGTTCAACTGTCAAAACCACCGAAAATCTGTAAAATTATTCACCGAACAGTTCTGCTGTTGAGATTTCGGTGAAATTTCACATAAATCTGCGATTTATTTTAAGTGTGTAGAATTTTGGTTGAAATACACTAAAATTTGTTTATTTATTTTTACCTGGGTGGTGCGGATAAAATCGATTTGGTTGTCAAACTGAAGCCAAAATTTTCTATTGTGCCGGAGCCAAACATTGAAGATTGTTGTTATGTTCATTTTAGATCTTATATTGAGAAGTATTGTTATTATTTGGGGAAAGAATAAAAATAAACTTAGTTAGAGTTTTGTATTCTTTGTAACAAATATTTTCACATTATATTTCGAGTGGAAAATCAGTAGGAATGCAACTAAAAGCACTCGTTACGAAATTTCACGAGATTCAGCAACTGATTAGAGCAGGAATGTATGTAATTCATGGTAAAGTCATGTAGAGTCTCGCGCATTTGTGTTCCTCATACAGCAAGGAAAGCGAAATTCGAAGAGCAGGAAATGTTTGACAGCCAAGTAACTGCAAACTAATTTTGCTTATTGGAGTGAATTCAAAATATTCCTTTACTGGCTTGAGAGCAGAAAAGCGGCTCTATCCGCAGCACCCAGATTTTTACCATTTTTTTTTCTCCGTGAATCATCAAAGATCCATCAAATGTATTGTCTATCCGGATTAAACTTATAACGCTTTTTATACCGAAGTTGGATTTTTCTCCAGATACAGGCAACTTTCCCAACTTCGGAAGTAGTGCGCTAGATTCCCCTAGAGATGCGCTAAACAACGCATCAATTAGTTTGATTGATAAAACTTCGGAAGAAAGTTCGGTTCGGAAGTCCGGACTTCCGAATTCTAAGTTGGTGCTACGCCGACAATACACTCAGGAAAATCGACACATACTTTATACGGCAAAAATCCATGTATTTTGAAATATGCATATCATGCGTCGACACTTACTTAATTGCATACAAATTCACACATGGATACTATGACCCGCATGGATATTATGTGTAAACACTCATGCAATGCATGTGGGTGCATGGAATATATGTGTCGAAAATATGGAATCCATTTCGCTACCCCCATTGCAAAAATCCATGTGTGAACTCATGAATATAATGAGGAGTTTTTTGTGAGTGTAGTAACGTATAGTTTCGCCTTCGCCTGGGTCGTGTCTTGTGTATAACCCTTCTGTTTTTATGCACTCTTTAAAAACCGAATTGTGCGGTTAATATGTGCCATTTTTCAATGTGAAATCTATTTGAGAATAAACATGATTACTCGATAAGCAGTTGAAAGTTTATAGTTCGAAAAATCTTTGGGAAAGCTAGATTTGTGCGCATTTGAAACATTAAAACCTGGAAAAGTTTGAGAATGAATAAGTAATAAGTTAATTGGCTTTTTTTTTTTTTTTAAATCTTTATTTACCGTGTGGGACCGGAATCCGTACAGCACCGAAATCCGTCCACCTCATTAGATATCAATAAATTAAAGGGGGTTAAAGGTAATTAATGTAGAAATAATTCATCTTATCTTGTTCAGATTCTTGACAGTAAGCTTTTAGGGCATAGAAATGGAAAGAAGACTTTGAAATTAAAACAACAAAAATCAAAAACAAATCGCCACCCACCAAACGCGGAGTTTTTGCCGCCATTTTGTTTTCGGGTAGAGCACAATTGCATCAAAAGTAGCTGTGTTTTAATTGCTAATTGCGAATCATTACATAAGGTAAGCGGAATACGAATCGAATAGATCGCTTCTCAAGGTGCGTATCGAACTATTTACAGTGGTAGTTTAGTCAATCAGACTGCTTCAATGTAAATATTTAGGTAAAAAATAGCTGTACGGATTTTGATCCATTGATTAGAAATCCGTCCACGGTGGACGGATTTCGAATCAGGAGTAGTTGATTTTATTCATTATTTTATCATATTTTTCGTAGTTTTTAATGAGTAAATGTGAAACACTTCAAAAGTAGAAGTCTTTATGCTCCAGTGTCAATGATAAACGTTTTATTTACATTCAATTCCTATTTTCTAATGACTTTTTTATATACTAAGGTGCTTAAGTGTACGGATTTCGATGCCGCACGGTAGGTGTTTTTTTAATTCTAGATTAAGTTCAACGCCGAATTGGCTTTTCACTTTTCTCCGTGTACTATAATAAACATTCACTTCGAAAAAATAAACCAATTTCCATCTACATCAAGTGATTTGACGTTTTCGTCGTTCTTGGATCTTCTCGGATCGAAAGTCGGACCTCGATTCGATTTTTTCTATCCTCTCTCGCAATATTTTGTTCGCATGCTCGAACCAAGCTTCGAATCACCCTAAACGCATCGATGTTTAATTTTATAGCATCTACGTATGCTAGCAGTCCTACCCCTCGTCAACGCCCTTTTCAACATCGTCAGCTTCTTGTTTATAAAATGTCAGTATGATGTCATTTCTGCAGACAATAAAAGAAAAATTTGCAAAGAACACGGCAGCACCCATTGCAAAAAAAAGTATCAAAAGTGCTTTATACACATTTTTTCGCTCACCTAGTTCCTGTGAAAAGTGTGAATCATTCTGATTTTATCGATAAGTTTAGTGATTCAGCCATCTGAGTATTGTTGTCATGGAAAACATCAATTCGCAGCTGGCACATCTTTCTATGAGGTCAGTGAGTGATCCTCAAAAACAGCAACAAGCTCAAGGACAAAACAAGGCGGACTCACAACTAGATGACCAGTTTCGTCCTCTTCCTGATAGTGGACCAAATGGTGTAATTGTACCCGGAATGGTAATGATGGGTAAGAAAGGGCCAGCAGTACCACCAAAACCGTCTAAAAAACCAGCTCCGTCCACTGTTCCGCCACAAGTTCCGAAAAGTTCTCATGTTAAGCAGTATTGTGAACCATCTTATTCTACATTGCTGCAGGGACAAGCAGGGCATGGGGGCGTAGAAGAACATCCTTATACTAACACCAACTTTGGCACTGGTGGGATTGGGAAAATGGTGGCTAGAAAAATAACTTTGGACAACGCAGTTGAACTTCAGCAGCAGAAAGAAGCACTGGAGCACCACAAGCGAATGATGAATGCCAAAACGCAAAGAGGCCAGGCAGACGGAGCAGTGTATGAAAATACTGCTACACGATTTTACGAAGGAGATGTAACATATGCCAATATCTCCGGCGGTCAGAAGAATGGTGACGGATTGATTTACAGCAACATCGTCCATAATAATGGAACTAAACCATTTACACAGAGACAGATTTCGGATGAACTTCCTCCTCCACCTGTTCAAGACGTGCAAGCGCCATTAACATTGAATGAATTAACATTGGAAGATAACGATGACGAATTCCCACCTCCACCGAGTCCGGTAAGTTCTTCGTATAGTGAATTGAGAAGAGCGACTGATTTGCCTCCGATGAGTCGCCAGCCACAGCCTACCTATAACATGGTTGGTCCTGGTGCCGGTGGTCAAACGTACAGTAACATTTCTCAAAACAATCAGATTTATGCCAATAACATGCATCATCACTCGCTATATGGTACCTATGGGATGGGCTCGCAAGGATCCACTTATGAGTCAATATATGAACCCATCAATCCACGTCCCACCAGCCAAATGTCCGGAAGATCAAACTATTCTCTGTACACACCGTACGTAAACTCTCGTGGAATCAATAGTCCGAACGATAGCTTAATCACTAGTGCTTCTAACCAGCATCATCGTAATCACCCACAGAAAGAATCGGAAGTGGATACACTCACTGATTTACTCGTTCAATCGATGGATAATGTATCTGATCCTGACACTTACGGCACATGTGTAAAATGCGGAGATCGCGTTGTTGGGGAAAACAATGGTTGTACAGCAATGGATCAAATTTACCATATAGCATGTTTCACTTGCCAGCAATGCCAAATTAATCTTCAGGGTAAGCCTTTCTACGCTTTGGATGGCAATCCTTACTGCGAGGAAGACTACTTGAATACATTGGAAAAATGCTCTGTCTGTTTGAAACCTATTCTGGAGCGAATTCTTAGAGCTACAGGAAAACCGTATCATCCGCAATGCTTCACTTGCATCGTTTGTGGCAAATCATTGGACGGTATTCCTTTTACCGTTGATGCAACCAATCAAATTCATTGTATTGAGGACTTCCACAAAAAGTTCGCGCCAAGATGTTGCGTTTGCAGTAATCCGATTATGCCAGAACCAGGCCAGGATGAGACAATTCGTGTGGTGGCTTTGGACCGTAGCTTCCATATCAATTGTTATAAGTGTGAGGATTGTGGATTGCTGCTGTCATCGGAGGCAGAAGGGCGCGGTTGCTACCCATTGGATGACCACATATACTGCAAAAGTTGCAACGCCAAGAGGGTTCAGGCTTTGACCAGCCATATGACGACGGAGCTGTAAATTGAAAACGGAGACCATCCGACCACCTTTGGCCGGATACAGGTGTCATCACTGCCGTTTCTAGATGCTAGAAGGGCAGCTTAATCCACTAAAAGCGATTTCACATTCTCAAGTGAATTAGTCAGTTTGTCACTCAGATAAGAATAATCGTGGTAGAAATTAGGTAAATAAAAATGACGAAACAATGTTGTTATCATTCCGGCTGTTGATATAGTTATAGGTTGATTGAGTCGATAAAGATCCACTGAAACTTTTTATTCAATCTCGTGGTATAGATGCACAATTTATTCTATTATAGCACATTTAATTATCATTTTAAAAATATTTCAGATGCATTTAAAAATAAAACTATCTTCAGCATATTCCTTCCTAGTTGTAATTGTGCAGACAAGCATTCCAACACTGACGATGTTAATTAGGTGAATGAAACGAAATGATAAGAAAAGTACATTATGGATACAATGAACATTGCCAATACTATATAAGGGTTTGAATTTATGCTATTTCTTATTAATAAAGGGGTATAAAAGAATTATATAACTATTGCATTTTTAAAGTAGTGACAATTTGGAGAAATCCAAGGAAATTCAAATATAAATAGATTAGAATAGTTGTGTGTAATTACTGGAAATATAATATTCAATAAAAGGTGTACATAAAATTGTGTTTCATTTTTTCTCACTACTATTTCAAAGAATAACCTATTGAACATGATGCAAATGTTAGGTATATAGAACCCTTTTGCAATTTTTACAATCTAATACAGTTTCCTATTTAAAATATCACATATCAGCCGAGATGCTCAAAGCTAATCCCATGACATACGCTGAATTACTGTATCGCTGATTCCGAAATATCGGGGAGACCGCAACTTTCCCGGTTATGTTAGTAGAAAAGACCATTCAGTAAAAAAATTGAACGAACCATCCTATTGTACATATGTGGTGCCACAAGTCGCTTAAGTTGCAGTTTTCGGGCCCATATTTATTATTCCTAAACATGCCAACCGACAAACGCAAACACAACCGGAAAAACTTCCTTCGCTGGATGAGTGATTTGCATGTGAGGCACTACTTTCAACACGCATTTTCATTATCTTCCTATTAGTTTGATATTTCTCTTTCCGCAGTCAGTCGGTGCCAGCGACATCGTGAAGCACAGAAGCCACATATTATATATGCAAATAAACTGCACAGACAGTTTATTTCCCGTCGTTACCATTAGCAACGTCGTTTCATGAACCATGAACCTTTTAGCATGTTCGGGCGATGTTTGTCGAAACCACTTCAAAAGATTGCAAAATCATGTGAAAGAATGAATTAACTCAAATTAAGTTAGGTACTCACCGAAGAACAAATTTGTGCACACGGTCGGGCTGCACAGAAGTCTCTCGTTATCAGAGGATTTATAAGGATTACATAGTAATACAGATTAGTAGACATCTCACATTTCAGATTGAAGCATGTTGCCATTATGACTAATTTACCATACTTATTATCAAGTCTTCCTTGGCGTAGGATTGCCAATCCGAAGACGGCGAATTTGATTCTTAGCGCGAAATAAGATGCCATGGACATAGAAGAGATTTTAATTTTATTTTCATTATGAAAAGAAAAGGCAAGTAGCATTTCATGTGGATTGTCAAAGTTCTCATTTTATACCTGTTTTTATTCACTTGCAAGAAAGGGTTAACCCTTAAAAGGCCGGGACGACAGTCACCTCCTTCAAAGTGCTCGTTCTCATTAAGTCGTTGACCAAATTTCATGACCTCGGACGTTACTCAAAGGGGATTAGTAGAGCTTTCTTTTGGCATAGGCCCCCATGGCCCAGCCAGACCCTTCCCCGCGTTCATGAGCTTCGAAAATGTCTGTGTTTTTTCCTTATTTTTTGCTATGATGGCCAAATTTCTTCAGTAATCAATTGTGCAATAAAGTTCTGGCGTTTTAAAATAAAGTAGATACATGAAATATATCAAGTAGAATTGATTTTGAACGTTTTCAAGTTATCTGATTACTGTAATTACCGATATTGAAAGGCATACCCCTGATATAAGAGTTATGATCATATTTTATAAAACCTGATCTCGAAATAAACCCAATTGTGCCAGACAGGAGAGAAAAATATCACAATAAACTGTATACATATATATATAATCAATTTTATGTGTTGAAGATACTGTTTTGGAACATTCCAGCTCTTCCAAAATATCTGTGAGTTCTTGAACTCTATCATAGAAGCGAAAGGGGTAGTGTACACAAAAATACTCAGAGTACATCCTACCCTGTTCAAAGATAGCAAATGACTTATTGAACATTTTTCTGCGTGCCCCATAGTGACATTCCAGAATGCGCGAAATGATCTGAAGTTCGGCTCGTAAGACCTACGTAACAACGGCCTCCAACATGTTTTCGGCAGCCATCAAAACCTTTCCCAACAGATCCTTGGATACCTTCCAAGAATCGTTATACCGATCGAATAGTTGTTTCAAATCAAGCTCAGGCCATCCTGCCCAGTTCAAAGAAATCAAAAGACTTATTGGAAATTTTCTGTGTGCCCCATAATGACATTCTAGAATGCGCGAAATGTTCTGAAGTTCAGCTCGTAAGACCTATGCAACAACGGCCTTCAACATGTTTTCGACAGCTATCAAAACCCTTCCCAACAGATCCTTGGATACCTGCCAAGAAATGTTATACAGTAGACGTTCGATAACTGCAAGTCATTTAACTGCAATGCTTTTTAACTGCAATTCGATAATTGCAACAATTTTCCAGTTATCGGACCGCTAAACTTCAAACTGATGTCAAACTCAATGATAGCTGCATTGCGCTGCACATTTAGATGCACTTTTATTGCATCTGACGTCGATTGACAACCGAATGCGTTGCAGTTATCGAACGGCATTCGTTGACAGAAAAGTAAACATTTTGCAGTTATCGATCGGCTGCTGTACCGATCTTTCTGCATTTCGATACACTGAAGGACATCCAAAACGTTCTTGAGTTCAGGTCGTCGGATCTACAATCAAGTAGAAGCGTAGTGCCCAATAATGATATTCTAGAATGCGTGGAATGTTCTGAAATTCGGCTCGTTAGACCTACGCCTCCGAAAAGATTTTGGCAGCTATCAAAACCCTCCCCAACATATCCTTGGTTACCTGCCAAGAAACGTTATACCGATCTTTCTGCATTTCAATACACTGAAGGCCATCCACAACGTTCTTGTGTTCAGGCCGTAAGATCTATAACAATATTTCGCGCATTCTAGAATGGCATAATGGGGCATGCAGAAAAATTACTTATAAGTCATTTGATTTCTTTGAACTGGACAGGATGACCTGAGCTTGATTTGAAACAAGCATTGCGCTTCTACTTGATTGTAGATCTGAAGACCTCGGGGCAAAAAGCTAAAAAAAAGCTACATGTGTCCGCAAGCAGGCCCTATCAAAGCGACCGTGGGCCGCTTAAAGCACACATGAGCCCAGTGAGTGCCAATTGGCATGGGGAGTGTCCCTACTTCGGTAGGGTAGTGCGTGTGCTGCTTCAGCAGAGAGGGAGTGATCTGCTTGTTTTTTTTTTCTTCCTAAGCAATGGAGGGGGAATCTGCTCAACAGACATCCTGGGTTGACCAGGTAGTGCGGGGTTAGGGATCACCGAGGGAGGCAGGACTACATCCCCGACCCGCTAAACCGTTTCCATTGCCGCCAAGCCCATAGTCCCTTCGGTACAACCAGAAAGTAATGCTTCAAAGGGGGGCCAGTGCACAACGCACCCTCAAGGTTAGCTGCGTGTCCTTGCAGCACCGAACATCGTAACTCGCTTTTTTAGAAGAACACCATGGTGTCGTGCCAGCGCGTTGCCGGCTTTCCAGGTGGCCTTACCACGCCCTATGTCCTCGGAAGGTGGGAAGGGTCGACTTCGCGCCTGCTTCCCTCTGCACGACTGGTATCAAGAATGATGATGCCGCGTGCACCCCAAATTGACCTTTCTGCGATAGGGCCTATTCGCCAGCACACAGAGGGACTTGCCGACGCGGTGCCTACGCCTGCCCAGCCTTCACGAGGACCCCTTTCCGTCCTCGGGCTCGGAACCCACCCGGTTGACCGACGCCGCGAAAGCAACGATACCACGTTGTTCTTCGCGCGGCCACTTGTTCGATCAAAGGATCGAGTTCGACCACAGAGCATGACCACCGGTATGACCCATGAAGCCGACTCCGATCCCTTGGACCACCTCTTATTTGCGCCTGAACTAGCCATCCTTGAGTCCACGCGCCATCTTCTGTGTAGCTCCGAGACGATTTGGGCGATAGCCGATAAAACGGCGTTCCTGCCAACTTCATCTTTACACATCCTCCGAACTAGGTTGTCCGGGGTAGTGGCAAGCATGTGGTCACGCATTGCGCGAAAACGTGAGCACACGAACAACACGTGTTCCGCCGTTTCCTCTAAACCTGCGCACATCAAACACTCGGGCGAGGCCGAGCAAGCCAGCTGCGTTACCTGCACTGTGATTTTGCAGCACGCTTAAACGCCGGGCACATCGAACCCCTCATGGGGTGCTTGCTGTTCACAGCTTTGCTGGAACAAATCAAACAATTGGGAGGGTTCGTGCAGCATTGTGCCTTATATCCCTCCAATCCACAGCGTCGGCAGAGATTGCTTCTGTCAGGGCCTTTGCAGTCCCATTGATTGTGCCCCGGTTCCAGGCACTTGACGCAAACTTCGGGTTGCTCGTATATGCCCACAGGGCATACCGACCATCCCACCTTGACGCTCCCTAACTTGACTACCTTGGAGGCGTCCGCTGCAGATAGCCGAACCAATGCTACCTGCGTCCCTGCCGGACCTTTCCGTAGCCGAACGGCTGCGGTGTGCGTCTCCACTTCACACTGTCGCCGCAGTGCCGTGACGAGCTCTTCGACTTCTTGCTACCCTCTCGCCAGGCCTTCTTTTAACCCCTTGACGTCTTCGGTTTCCTTTTGTTCTTGACCAGGGTCCAGGAGGCGTCATCCCCCTCTATTTCCCTGGTCTGGTGCGGCTGAGAACTTTCAGCCTGCCGTAACCCCTTACCACCGTCTTTCCTGAGTGGACGGACCTTTCCAGGTCGATTCGACCTTGCCCGAGTCCGCGAATCCTTGGGCCTCAGTCTGGGTAGCCCTCGACTCCACCGATTTCACGGGTTTACACTTGGCCGTCCCGACCGCCCTCTCCAGCTTGGCGTCCAGCATCGACTTTCGAAGTTTCTGCAAGCTCCTCTTAAGGTCCTTGCTGATATTATGCTTCGATGACGCAAAGTCGATGATGGCGTCCAGCTGTTCCGTCGCCACCTCGAAGGCCGAAAGCCCATCGCGTTTGCGGTTCATCGCCTCCACAAGCCATGGGCCGTCAATAACCCTTACCGCCGTTTTTTTAGCCGAGAGGAAGGTTGAGTGACCCACGCTGGCGCTGCGCACTGAGCTGCCGACTATTGCCTCTGGCCTCCTATGCGAAGACCTGAACAATCCACCTCTTGCGAAGGGGTTGTCGCCTACACTACTACCACTAATTGAATAATTGACTTGGTTTTCCATTTTGGTCCCACGAGTTGCTCGGGAAAAGAGGTCCACCACGCCAGGGCCCAGCATGACGCGGTAAGGGACAATTACTGTGGAGGGTGCCCAGGTACCCCACAGGCTCCGTTAAAGGCCTAGCTTATTATTTCACCCCCCTGGCCATGCATCCCCTCGGCACGGGTCGTGATCTGCTTGTGTTGAGGCAGGAGTGTCATAGTGCGTCACCACTATTGTCACCTTGAAGCACGGCAGAAGTTTTAGTGTGGACTGTGCATGCTGAGGCAGGAGTGTCATAGTGTAGTATCATTGATTGGTCCCTACATACTGCTATTGACAGGCATGCCAGTGGAGATGCTGCTTCGGCGGCAGGGTGGTAGTGGGTGGAATCCACACACCCACAGTGAGGCATAAGTGATGCACGGGGAGTGCCGCTACTTCGGTAGGTTAGCGCGTGGTCTGCTTCGGCAGAAGAGTGAGTGATCGGCCTGTGCTGAGGAAGAAGTGTCGTAGCGGATAACCGCTATGGTCACCCCGCGGCATGGCTGAGGCTCGTGCATATACTACACATGCTGAGGTAGGAGTGTTATAGCGTAGTATCTGTTGGCCCGTAAGTCACTTACCGCTATTGGCTCTTAGAGGCATGGTAGTGGAGTGTTAGAATGAGCATCAAAGTAATTCTCAAAAATGATGTGAGTGCCTGTGTGAATGTGTACATTAAGTACAGAAGTAATGCAGGAAAGCTGTCCCGGGGAGAAATTAGGGTTGGAGCCGAAGGAGGGTTTGTGAGTGAGAGTCCCACACTCCATGTGGTAGCATGGCAACTACTAAGCGTGTGCTGGGTAAAAAAAAAATCATGAACGTTTTGGATGGCCGTCGGTGTATTGAAATACATAAAGATCGGTACACGGACAGAAAACTGATGGTATTGAATAAAAAATATCGCTTGTTATATTTACATGATGATTTATTTTTGAATTTACTTAAAATATTATTATATCCATAAGATTTTACAGGTTGTTTTCAATAATAGAATATTATTGTTTCAACAATCCCGTGAGCCATCAATCGCACTCTGCTGTGCCAAAGGCTGGCTTGGCTAAAGCATTTGATAAGTTTGATTGCCTTACGTAAACGGTCGCGTGTACTCAGACGACTAATGACGGTGAAAGACCGACACTTGATTACAATTAATTGCATATTATTCGGCAACTCGGCCGTACGAAAATCATTTTTTTGTTAAATATCTTGGTTGTGCATATGCACAGCACATGTTTAGAAATGAACAAATTGATATGAAATTTGCGAAAAAGAATCCTCGCGTCTTGGAGGGACTTGGAGTGAGGGTGGAGGTTGGTACTAGGATTCTGATGGCTTTTCCGCAAACGTGACCTTCAAGTGGTCTTGTTGTGTAGGGCCTATCTAGAGAGTAGGAGGTTGAGGGTTCGAGTCCCTCCAAGACACGTGGATTCTTTTTCGCAAATTTCATATCAATTTGTCCATTTCGAAACATGTGCTGTGCATATGCACAGCCAAGATATTTAAATACCCGTGAGGTTGAGCTTTCGTAAAAAGCTTTGAACATGGCTTCAGAGCAAACACTTGAAAATAACCTATTTATGTTTATAAACAAACATGTCACACGCGAATACAAGTTTAATTATAATTTATCAATGGATCAACATCTTAACATAGACAGAAAAAAATAAGATTGTCTTCAATTTGTAATTATGATGTATGAATGGGTTCAAATCGTTTTTATCAATGACAAATATAAGCTATAGTTAACAAATATCAGTTGGACACATTCGAACATTACAGTTGAACTTTGTAAATAAAGTCATGTACGTAAAGGGTAAAAGTGAAATCACCCGAACTAAATTATATATGATGTGGATTGAATATTCTAGGCAGAACAAAGAGTAGAGCCCCGATGTTCCCGATGTTAACTTAACCGTGGTGGTCTCTACCAAATCATTAATCCTTTTTATTTTCTTAGATACCAAACTTAACATCCGAGAAAAAAGTGAATACGATTTCCCGTAACAGTGTGTGTTCCGTTCGCCGTTGGCATAATCTGTTTCAATTACGTAGGTAGGTATGTGCATTCTCATAAAATAAATTTACTAATATGAAATTTTGTTCCAGATTCCAGCAGAAAATTCTCATTCAACGTTCGGCATCGTAGGTGATACTTGTGCCCTTATTAAAGGAGAGCATAGAAATAAGGTGTTGTCTTTTTAGTTAGTCGAATTGCTAGTGTAAATTAAAATTATGATTATTGTGCAAATTAAATTTCATTGAGGCGTCATAAAAATTTAATAAAAATTATGATTAAAATTAGGGTTACGGATTTTGTTATTTCAATAATAAAATCTATAAGTTCAACAAGAAAACTCTTTTTAAAACAACAATATTATTATTGTTTTTAAGGCTGTGCAGAAGCTTTTGAAAATTTCGAAGCTTTCAAAGCTATTGTAAAAACAACAATAATGTATTATTGAAACAATAATATTTCTTATTATCGCCAAAACAATGTGAAATTCTTATTGAATTTATATCAAATACCATTGTATTTACAAGAGTTTTTTTCTGCGTGTATAACATTTCTTGGCAGGTATCCAAGGATCTGTTGGGAAGGGGTTTGAAGGTTGCTGCCGAAAACATTTTGGAGGCCGTTGTTGCATAGGTCTTACGAGCCGAACTTCAGAACATTTCGCGCATTCTAGAACGTCATTATGGGGCACGCAGAATAATTTCAAACAAGTCATTTTTTTTTAACTGAGCAGGATGACATGAGCTTGATTTGAAACAAGCATTGCTCTTCTACTTGATTGTAGAACTGACGACCTGAACTCAATAACGTTTTGGATGGTCTGCAGTGTGTTGAAATGCAGAGAGATAGGTATAACATTTCTTGGCTGGCATCCAAGGATATGTTGGGAAGAATTTTGATAGCTGCCGACAACATTTTCGATGTCGTTGTTGCGTAGGTCTTACGAACTGAATTTCAGAACATTTCGCGCATTCTAACATGTCATTATGGGGCACGCAGAAAAATGTTCAATATGTCATTTGATATCTTTGAACTGAGTAGGATGTACTCTGAGTATTTTTATGTGCACTTTATCTTTCGCTTCTATGGAAGAATTCAAGACCTAAGTTCACAGATATTAAGGAAGAGCTGGAATGTTGCAAAACAGTATCTTCAACACATAAAATTGATTATATATATGTCTACAGTTTATTGTGATATTTTTCTCTCCTGGCACAGTTGGGTTTATTTCGTGATCAGATTTTAAGAAATATGATCATAACTCTTAGATCAGAAGTATGGCTTTCAATATCGGTAATTCAGTAATCAGATAACTTGTAAACGTTCGAAATTATTTCTACTTGGTATATTAATTACAATACCAAATTTTCAAAACGACTTATCTGCTTTTGTAAACAAAGATTCAAACGTCGATTTGTCGAATCTGAGAGCACTCTAACGCAAACTAACACCATCAACAGGTAGCCGAAGTCTTCACCTATACGTGTTGAGGGTGTTGGTTTGCGTGAGAGTGCTCTCAGATTCGACAAATCGACGTTTGAATCTTTGTTTACAAAAGCAGATAAGTCGTTTTGAAAATTTGGTATTGATTTCATGTATCTACTTTATTTTATAACGCCAGGACTTTATTGCACTTGAAAAAAATAAGGAAAAAACACAGACATTTTCGAAATTCATGAACGTGGGGAGGGGTCTAGCGAGGCGGCACCTATGTCAAAAGAAAGCTCTACTAATCCCCGTTGGGAAAAGTCCATGGTTATGAAATTTGGTAAACGGTTTTACTAAGAACGAGCGCTTTGAAGGAGGTGACTGTTGTCCCGGCTTTTTAAGGGTTAACTGTCTGGCTAATTGTTTCACCCCCCAGGCCATTCAGCCCCTCGGCACGGGTCGACTGACACCTTGGGATTCGGGGTTAGGGACGTCATATTTTTGATTTTAGTGTGTCAAAGTCCGTGTTTAAAAGTAGAATTACACTGAAAAACAAAACTACCCAAAAGTGGGTTGTTTGCACTCAAAACCGTGGTTTGGGCCAATAACCCAAATTTGAGTAAAATGGCTTTTCTGACACTAGGTAGTTTGCCTTTAATCCCATGTAAACAATTTACCCAAAGCTGAGTTTATTTTTATCCAAAGCGGACCTCAATCAACCCAAAATAGAGAATATTGAAGTTACTCAAATTTGGGTTATTGGGCTGAGCAACCTCGGTGAGGTGTTAGTATAATACAATCAGTCTGTGGAATTTATAAATTCGAGACGAAGACAAGAATAAATATTTTTTTTCCCTTGTCATAAGACGAGTTTGTACAATCCCATTGAATTCCACCACTTAATTGTATCTTGACAGATACGTATTTCGACCTCAACAGTAAGGCCGTCTTCAGTGTCTCGTACTTGACTCGACTTGTATTATAATAAACGCGCTTGAGATCCTGGGACTGAGTGAAGTCCGTTGGCCAAACTTTGGAGAACACAGAACGCCGTCGGGACAAGTTCTGCTATACTCTGGTTTACGAGGTGAACACGCTCCACGGCATCGCGGAGTTGGCTTCCTACTAAGCGCTCAGTCACACCCTGCGCTTTTGAAGTGGGAACCTATAAGTGAAAGGATAATCGTTGCCAGATTTAGAACACGGGTCCGAAACCTTACTATAATCCAATGTTATGCGCCAACCGATGCTGCCGATCTGCAAGACAAAGAGAACTTCTACAGTCAACTCAATGCCGTCGTAGATAGAATTCCGAAGGATGATATCAAGATCGGTTTGGGCGACTTCAATGCGAAGATCGGATCCGACAACTCGAACCATGGGCGCATTATGGGACGCCATGGTCTCGGAGAAATGAGCGAAAACGGAGAGCTGTTCGCAGAATTTTGTGGTAATAACGACATGGTGATCGGGGGATCGCTCTTCCCTCATCGACCAGTTCACAAGGTTACGTGGGTGACGGCTTTACAGAAAATCAAATCGACCACATCTGCATCAGCCGAAAATGGAAACGGAGCCTTCTTGATGTACGGAATAAACGTAGTGCCGATATCGCGTCTGATCATCACCTCCTCATCGGCGAAATACGCCTGCGCATTGCGCGGATTCATCGGCAGGAGGAAAGAGTTGGACGACGATTCAACACACGCCGAGTGGAAGATGCCACGGTGAAACGGTCCTTCGTTGAAGAACTGGAGACGCGTGCTGCAGATATTCCGGAAGGTGGCAGCGTGGAAGACCAATGGACCACCATCAAGAATGCCTTCATCACCACCAGCGAGAATAATCTGGGCGAACTACGCACCCAGAGAAAACAATTAGCAACCCTATAACCAGAGACCGGCGGAGTGAAAAACTGTCGAATTGGCAACGTATGAAAATGCATGAAATCGCGAAAATAATGCTGGCAGCAATATTGCTTGCTTCTTATGGATGCAAAAAGTAAACAAGTCGAATTGGAACCGCTTTTGACGGTTCGAATGGAAACAAGATGGCGTCTTCGCCGATCTCTTATTCTAGTATTTCTAAAAACAATGGATCACCGATGAGACCTGGAGAAAGATAGAGGAGCGAAGAGAAGCCAAAGCCGCGATAGAGCGATCGAAAACCAGAGGAGCCAAAGTCTTAGCCCGTCAACGATGCTCGGCTCTTGAGAAGGAAATAAAACGCTCATGTCGACGGGACAAGCGAGCGTGGGCAGACTCTCTGGCCGACGAAGGAGAGAGAGCCGCCGCAACTGGGAACATTCGCCTCCTCTACGATATCTCACGACGCTTAAGCGGGGCGAAGATGAATGCAACGATGCCTGTGAAAGACGCGAATGATCAGTTATTGACCGACCCAACTGACCAGCTGAAACGTTGGTTCGAGCACTTCGAACAACTTTTTCAAGTGCCGTCAACTGGGGGGAAGATGATCATTTTTAAGACAAAACATGCAATAACAATGTTTGTTTACATTTTAAATCGAAACAAATATTTTCAAAACATGTACTGCTATACATTGCAATAATCAACAACTTCAGTTTTCTGAAATGTGTTCGCATTTATTAAAATAAATTAAATTATCACACATTTTTTGAGTAATCTGGTTTGGGGTGAAGTTGATCAAGACAGCTCTACTAAAATCATTATGACCTAGTAGTCAAAATACACTAGGTTATTTGTATGAATGTTGAATTTACTACGTAAAGAAGTCTACGAAGTCAATATTTGAAACGAAAATAGCGTCATTTATGACTATCTCTCTCTTTCTTCCACAAAATACATTTTCATGATTATAATCGAAAAACTCGGATTTCTACCTAGCGGTAACATTACTTGAACGGAGAATATTGTTGACTACCGTTTCATAAAAAAATTTGGCACTTTTGACTGACACATCAAATGATCATCTTCACCTCAATGATCATCTTCCCCCCAGTTGACGGTGCCAGCCAGGCCATCACCACCTCGGCATGATCTGCCTAGGATCCGACGTGTAACACGCGTCAATACCGAAACTCCATCACTGCTAGAGATTCAAACAGCCATTCAAAGCATGAAATCGAATAAAGCCCCAGGGGTCGACCGCATATCAGTCGAGATGCTCAAAGCTGACCCCATGACATCCGCTCAACTACTGCATCGTTTATTTCGTAATATCTGGGACACCGCAACTTTCCCGGTCGACTGGATGCAAGGTATCTTAGTGAAGGTGCCCAAAAAGGGTGACCTGACTGTATGCGATAACTGGCGAGGCATTATGTTGCTGTGTACCGTTCTCAAAGTTCTGTGCAAAATTATCCTAGTCCGGATTCAGGAGAAGATCGATGCGACTCTCCGGCGCCAGCAAGCCGGAATCCGTGCCGGAAGATCCTGTGTGGACCATATTGTCACGCTCCGCATCATTCTGGAGCAGGTCAACGAATTCCAAGAGTCCCTTTACTTGGTATTCATTGACTACGAAAAAGCTTTCGACCGTCTCAATCACGAGAATATGTGGGGCGCCCTGAGACGCAAGGGGGTTCTTGAGAAAATCATCGGCCTCATCGAGGCACAGTACGAGGCCTTCTCGTGTAGAGTGCTGCACAATGGGGTCTTGTCCGACCCTATCCGGGTCGTAGCTGGTGTAAGGCAAGGATGTATACTATCACCGTTACTGTTCCTCATCGTAATCGACGAGATTCTGGTAGATGCGATTGACCGTGAACCAAACCGCGGGCTGTTATGGCAGCCTATAACCATGGAGGTGATATGGTCATAATCATAATCATTTAGGTGACTTCGAATTGGCGGATGATGTTGCACTCCTCGCGCAACGGCGCTCTGATATGCAGAGTAAGCTCAACGACCTTGCCGAGCGCTCCTCTTCGGCAGGTTTAGTCATCAACGTCAACAAAACCAAATCGTTGGATGTAAACACGGTGACTCCTTCCAGTTTCACAGTAGCCGGGCAACCAGTGGAGAATGTTGAAAGCTTCCAATATCTTGGTAGCCAAATTGCGTCAGACGGCGGTACCAAGATCGACATAGGCGCACGGATCAAGAGAGCAAGGGCTGCCTTTGCGAGTTTAAGAAATATCTGAAAAACAGGCAGATAAGTGAACGCACCAAAATACGAATTTTCAACTCTAACGTGAAATCTGTGCTGTTATACGCTAGCGAAACATGGTGTGTATCAGTGGAGAACACTCAACGGCTGCAGGTGTTCATTAACAGATGCCTGCGGTATATAATTCGGGCCTGGTGGCCTCACAACTGGATCTCAAACAACGAGCTCCATCGTTGTCACCAGAGGCCGATAGCAACAGACATTCGGGATCGAAAGTGGGGCTGGGTCGGCCACACTCTACGTAGGGGTGGAAACGAAATCTGTAAACAAGCATTAGACTGGAACCCAGCGGGACATCGCAGCAGAGGCAGACCCAGAGGCTCATGGCGGCGAAGCCTCAATAAAGAAATAAAAGAAGTCGACCGAAATCTAACCTGGCAACAGGTTAAAGCGATAGCCGGGCAACGCTCAGGATGGAGATCTTTCAAGTCGGCCCTTTGCACCACCGGAGGTGTACAGGACCCATAAGTAAGTAAGTAAGTAATAAACGCGCTTTATGACACGGACGTGTTGGTGTTTTACTCTGCTGCTCATTTCCTTTTATTAAGTCCACCGTCTAGGAATCAATTAGATCATGTTATATCATTCTGTTGGTGTTATACAGAAAATTTCAAGCTTATATTAAGCATCAACATATTTTTATTAACGTAATATTTTGTAATAACTTGTAATTCACTACCCGTTCCCGTGACGCCAGGTAGATACCTTCTCGTGGTGTGTTACTTAATATGATGCCTTAATATGATACCATGGGTTACATTGCTAGTTTCTGGCTGATCCAACTAATACCATCCTCAATATCAAACTCCGTGATACTTATGAGAGTGTCGCAGTCACTGGCCTCTTGATTCCATCCGCTTACTCCTTACCTCCTAAAGATGGGCGTGGCCAGTAGCGGTAATATTCATGCATTTCTTGTTTGTGCCTTTTCTTGATTTCTGATAGCATTTTCGATGAGGATTTTAAAAATGAAGCAGTAGTTTGCAATCTATGAATTATATCATAACAATGGTAATGCAACTTTTAGCTCTACCCCCGGTTTAAAACTAAAGTCATTATTTAGAACGGCATTCATCGCTACTAGTCCTGTTATTATCAATTCAGTGCAAAACCGAATTATAGCCGCTAACGAAGTTGGATTTTTCTCACAATCCATACGTTAAACCTAACTTCGGAAGTGGTGCGCTGTTTTCATTTGGTGATGTGCTATACAGCGCGCCACTTCCGAAATTAGGTTTAACGTATGGATTGTGAGAAAAATCCAATTTCGATAGCGGCTATAATTCGGTTTTCTACTGAATTTATAATATAAAAGGTCCAGTGATACGAACAAATATTGTCGGGGTAGCACCAAATTAGAATTCGGAAGTAGGGACTTCCGAACCGAACTTTCTTCCGAGGTTTTATCTGTCAAAGTGTCAAACTAATTGAAGCGCATCCTTAGGCGAATCCAGCGCACTACTTTCGAAGTTGGGTAAGTAGTTGACTCGACTTTACTTACTAATCGAGTCAAGTACGAGACACTGAAGACGGCCTCAAAGTTGAGATCGTATCTGTCACGTATCTGTAAAGATAACAAAAACGTAGTGGAATTAAATGGAAAGTACTAAACTTGTCTTAGACAGTTGAAGACATTCCACTAGAAGAGCTTAAATAATTTTTCTAATAAATCATTAGTTTTCTGTGCAGTGATTTACACTATTTCAAATTAAAATACATGTTGTTTTTTTTGATAATTGTACAAGTAGTTACTATAGTAACTTCAACAATTTTAATCTCACGGACATACTCAATTTTCTAAGGGAATGCTGCCCGAAATGCTCCTAACATTCATGTATAATTTAAGGCTTTCCTCAAAATGAAAAAGATCTCCAGTTTCGATTTATTTTATCACCAAAAAAGAGCAATCCTCCCCTGTTTGTCCACAAAATATACTTTTGATCAGGTGGTGGGCGGTAGCCCAGTTTTCAGCAGAGACGCAAAATGTAACACATTTGCACTGTGAAAGCCAACATGTTGCGATGTCAACCAGAACCGCCAAGATTCATCATTCGAATGATTATTGTGATTAGGTTTTCCGTCGCTCGTTGACCCTCTGGTTTCTCTTGATCTCAGCTTATCATCAAGAACAAAAGCATATGCGTAAACATGCGAGGGAACGGCAGATATTTTGTATAATGCAATCATTTTTCATCACTGAGGAACGTTTGACCGAAGGGGGATCAAACCTGTCTCTGACTTGATAACTATAGTGTTTTGCTTTTCTCTTCAGCCGTGGTAATTCACTTTTTATGACGCCCAATTTTGCACGCATGTCTGTTCGAAAAATGATTGATTGAATGGTCAGAGCACTTCTAAACTATTGTTCAATAATTTGGATTTGAATTTTCATTAAGTTTTTTTGTTTTGCAAATGATTGTTCATTTTAACCAATATAAAAAATATTACTCAAAATATAGCTTCATCTAAATGATAAATATTATTTTTCCACCTATTAGAACTTTATAAGTTAGATTCATTTTTACATATTCCAATATACTTTTCAAACTATGAATTTTCAGACTAAAACAAACTTCGAAAAATCAAACCTTATACTGAAAGAAACATGAAAATTCGTTTGTAGCTCACATCGCCTGTACAAGATGAAGAATAGGGGAAGGGGGAGGGCAATATGCCCTAGCTAAGCAAACACTGCTCTATTGTCTTATTTGTAACGCTATTCATGGGTATTTTTACATTATGCATCAGTTAAACAAGATAGCTAGTTGATGCCATTCAAAAATTGTCAAAAATCTCAATCATATTGATAATATTCACATTTCAAAAAAGCGGTGATATTTTGTTGCCGGAAAACTCATGAGGCAAAACGCCTTTCAGCTCCTAGGGAACAAAGTACCACGCGTCGGCGAATCAGCATTCTAGTATGGATAGTCCGTGGAGACGCAAGTACTTTGTAGGTTATTGCCACTAGGGCGTTTTGCCTCGCCAAAATGTTAGATGTTTCTTCAAAATGTGGAAATTTTCGGTTTTTCCGACCTTCCCATGCACTATTTTGAAACTTTCTTCGCCTATCCTACATAATTTTAGATCTAGTTTTGTTACGGACATATTAATGACGGTAAATATGAGGAAAACCACAAAAGGCGTTTTGCATCGGGGGGGCGTTTTGGGGCCTCTTCCCCTAATATTGTTTCCACATAATTTTCAGTACTGAATTTGATTGTGGTGAATGTTATTCAAAATAATATTTTATCGTCCCGGATATGGTGTGCAAAAAAAAGGAGAATATAAAAACTTTCGACATGAGTTTTCGTAAATAATAAATGACAGTAGTAACACATTAGTTGCCATTTCCAAAAAAAATCTATTTTTTTGGTGATGTTAGGAAGAATGAAATCCAAAACATTCTTGTTTCTTTACTTACATTGCAACCATTGGGACATCACCGCCTCTAAACAATGTTTGGCATCCGAGCCCAGCCTCCTCCAGCTTGTCCGATCTGTAGTCGAGTGTCTTACCACATGGATCTACGAAAGGCTCCCTTCTAGCAAAAAATGTTACATCAATAGAGATAATTTTAGGAACCACTTCTGAATCCAATATTATTTGAACCAATTTCGATTTATAGCGTGCCAAGTCTTTTCCTTTCGTCCTTCGCAGAAAAGCAAATGCCTATGCGTCGGTGAAAAGGACACACCGTCACTCAACACTGAAGCAGAGCGTAATAAGCCCAGGGCTACCAATCGAAAGAGGAACGGAAATCTGCCGATTGGATTTGAAGAGTTTTTCATTTGGCCGATTCTATTTTCAGACCCAATTTTCGGGCCCATTCTAAATCGTAATGATTTTCATCCTCATCTCCCAGCTCTCACACTCATCCACTTTGCGTCGTTCTTAAAACTGCTTGAATGCTTATCGGCAGTTAATTATTCCAATTTCTAAGCAATCTCGCATTTAACCTTTGGCACAATTCAACACGACGCTACTTTCCAATGAACAGCGCAGCACGTCATAGAGAAAAACTCTGAAAAAAAAAACTTTCAATCAAATCATAAATCAAAAGATGGGGGTATTTCAGTTCTGAATTGATTTATATCCCAAATGGATCATTCTGAAAATAATAATCAACATTCCAACACAATAACATAAAACAGTAATCGACTCGCTTAGCGAAATTCGTCCATTGCAAACTACATTTCCAAAGAGGACACAGTTGGCAAGGCCAATCGGCTATTTATTTTACATCAGTTCCAGGTTACAAACATAGTTGTTTTGTTGAACACTTTTTTCTTTCAGAAGTGAAGTGAAGTAAGTAATCTAAATAATCCAATAATTGTCGCATTTTGTTTCCAAGGAACGTTTATGGTGCGATCGCGCTGAGTTCTCCAAGTTAACTGATGCAACATAATACAGTTGGATGTCATAGAGCTTCTGTTTTGCATATCCGATGAGGGAACTGCTGTTTGAATACGCCGAATGTAAATCTCAAACATGCGCATTTAGAATTTTACAATTTTACGGGAGCAGATATAAAAATGAGCTTGAAAATGTGGAGAGACCTGTGGAAAGTTATCATTCTTATTATAACTTTATGTGATTTTTTCTGTGTACATAGCTTCATTACTATCTGTGGAAAGACAATTTTATCATTTTAACCTCTTCAGATTATGGTAGCCTTCGTATGAATGTTGGAGTTTGTCTCTTTTAAAATGTAATTTCCTCAATCGCACCATTTCTTTCACTCCATCACATTTTCATGTCACTGGTACCAACTTTTGAAAATAAAAACGAATTCGCAAAAAAAGCTGATGGAAAAGGGTGCCTAACCCCTTTTGGTTGTCGTTGACAGTTTAATATAATAAAAAGGGCTGCGTGAATTTAGGAAAGCTTTCAGTCTTTCTGTGGAACTCATTGAAAGGGGAAACCCTATAATACTACTAAATAGAGTTAGGAAATTAATGTCATCGAGTAGTTGAAATTTGGTATTATTCAACCAAACATTTTCAACAGATCATTGGCACCAACTAAATAGCATATATAAAATACAATTTTCCTACTGACTTAGTGGAAGGTAAATACAAAATTGTCATGATGTTTATCAGCAACGGAAGCAAAGAAAACCAGGAAAACCGATGACATTAGCTCATGTCAGTAATATCTGGAAGGTGTGAAATTCGATCCGAGCGATTGTTTGTAGAAGTCCAAATAATTAGGCATATCGCTTACTGGCGGTGTCATGACCTTCGTCAACGTTCAATCTATAAGCTGTAAGAATGAATTAGGGGCGTACGATCGCGGTAGGCTATGCGGTATGGTATTCAACAACAGACAGATGGATGTGGAAGTCACTCATTACCTACTTCGATTACGTGTATAAATAATGTGGAATGAATCAAAGAAACTGCTAAAATATGTTCAATCAATGAATTATTACCAGTGGCTGATTTTCTACTCGCCGCTGCCAACATCTAGGCGCCATCGTATATGCGCAAATAGCCAGCATGAGTTAACCGCCAGAAATTTGTGCGGCGAAAGACATCTAATGTTGACTTTCTTAAAATTGGGAAAAAGTTCCCAAGTTGAAAAACTATTTGGTACCGATTATGTAGGAAGGTGTCCGCTACTACGCCTACCAAATATTTTCTCGATTATGGTGTGCCACTGTAAGCACGCTCGAGGTAGGCGATTCATTAATAAATTTGTTGATACAATGGCCTTAAGGAGAAGAAATGTTAAAATTTTGAAATCTCGATGTACAACAATGGTTATTTTTTTAAATTTTGTATTCCGATATGTAAACCAGTTTGCTTTGTAATACAATAAAAATCATCATTTCTCAAGACTCTCTCAGATGTAACAAAACGCATACGATAGAAACAGCGGTAAAGCGGTGAGGCGGTGAAATAATTTCTAAAAACTATCAAGATTGTTGTTTTTCTTAGACCAGTTTTTTCTAGAAAGCTTTTCGTATTTACATATATGCTAGAATACATTATGTTTAATAATCCTTTCAAACAAATGACCCTTACATACAAAATAGCATCTCGTTGATGGTTAAACAAATAAGGCGTTTCCCACACCGCTCAAATTTGACACAATTACCTTTATCTGTAACGCACTATCTTGCACTGCATTCGCTGGATCCATTACTGACCAATGCTTCCGCACGATTCCCAAATGCACCATCATAAGCATGCAAAGCAAGACTTGGTATTTGCACACTTACGATCCGCACACCGCACCAAAAGCCGTTAATTAGTTTCCTGTTCCTGTTCCAAAGCAGCTGTAAGCAGCATTCATTGCCTCGTCGTCGGTCGTCGCTGCTGTGCTCCCAACCTGACATTATCAGCATCACCATCATCTTCTTCATACCATAAGCATAGCCACTGTATGTTTATCCATTGTTAGCGAAAGAGAGACTCGTGGTTGCCCGAGGCTTCCCATTTTTTGATACAACCGATACTGGAAAATCGAGCACCCACAAAAGAGCGCTGAAAATCGTTCCAGGTGTCCCGCAGGTTATGTACAAGAGTGCAGGGGGATCGGTAAATGATGATCATGAAAGCGCGTGAAACGCGCCGTTTAGTGCAACTGGAAGATTACGATGGGGTATGGAAAGAAGAAACACGCGATCTCCGAGCCTGTAAGTGACAATTGCGATGTTTATTGGATCTCGATGATCATTAATTGACCATTAACACATTGGCCACCCTCTGCTCAATAAAAGAATCCTGATGGCATCAATAAATAAATCTAACATTTCACAAGACTGTAAAGATATTACAATTTTGTTGGAAATCCAATGCCCTTGTTACAAACAGTGATTTTCACACCTGTTTCAATTTGAATTAAAAAATGTCGATAGCTGATGATATTTGTTTCCATTTTAGGTATTTTTTATGCATAAGTTGTCTTGTCTATCAAAACAATACGTTTCAGGTTCTAAATCTATTAATCATTTTCTGGATAAAAAAACGAGTTTTGAAAAATAGATCGACTTCCAAAGAAATTTGGTCCCGAGACTCCAGTCATCGAGATTATCACCCTTTCATGTTAATTATGAATCATCCACCGGAAGTCGTCGATGTCATCTTTCCATAACGACGATACTCAGCTTTTCCCAACCCGCGTTCAACTCCATCCATGTAATTAAATATGTTATCTTTAATATTCCCAAGTTTTCTTCAAAATGCATAACATTATCAAGTTGGTGATACTCCCAGTGGGTAATGCCGTTTATTTTCATCGGCCATGCATTCTGTGTTTGATGCTAATCCAATAATCTTTTGAAACATTTGCCTTGTCTACACGATGCCGACACTAAGTCCACTCACGTTTGCCAGCCAGCCAACCGAATGCGGATTCAAATTGCTACGCATTTTCTCGTCCCCATGTCATATGCCTGTTTTTCACTAGTAACGGTCACTACATTTTTCTTCAACACCATCTCAAGGGATGAATATATTTCCATCATCTGCTTTTTTATTCATTCCTCCACACCTCTCACACCCGAATGGACGGTCCATCCTGGGTGATGAGCTCCAAGTGAAGTGCCCTGGCCGGACAATTCCCTACCTAAACAGACATTTTCTACTACTCTGAGCAGATGAAAATAAATAAGATTGAAAGCATTATCCTTCTTCGGAAAATTTCCTCCCCATGCAACCCACTGGACCTAAGTAAGCTGTTTTTCGACGGGCCGGGCTTGCTCTATAGAGAACAATATTTTCGGAAAAGGAGGCTTTTGAAAACTGGCCCGGCTGGTCGTGAATCTGTCATATTTTCGTGTTTACAATCCTCTTTGGTTAGGTTTGGTCACTGTCTGTTGACTTATTTCTTCCCGGGAGAGGATGCTAAATCAACGGAGATTCCGCTTGCCAGAAAAGTTTGTAGGGGAGGGGTGGTCTGCTAAGACAAGATAAATAGATGGAAAAATACCTTTCTTCCGTGGGTGTTCTGAGCAGGGAAGCAATGGATTTATATGTAATGTGGCGATTATGGGGTCAGTATTTTTTTTTATTTAAGCTTCCCTGGAGATTGTCAAAATCTGAAAATATCGAATAAGAACGATTGAAACTTTTTTTGTTGTATATGTATGCTTGGGAGGCTATTGAATGTTTCCGAATAAGAGGCTCCAACATTTGTGTGACAGTTTTGTTTGTCAACTTTAGAATTGGCATTGAGATTCTCACGTCCGAATGTGTGAGTGACGATAAAAGGAAAACAAACACTCCTAGATGGTGCAACTCAGCAAAAATTGGGTAAAAATGAGTATATTTCCATATATTTTTTGACTCTTTTGAAATCATTGTGATGACCCGATCATTTTTGAGGTTATGAGCAGAAGGAAAACAAACATGTATTTACATATGACGAATTGCACATTAGTGTGCGAGCGCTAAACGTCACTTATCTCTATTGTCTGGAAACTTGTTTGTTATAAAGAACAGACGATATTCCACCAAATGGCATCTGGAGTTCACAATACGTTTAAATTTATTTAAAGATTCTACTTAGGCTGCAGGGTTATTCTATGTTGGGTGCGATTGAAACGCGTATGATTTCCTTAACGTTTAACAGTGAAATGAATAATTTTATTTCTATAATATAACAGTTTGGTAACAGGGATTATACTATTCACTATTTATCCACCAAGTAATTCACAAAATTGTCTTTCTTTCTAAACAGCTAATGATTCGTGCATTCGTGGGTTTTGGTAAAGCACTGATCATAAATTACTAAACCTATACATGTGATACTTAAGACTCCCTCTTTCGCCTAATAACACTCTTGTATGGATAATTAAACTTTGATTTATTTGAATACGGATTACACTAACTTTTATTATTTATATTCTTGAACAGCGGTTCTCAACCTTTTGCATTAATTGAGGTACCACCTCTTTAAAGTAGGCTTCCAAGTCTCCTGAAAGAATAATTCCGAGCCCTTTGAAGGGAGAATTCCGAGCTTCTTGAAAGGACCTTCTGAATCTCTTGAAAATAGGCTTCCGTGCCTCTTGATAAGAGGCCTCTGTGCCTCTTATACAGAGGCTTTGCATATTGAAAGGACGCTTCTGAGCCTGTTGAAAGTAATCTTCCAAGTATTTCGAGGGGTAGAATTCCGAGCTTCTTGAATGGATGCTTCTGCTCCTCTTGAAAGGAACTTTCCAAGCCTTTTGAAAGGAACCTTTCGAGCCGCTTGAAATGTGCCTTCCGAGCTTTTTGGAAGGAGGCTTCCGGGTCTCTTGAAAGAAGGCTTCAGGGCCTCTTAAAACGAGGCTTCCGAACCACTTGAATAAGGTTTTCAAGCCTATTGTAAAGAGCTTTCGAAGCCGTTTGAAAAGAACCTTCCAAATGTCTTGAAAGGAGACTTCTGGCAATCTTGAAAGAATTTCACCGAGCCTCTTATTAGGAGGCCTTCAAGCTGCTTGGAAAAAGGCTGTGCTGTTTGTGGAGGGCAGGATTCTGTTGGATTTACTAATCGTCATACATTCTACAAAAAAAAATCGAAGCAAAAAAACTCAATTAGCAAAGTTTTATCTATAAATTTCGATTGGAATTGTAATTCGTCCGCCATTACTATTTTTTGTTCGTACCCCCTAAGGACTGTGAAGGTACCCCCAGGGGTACATGTATACCGCTGTTGTAGAAAAATCATTTGAAATGTTTTGAATTTATTTTAGAAAGTGCTTTTGATTCCTGTACTCTTTGATACATATTTGACAAACAAGTTCCATTAGTAATTCCTCTGGGTGTTATTCCAGATGTTTCATTCGCTCAATCGATTTCTCAATTTATTTAAAATACACCACTTCTTCTTATTGGCATTACATCCCCACACTGGGACAGAGCCGCCTCACAGCTTAGTGTTCATTAAGCATTTCCTCAGTTATTAACTGCGAGGTTTCTAAGCCAAGTTACCATTTTTGCATTTTGTATATCATGAGGCTAGCATGATGATACTTTTATGCCCAGGGAAATCGAAACAATTTTCAATCCGAGTCGAACCCAGCCACCCTCAGCATGGTCTTGCTTTGTAGCTGCGCGTCTTACCACACAGCTAAGGAGGGCCCCATAATACACCAATTCTGACTAATTCAAAATATTTAGAATTTTTAATAAAGAAGATAGAGTACGTTTCGAAACCAGTTTGATTCCAATTTCGGAAAGGTTTAGTTTGTTCCGTACCGAACAAGAGTATCATTATCGTAAATTGATGGGTAGAAGTGAAATTCATGCTTTACAGCTCTGATGTATCGAATTATGATGCAAATAATATACAATCAAACCCAAATCCCCGTGATTTAAGAATTTGAATGAAAAAAGGCTGAAGGCTACATTTTGCTCACATCGGCAAACTAAATATGCCGCAGTTGGGGGAGATATCGAACTTGTTCATATGCTAATGATGCTTCCGAGAAGTGACAACTCGAACGGAAGAGAAACGATGAAGGAGGACGACTGCGGCCTTGGGGGTGTGAATCATAGCCTGTGATTATTCCAATTCCTATGTGTTCCTCCGATCGGACATGGTCAGTATTGATGTTTAGTTTGAGGGCACGGCAGATAAAATCTCGGATATGTCTGGATGCATGCAAAACAAGACGTGATTCTGGATCACTGCATTATTCGATCATAGCTTTATGGCTGGAGCCCTAATTTTAATTTTTTTTGTAACTTTAATTTTACATATTTTTTCCTTCTCTTAAATTTTTTGTTCTTAAATTATAATTCAATAAATATTGCAGATAGATATTTGCAAGAACCTGTTTTGGGGACGAAGGAAGATTATTAAAAGATATAGAGGAGAAAGCATAATTACTTCGAATTCGACGAATGAAGATGCGATATTTTTACAGTATCTTGTCCTGGAGATTGGCAATCTTCTGAATCTCTTCTAACTTCACAAACCATCTTGTAATTTTAGCCATTAGCATACAATTTCGAAGAGCGTTTAGACGCGTGATCGCGCGATAATTGTATACAATCCAGCAGCTAATCGCTCTTTTTTCTAGATGGGACCATGGATAGTAGACTGGCCCAAAATGCATGAAATCCTGAATTTCAAACCTTGCACCCTTAAATTACAGTTTGGGGGTCCCAGAAGCTCCCCTGAAAATTTCAGCTTATTCGGTCCAGTGGTTGGCGTGCGCAAATGGCTCAAAGTTTGTATGGGAAAAGTGATCCAAATGTATGAGGAAACGCAACCGTTTCAGTTTTTTGCTTCTAGGTGGCGCTGTAGTCGACGGATTCCTGTTGTGGACAAAATATAGAACCTTTTTTATATGAGAAAGCAACTGGTGAAGACCGGATGTAAATCCCTTTGAAATTTGCCAAGTTATAAGCATCCAAAGTCGAGGGTGTCGAGCGTGTACCCCAGGGTGTTTAAAATGAGAGCAACGTACCACCGGCGGCGATGCAGGCGTATTCGGTGCCGTGCGAAATTAAATCTCGCTTAACTTTTCAAAAGGACCTAAGTAACATTTTTTTCATGAATTAATTTGAATAGCGCAATCAACAGAACAACATGAAAGCTATTAAAATGATATGGAATTAATTTAATGAAAGCTATTGTTTGCAGTATTCAAATTAATTCATGAAAAAAATGTTACTTAGGTCCTTTTGAAAAGTTAAGCGAGAAATGCATGATTATCACGCAATCTCGCGAATTTTTATCCGATTGGTAAATACTTTCCGTACTCTGTACAGTAGTGTAGCTAGAGAGGGAGGGGGTGAATAAGGGGTGGTAAGGGGGGGGATATTTTTTTTTTAAGTAGAAAAACACATCCGGGATATTTTTCGATGTTCAATCTCGCAATTTTCTGGCGTAGTTTTATCTTCGAGCTAACACGCTAAAAAAATTTACTCAAAATTGACATAAATTGAAGAACTCAAAATTTGATCAAGTTTGGTTTATGCTATAGTTTAGAGCTCAATTTTCGAAGCGTGAGTGTAAATACACGAAATAAATTAAGTACTTCTTCCATAGCCTCAAATAAAAATATACAGAAATCCAGTTCCAACATTATTGAAATGATCCCTCAAAATTACCTTATATTTGGTAGGATCGTTCCTTATAGAACAATACAACGCAACTAATTTTTCACTCTTCAAATCGTTGTATCTCCAAAACCACTGGTCCTGCAAGAAAAATGTGCTTCTTGCTTTTGTGAAGTGATATTTGATCGTGCAAGTGGAATACATAAATTGGATTCAAAATCTAAGGAAGAATTAAGTATGGAACTTGTTGTCCCAATTGAAAGTTTTAAAGGTGTAAAGTTGCTTTCAAACGGTGATGTGCTTGGTCGGATGCGTTTTATAATGAAAAATCAACACTTGAGTCTAAAACCAGCTGCTAAAACTGTAGTAACTGAACTTCAATTTTTTTGGGAAAAATATAGTATTCCTCTAATGCAACACTACAATTCTGTTGTTAAGGTCACTCCTGACGGAATCCAAGTTTAAAAGTGCTCGCGTTTTCGGGGGCACACCACTCGATTCGGAAGCAACGCACAACTGTCATTTTTATTATTTCACGCATGCTGCGACGCAGCAAAGCTAAATCAACAAAAATGACAGTTGTGCGCCGCCTCTGAATCGAGTGGTGTGCCCCCGAAAACGCGAGCACTTTGGAACTTGGATTCCGTCAGGAGTGTTCTAAGCTCTAAAATTATTTAACAAAATGCGAGCAATTATCAGAAAATCTTCTCACGCGGGAGATAAACAGAAAGAGCAAGAGTCTAGTTTCATTAATAATTTGGATCGATTGTTTGACATTGCTCGACGAAATGCATTAAATTTGATTAAAAACGATAAGGATAAACAGTTCCTTATTCTGCAAAGGGAAGTTAGAAGGCCTGGATCTGCCTTTGCGAGAGTTAAAAAAGGCAAAATCGAAGAAGAACCAACAACGGAACCAGAGCCTTCCTTGGAATCTCAATCAGCTACCAGCGTTTTTACTATTGATGGAGAAGATATGAATATAATCAAATAAGATGGTAACTTCTACTATATGTCAATATTTTTATGTCTTGCTTCCAGATGAGAAACCCTCCACTAGTAGAGCGTTTTCCGAGCGAAGTAAATAAAAAATAATGACTCCTATACTAGCTGCCAGCCTAGACCATATTGGACTAAGCGACCGAAATGCAATGTATGTTATTTCTGCGGTTTTAACAAGTGCTGGACTAAACTTAGGTAAGTTCTCCTGTAGGTACTTTTATTGTATTGTTCTTTCTCCTTGAATTTAATTTTATTATATTGATAGTATCTTGTAACTAAAACAAAATCTTTATCAACTTTATCTATTTTTCAGACGATTTTACCGTTAGCAGACAAACAACCTCAAGGGCCCGTGCAGAATATCGCGAAGAGATTGCTCAAAATATCCAAAGCAATTTTGATCTAAACGGACCACTTATTGTACATTGGGATGAAAAGCTGCTTCAAGATCTCACAGGTAATATATTTGAGTATTTTTTATAGCAATGAAATGTGTTATTCTGTGTTATGATTTTTGGATATCTTCTAACTAAGCATGATAGGCGAGCGAAGTAGCTGCTTCTGGCGACGCCAGTGAAGCAGGCTATTGTTTCTGCTGCTACCTACAGCAGCAGCGCAGATAAGTGGAAGGCATTGTTTTATTGTTCTCCCATCTCTCTGATACAGAGTGGGATTAATTATAATACATTAAATTAGTTTTTTTTTTATATTTTTTTCTAATTTGCTATTAGTTCTAAGTTAGTTTAAGAATTAATAGTCCTTCCACCTTGCGAGGTGAGAATGGAGGCAGAGACTATGGGGGGCGGTAGTCCTCTGAAAGATGTCCGCACACGATTGTACCATGCGGCTTCGCCTGGGCCTTGGGTTGTTTACTTTCGGCAGAAAGTGAAAAGTCTAGACTTTCTCGGCATTAAGCGAGATTTGACGCGTCGTTTTACGAAGCTTGATTTTAGTCAGATCAACAGGAACAAGCTACGAATCACCGCACCTACATATCAGGTGGCGAACGAAATTGCTAAAGACAAGGCCTACAATGTTGAATATTTGGTTTATGTCCCTCGCGGGAGGTCGAAATCGAAGGTGTGATCAACGCAGCGAGCCTGACTTGCAAGGATGTACTTGCGGGAAAAGGCCGCTTGAAGAACGCAATGGAGTCTACCGTGGATATTCTGGATTGCAAGGAATTGCACTCAGCAACCATGGTAGATGGCAAAAAGGTATATTCTAAGTCAGGCTCGCTTCGGGTGACGTTTGCCGGTTCGATTCTCCCAAAATATGTCGATTTAGAGAATATGTTGTTTCCGGTGCGTCTTTTTGTACCAAGGGTATTTAATTGTACCAATTGCAAACAACTTGGTCACACTGCCGAGTTTTGTGACAACAAACCACGTTGTGGTAAATGTTTCGAAAGACATCAGGAGGAATCCTGCCACCAACAAGCCACAAAATGTGCTTATTGCGGTATGGCTCCTGCCCATGGTTTGCAAGCTTGCCCGGTGTACAAAAAGCGCACCCCCACCCAAAAAGTGAAGCGCTCTTTGGTACAGCGCTCCAAGCATACTTATGCGGGAATGGTTAAAGCGCAAGACACATCCGCCGATACCACGGCAAAGGCTGCTATTTCAGATGCCGTTCAAGTAAGTGATTATTATGATTCCATATGCATTGACGAATTGGACTCTGACACAGCTGATATGGATGATTCTACGGAGGTACACGTGCCCGAAAAGAGGAAGCAACCGTCTTCCCAGGATCGCGCCGTAAGAAATCAAAAGTCATCCATAAAAGCTTGCCCAAATCTGAAGGCAATGGGGGATTATTTAAAATCCCGAAGCAACCTGTCTTCACTGCTCCTTTGGATCCATCTTGCAGCAAGACATTCCCGCCATTGCACAAAACCGATGTTTCCAAGAAACATCCGGCTAGGAGAATCAATGAAAGAAAACTTCAATTCGTTCTTCCCAAAAAGTACTCCGTCCAAGCGAGGATTGATCTCCTTTAAGGACCTTGTGGACCGTTTTTGAAATTATTCAATATTCCGAATTCATTGAGGCCAATCATTGACCTCTTTATACCAACAGTGGAAAGTTATCTGAAGCAATTGACTGTTTCATGGCCCTTCTTGCAGGAATTGTATCTTTCGATGGATAATACGGCTATTCCACAAGATACAATCACTGTGCTGCAGTGGAACTGTCATAGTCTTAAAATAAATTAGACGTGTTCAAGTTTTGATTCGCAATTCCGATTGCGACATATTTACACTCTGTGAAACATGGCTTTCTTCTGAAGATGAAATCAACTTCCACGATTTTAACATTATTCGCCAAGATCAGGATGATCATTATGGTGGCGTTCTTTTGGGGATCAAAATGCTACTCCTTCTACAGAATTCCCATTCCGACTGTTCCCGGCTTAGAAATCGTCGCATGCCAAGTAAATGTGAAGAATAAAGACCTTTGCATAGCTTCAGTGTACATTCCTCCAAATGCCTCTATTAATCGTCGACATTTTTGGAGCGCAGTCTCCCTCCTATCATCTCCAGTATTGATATTGGGTGATATGAACGCACATGGTATTGGATGGGGCGAAACGTATGACGATTATAGAGCGCCTATTTTCTATGATTTGTGTGACGATTTCAATTTGAATATTTTGAACACTGGTGAAGTAACTCGAATAGGACCAAATGGTCAACAAAGCCGTATTGATCTGTCTTTATGTTCAAATTCACTATCGTTTGATTGCACGTGGAAGGTTATCCAAGATCCCCACGGTAGTGACCATATGCCGATAGTTACCACAATTAAAAGTAGCTATCAACAATCTGAGCCAGTTAATGTTCCTTTCGACCTCACGCAGAACCTTCACGGGCAAAAATTGCCATTGGCGGCAAATATCAGCATTGAATCAACTGATGTTCTTCCACCGCTGGATGAATATCAATTCCTTACCGAATTAATTAAAAAAAGCGCACTAGAAGCTCAGAAACGACGCGTTCCAAGTACAACCGTCATAAGAAGACCAGCCACCCCTGGTTGGGATGATGAATGTACTAAGTTGTATTCTGAGAAATCTGATGCCTTCAAGGCTTTCCGTAAATACGGAAGGTCTGAGCTTTTCGAAGAGTATTTGAGGCTTGAAAGAAAGCTCAAAAATCTTCTCAAGGCTAAAAAACGTAGCTACTGGCGACGTTTTGTCGAGGGACTATCGCGAGAAACCTCAATGACAACACTTTGGAAAACGGCCCGCAACATGCGGAACCGCACTTCCACCAACGAGTGAAGAATACTCCAATCGATGGATATTCAACTTCGCAAAAAAGGTCTGTCTAGATTCCGTACCAGCAGAACCGCTATTTCGAGAATCAGTCAATGATCCCGGTTCTTTGGGTGGACCATTCACAATGCTGGAACTTTATATGTCTCTTCTTTCATCGAATAACTCTGCTCCGGGATGCGATAACATCAAATTCAATCTTCTTAAAACCTCCCAGATATCGCAAAAGACGATTACTTGACCTGTACAACTGTTTCATGGAGTACAACATTGTGCCACCTGAATGGCGACAGGTCAAAGTAATAGCTATTCAAAAGCCTGAAACCAGCGTCTAATCACAATTCATACCGACCGATTGCCATGCTATCATGCATGAGAAAATTATTGGAGAAAATGATCCTTTCAAGAATCGACCATTGGGTCGAGCAAAATGCATTACTGTCAAATACTCAGTTTGGATTTCGTAAAGGTAAAGGAACAAACGATTGTCTAGCGTTGCTTTCTTCAGATATACAACTGGCTTTTGCGCACAAGGAGCAATTGGCTTCAGTATTCTTGGATATTAAGGGCGCTTTTGATTCAGTTTCCATTGAAGTACTGTCAGACAATCTGCACAGTAATGGGCTACCCGTATTTTAAATAATTTCTTGTACAATTTGTTGTCAGAAAAACAAATGAACTTCACACTCAGCACTCTGACAACTTCCAGAAATAGTTACATGGGCCTTCCCCAAGGTTCATGTTTAAGTCCTGCTTTATAATTTCTATGTCAAAGATATTGACAATTGTTTGGAAGGACAATGCACGCTCAGACAACTTGCAGATGATGCCGTGGTCTCTCTAAGAGGTCCATGTGCAGCTGTCTTGCAAGGACCATTACAAAGTACCCTGGATAATCTGACTGTTTGGGCCAGACATCTAGGGATCGAGTTTTCACCGCAAAAACTCAGTTGGTTGTGTTTACTAAGAAGCGGTATCCTGCTCAACTGAAACTCAAGCTGTTGAATGATGACATCAACCAATCTTTATCTTCTAAATACCTTGGGGTCGTGTTTGATTCCAAATGTACCTGGAAACTCCACATTGAGTATTTGATACAAAAATGCCGGAAAAGGATCAATTTTCTACGTTCTATCTCCGGAACATGGTGGGGTGCTCACCCGGAAGACCTCATCAAACTCTATAGAACGACTATTCTCTCTGTTTTAGAGTATGGCTCCTTCCGCTTCCTCTCAGCAGCTGATTGCCACCTGATCAAATTGGAACGAATTCAGTATCGTTGTTTGCGTATTGCCCTTGGCTGCATGCATTCAACGCATAACATGAGCCTGGAGGTGCTTGCTGGAGTCACTCCTTTAAAGCACCGTTACTGGGAGCTCTCACTTAGAATACTCATCAAATGTGGGACAAGTAACACACTTGTCTTACATAACTTCGATAATATGCTTGAACTAACTTGTCGTTCAAGATTCCTGAGAGTTTATCTCAACTACATATCATCAGATCTTTGTCTTCCGTGTTATAATCCACCTCGAGTTCACTTCACCAACGACAGTTCCTCAATTGTATACGATCTGTCCATGAAACATGCTATTCAAGGAATACCAGATCATCTTCGACAAATATCTATTCCTCACTTTTTCTGAAAAATATGAACATGTCAATTGCAACAACAGATATTTCACTGATGGTTCTCGCATCAACGGATCCACTGGCTTCGGTGTTTTCAATGTGACTTCAACCACCTTCCGAAAACTTCAGGAACCGTGTTCGGTTTATGTTGCTGAGCTGGCAGCAATTAACTTCGCTTTGGGGATAATTTCCAATCAGCCCGTAGACCATTATTTCATCTTCTCGGATAGTCTTAGTTCTATCGAGGCACTCCGGTCGATGAAACCCGTTAAGCACGCATCTTACTTTCTTACAAACATAAGAGAGCAGATGCGTGTTTTGATCGAAAGATCATTCAAGATTACCTTTGTTTGGGTCCCTTCTCACTGCTCAATCTACGGCAATGAGAAGGCAGACTCGCTGGCAAAGGTGGGCGCACAGGAAGGTGAGGTTTATGATAGACAATTCTCGAGCAACGAGTTTTTCCCATTAGTCCGTCAGAGTACTCTTCAAAGTTGGCAAAATAATTGGACACACAACGAACTTGGACGGTGGCTATTTTCTATAGTTCCAAAAGTTTCTGGGCGAGCGTGGTTCAGAGGTGAGGACTTAAGTCGAGGCTTCATTCGCATGATGTCGAGACTTATGTCTAATCACTATTCACTAAACGCACATCTGTACAGAATAAACCTTGTCGATAGCAACTTATGTAGGTGCGGAGCCGGTTATGATGACATCGATCACGTAGTTTGGTCCTGCTCGGAAAATGACGCCTCCAGAGAGCAATTATTGGATACCCTAGTGGCCCGAGGTAAACAACCCTTCAGGGAAGTTCGAGGTGTTTTGGGAGATCGTGATGTGGTCTATATGCAGGCCATTTATAATTTTCTTTGTGCTTCTGATATCAAAATCTAATAGTTTTTTTTTCTTTCTTCAAAGTTTTTTTTTGTGTTTAGTCTCTGCTTTCTGTTCCGTAGAGCACCATAGCTCTGCCATCCGGAAGATGCTCCCAGTCGAACCATTCCTCGAGCACGACGACACGCCACATCGTCCCTGACGTCAAATACCCGGATGAGAAGCTGAAATTCCCTGATCCCAAATCCTTAGCCCTGTCCATCCTTAAACATTGTAAACTAACCTCGAGTCACCACGAGTACGCTGGCTTCTACCCCTCTCTTACTAACTGAAAAATTAAATGATATTGATTGTATATATCACAAAGAACCATGGCTCCGTAAAGTGTTATACACGCCTGAGCCTACCAAATAAACGAACTTGGAAAAAAAAAAAAAAACTAAGCATGATTTGAAGTAATCGATAGTTTTTTTTTGTTATTTGAAATTTCTTTCCTACTATTTTAGATTACATTTAAATATTAAAATAAATTTAATATTTGTTGTTTTTTTTTAAATTGTAACTATTTGTAACATATTTTTAACTTTTTTTTTAAAGAATCTAGGGTAGAATACGGCATTGGCAGGGTGCGACAGTTGTTGGCACCCTCAACAATATTTGCGTTTTCCAGCAAACATACACTATTTATGAACATAATTTAGATTCAATCACACAATTTCAAGTCTAAGCTTTCATTTGAATAAGTTGTTTGTGTAAAAGTAGCAAGATTTGATGTGTTAATCACCGAAACAAATTTGCACCTACGAAATTCTTGCCATTATTGCATTGCCAAAGAAAGCAGCGCACGACAAGCAAACTGTTACTTACTTTTTTGGATCGCCTGTTTCTCCTCTTAATTGCGTATGACACGACAAATTAAGTACGTAAACTACTTTTTACACTTTATCACCACTTGATTATCACCACAAAGAGCAAATTTAAGCAATATTTGCTCTATGTTTCACTAAATAAAATCGGGACTGTTCGTTTTCTTTGACAGCAGCACACTTCGGAATAGAGCGAGAGAATGTGTTTGTGAGCATATCAAACACACGCTTAGGAGATACCACGCACAATTCTATGTGAGTTGATTTTAGCAAAAATACGAACAAAATATCCGGCGATGGCATTTATTTAAAAAAAGTGTTAAAATACAAATGCTTCATATTTTTACGCAAACCATGCATTATATCAAAAGTGATAGTAACACCGTAGTATTTTAACCCTTATGTGGCTGACAGGACCGTTTTCCTTTTGCAACTTCAATACTTTCCAAGCTCATCAAAAAAATCATAACCATTCCCGGTTCCTACATAGCGCATTTCAACCATAAATAATTGCCTACTTTTAGGGTATTATCTATTATTCAACTGTGAAACGTAGTGTAAGAATGGGGTGGCTCCAGCGGCTGGATAAGACAGTGCTGCCTAAAATTGATTAATTATATATTTTTTACATCATTTAAAAGAAGTATTCGAAATTTGCAAATTTGGATTCCATTTTTTAGATTAATTTTCGATTACAGCAGAAATTTGTACTTTATTTGTATGGGAGTCCCCCTCCAGAAGATGAGGGGTCTAATACCATCATAAGAATCTTTATCGTTCCCAAATACCTCTACATACAAATGTTCATGCCGTTTCCTGATCTATAAGGGCAGACAGACAAAAATTAATTCTTAAGTGTAAAGATTTGGTTTTAAGTAGTTTACGTCGAGCGGTCGTGTCTTGTACACGTAAGGACCGCAAAGAGCAAGTTGTATATTTGAAACTGGTTGATAGACTTTTGCTTACGACTCTAAGGCATTACAAAAGACAAAAGATGTAAATCTTGGCAGCGGACAAAAAGCATATAAGTTCTCTTCTCCAAAATGGCCAACACTATTCAAATATGTTGAAAATGGTAAAAGTTATGGAAATGTCAATATCTGAATACACTAGTACCCTATCTGCCATTCACGTCTGTTTTTTGTTGGACGCATAAGGGTTAAATTTATTTTACAATGTGTTTAAATGCTTTTGCCTATTCGTCTACAGACATAAAATTGATGCCAAGGCTAAAAATTCATGTTTTGTTTTAAGCCAGTTTTGATAAATAATAAAGTTTGTTCCAAAATTGAGTGAAGCGAGATGAGCGTGCGGCCGATTAATATGAATGAATTTTACTACTGGAGGATATAAACAAACAGCATTTGGCACCAATACATTACCAGTTTTCTACTTCCATGTCTAGTTGCTAAAGGGAGCAAACTCATTGCTAATAATAGAAATTGCTATGCCAATAGAAGAAACATTGACCTGTTACTTTATATTAAATTTACTGAGTTTGTGGTAAAAGCTGCTATATTTAGTGAATACCAATCATAAAAGAAAGAGCATACAAATGTATACCAGTTAAACTGTGCCTGTTTTTTAGTGTAATTATTGATTATTTTTATCATTCAATTTGGTGAATGTCTTAGACTGCCAAGAATAGGTATTTTCCCCTATCTGATTTTTTTTTTCTTTTCAGGTACTGACAAAGTAGAAAGATTGCCAGTTTTGGTATCTTCTGGGGCAAATGTTCAGCTGCTTGGAGTCCCAAAATTGTCTTCTGGAACTGGTGAAAGACACGCAAACGAAGTTTGCAAATTGATGAATGCATGGGAACTAAGCGATCGCATCTGTGCAATGGGATTTGATACAACAGCAGCAAATACAGGAAAAAAGGCGCTTGTACCCTAATTGAGATGTCGATTGGCAGAGATCTTTTATGGCTGGCGTGTAGGCATCATATTGCCGAAGTTTTGATGACAGCAGCTTGGGAAAAACTATTTCCATCAAAATGCCCTTCTTCAAGTAATTTTATAAAATTTAAATCGGCATGGCCTACTATGGATCAATCCTTTGATGAAAATATGGTAGACGGAAACATTATTGAGATCCTTGGTGATGAAACCAGGCTTGTAAAATATCATCTGCAATTTGACTAATTTGTTCAAAACTTTCTTTAGAAGCAAAATTTCTTCCATAATTTTGAATGTACTCATAACGCTTGAGTAGGGTTATATTTTTGTCCAAGGGTACATTGCTCTAAGTATAACATCAAAGGCTGGAGAGTGAAAACTCTCCAAAATGTCACGTGTCATTTGACATAATGTCATTTGAATGACATTTTGCCTCCCACGCCCCAGATTACATATTTACAGCAAAGTCTCGTTAGATAAAGTTGTAGGCCCATTTAACCGCTATAAGTTCGTCATACAACATGAATTGATAGCTACCTTCTGAAACAAGTTCTGGGAAAATTATACAAACGAATGCAAATGACATTTTACAACACTGGATGAAACACAACATTTGATTGAATTTTTGAAAAACCAACTCTCGCTTAACTTTTCAAAAGGACCTAAGTAACATTTTTTTCATGAATTAATTTGAATAGCACAATCAACATAAAAACATGAAAGCTTTTGATTGCAGTACTCAAATTAATTCATGAAAAAAATGTTACTTAAATCACTGAAAGTTAATCGAGAACTCAATATTCCACAGCAACGACAAGACTATAATATACTGCTCGATTGAGGGTGGCGGCCGTACCATGCGGCGTATTAGCAATTCAAACTCGAAGTTCCAGTCACCAGAAGGATAGACTTGCAATGGAGGAGAACGTGTTCGATAATATTGGTCAAAAGAAATTTGCTGCCCTGGTTGATGTTGAGACGAGGTAATTGAAGCCTAGTGGAAAAGGGCTTTTCTTCATTGGATGGAGAAGTGTTACCATAGTGCATTGATAGGCAGGTCTTCATTATTCAACTATAAGACAAATAGGAATATTACAATCAGTATGTAAAATGAATAGAAAATGCTAGAGAGTTTAGGAACTGGAGTCATTTATCGTTGTTGGCATTTCTATTTACTTTCTCCACGTATAGAGAAATGCTTCCTTAAGTTTGAATTTTGTGTTTTTTACCAATTAGCAATAAACGCCGAAGAAAATTAATCTTCATTCTTCATTTAATTCATTGATATTTCCTATTTTGCTTAAACGAATTTAAAATGCTTCCAACTCTATGGAAATTGTTAATATCTGACTAACGTCCTCCAACAATATTGAGAGTTCCAAGTGAAAACAGAAGAAAAACTGCATATTTGAATAAGAAAATATTTGATATTATCACCAGAAGTAGATTTCTTTTTATTTGGATCACACACTTCAATCAGGAAATCAGCTTCTGAAATAAGTTACTGGCAAATTAGTCAATCGACACTATCCATTAGAGTGGCCCAAGCTTATATGGAAAAAGTGAAAAGTCTGGAATTTCAAACCTTGCACCCTTAAATGACAGTTTGGGGGTCCCAGAAGCTCCCCTGAAAATTTCAGCTCATTCGGTCCAGTGGTTGGCGTGCGCAAATGGCTCAAAGTTTGTATGGGAAAAGTGATCCAAATGTATGGAGAAACGCAACCGTTTCAGTTTTTTGCTTCTAGGTGGCGCTGTAGTCGACGGATTCCTGTTGTGGACAAAATGTAGAACCTTTTTTATATAAGGAAGCGACTGGTGAAGACCGGATGTGTCGAGGGTCGTCGAGCGTGTCTCCCAGGGGTGTTTAAAATGAGAGCAACGTACCACCGACCATTGCGGCGGCAATTCAGGCGTATTCGATGCCGTGCGAAATTAAATGCATGATTATCACGCAATCTCGCGATTTTTTATCCGATTGGTAAATACTTTCCGTGCTCTGTACAGTAGTGTAGCTAGAGAGGGAGGGGGTGACTTACCACTGAAGCCAACGAGCTGAAGTTTTTCAGGGGAGACAAAATTCATGAAATATTTGTAACGAGTTGTTTTCGGACATAGTGATGCCCGTTGCATCAATTTTAGAACGATATGATATAATGGTTACAGACAGAGGGACAGAAGGACAGAAAGACAGAGAGACCTGGGATATTATATAAGTTATATATTTTTCAAACAACAGTTTTAATGTTTATAGCATAATTTATTAACTGTATAAAACTACAAAGTTATCAACAAACAACACTTAGCATTAGCATTAGCATTAGCATTGAGCAATTCGCACAAATTCGTAGGTGGTACAAGCCAAGACTATTGTACGAGAGTAGCATCACTTTTATCCGTTACCACAGATAATGATTTGGGACTAATCAATACCTCTTAGATGGAAGCAATGCACTTTCCAATAGTCGAGATCTGTCCTGGCCACGTCCTTGCGAATGCTGAGGAAGGGGAAGGATGATTAGTTGGACACCTACTTAAGAAAGATGCAGAGAACTCTACGACCTCTCATAGGTGCCACAGGAGGTTTTGGGATTGTGTGGAAGGTTATAACAGTAGGAACCGTTTTGGTAGAACGTGAAACACAGAAAGAACTAAGATAGAAATTCAAAGTAGGAAAGGGACGAGCCTGGAATTGAACCCACGACCTCCTGCTACCTACCTGGAAAATTTTGCCTATGCTGTTGAACAACTTTGAGAAGATATTGAAGCTGTTCTTCATTTTTTGTCAGTTTTCCACAAAAATCTTTAGTTTAACTCCTCTTTCAGCTCAGTCATTCACTACCAAAAATGAATCAATTTTATTTCTACTTTCAACAAATTCTTCCAATTCATCCCATATACTAGGATCTTCTTTGTGAAAATTTGCAGATATACCAGAAATTAAAAAAAAAAAAAATCATCGTATTTTGAGAAACAAAATCCTAAAGCGCACAAGAAGTCAACTTATCGATCGTAGATACTTTCAATTTTATTTTTCTTACTTCATCACCCTTACAAGATTTTAAATTGTGTGCCATTTCTTTTCTCTCATCAGTAGATATTTCTGGTTCGAAAAAAGCTAGAGCGACTAGTTCTTTACTCAAGTACCATAGATGATTTGCAAATCTTGAAGCCGCAGCCATATACACATTTCTTGATTGATCAGGGAAAGCATATCGTAAAGTTATAATTTTTTTTGCCAGCTTTAGATCATTTCGTGCTGCTGATGTGAGTAAAGGAGCTTTAAACCAAGATCAAATGTAAACTCGTAAAATAAAAGCACACATTACTGGAATTTTTCGCCTTTCATCATCGGTCATGTCAAATTGGCCTCTAAACAGCCATATTTTAAGACAATATATTGCTTTCGCCATCCATCTGGCATTGCTATGTGCTCCTGGTGGCGAAAATTTAATTCTTTCACACCAAGAAATGCTAAAGATAAATTTAGCAACTCTTTATAGTCTTGTCGTTGCTGTGGAATATTGAGTTCTCGATTAACTTTTCAAAAGGACCTAAGTAACACTTTTTCATGAATTAATTTGAGTACTGCAATCAAAAGCTTTCATGTTTTTATGTTGATTGTGCTATTCAAATTAATTCATGAAAAATAATATAGGTCACGCTGAAAAAGATGAATCAACATTTTCAATTAGTATGAAAAAAATTTTAAACAAAAATTCTCAAAGTTGTTCAACAGCATAGGCAAAATTTTCCAGGTAGCACTCGCTCTGGCATAAAGGAAGGCCTAGCAGTTGAAATAAATAATTAATATAGGTATAAGTGTTGTTTGTTGATAACTTAGACGAGCTCGGTGGTCTAGCGGCTACTGCTTCTGCCTTATAAGCAGGAGGTCGTGGGTTCAATTCCAGGCTCGTCCCTTTCCTACTTTGAATTTCTATCTTAGTTCTTTCTGTGTTTCACGTTCTACCAAAACGGTTCCTACTGTTATAACCTTCCACACAATCCCAAAACCTCCCGTGGCACCTATGAGAGGTCGTAGAGTTCTCTGCATCTTTCTTAAGTAGGTGTCCAACTAATCATCCTTCCCCTTCCTCAGCATTCGCAAGGACGTGGCCAGGACAGATCTCGACTATTGGAAAGTGCATTGCTTCCATCTAAGAGGTATTGATTAGTCCCAAATCATTATCTGTGGTAACGGATAAAAGTGATGCTACTCTCGTACAATAGTCTTGGCTTGTACCACCTACGAATTTGTGCGAATTGCTCAATGCTAATGCTAATGCTAATGCTAAGTGTTGTTTGTTGATAACTTTGTAGTTTTATACAGTTAATAAATTATGCTATAAACATTAAAACTGTTGTTTGAAAAATATATAACTTATATAATATCCCAGGTCTCTCTGTCTTTCTGTCCTTCTGTCCCTCTGTCTGTAACAATTATATCATATCGTTCTAAAATTGATGCAACGGGCATCACTATGTCCGAAAACAACTCGTTACAAATATTTCTTGAATTTTGTCTTCCCCAAAATACTTCAGCTGGTTGGCTTCAGTGGTAAGTCACCCCCTCTCTCTCTAGCTACACTACTGTAAAGAGCACGGAAAGTATTTACCAATCGGATAAAAAATCGCGAGATTGCGTGATAATCATGCATTTAATTTCGCACGGCATCGAATACGCCTGAATTGCCGCCGCAATGGTCGGTGGTACGTTGCTCTCATTTTAAACACCCTGGGGACACGCTCGACACCCTCGACTTTGGATGCATATAACTTGGCTTTACATCCGGTCTTCACCAGTCGCTTCCTTATATAAAAAGGTTCTACATTTTGTCCACAACAGGAATCCGTCGACTACAGCGCCACCTAGAAGCAAAAACTGAAACGGTTGCGTTTCCCCATACATTTGGATCACTTTTCCCATACAAACTTTGAGCCATTTGCGCACGCCAACCACTGGACCGAATGAGCTGAAATTTTCAGGGGAGCTTCTGGGACCCCCAAACTGTCATTTAAGGGTGCAAGGTTTGAAATTCCAGACTTTTCACTTTTTCCATATAAGCTTGGGCCACTCTAATGGATGGTGTCGATTGACTCATTTGCCAGTAACTTATTTCAGATGCTGATTTCCTGATTAAAGTATGTGATCCAAATAAAAAGAAATCTACTTCTAATGATATTATCAAATATTTTCTTATTCAAATATGCAGTTTTTCTCCTGTTTTCACTCGGTTGGAACTCTTAATATTGTTGGAGGACGTTAGTCAGATATTAACAATTTCCATATAGAGTTAGAAGCATTTTAAATTCGTTTAAGCAAAATAAGGAATATCAATGAATTAAATAAAGAATGAAGATTAATTTTCCTCGGCGTTTATTGCTAATTGGTAAAAAACACAAAATTCAAACTTAAGGAAGCATTTCTCTATACGTGGAGAAAGTAAATAGAAATGCCAACAACAATAAATGACTCACTAACTGCCAGTTCCCAAACTCTCTAGCATTTCCTATTCATTTTACATGCTGATTGTAATATTCCTATTTGTCTTATAGTTGAATAATGAAGACCTGCCTATCAATGCAGTGTGGTAACACTTCACCATCCAATGAAGAAAAGCCCTTTTCCACTAGGCTTCAATTACCTCGTCTCATTATCAAACAGGGCAGCAAATTTATTTTTACCAATATTATCGAACACGTTCTCCTCCATTGCAAGTCTATCCTTCTGGTGACTGGAACTTCGAGTTTGAATTGCTAATACGCCGCATGGTACGGCCGCCACCCTCAATCGAGCAGTATCGGTCCATAAATAACTGTCACCTCCTGGGGTTGCATATGTATATTGATGGCTTTAAGGTTGTGTCGGTATGAAACGGAAGAGTGACGCTGGATGTCGAGACTGGAAGTCCCTGGGGAGTATCAAAAAAGAAAATTATGTCGGTTTCGGCATAAGATAAACGAGTTAAACGTACGTAAGTGAGCACATCAAGTCATTAATGAAAATCTTCTTTATGAAGCTGACATTTGAAATACTCATCAGCTGCACACTAAAAAAAGACTACACATTTAATGATTATGGAAATGGTCTTGTCTGTTTTTGCTGATGTCCCGGATAAATGGATACTACCTGATCAAGTGGGAAACACGGATTGCGACATCTCAAGCATTTTGATTTTGTAATATAAGTTCAAAGGAATGTGTTCCGTTTGAATCATCTCAGAATGTTGGTTTGACGAAAGAAACGTTATTTTTTCTGAATACTTTATTATTTTACAAAACATGTTCAAAGGATTATCTGGTTTGAATGATGCTTTTACCTTAGCTACAAGATCGTAGTTCTGATGAACTGATCTGAACACAGTTTTGGATTGCCTTCGGTGTATTTAAATGTGAGAAGATTAATATTTAATATATTTTGACAAACATCTAAGGATTTGTTGGGTAGATATTGAATAGAAAACATAAACGTATTTGAGACCGTTACTGCATAAACCCTACGACCTAAACTACAGAACGCTTTGCAACTGCTAAAATGTTGCATGTTACAATGATGCATGCAGAATAGTTTCGCAAAAAACGCTTTTTTATGATTGTAGATCCGAAGACCTGAACTAACAACAATTTGAATAGACTACGGTGTATCCAAATTGGCATCGCATATCTTGTCAAGTATCTAAAGCCTTCGCTGCATAGGTCTTATGACATAAACATTAGAACTTTTTGTGAATTCCAGAATGTCACTATGTGGAATGCCAAAAACCCCTACATAAGTCTTCTGATACCTTTGAACTAAACAGAATGACCCGAGATTGGTGTAAAACACGCACAATATGATTGTAGATCTGATAACCTGAACTCAAGAACGTTTTGGATGGCCTACGATGTTGTTTTAAATGCAGCAAGATAGGTATCACATATCTTCGCAGGCATCAAAGGATTTGTTGGGATGAGTTTTGATAAAAACCATAAACTTTTTGGAGGCTGTTATTACATAGGTCTTATGATCACAACTTATGAATGTTTCGTGAATTCTAGAATATCATACATAAACCATGTGATATCCGCGGGTTGAGCTAGATTTTCAACACGCATCAAGCTTCTACATAGATAGATATCCCGACGTGTTCCAAAGAAGGTTTTCGAAAGCCTTTGGTGTACTGAAATGCAGCAAGATTGGTACCACATTGCTTTGCAGGTATCTGATGAACTGTTGAGAGGAATTTTTCTAGATGACTTGAACATTACGTTACTGAACATGAACATTAACGTTACTGAGTAGGTCCCAGGACCTCAATAACCTTAGGGTTATTGAAATGCAACAAAATTGGTATCACATACACTGGTGGAGACCATAGCGGGCACCACACGATGTAATCACATCATTGTTCTCATCATTTGGCATTAGTGATCATATATCTGGTCAAGAATCTAAGGATCTGTTGATAAGATTTTAAATAGATGCTATGAACATTGTGGAGATCGTTACTGTGAAGGCCTTATGACCTAAATATCGGAACGTTTAGTGAATTCCGGAATGTTACTATAAGGAATGCCAAAAATCTTCACATATACCATTTGATATCTTTGAACTAAACTAAGAATTGTATATCTGACGACCTGAACTCATGAACGTTTTGGGTGGTGTATTAGAATGCAGTAAGATTGGTATCACATATTCTCACATACATCTAAGGATATGTTGGGAAGAGTTTTGAGAGATGCCATGAACATATCGAAGGCCGTTACTGTGTAGGCCTTATGAACCAAAGTTCAGAACGTTTCTTGAGTTCTATATATTTAATATCACTGTGGGGCATTCCAAATATTTCCATACAATCAACTGATATTCTTGAACTAAGCATAATAACTTTAGCTGGGTGTAAAACACTGTATCAGTCAGGAAAATTGTAAATAATTTTCTATATAGTTTATTATACTTAGGGTTGATTGTAAGCATTTCCATCTTTCAATCGCCAATAAACTGTCCCTTGACGTAGGCAAACGGGCACTATCAATTAGCCAAGCTCTCCAAGGTCGAGACTATTCGTTTTTCGGATAAGGTGAGAGAGGGAAAACAGCACAGCTTTCGTATCAATTATCCATCGTGCCAATAAGGACACGATCGTACACGAAAGGGGTCGGGAAATGACGTGTTTCCGGTTGTGTCCGAGCCCACCATCCTTGATCTGGGGATTCACGGACTCAGGTGTCCGCGTTTGCTAATTATTTTTTCGATTGTCCTAAGTATGTTTCAGGTGTGACGTTAGATGTAATTAATTAATTTAAATGACGTTAAATTAGGCAAAACAGTGTGCGTGAAGATTTGTGTGCGAAGTTAGACTAGGTAGTCAAATCTCATGAGGTAAATGTGCTCTAAATGTGCTATTGTGCCAACCCCACCGGCAGGTCATCGATAGGGTTAAGTAAGCGACAACAAACCGACAAAGTCACCAAAACTATTTTGATTGGAGGGAAGCGTCCGGGGAGGGCTCCGAGGAGAAAATTTTTGACTGAAGAGACTGAAGACTGAAGAGCCGCTAATGTGCTTCTAAAGCCAAACCATTTTTTTGCGAGTCGGAAATCCTGCCGACTATTGCTTGGGTCCGCCATCCCGGACCTGTAAAAATGCGTGCATGGCCGTTTTCACCACCACCAAAATTCACTTCAGATATCAGGAGCGCAGACCGATGAGCAGCAAAGCTGCAGAGAATAGTGACGTCACAGTTGGAAAGCACACAGAGCACAAGAGAGACGATAGAGAGTTAGGGAAAACCAAGACCGCACACAAGAAGTTATGAACGAACACAAACACTAAAACGAACAAAACACAAACCCCGAACCAATATGTGCCCCTGTTAGATTTAAGTAAATAAACATGCCTTATAAATAAAATGTTTCTATGTGTCTCCCTAGCCAATTAGTTAATTGATTGTGTTTAACGTCACAGCGCGAATTGTTTGTAGTTTCGAGTCCTGTCCTCCAATGTTGAGTTTGACTGTGGGTTGTTTATGTCGCTTCCAGCTTATTGATGATTGTTGGTGCGAAGAGAGAGTCTGTCGATTATGAGAGCGTCACTCAAGCTTAGAGTGTATTAGGTCGATGTGCTTCAGTAAAGGTGTGGGCCAAAGTGTTCTAAGTCTGTATTAGCCGGAAAAATAATGTAAACATTGCCACCCACAGCGGGTGGGCGGAGTGAAACGTCACGTCTGTTATAAAAATTATACCGAGTACGCCAGGCGTGACGTCACATTCGGTGGCCTTCGGCCATCTTCGGCAACCCAGCTGAGAGTTTCTCTCTCAAAAGAGAGAATTTTCGTTGAATAAATACTACTTTAGGTTTTGGCCCACACTTGTAGCCTGTAGTAAAGCACATCGGTATTAGGTACTGTTGGGTATTTAATGAGCTAGACTAGTGTCGTCACTATTTGCGTTGCATAAGATCAGCGGGAGAGTAAAAGAGACAAATAGTGGCACGCAACGCTGATCTGCGCTACCTTAGTAAAGTCTAGCTCCTTGACTGGTGGGCTCTCACCGATTTTTTTAGTGTATGGTGTGGCTGTGAGATATGGATGGAAGATAGGGTGGACCCAATATAGCACGTTTCGTTGTTGCTGGCTGGACCGATCCATAAATCCTTATCGGGAAAATTTCAATGGACTCGTCTTGGGAGAGTCTCATCCGGGCAAATTAACTTGGCCTTGGTCTCCTTAATGGAGTGGCGCTTAAGCCATATGTTTTTTAAATCGGATCGCTCCATGCCGGCTACAAAACGCATTACGCTTCTTCTTCATAATAATAGATCTGATGACCTGCCTTGATACCAAGCACATTTTGGAGGTCGTTTCAAAATATTTCGCTAATTCTAGAATATCAGTATGAGCACGCCGAGCAATATCATCACATGAATTATTTGATTTCTGTGAACACCGCATGATGTATATTTTGATGTTTGTATTACCTTTCCCTTCTATGGTAGAAATCCAGACCTGAACTCATTAATGTTTTGGATGGATTGGAATGTCCCCAATAGTATCCTCAACAAATAAAAAATGATTGCATATAGATCTACAGTTGTTTGTAATATTTTCCACTTCTGTCTGACACGATTCGGTATATCACGTGGCAAAATTTCAATAAATATGACCATACCTCTTATATATGAATTTATGGGCTTTCAATATCGGTAATTACATAAGGGAAACGTTCCAATTCACTTTTAGTTTTTATATTTCATGTATCCACTTCCACTTTTGCAACGCCAGAACTTGATTGCATTTTATTACTGAAGATATTTGACTATAATAACGAAAAACAAAAAAAAAAAAGATTAATCCACCTAGCGGCGATGATGCCTCTGTCGTGCGTCATAAAATGTAAATAAATAAAAAAGAAATTAAAAAACCCAAAAAAACACTTTAGGGGAATGGATCGCATGTTTTCTATTATTTTGCTTGTTTTTTTTTGCGTGAATTAATACACATTGCCACCATTGCTGGACATTTGTTTTTTTTTCGGTTTTTATTTTTTCCCTTGGGAAAAAATAATGATTTTTCTATAATTCCAAAATACAAAGTCCGGTCGGGCCAATTTTCGATAGTAAACAATGGGACTGCATTCTCCGTCGAATACAACTTGTTGCGAGTAAATCGGGTAATGCTAAGTTCCAAAAAGTGTGTCTACAAAATTTGTACACATACACACACATACAGACATCACCTCGGTTCGGCGAACTGAGTCGAACTGAGCATATAACATTATGGGTCTCCGGGCGTTCTATCAAAGGTTGTTTTTTGTAGTAATCCTATAGCCTTTCGGTAGAACTTTTTTGTACGAGAAAGGCAAAACACAGACATTTTCATGAACGCGGGGAAGAATCTAGCGAGGCGGTACCTTGGTCAAAAGAAACCCTACTAATCCCCTTTGAGAAAAGCCCGAAGTTATGAAAATTGCGCATAATAAGAAAGCGAACAATTTGAGCGCGATGAGTGTAGTCCCGGCCCGGTCAAAACTAATTCAACATCAGTGAGCTTTGAATTTCCTATTCCATAACTTACAATGTTAGTCAATCAGGTTTCATTCCGAAAACGAACATAAATTGGAAATGTTGCTTTTAACTTAATTAGATATTTAATCATATTATAGATTAACATTCAAGGTAATCCAAACTGATTTGAATTGGTGAATAACAAATCTGTTCTTATATTTTTGCATGAATCAGCAATAGAATCAGCGTAACGCAGAAGAAACGAGAATTCTCACGATGCCCAAACATGTAGATGAATCGCACTGATGCGGTTTCATTGTGAGTACCAAAGTTTGCGCATCGTTTCATTTTCCCATTATACAGCTCATGGCATCTACATCTACGTAAAAGTGGCGCCGCGGTAGCTTCTGTGTGCGCCTCACACCAATTGTACCTGGTGTGACAAATTTTATGTGTTTTTAAAGAAGGCAGTGATAAATACACGGGAAGTGACGAAATAGGAATAAAATTTGTCAAATAGTACAGGCATTTATTTTATATATGTGACATTCGTTGGAGATTGCTTGTCTCGGTTTTCTTGCCGTTTGGAAATACCCCTACTGAGGACCAATTTTCTATGGACCGGAAACATCGCTTTTCAAACAAGAAATATGAATGACACTGTAGTTTGAATGATGATTGTAGACAAAAATTCCAAACAAACAGTTGGCTATTGCTAATTACATGCTACTTGCTAGTGGTTCCAATCATTCCCGTGGTGTGTAAATTATGTATCAGCTAACGATGTCCACGCGAAGGGCGCCGCTATTTTTTACTGTTTTATTTTTTATCTCTTTTCTCATTCAAATTTCGAAGACACGATCAAGACACACGATCTGATGCTAGGCATGCGTAATATGGAAACATTTCTTCTCCCCTTCTTATTCGTAAGCTCAATGCAAACGAGACCCCCGTGCGTTAACAACCGGGTAGGGACCTGCAATTATGCGACATCACGAGATCATTATCATCACCCAAATTCAAGCTTGGAAGACCTCGGTATCCGTAATGAAGGATGGCCCAAAATGAATGAAAAGTAGGCTGTGAGTGTATAATGGTAATTTTGTTTAGGCTTTCCTCGACCAGAGGCAGCAACTCATGGTCACCATAACGACCATTGACCATACTGCCACCGCAAGCATTACCTAACTGTTCCGTACTTATTGATAAGAATGAATTATTGGCAGTGGGTGATTTTCTTCCCGACGCTGTCTACGCTGCGGGTTTTCTCAAAATTAGGAACTTTTCATGAAAAACTATTTGGTACCGGTTATGTAGGAAGGTGTCTGCTACTACGTCTACCAAATATTCTTTCGATGAAGGTGCTCAATTTTGAAAAATTGAACCTTAGATGTCTTTCGCCATACTGATTTTAGAAAGTTAACTCCTAGTGTGCCGCTGTAAGCACACTCAAAGTAGGCGATTCATTTCATATTAATGAATCAATCGTTTCACATGCGGCGGTAGCGCATAAGTCGAACCTGTATAATATAGAACTAATGTACTGTATGATATGAACTGTATACATTCCTTCAAATTAAACGAGTAGTTAAAAAAACTATGTACATACATTGATAGTCAATGTTTATACATTATCATGTATAGCTCGTCTAAATACCCTATTACAGTAATGTAACCAGATTAGTCAACGCACATCAACGTCAACAACCTGCTCTACGCTAGCGACACGTGGTATGTATCAGTGGAGAACTCTCAAGGGAAATGGATACAAATGGTCATCAACCGATGCCTGAATCAGGAGTCCTGATCTAAGTTAGTACAGACACAGGACTCGAAATTAAATGTACCTCTTCCTTACGAGATGTTCTCAACGAGCACAAGAGCAAACTTGGTATTGCATCATTTCAATGCAAATGTCCTTGAGGCAATCTCCATCGCAGGAGTAACACAAATTTTGCCGAAGAAAGTATTTAATTGCGTGTGCAAACAATTACAGTGAAGGAGAACAAAATCTACATATAATAAGTTATTGCCTATAAGAGTCATTCCCCTTCCTTGGCCGATGGTATCAGATGTGGAGAAAAATAGCAAACGAAACGAACTTTAATTAATTCCACCCCATCTGCCAACGATGCGAACATTCAGCGATTTATGGTTGGCTCTGATCTGGCGCTCGGATATACATTTTTCCTTTGCTGCGGTAGGTAGATATTCCCTCCTGAATCTTTAAGGCAAATGCGTCGGTTTGGTTTCTGTCGTAGCTTCTGACAGGTTGGTTGAATATTGTGATTATCATATTGATTTATATACTGGATTTTGTTTGCTTACCATCTGATCTAATTTTAATATTGATATACAACCGAGAAAGAGACGTAACGCAAATTACAATTAAAATCATAGTCTAGATTTTTTTCTCGGTATCTAAGCTAAATACAGAGGCCCAAATTTTTGCAATTTAAATTCACTTTCCGTCTTTAATCTTAAAAGCTCACTCCAAAACATTGCTATATTGTTCTAAATATGCTATTAGTTGATTTTGTGTATTATCGATCCACTGAACAATAATGAGAACAGTTACGAAGAAAAGAAACATATTTGCTGTCTCCATATTCTTACCGTGAGAAAATGTTACAATGCATTGCACCTATCAATTTTTTTTCCAATATGCCATTCATTTTTTTTTTGTTTCGACGTTCCCGACAATACTTTTTGAATTACGGAGCTAGTGCGTATACCTGCACTCACCTTCTGGGATGCACAAAAGGACCCCACTCGCTTGCTGTTGGTTGAATTTGTAAAAATAAAATCCAAAAAAGTTTTCTCGTAATAGAAATGCATAAAACGCAAAAACACATTGTTGGAAGTGCCTGCAGAGCCTGCAGAGAAAAAATTAATGCTACACTAAAGGTATTGATGTACTGTGTTTTTCAATAGAACACAAGGGAAATTTACGCATTACGCAATTTCGGTTTGGATAGCAGTAGAAACAAGAAAGCAGTAAACAGAGGAAAGAGGAAAATTCATTCTAATCTCGTTTAATTAAATGTCATAAGACGTACTATTTCAAACCGTATGTATGCTACATGAGCGTGTGTTAACTTAACTTAGATTTGGATTGGACTAACTTGATCAGGTTCACAGTCAATTAGAATAAGAGAAGGAATATTAGTTCAACACTCATTGCTACAAAAAATGAGGAATCCTCTGCATCTTCATGAGCCCACTGGAAAGGAATAATACGTTAGTTGGGAAGGAAATCTATTGGAAATCGCCTTGGTGAGCGACTAGTTATTTCTCACGTACGCCCCAACCCCCATTTTACGACAAAACTCAAAATTCAAAACCACGCAGCTCAGCCAATTTCTAACGGATTTTGAAGCAATCTTCTGGAATCGATCACAAAATTCCTGTAGTTTTAGGAACCGAGGTCAATTTTTGTGCAATGGCCATGGTTCCGGATATATTCCGGGGAGTACTGGGGTTACCTCCCTCCCGGAAAAAAATGGTCATTGGCAGATCGGCTTCGAAATCCATCGTGCTTCATGTCAAACTTCATGATTTTGCGAAACTAGTACACTGGAGTGCAAGTCGGCGATTTTCGATCGAATTGGCAACCCTTCGGGTTCTTCCAGGGCCTGGTTCCCTTGGGGAGGTGGCCAATTTTTGTTCAATCTTGGAATCCATCTTGCGACATATCAAACTTCATGATTTTGCAAAACAAAAACACTGGAATACATTTAGGTGATTTTCGATCGAATTGGCCACCCTCCGGGGACTTCCAGGGCCTGGTTCCCTTGGGGAAGTGGCCAATTTTCATTCGCTCTTGGAACCCATCTTGCGACATATCAAACTTCATGATTTTGCAAAACAAGTACACTGGAGTACATTTCGGCGATTTTCGATCTAATTGGCCACCCTCCGGGTACTTCCAGGGCCTGGTTCCCTTGGGGAAGTGGCCAATTTTCGTTCAATCTTGGAATCCATCTGGCGACATATCAAACTTCATGATTTTGTAAAACAAGTACACTGGAGTACATTTAGGCGATTTTCGATCGAATTGGCCACCCTCCGGGTACTTCTAGGGCCTGGTTACCTTGAGGAAGTGGCCAATTTTCATTCGCTCTTGGAACCCATCTTGCGACATATCAAACTTCATGATTTTGCAAGACAAGTACACTGGAGTACATTTAGGCGATTTTCGATCGAATTGGCCACCCTCCGGGTACTTCCAGGTCCTGGTTCCCTTGAGGAAGTGGCCAATTTTCGTTCAATTTTGGAACCCATCTTACGACCTGTCAAAGTTCATGATTTTGCAAAACAAGTACACAGGAGTACGTTTCGGCGAATTTCGATCGAATTGACCACCCTCCGGGAAGTACACAAAGGAACCAGGGCCTGGTTCCTTTGGGGAAGTGGCCAATTTTCGTTCAATCTTGGAATCCATCTTGCGGCATGTCAAACTTCATGATTTTGTAAAACAAGTACACTGGAGTCCATTTCGGTGATTTTCGATCGAATTGGCCACCTTCCGGGTACTTTCAGATAGACCTGTGCGCTGATTGAAATTCAACCGGCGGTGGCGTGATAGATCGTTTTCAGCCAGCGGCGTCACGCCGTTTTTCCAGATACTCCTCCCGGATATCGTCTGGAAGTTCCTTCAGGAAGCTTCTCCAAGAATTACTCCAGGAATTTCTTCGGAAGTTCCTCCAGGAATTCCTCCGGAAGTTCTTCCAGGAATTCCTCCGGAAGTTCCTCCAGGAATTCCTCCGGAAGTTACTCCAGGAATTCCTCCGGAAGTTCCTCCAGGAATTCCTCCGGAAGTTCCTCCAGGAATTCCTCCAGGAATTCCTTCGGAAGTTCCTCTAGGAAATCCTCCAGAAATTCCTAGAATTCCAGGTGGCCAATTCCAGTTTTTCGGATGAATTCCTTGAGAAACTTCTGCGGAAATTCCTGGAGGAACTTCCGGATAAATTCCTGGAGGAACTTCCGGAAGAGTTCATGGAGAAGCTTCCGGAGGAATTCCTGGAGAAATTTCCGTAGGAATTCCCGGAGGGACCTCCGGAGGAACTCCTAGAGAAGAACTTACAGATGAATTTCTGAAGGAGCTTCCGGAGTGATTCCTGAAGGAACTTCCAGGCGAAATCCGGGAGGAGTTTCTGGATGAGCTCCCCAGAGGCACTTACGGAGGAATGTCTAAAGGAATTTCTTGACGATCTTTTAGAAAAACTAGTGGAGGAACTTCTGGAAGATCTCCTTGACGAACTTCTGAAGAAATTTTGAAGCTTGAAACTGGTTCACGCCGATCCACTCCACCGCTGATCACCAACGGCGTGACGCCGCCGCCGCTGCCTGAAAATGATCAATCACGCCACTGCCGGTAAAACTTCAATCAACGCACAGGCCTACCTGGAAGTACCCGGAGGGTGGCCAATTCGATCGAAAATCACCGAAATGGATTTCAGTGTACTTATTTTGCTAAATCATGAAGTTTGATATGTCGCAAGATGGGTTCCAAGAGCGAATGAAAATTGGCCACTTCCCCAAGGGAACCAGGCCCTGGAAGTACCCGGAGGGTGGCCAATTCGATCGAAAATCGCCGAAATGTACTTCAGTGTACTTGTTTTACAAAATCATGAAGTTTGATATGTCGCAAGATGGGTTCCAAGATTGAATGAAAATTGGCCACTTTCCCAAGGGAACCAGGCCCTGGAAGTACCCAGAAGGTGACCAATTCGATCGAAAATCGCCGAAATGTACTCCAGTGTACTTGTTTTGCAAAATCATGAAGTTTGACATGAAGCACGATGGATTTCGAAGCCGATCTGCCAGTGACCATTTTTTCCGGGAGGGAGGTAACCCCAGTACTCCCCGGAATATATCCGGAACCATGGCCATTGCACAAAAATTGACCTCGGTTCCTAAAACTATAGGAATTTTGTGATCGATTCCAGAAGATTGCTTAAAAATCCGTTAGAAATTAGCTGAGCTGCATGGTTTTGAATTTTGAGTTTTGTCGTAAAATGGGGGTTGGGGACGTACGTATTAAAACGACACCATTTCTACGATGATACAAAGACGAAAACGCAATGTGTGTCTAACATATTTAACATATTTAACTGACGATTAAAATACGCACTGTACTTATTTGATCGATGGCTATTCAGAATAGACAAACTCTTCTTAGCTTCTATAAACTAAGCACATTGAATGATAAGTCAACTCAACCCTCTTTTTACGTCATTTATTGCACGTACATATTATTAAATTTTCACTTAATTCGTATATTTCATGAATTTCGTAATTCGTCGTATTTCATGAAAGTAAACGAAACCGCTGGTTCACTTCAAGTCCTACGAATGCAAGGCAGAGATAGCCAACTTTCACAGTATCCCTTCTTGCTACGCCTTTCTGTGGAAAGCTACCTTGGTAGTCCCATCGATAGGGCTTTCAAGGAAAATCGTGGTGCTAGCTATGCTTTGAGGAATCGCAGGGTTTCCAGCGACCGCTGAATGTGGATAAATTGAGCGGAGATCGAAGACTTGAAAAATAACAGCGCAAGACTGGAGGAAGGAATCCTCAGAAGAATAACAGAAACCGCAAAGAGTCAACCCAACAAACATTGGTAGCTTAAAAGGACATATTTCGTCGAAAATAAGTTTCTTCAGCTGAAAAACTAGCTTGTTCAGCTGAAATTGTTTGTTGGGAACGTCTATCAATCTGTCGCTGTGGGAGTTCTGAAACATGTTCCTTTCACCCGTATCGTAGTAGACGCTTAATTTTCGATTGTTGCTGTGATATTGCAACAGCCTCTTGCGGTCAGACCAGCTTAGGACGATGGCTCGTCCACATTCCGGAGAAGACTTTGGGAATCAGTCATTGACGTTTCGTTAGCTTCAGGCGCGGTGGTGAATAGGGTGCTCTGATCCACTGATGGGGACACAAGAAGAAGCGATAAGGCATCGATACTCGTCGCGGTAGACAGCCAACCCACAGAAGTAACCCGTAGACTACATTGGCTCTACGATCAAGCTGGGATACTTCCAGGTCAGAATCGAACAAGAAATGGACGCGAAACCACCGACCACGGCGACGGAGCTGTCAGAAACCGTAATCCGAGCAGCCACCAGCACCATCCCGAAGCACCAGTTCAACTCCCGGACGGATCGGAGAACGATTCATTGGTGGAGAAATACCACGAAGAAAGCCCCCAAGTGTAGGCGCAAGGCGTCACGTGCCATGAAAAGAGCAAAGGGGTGCCTCACACCGGAAAGCCCCGAGCTTGCCACCCTCCTTTCCGCATATCAGATCGCCCGGAAAAAAATGCAAAAAAAAAAAACGATCCGCGAGGCCAATGATAATCCAGGATCGAATTCCTTGACGGTATCAACAGCGAGCATCACACTCTCCATCAACGGAGGTGCACAACGGAGGTGGATCATTTCAGGCTTCAGTCGTCTTACGGCCACTATTCAGATACCTTCCGCAAAACCTACCCGGATCCGTGCACTGCGATCCACTTCCTTCAATTTCCCCCGGCGACAATGACGACCTTAACTAAGCGTTTTCATCGGATGAGCCCAACTTCACTTGCTGAGGAAGGGTAAGGGGAAATCCGCGGGACCGAATGATGTCGGCTACCCATGCTGAAGCACAAGAATAATGGTTTCTTGTACACTTCCCGCAGAATGGTAAAGCGAAGGCTCCCCTTGTGATCCTGGTGGCTACCGCCGATCGCCCTAACCTGCGTGATGGCCAAGGTTATGGAGCGGATGGTAAATAGAAGGTTTGTGGGTTTCATGGAGAGAACCGACTATCTCGATAGCAGGCAGCATTTTTTCCGTTCGAGTGTAGGTACAGGTACCTACTTTGCAGCGCCCGGGTAGATCCTGGAGGAAGCGAAGAATAAAGGGCATCACGTCGAAATAGCCGCAGGGCACCTGCTCCCTGTTTTCGGTTAAACCCGCGGCCATTTTCCTGGCCATGGCCATGGCACAAATAACGGCATCGCCAATGCCTACACTGCTCTAAGGAATAATTGCGTTAACGAGCGAAAGATGATTAACTTCCTTAAGGACGCCCACCTCTACGAAAAGGTTTGAAGACAACTTGGAAATTCCCCTTGTCAACTTCCTAGATAACTTTCTACACCTTTCCCGAAAGGCAAAATGGCAACCTGGCCGCATACTCCCTGACAATCCCCACCCCGTGGATAACTAGACACAACTATCACCCCAACTCTCCCCCACTATAGTCCTGGGAATTATTGGATGAACTAAGACGAAACAGTAATTCAAGGCGTACCAACCTGGAAGGGAAAAGCTATTGATGGCGTATCCAATTGGGATTGATACATCAAATAGGGCATGAACCGTTTTTGACTGAAGATAATACCCTTTTAGTTACGTTCAGCTCTTTGGTAACGCTTGTAGACATTAAGGCCTATAATCTAGGGAATTCTTTGATTTCCTAGGATGGAACAGTTTTCGAAGGTGTATCTAGTTTGATTCTACGGAATTAAAAGAGCTACGCGTGTACATCCAAGACGTATATTCACGGGATTTCTTGGATAACAATAATAAGAGTGTTTTAGACAGATTAATACTTACCTCCGTGTCCTCATCAGGGGAAGCTCTAAAAAGGTCGACTTGGTCGAGTCAGGTACGAGACACTGAAAACGACCTTACTGCTGAGATCGAAATACGTATCTGTCAAGGTACAATCATTTGCCCTCTTTAAGAAAGGGCACATACTGGAGTGCGCCAATTACTGAGGAATAACCCTCCTTAATTCGGCGTACAAAATTATGTCCCGTATTCTGTTCAACAGATTGAGACCGCTTGAAGAGTCCTTCGTCGGTGAATACCAAGCAGGTTTTCGAAGGTGTATCTAGTTTGATTCTATGGAATTAAAAGAGCTACGCGTGTACATCCAAGACGTATATTCACGGGATTTCTTGGATAACAATAATAAGAGTGTTTTAGACACATTAATACTTACCTCCGTGTCCTCATCAGGGGAAGCTCTAATAAGGTCGACTTGGTCGATTCAAGTACGAGATACTGAAAACGACCTTACTGCTGAGATCGAAATACGTATCTGTCAAGGTACAATCATTTGCCCTCTCTTTAAGAAAGGGCACATACTGGAGTGCGCCAATTACTGAGGAATAACCCTCCTTAATTCGGCGTACAAAATTATGTCCCGTATTCTGTTCAACAGATTGAGACCGCTTGAAGAGTCCTTCGTCGGTGAATACCAAGCAGGTTTTCGAAGGTGTATCTAGTTTGATTCTATGGAATTAAAAGAGCTACGCATGTACATCCAAGACGTATATTCACGGGATTTCTTGGATAACAATAATAAGAGTGTTTTAGACAGATTAATACTTACCTCCGGGTCCTCATCAGGGGAAGCTCTAATAAGGTCGACTTGGTCGAGTCAGGTACGAGACACTGAAGACGACCTTACTGCTGAGGTCGAAGTACGTATCTGTCAAGGTACAATCATTTGCCCTCTTTTTAAGAAAGGGCACATACTGGAGTGCGACAATTACTGAGGAATAACCCTCCTTAATTCGGCGTATAAAATTATGTCCCGTATTCTGTTCAACAGATCGAGACCGCTTGAAGAGTCCTTCGTCGGTGAATACCAAGCAGGTTTTCGTGAGGGCCGATCAAAGACGGATCAAATGTTTACCCTGAGACAAATCCTTGATAAATTCCGGGAGTACAACTTGCAGACACATCATCTGTTTATTGATTTCAAGGCGGCGTACGATTCAGTGAAACGGAATGAATTATGGCAAATTATGCTTGAACATGGTTTTCCGGCGAAACTGATACGGCTGATTCGTATAACGTTGGACGGATCGAAATCAAGTGTAAGGGTTGCGGATGAAATATCGACATCATTTGTTACCTTAGATGGATTAAAGCAGGGTGATGCACTCTCGAACCTACTGTTCAATATAGCGCTCGAGGGAGCGATTAGGAGAGCTGGTGTGCAAAGAAGCGGTACCATTATCACACAATCGCATATGCTCCTGGGATTTGCGGACGATATCGATATTATCGGAATTGATCGCCGTGCCGTGGAAGAGGCTTTTGCGCCTTTTAAGAGGGAGACAGCGAGGATTGGACTCACGATCAATACTAGCAAAACGAAGTACATGGTCGCTGGCAATCAACGTGGGTTCATTAGTGGTGGTGGTAGCGAAATAGTGCTGGATGGTAAAAAAATTGAAGTGGTAGAAGAATTTGTGTATCTTGGAACATTAGTGACGTGCGATAATGATGTTACCCGCGAGGTGAAAAGGCGTATTGCAGCTGCAAATAGGGCTTATTACGGACTTCGTAACCAGCTTAAGTCCTGTAGTCTGCAAACGAAAACAAAACTCGCGCTGTATACTACTCTGATTCTTCCGGTGGCTTTATACGGCCATGAGACATGGACGTTAAAGGAGGTTGATCGGAGACGGAGTGTTTGAGCGTAAGGTGCTGCGGACAATACTCGGCGGTAAACAGGAGAACGGTATCTGGCGGCGTCGCATGAATCACGAATTGTACCAGGTGTATAAAGGGCTGGATATTATTAACACGGTATAATACGGTGGGCTGGTCACGTTGTTCGTATGCCGGAAGAACGTCAAGCAAAGATAATATTTAGTAGAGAACCCGGAAGAGGCCGCAGGCTTCGTGGAAGGCCGCGTACACGATGGCTTTTTGCAGTTGAAGAGTACCTGAGGGCGCTCAATGTTCAGGGCGACTGGAAGCGATCCATTCGGCGTTGGTTCATCGAAGAGCTGTAGCCCATCAAACTTTCAAACAAACAAGGTACAATCAAGTGATGGAATTAAATGGGATGGTACAAACTCGTCTTACGACAAGTGAAGACATTCCACTAAAAAGCTCAAAATAATTTTCTTAACAAAATCGATAGTTAGAGTGTTTTAGGCACATTAATAACCCCGAAGCCTCATCGGGGAAACACTAAACCATCTAAAAATCATCGAAAACCATGTCTTTGTAAAAGTATTTGAATGAAAGAGAATGAATTTGTCTGTCCATCTAGGTCACCTGACCGACTCTGCCCCTTCATATGGAAAAATACTATAAATTTGCCTTTTTTCGGCGTTCAATCCCCAGAAATATTTTTTTCTAACTGGAATCCCAACCCGAATCGTGTATTTTGCCATTATCCATGATTTCGAAATATATGAAATAGTTAGAGTGTTGATAAAATACAATTACTCCGTCTAAGACGAATTAAGTACTGTCCATTTAATTCCACCAGTTAATTTTCGTTATCTTTGCAGATACGTATTTCGACCACAACTGTGTGGTCGTCTTCAGTGTCTTGTACTTGACTCGACTCGACGACAAGTCGAGTCAAGTACAAGACACTGAAGACGACCACACAGTTGTGGTCGAAATACGTATCTGCAAAGATAACGAAAATTAACTGGTGGAATTAAATGGACAGTACTTAATTCGTCTTAGACGGTTTAATACATTCCACTAAAAGAGCTTAATATATTTTTCTGATATAATTACTGATCATATTTCATTTTTGTCTTCTTTTGATTTCTTTTTAAAATAAGCAAATAAATCACCTGTCATAAGACGAGTTTAGTACTATTCCATTTAATTCCACCACTGCCTTTCTCGTATACAAAGTATACGGTAAGGCTATATGTTCACTCCAAAACCAAACGTTTTATAGAAGGCCCGGAGACCCATAGTGTTATATAGCAATCGACTCAGCTCGACGAACTGAGATGATGTCTGTTTGTGTGTGCGTGTGTGCGCACAAAAAGTGCAAAAAGTCTAGCTCACTTTTAATGCACCTACCCCTCAACCGATTTACTTGCAATAAGTTACATTCGACGTGAAATCCTGTCCTATTGTTCCCTATAGAAAATTTGACAGATCGGACTATGGGCTTGGAATTTATGGCCAAAATACTTTGTGTTATAAAAAATGTCTAGCTCACTTTTAATGGACACTCCCTCAACCGATTTACTCGCAACAAGTTGCATTCAATGCGGAATCCTGCCCTATAATTTCCTATAGAAAATTTGAAAGATCGGACCATAAGCTCTGAAATTATGGACAAAATGCTTTTTTGTCTTTCTCGTATACAAAGTATAAGTAAAGGCTATATGGGCGCTCCAAAAACCAACTTTTTATAAATGGCTTGGAGATCCATAGTGTTATATGCCAATCGACTCAGTTCAACGAATTGAGGTGATGTCTGTGTGTGTGTGTATTAGGGTGGTTCAAAAAATCTATTTTGCTGCTCCACAACGCTCATCTTATTCTTTATCATGTTCTGAGTGTCCTCTGAAAATTTGAGCTCATTTGAATCATCACGATCATGACGAAAGATTCGCAACCTGTATTTAAATCGATTACTAATTATTGGAACGATTAATTAAGAGGCGGCTTTCGCTGAGTGAAAGCTCTTGAGTAGTTCTTTTAACTATGTAGGTTTTCTTTTAACCTGCGCTCAATGAGGAAGCGTCATTATCAGTATAATGAAAAAGTAAAATTTCCCCATACAAATTTGCATGCAAGGTTGAAACGGCGTGTGCTACATTAGTTTTAATCCAAATGAGCTCAATTTTTCAGAGGACACTCGGAACATGATAAAGCATCAGATGGACCCCGACCAGTTAGTCATAACAAAATTTTATCACAATTATATCAATATGTGTTACAAATAACAAAACTTGCAATAATTTTGTTATAAATTCTCTGCCAAAGATGGAGGAAAGAAAGTTTTATGATCGTCATAACATGATTATAACATAATGTGTTATGTTTATTTCTACCGAAAAAAAATTGCCTACATTTTTGGTAGATAGGAATTGGAAAAAACGAAGGTACCACCTACAGTATAACTCGAACCTACATTCAAAGTTGAGCCAGCTGGACAAAGTTAATTGCCTACATTATGGATAATCATAATCTTTTCAAGAACATAACTTGTTATAGTACAAGCTATTTTCACCACTTTTTATGTAACACAACGAGTTATATTTTTGTTCAATAAATAACACATTTAGTAATCACTTGTCATAAGACGAGTTTATACAATCCCATTGAATTCCACCACTTAATTGTATCTTGACAGATACGTATTTCGATCTCAACAGTAAGGCCGTCTTCAGTGTCTTGTACTTGACCAAAGTCGAGTCAAGTACAAGACACTGAAGACGGCCTTACTGTTGAGGTCGAAATACGTATCTGTCAAGATACAATTAAGTGGTGGAATTCAATGGGATTGTATAAACTCGTCTTATGACAAGTGAAGACATTCCACTAAAAAGCTCAAAATAATTTTCTTATCACATTTAGTAATGTTTTTGTTAAAACTAGAAGAGATTTTGTTACAATTTTTGTTATTTTAACTACTAATGGTACATGTTTTATAACAACCGCTGTTATGAAAAACTACTGTAACAGAATAACAAGGTCTGATATAAATCTGTTACTATCTACTGGTCGGGACGCTGTGGAGTAAAATCGATTTTTTGAACCACCCTAGTGTGTATGTGTGTGCGCAAAAACTTTAGCTCATTTTTTCTTACTTACCCTTGTCCGATTTACTCGCAAGTTGCATCCGATGGGGATACTTGTCCTATTGTTTCCTATTGAAAATTTGATCGGACTATGGGCTTAGAAATTATGACTAAAAACTATTTATTAGGATAAAAAGCATGCAAAAAAACTAACTCACTTTTCTGGCACTTCATCGATTTGCTAGCAACGGATTGCATTCGACGGAGAATCCTGTCCCATTGTTTTCTATTGAAAATTGGCCGGATCAGACTATGGGATGAGGAAATTTTGGTCAAAATACAAATTTCAAAACCACAATACAAAATCACTTTTTTGACACTTATGCTCATTCGATTTGCTTGCAACAAGTTGCGTGCAGCGACAAATTGTATAATACATAGAAACAAATATGAAAAATAGGATCTAACCACTTATTAGTGTTATTCTTATATATTTCTTAACCCTTTTGAACGAATGAGATAAGCACCATCACCGGTAGGTGGATTAATCAGGGTTTTGTAATCTATACAAATACGTTTTTCAACCTCAAGAGTAAGGCCGAGAGTGTCTTGTACATGACTCGACTTGAAGAAAACAATCTCAGCTTAAATTAGGTACACAGCGTAGTATAAATAGTGTAAGCTACGATTGTTTTCTTTAAGTCGAGTCAAGTACGAGACATTGAAGATTACTAAACGTGGTGGAATTAAATGGAAAGTACTAAGCTCGTCATATGACAGGCGAAGACATTCCACAAAAAGAGCTTAAATAAATCTATCAAATAAATCATCACAGCAGGCTCTGTAATTATGAAATTTTTTGTAAGGTTCTTCGAAATCATGTAACAAATACCTACTAGCTTCTCTGAAGAAATCACGCTTTGAAAACGCTGTTTGGTTTGGCGTATAGAACTTTTATGCGAACATATACAAAAAAAATGTGAATATTGAGAAAAATGTTGATATTAAGCCGCCTAAATGTTATAGGATTATTCATTCGAAAATCTGTTATCGATTAAAATGTCCATTCGATTAAATGCCCTTTATACGTAGTGTCCTTTCGTCTACACGTCATTCGACACTATGAATCTTCTATGAAAAGTTTGTTTTTGAAGAGAAAGTTACTTAGTGTACGAGAAAGGCAATACTGTGAGGCTGCAATGTTATGATATGTGAGAATAGTCACTTTGTTAATTATGTTATTGATTACAAGTTAATGATGTTCTCGGCGTTCTAAAACTAATTAACTGCATGTCACACTTCATTGTAAAAATGGGCAAATAGCTCTATCCTCGACTCTATCCTTGAAATAGAATATATCCACAAACCAATTTGATCACTACTTGTTTATGATCAGCATAAAAAGTACACGCCTTGATTGAATATGCATCTTCCCCTTCTTACTGGTGAAAGGGGTTCGTTTCCTATCCTATGTTGATGATGATAAAAAAAACACGAACCGCTTTTATACCGTATACGGTGTTCGGTACCCTTTTTTTCCCATCGATTTAAATGTATTCAAATGAGCAACCCTATTTTTCTCAACAAGTTAGATGTTGCTTTACAAGGCCTACTAGATTAGGGTACGATGTGATGATGGCTCATTTTGTTATTTTTTTATTTGGTGGGCGCGGCTCGTCACTTTTTCACCCTTTAGTGTTAGCAAATGTGGGATCCTCTAAATTAGAATATAAAGGCACATAAGAAGGGAATTGTTGAGTGTAATTAGGAAGCACCCGCCATCTTAAGTTGTATTGTTTTTTAGTTTACTATAGGGGAAATCATGGTTTTGATGAGATTTACTCTGTTATTGGCAAGGGTTATCCGTACATGACTTTCCAAAATATGGTCACTAGGGGCTTCAATATACAAATAGAATTTAGGGCAATAGAAATTTACCAAGTCTTAGCTCCGTGCAAAATATTTTTATGGGTATTGATAAGTTTATATAGCTAGTAAATAATCAAGCTCTGCAACCTATCATAGATTCAATTAGCGATAATTAAAATGCAGTGTCACCTATAATTACATCAAAACAATTTGTTCGCTCCAACAATTAACCCAAGGTCTGTGAAACATTTATTTCAATATCAAACGTCTAGCAGCCGTCACAGGTATGCAATTTTGCATGCATGAGCTGCATCCACCGTGCTCATTATGCTCTAAGAAGACTGCTTGTTTGTCTGTCTGATTATGCACTGCCCGGAGTGGTGGGTGTTTACACGATCAGTGAAAGGGCAGTCATCTGGAAACCACAATATCAGGTGCCGCTCAGTTAATGGCTTTACTACGGTCAAACGGTAGGATAGAATTCAGCTTAATCAAGGTTCATAACAGTATGTGACATAGGTGGATATGATGCTAGGTTGTTGAAACTGTTTATATTGACGTAATTTTTTTCTTTGAAAAATTTCCAAATAATATATATTAAGATAATTAAGCAATTACTCACAAAGCCTAACTTACTGCATTGTGTTTGATAATACGTAAAAGCAAAAAAAAAGTATTTGATTGACAAAACTATCTATCATTTATTGATCTAGAATAAAAAAGAATAAAAAAGAATGAATCGCAATTATGGAAATGTATGTCGAGTAAAACAAAGTTCAATACGGAAATTGGTTCCAATACATATCCTACATTTATCTGCACCAGGTTGATGAGGAGAAACCGTATTCTAATCTCTAAATCTTTCATTATTTCAGGCATGGAACTAACCCCTACGGTTGAATTACAGTCGGCATCCTTACAACTATCAGCTCAAACTGATGAAGGAATAGACATACAAAGAAGCTCATACGGTGGCAAATCTGTAGGGCTTTTCTTCCCCTAGTCAGTTTTCCTTGTTTAATTAAATGCTTCTGTACGTGTTCTTGTGAATATTTAATATTTGCTTTTTCACTACCTTCTACGTACGGGGTGAATCACAAATGGAGGGATTCATATAATATCCACATTCACGATATGAATTAGAAGTTGTGTAGTTGCCAAGCATTCGTCTTTCGAAGATCGAATTGCTTTCTTATTCAAATTTATTATATATTTCGCCTTTATTGAGCTATGTGACGAAGATTTATTCAGCTTTTTACGGAGAAAGATGGCTGCTACAACTCTTTGCAACGGCCGGCTAAAATATTCATCCTCAAATCTATAAATGGCTATCGTTGAACTGCGTATCCAATTATCGCTAATGTGACATCATTATTCGATCCATAAAAATTCTGAACTGCGTACCAGCAGTTCACCCGCTAAATGCATGCTGCGTAAAGTCACGTGCTCCTAATGCCACGCATTTGAAGAAATTGATTACCCCATCAGCGACAGTTTTTTGCTCGTCCGAAAAAAAGGGCAGCAAACCGACTTATTCATATCGCAACGCTAACTACGGTTAAGGAGAAGCTAAGCCGGAGGGTCTTCTGAAATAATGATAACCATAATATCTAAAAAGCAGTGTGTAACACCAACCGACTCTGGTACAGGACCAGAGGCAATTGGCAATCGAAACAGTTATTATCAAAAAAGGCATGACCACAAAATCAGATGGAATCATCTTCGCTTTGCGAACGCAGCCCAGCAGGGGGACACGCACCCTCCTGAAATAACTGGTCGAAGAAAACATAAAATAGAAATGCAAGGATGGGATACGCTGCTTCCGATAGAGCGATAAAAAGGGAATATAAAATCTGCGGCTTGCATTACAAAAACAAGAATTACCGCACTTTTCCAAATTTTTTGATGGGCCGTTTTTTGTTCTATTCTACGCGATGCTCTGGACGACTTTCATCCGAATTGGTCAACATTTGGATGATTCATTAAAACAACTATTTCAATTCAAACTCGCGGCTGTAGTTGCTATAATGATAAACTAAACCGTTTCCAAAATCAGAAAATATTCAAAACCGAATAGGGGAAGTGTGGAACCTCCACTGGCGCGTTATTTTACTGGGTTAAATTTTATTTATTGCCCCTGGTGGATAATTTAATGCGGCGAAAATGATTAGAAATTTATCAATTCTATCGAGTAGCATTCTAAGCCAGCGCCAGGCCATGCAAAGGGTAGAAAGTCGTTAATTAATTGCGTTAGGTTCCCCATTAGTGGAAGAAAACTTTAATTGGTACACAACGTCAAGATGGTGAATGAAAGACAAAGTAAAATGCTTGTTTTCGTTTGTTTCGTAATTTATCACCGCCCGCTGTAGGGTTGGTACGATCAGGTGCTACTCCCTAATATGTTGCTGCAACCGTGACTAATGCACCTGTGGTTTCGGTATGTATTTTATGATACTCTAAACTGACTAATTTTACGATGTGTGGCGGCGGATTTCGACATTAATTGAATTGAGTTCTCATTTTCTCAGATTGATTAACTTTAATTGTCAAGTGATTAAAAGAAATCTAAATCTATTATGAACTTATTGTGGAAAATTAGTCATTCATTGTATTCTGCAAATCTTTTGATTTTACACGCTGTCCTTCTAGACACTGTCCCCCATTTTTATTTTTCACACGATGCTTTTCTACGGGCGATTGCTGTTCAATTGATCGCGTAGGTACCTGCCCGGCAGTTGATCATCAAAGTTGTCGTTTCGCGCTGGGTTGTTATGGGCGACAACGTGACAGTTTGACTAAATATGGTGGAGCACAGCAGCGCCCCATCCCGCATTAGTGCGCACACAAGTGAAACATTGCAATTCAGTGCAGATCAAAGGAACCGACGATGCGGTAGAACGGCGCCAGATTATCGTAGAGAGCGTTCATGTTGTATGTTTTTCCGCCACTTTTTGCCGATATCAACTGAAATCGGATACATAGTTTTTATTGACTTCTGTTGAATTAAAAACAATTACCAACGGCTCTGTGGCTTTGTTAAGAAATTTATTTTTAATAAGAAAATTATTTTGAGTTTTTTAGTGGAATGTTTTCACCTGTCATAAGACGAGTTTATACAATCCCATTGAATTCCACCACTTAATTGTATCTTGACAGATACGTATTTCGACCTCAAAAGTAAGGCCGTCTTCAGTGCCTCGTACTTGACTCGACTTAGTAGTAGTAGTCGAGTCAAGTACGAGACACTGAAGACGGCCTTACTTTTGAGGTCGAAATACGTATCTGTCAAGATACAATTAAGTGGTGGAATTCAATGGGATTGTATAAACTCGTCTTATGACAGGAATTTATTTTTATTTTGTTCAAAAGCATTATTTAGAATAGCATACATTTTAAAACTTTCTATATCATAACAGGGTAAATGTTAAGACTTGGATTGCAACACGTTTGGAAAAAAATCAAAGGACTTCGGCTTCCTTCACCATGCTCGGACGATTTTTAGTCAAGTGGAAGTGCAGGTAACGAATAGTGGTTACCATCCGATTACTTGTCAATCACATAACAATAATGTGAATTGTTTGATTTGAGTGTCACACGAATGCCACATTATGTAAAAAACTACATTATAGTAGAGATCAATTTATTCCGGGATCATAAAGTTAGCAGCGTTCAGTTAGATAATGTAATATCTACGAGCTTATGAGAATTAGGAAGCGAGCATCTTCTACAAAATTGTTATAATGAAGATCGATTAGTTTTTTCATAGTCAACACTTTAAGAAATCACAATTAATCAATTCTACATGTCATGTTTTCTTACAAATATAGTTTTACGATTTCACGTTCTTATTTATCAGTTGAGTAGTTCGATGCACCACCAACAGGAGAATTCAAGTTCAAATAAACGTCAAACCTGGAAGCAGACGATTATCAGCAGTTCAACCATTCAGCAGTACCAAGAAGTGCACCTTTTTCGGATATCTGATCATCGAAAAAAAACGCGACAACATTTTTCACATTCCAAAGGTGGAATTTTTAATCGACGTTGTTTCACACTCGCCACAATCGTGGGTTGCACAAGAAGCAGATATTTTAGGGCGCTAATGCCCAATGTGGTGTGATGAAAATCAACCGGAATGAAAGACGATGCACCTTCGGTACACTGCAATGTCTGATTTGGTTGGTGTGGAAAATACTACTTTTGATTTTTTCAGCTATTGCTGATATTGAAATTATTTTAAATTTAAACATGAAAATTATGATTAATAAATGTTGAGCGTCTTAGGGGAAATGTTACAAAGTTAAAAGACTTCACTATTCCACTTACTTCCACTATAAGATTATAGTGGAAGTAAATGGAATAGTGAAGTCTTTCAACTTTATGAAAATTATTCTACATCGGTTATATACAGTATTGGACAAAACATATGCAACTGATATGTACCTGACATAAAAATCTATACAAAACATTTATTTTCAAAAACCTTAAGAGAATTATTTTTACCAGACGCAGGATTAATTATAATATAGTATTATTTAATTTTTATAATATAGTATATTAATTTAAACATTATCTAATCTAATCGAACAGAAACACAGCCAGTACAAAGAAAGCACTCTGCAAAATCATTGAGTTAGATGACGTCCAATATTTCTTCTTGTCAATGTTGAAGTTTAAAGCATACCAGTCAGTGGTATGACAAAAACGTCAAAGCGGCCAGGCCCACTGCATTGTTTTTCCGTAGCGATGATTCTTCGAGATGTATTGTGTTCAAGTAGTTACTTTAACATTAAGTTAAGTCGTGATGTCAGCGCCGTAGCCAAAAATGGATTGGGTGGTTCCATAAGCATAAACACTTATGCGAAATCCACGGGATGCAAAGAGAAGCCCTCATTTTCCAGATTGGCCCAGATGGGGAGAAGAGCCCGACCTCTATCCACAAAATATTAACGATAGAAAGTTGATTGAGAGTTCGACTGCTAATGTGTGAGTATTTTTGAGGTTTTGGCTTTTCAGTCTGTGGATTTTTTAGAACAACCGTTTAAGATCTGTCCCAACGTTTCGGCAAATTGATAAAGGCAACAACAATTTTCCGAAACGTTGGGACAGATCTTAAACGGTTGTTCTAAAAAACCCACAGACTGAAAAGCCAAAACCTCAAAATTACTGATAGAAAGTTGGCAATCCCACTCTTCCTATCCAAACCGCTTTAATCGGATGTCCTGATGGTATTTTTATATAAAAATATGTAATTGTTGCATATGCAATATTAATGAAATATTTAAGAGATATATTGGAATTCGCTCACTAAATTACCCTTCGGGGAATTTTTCGGAGAATAATTAGAGAAAATGTTTCGTTTCGAGTCAATATCTTGAAAACGGGGCTCCGAAATCAGCATGTTTGAAAAATAGAATTCTTGATTCCAAATTCTTATCCGCGGCTTGTTCCTTGACGGCCACTGATGTCAAGGGAAACCACATAAAATAGGAAATAATCCCTTCATTATATCTGGCCCGTCTGCCAGATATAATAAAGGATTTGTAAGAGACAATTGAAATTTTGAAAACTTTTTCTACATATTCTGGGAGGCGTTTCATATGCATGTAACTTGGCTTAGCAGATAAGCAGGTAATAATTGTGGAAGTGCTGAATAAACACTAAGCTATTATTATCAATATTCCGCGAAACGGCGCATTCCGCGAAATGGTACATTCCGCCAAAAGTCATTCGGCGAAAAGGTACAAACCGCCAAATGTCGTACCGCGAAAAGTTACAGTTACCGCCAATTGTTATTCCGCGAAATGTACATTATATTTCGATATCATCTGGATCCTTATCCCGAACGCTGATTTCGAGCAACATTATGTGAAGATCATTCCATTCTTCACCAACTTGTTCAGAATGGATAGTTTTTTTGTCATATAATGACTTGAGATCTTCATCACAACACACAATTTCTAAAACCACAACTTCATGATAAATTCAAAATAAAAATAGATTTCTATTTATTTTTTGAAGTTGAATTTGAATGGAAGATGAGATTATTTTTTTAAAAACATTGTCAGAAAACTTCATACCGACCGCTTTCAATCAGAGCCTACTTCACTCTATTTGAAGCCCATTTAGAAAAAGTCAAAACATCTAATATTCAAAAATTGTGGATCGAATTATTTTCATGTTTGGACACTTAATGTCACCAGTTAGGCTTTGGTCCGATTCGCGAATTAAAATTAAATTAAACTCAAAAGTGACAGCTCGGAAATTATGAAATCCCCCACTCATGAGAATGGCTGGTGCTACCCAGCAAGACCAACGATTGGCTTGGAAGTCGATCGATTGGCTTGAAGGAATCATGAGTAAAGAACTTTCAGCAATTTTAATGATCTTTCAGCGAGTTCTAGACGACTTTACAGATTTCATACGATGATCCAGTAATGGCCAAGATTCTGCAAGGTTCCTTACATATTTTGCAAATAGTACAAATTCCACTAAATTTCAAATTTTACCAGGGGCATATCCCAGAATTCTTCTTGCTATTTAAAGCATCTAAATCTTACTTTTGAAGGAGATTCAAAATTATATTGGAATGTAAAATATTGCACATTTTTTTTCTTAGTTTGATAGGGGCGCCCAAAACAGATTTCGCCAAAGGCGCCGGGAATCCACGCTACGGCTCTGCGTGATGTACATCTCTCAAATAAGCTGGAAATTTTGTCAAGAGTTTAAGGTCAGTTATTATAGTATCAGATAGCAGGGCATGTGCCAGGACATCGTCTGCATAAAAGTTACAAGTTGCGAAGCTTTCCTTCCTGGTGAGGTTTGATAATGGTCTATAATTGAAATGTTAAATTTTGAAGATATTGGAAAACAAAATACAATAATATAAATAGGGCAACTGCTCCGTTTTGTATCTCACTGAACATATATTCGTATCATCGCAAAACAAATAAACACATCACCAACACCATTAAGTAAGTAGTAACTGCTCATTCTTTTCAGTTAAAAAAGTAATATGATTGTTATATATTTTTATTTATGCGGTAGAGGCCATGAAACTTCTAACGCTATTTTTAATGAAGATTTTACGTATGGTTTTGAGAAAATTCTTACGAATCCACATGTTTATTTCATTATGTGAATCCTCTAAAAAGCTTGAAGGTTATGTTTGTAAGCAGTTTACGTTTTGAGTAAAAAATATAGTGATGTGGCATCTATCCCTTACAATTGGTATAGACGCCGCAAAAAAATCAGGGTGATATGCCGCACCTGGTATCATGCCATTAGGCCGAAGGCCGTTAGGCCGAAGGCCATTTGGCCGAGGGTCATTAGGCCGAATGGTCATTAGGCCGAATGGCCATTAGGCCGAATTAGCAAAAAGAAGCAAAAAGTGAAAAATGAGAAGTTATTTCTTCACCTTACTCCTTCTTCCTTCTCCCTTCTTGCACCTTCCTTCTTCTATCTTTCTTCTTCCTCCTTCCTTTTTCCCTCTTCCTTCTGCCTTCTTCCTTCCTCCTTCTTCCTTCTCCCATTCTTCCTTTTCTGTTTTCCCTTTTCCTTCTTTCCTTCTTACTTCATTCTTCTTCCTTCTTCTTTCTTCCTTCTTCTTTCTTCCTTCTTCCTTCTTACTTCTTCCTTCTTCTTTCATCCCTCTTCTTTCTCCCTTTTTCCTTTTTCCTTCTTCCTTCTTCCGTCTTCCTTCCTCCTTCTTCCTTCTTCCTTCTTCCTTCTTCCTTCTTCCTTCTTCCTTCTTCCTTCTTCCTTCTCCCTTCTTCCTTCTTCCTTCTTCTTTCTTCCTTCTTCCTTCTTCATTTTCTTTTTTGCTTTTTTCTTCTTCTTTATTCCTTCTTCATTCTTCTTTTTTCGTTTTCTTCCTTCTATCTCCCGTCTTTCTTTATTCTTCTTCTTTCTTTATTCCTTCTCCCTTCTTCCTTTTTTCTTCTTCCTTCTTCCTTTCTTCTTCCATATTCCTGCTTCCTTCTCCTTTCTTTCTTCTTCCTTCTTCCTTCATCCTTCTTCCTTCTTCCTTCTTCCTTCTTCCTTCTTCCTTCTTCCTTCTTCCTTCTTCCTTCTTCCTTCTTCCTTCTTAATTTTTCCGCCTTTTTTCTTATTTCTTCATCCGTTCTACTTCTTCCTCACTTCGCACTACTCACTTCTCACTCCCCAGTTCTCATTCGGCCTAATGGCCATTCGGCCTAATGGCCATTCGGCCTAATGACCATTCGGCCTTATGGCCTTCGGCCTAGTGACCTTCGGCCTAATGACCCAGCATCGCCGCACCTACCTACTATCAGTATTTTAATGCGATATTATTTTAAGTGGAAAAAATCATGTGAAATACGAAAACCAAGATATTGCAAGGGATTAGGAGAAGAATCCTGCCCAGAACTTCCAGACATTCTAGGATATTTATTCCTTTCATAATAGCATGCTCTAAAATTAATGATATTTGCACAAGGACAATTTCGACTAAATCTTTGTCATGTAAATTGTTATCATGTTCGCTCACTAATGAAAAACATTAAAATAATTTGAAACAAATTAATTTGCGCCCTTATCCTTCATTTTCGATTGTTATTAATATGGGTACATGTTATTAAATAAGGGAGCAGATACACTAAGAAAGAAAACTAGGAACGGAAGAACATTGCTTCGAAGAATATAAGGCCATCTTAGAATGCGAGATGAGATAAAAAATACTTCGTGGATATAGAAAAAGTCAATATGTACCATTTTTGACGATTTGTGTAATTGATTGTGGGAGAAAGCCAATAAAATAGAAGCCTATAAATGATTAATATTCTCGACTGTGTATTGTTACACAGTAGACATAATAAATTGTTCTCGCGATAAATTTGTTTGTTTTTTCGTTGAAATAAAAATATAAATGATTATGCTTTGCTGAAAAATATCATTCACCGCCAAAAAAAAATATGATCTAATGTTTCCAACATTTCCTACGTGCGGCATCTTTCCCTGAGGTGTGGCATCTCACCCGGATTTGACTGTTTTTTTTTCGTAACGTAAATAGTACAGTCCGTTTTTTTGTTTCGCAAATGACCTCTACACTATGTGGTTGATCCCTAAACTATTAAAAACAATGATTAGAGTTTCAATTTAACGGATTGTTGTGAAGAAATATCGATTTAAAAAAAGGTGTGGCATCTCACCCGGATTTACCCTATTAGTTTTGATAATTGTTTTATGATTGATCCCAAAACTTCGTATTGCACATAATATGCATGGCGATGAGATCAGTTTATCAAAGCCTATGAAAAGCTCGGTAGATTCGTTGCTCGGAAGCCTCCTTTCAAGAGTCTCGGAAGCCTCCTTTCAAGAGGCTCGGAAGCCTGATTTCAAGAGGCCTGGAAGCCTCCTTCAAGAGGCTCGGAAACCCCATTTCAAGAGGCCCGGAAGCCTCCTTTCAAGAGGCCTGGAAGCCCCATTTCAAGAGGCCTGGAAGCCTCATTTCAAGAGGCCCGGAAGCCTCCTTTCAAGAGGCCTGGAAGCCTCCTTCAAGAGGCCTGGAAGCCTCCTTCAAGAGGCCTGAAGCCTCCTTCAAGAGGCCTCAAGCCTCCTTCAAGAGGCCTCGGAAGCCTCCTTCAAGAGGCCTGGAAGCCTCCTTCAAGAGGCCTGGAAGCCTCCTTCAAGAGGCCTGGAAGCCTCCTTCAAGAGGCCTGGAAGCCTCCTTTCAAGAGGCCTCGGAAGCCTCCTTCAAGAGGCCTGGAAGCCTCCTTCAAGAGGCTCGGAAGCCTCCTTTCAAGAGGCCTGAAGCCTCCTTCAAGAGGCCTGAAGCCTCCTTCAAGAGGCCTGGAAGCCTCCTTCAAGAGGCCTGGAAGCCTCCTTCAAGAGGCCTGGAAGCCTCCTTCAAGAGGCCTGGAAGCCTCCTTCAAGAGGCTCAAGCCTCCTTCAAGAGGCCTGGAAGCCCTCCTTCAAGAGGCCTGGAAGCCTCCTTTCAAGAGGCCTGGAAGCCTCCTTCAAGAGGCCTGGAAGCCTCCTTCAAGATGCCTGGAAGCCTCCCTTCGAATGATTTGGAATTCTACTTTCGAGGAGCTTGAAAGCCTTTTTTCAAGAGGCTCGAAAACTTGCTATCAAGAAGCTCAAAAGTCTCCTTCCAAGATGCTTGAAAGCCGCCTATAAAGAGCTCGGGTATCTCCTTTCAAAAGGTTCGGAAGCCTCCCTTCAAGAGGCTCGGAAGCCTCCTTTTAAGAGTCTCGGAAGCGTTCTTTCAAGAGGCTTGGAAGCGTCCTACCAAGATACTAAAAGGCTTCTCAGACGAGGTTCGGAGGCCTCCCTTTAAGAGGCTCGGAAGCCTGTTTTCAAGAAGCTTGGAATTCTTCTTTCAAGGAGCTTGAAAGCCACTTTTCAAGAGGCTCAAAAGCGTCCTTTCAAAATTCTCATGCCTCCTTTTAAGAGGCTCAGAAGCTTCTGAACACTAAGTTGCGAGGCGGTTCTGTCCCAGTGTGGGGATGTAATTCCAATAAGAATAAGAAGAAGAAGAAGACACTATTCAACCCCCTAGGAAAAGTCACATTTCATTGGCCATATAATTCGTTGATTTTCACAAAATTATCTCGAGCTTTCAATTTGTGTGTTCTGATAAATTGCATAAAAACGGTTCAACGTATAATGGATATTGGACAAAATGAGACACTGAAGGGACCCTGCAAAAAAAGGAAGAGCCTTTTGATATGCCTACAATAGTCTTCAAGAATCTTAGTACATTTTTCTAAAATTTGATGTTATACTTTTGAAAATATTTATTAATTATAGGGGGCATCAGACAAAAACAGACACTAAACATATTCCCAGTGAATTGTCCGAGGATAACACTATTTCATCGTTAAATATCTTGGCTGTGCATATGCACAGCACATGTTTCGAAATGGACAAATTGATATGAAATTTGCGAAAAAAAAAACACGTGTCTTGGAGGGACTCGAACCCTCAACCTCTTACTCTCCTCCTCCTACTCACGACTTGTTTTACAGTTCTAAACAATAAAAGAGATTTCATTGTACGACGTTCTTTTAGTTACAAATGATGAGTGACAAGAGAGGCGTCTCCCTTCTTACATCGCTCTTCCCATTTTTCACATTGATAAGTGAGACGTCTCACTCCTCATTTCTCACCTATCAATTTGTTACGGTTCATTTTATCTTACTGGTAAGTGACAAATGTTTGAGTGGAAATGTGCATGCACCATTTCAGAATGTTCTGTGTTTGGGCCTGAATAAAATAGTAAATAGAGAGATTCCCAGACACAGGCTCTATATTACTGATGCCACATGGCACAATAGGCGAATTCTGGGCGCTGGGTGAATTCGATTTCGAATTCGTGATTTCTTACAGTCTTCAAGTAGATGTTGATGAAGAATTCCACTCAAATAAACCGCAAATAAAAAATCCGAGAATTCATAACCAAGATAGTGCGACGGAGGCACTGTAAGAGATGTGCAAAATGAAGAAAACGAAATTCAACATCATTGAAAGCGACAAGATGTCTCGTGTGCAGACGCAGAGACAGCAGGAAAATGGTTGAATCTATAATACTGTCGAATGGTTGCAAAGCATGAAGTGGCAATATCATAGACGTCTTCTAATTGTTCAATTCGAAACAATCAATTGAAGCTTCTTCTGTATCCTTCAAAATTATTTGGAAGGATAATTTTTTATACAAACAACTATAAACGTGTGGTGAAACTTGGGTTTTTACCTCTCTGATTCATTACGGTCAATCGGAATTTGACATAAAATCTGTTAGACATAGTATTTATAATTTGGTATCATGATGTTGAATAATTGAATCCGAACCTAAAGCTGGTAAATATTTTTTAATAAAAATGGAAACTAAAGTATAATGGATTTGTTTTGCGTGACCCACCAATGATCAGTCCACGACCATGCTGGGGGTCACGATCCACAGTTTTGAAACATATGGGGTAGAACGGGGCAACGTGGATGTGATTGTAAGTAGGCGTTTGCCTGAAATAAGGCAATGGTGGATGTGATCCTTTCTTAAAAAGTTGCCGTTTGCCCGGATTAAGGCAATAGTGGCTATAGGGACTATAATAACAGTATTGTCAAGTGTCAAAATTGGAACAGAATTATCTGTCAGTTCTATACAAATGCGTGTTACAAACGAGCTGAAGACCTTTCAAATGTGGCACACGACAGTATTCTTCTTATAGGGCTCTAGTGATTCTTTTTTTAAAGTAGGCGTTTGCCCGAAATAAGACAACGGTGGATGTGATCCTTTCCTTAGAAAAAGGCGTTTGACTGGAATAAGGCAATAGTGAATTTGGTCGCTTCTTTTAAAAGTTAGGTTTGCCTGGAGCCGGAATAAGGAAAAGGTAAATGTAATTCTTTTTGAAAGTAGAAGTTTGCCCAGAATTAGGCAATGGTGGATGTGATTCGTCCTTCGGATGTAGGCGTTTGTCTGGAATACGGAAATTATGAGTTGAATCTTTTCTATTTAAAAAGGCGTTGCCCTGGAATAAATCAATGATGGATGTGATCCTTCCGAAATGTCTGCAATCAGTATAAATTTATCAAAGTACATTCTACTCTATGCATGTGAAAAAAATACATCTAATAACTTTTTATTTTTCACCGTCCCAATTTATGCCAAATGACCCACCCTTTTGTTGCAGTTCAAAATTATGCCAATTGTCCGTTATGTTAAATGACCGTTATGCCAAATGTGATTTATGCCAAATGATTTGATACCAAATGACATAGACTCCTATTTAGGTACTTGTGTATGAATAATCCAGGATGCAAACACAAGATATTTGAAATAAGGATGAACCTCTTATTTACTTCGGTAACATTGTCATGTTTTGGTGAGGAAAATGTGGTTCGAGTGCAGTGGAAGGTTTAGGCAGCGTTCATTTTCTATATGAAAATGAACACTGGATAGACCGTGATCAAATAGTAAAACAGAATTTAGAATGACTAATTTAACCGTTTTTCACCTTCCCAAGACTCGTACTCATCAAAATATAAACATCACTATTCTTAAGAAAGCAATATTCATGAGCTATCCAATAATTTTGATTTTAATACGTTGAAAGCAGTCATTATATTTAAAGATAGTTGAAGAAAGCCACCAGAGGTAACCGAAACATTATTTATGGGTGTTTATTGCCTACTTATCTATTTTTCTTCGGCGTGAGCTCGGTGGATGTGAAAATGAAAGAACGTTGGGCGTTAATTGAATTAATTATAGCAACTGGGTGTGTATCATATCAAGCCAAGCAGAGAGCTGCGTCTGGTAAGGAGTATCATTTCTAATGCTGTTATGAACATGAAAGGCATCCTATTATTGGCAATAATTTGGAATAGCAATGGAAATTTTGGATAACTTACCGTCTGCGTTTACAAAGCATGAGTTTTAACAGAAGCTATTAAACTGCTGTAAAACAGATGTATAGTAATTTATTACCATTAATTGTGTGTTGAATGAGAAGTGCTTTTTCTATAATAGCAACACCTGTTTTATAATAGAATAACCAATTTAATTATGAATCAAATATGTTAACGCAAACTCTCAAACGAACCGATTATCTATCTCGGCATCTCCGGATTGGAGATGAACATCGCCTTTCCATTGATTAGGTAAAACAATGTTTTCTTCCAAAAAAATAGTACTGAATGAAGAATAAATTTATTTTTAACACTCTTCAAAATCATTTTGTACACATGTATATGTTCATAGAGACATTCCTTTGTGCACAAAAACGGCAACGGAAGCCGAGCCAGGAAGCAAATCCAAAATTCCATTATTCAAAAACTGCTCATCTGCGGCAAATTTCTATGGGACGATCACCGGTACAAAAACTGCACTTGATTACTGCCCTGGATTTTCGTTTGCGCTGTCTGCCCTTCCGTTCGGGATTAGGTATTTGATATATTTGGAGATCGGAATTTTATTATAGTTAACCCGCCACACAGCCGGGACAAATTATCCCTTCTTCGGCAGGCAGTATGCAAACTATTCGCCCGTCACAATGCCCTACTGACTGCGAGCGTGCGTCTGCTCGGTTGGCGGCCCTTTCCGTCGATCGTCTGCCAAACACACAACAGTCAGCACCGTGGTGAACGCTTCCAGCCATGCGGTTTCAATTGTCCCCGACGAGAACCTCACGGGCTAGCAAATTGGTCAATTTTGTCCGACGACGGAGTAGTTAATAAGAAGCGACATTTTTCGCATCTCTCTTTTTGCGCTTCCCTACTTTTATTGTCGCAAAGGATGAACGGACGGCCGAAGGCGGTAGATTTCAAAGACCCGTATCTAGACGCTATCAAGTATAGACGCAAATTTGAATATCTGATAGGACCGGCGGGAATGAATGCAGTCGTGCAATCATGCGGCAGTCGGTTGCTGAAAACTGCAGTCACACAATTGTTGCGGCGAGCTCAACTACAAAGTTGGTTTGCATGTCGATTTCAATTATTGTATCAATACAGATGGTGCCCAGCGGGAAAAGTCAACTGCAGTGAGGGCAATGAAGACTTGCCTAAACTGTACGAAAGAATCAGTTAGTCGTATCGGATTTATAAAGAAGCAAACATTATGAAGCGACCAAACTGCGCTGCATTTCAGTGCGCCACGGTTACCAGTCACTGATTGTAATTCATTTGCATAAAGATTTCTACAAAGGAATGAAAATGCATGCATTTGCCTACTGAAAGTTGATGAATCACCTGCTCCTTTCAAAACTGCTCAAATAGCTTCCGGATTAAAATTAGAGGACCATACTCCGGCCGGCGCGTAATGTATCCAGTCCGGATTGCGTTATGGAGTTTGCGAAGATGTGCTAAAGTTGATCCAGATTGTATTAAATCACTGAACGCAAGCAAAACCGTTGACCAACGCCCGATTAATCCAGATCAATTACATCAAATTGATTATGATAAATTCCTTGATTTATTTAGACATGACATTATAAAGGCTTTTGAAGTATTCCACTGGTCTCTTTGGGCTCAAGTAGCCTTTAAAGGTAAAGCTTGGGATTGCCAATCCGGAGATGGTGAGTTCGATTCTCGGTCCGGTCTAGGATGTTTTTGGGTTGAAAACTTTCTCGATACCCTGTCTTCATTGTACTTGCCACACAAGATACATACTCATGCAATGGCGGGCATAGAGAAGCTTTCAATTAATAACTAAGGAAAATCTTATGAAATACTAAGTTGAAAAGCCGGCCAAATTCCAATTGGAATGTAGAGACCCATTGAAGAAGAAGACTAATTCCACGATTTACTGTGGATCACGGAATTTATACATTCCTGAGAATTTCTTAGCATTAGTATTTTGTTACATGATTTTTTTAAATTATCTGGAAATTTCAATTTGTTTCTAAAAATTCTTGACTATTTCTAAAAAATTATCAACTTTGATTAGGAGGGAGTTTTCTGTGGTTTCTTGTCGTTTGTGTAAATTTCAAGAGACTTCTGAGAATCAACCAAAATTACTTTGACTTTCCAAGGAATAGTTCTACTAAGATGAAATACAATGTTGACCCGATTTGTCTACCCCCGATAGGATCACGTTTTTGACCCAATTTTATGACGTTTTGACCCATTTTGTAAGCCAACAAAATTTTGAAAACTTTTGTCATTCTTTTTATTTTTGAAAATCATACTGCATACAACAATGATTTTCATGAAATAACTTTTTCTACCTGTGGTTTATTATGAATCTTTTCTGAGTGTCTGTCAAGGAGTTTGTAAACCTTTCGTGAAGAAAAATCGGGAAACGTTCACGCATTTTGCCTTTTCAAGGCATACAATGATTTTATATTAGTGAATTGAATTAAAAAATTGAAAATATTTTTTTTCTGATTTTGTCACATTTCGTCTTATTGCCTTAAAATCCATCAGAAGATAAGATATATTATCATGGGGCATCGAAATCCGTACACTTAAGCACCTCAGTGTATGAAAAAGTCTCTTGAAAATAGGAATCGAATGCAAATAAAACATTTGTTGTTGATCAGCATTTATGCATAAGAAACTACGAAAAACATGATGAAAATAATGAATTAAATAAACATCTCCTGATGTCCGGATTTCGATTTTTTTAAATAAATATTTAAATTCAAGCAGACTGATTGACTAAATTACCACTGTAAATAGTTAAATACGCACCTCAAGAATAGATCGTTTTGATTTATATTCTGCTCAGCTTTTTTTTATCAATCGCTATTTGCATAAAGGACAACGATTGGAAAGTTGGATCTTGGAACTAAAGAACTTTGAATGCACCCGTACGTGTTGGGCTTCTACCTCGTGAGCTGCAGAAGGTCGGCGTCAGTGTAGCAGCAATCCAGGAAATACGGTGGCCCAGCACTTGAGAACGTGAATTCCGGGCGGTGGATCCCATCGCGAACACTACATTCAAGTACCACATCTACTATAGCAGCGGCGACAGAGCAGAACGAGGAGTTGGCTTCATGGTGATCGGGAAGCAGATGAAGCGTGTTATCCGGTGGAAGCGTATAAGCGACCGCATTTGCGTTTTGAGAATGAAGGGCAAATACTTCAACTATAGCCTGATAGATCAGCATTTATGCCCCAACGAACGATAAGCCAAATGACGTGAAGGATGAATTCTATGAGAGCCTTGATAAGGCCTACGGAGAGTGCTCAACACACGATGTAAAGATTGTCATCGGGGATGCAAATGCGCAGATCGGAAGAGAAAGTTTCTTTCACCCTGTCATTGGTACGGAAAGCCTTCATTCTGCTACCAACAATAATGATCTGCGACTTGTAACCTTTGCTGCTGCTTTCTTTGTGTAAAACAATGGATAATAAATCCATACGTAAACATAAAATACGCTTCGACTGGGTTTTAACACTTTTTGGAGCGAAATCATTTTTCGGCGAATGAGCGAAACGATGCGATTCTGCATGAAAAACTCACGTGCGATACTCTCCATGCAGAATCGCAAGCGAGTCAGCTCGTGCATGAGGTTTCGGTGAGTGAGATTTGAGCATGATTCTACCAACACTGTTGGCAACATCCGAGTGGAGACACTTGCTCACAGATAGACCACGTGCTGGTCGATGGACGACATTTCTCGAATGTTATATTTGTAAGGTCCTTCAGAGGTCCGAACATCGACTCGGATCACTACCTTGTAGTTGCAAAAATTCGGGCGCGACTCTCCAGCGTCACGAATTCACGAAACAACAGAACGATGCGTTTCAATATCCAACGCTTGTCAGTTGAAGGAGTTGCTGAACACTACCACCAGAAGCTGGACGAGCAGATATGAGATGCCACCGGATCTGGCGACGTCAACAGATTGTGGGAACATATCCACGAAGCGTATTAGAACATGGATAGAAACGATATGTGGAGGTTTTACGCAACTGTCAATGGCGCGTGGCATAAAACTACGCCAGTGCCCGCCATGTGCAATGACCGAGAGGGGAATTTGCTGACATACAAGCGGCAACCAGGTGGAAGGAGCACTTTGAAGATTTGATGAACGGTGACAATGAAGGTGTATTAAGGAGCAGGATGGAGTCTGCGACGGTCAAGCTGTGGAACCACCAACGCTGGACGAGGTTAAAAAGGCTCTAAACTAGCTGAAAAACAGTAAATCTGCTGGGAAGGACGAGATCCCGGTCGAGCTTCTCAAACACGGGAGTGAGCAGCTGCATCAATCAATCCACCACATTATCCAGAAAATATGGGAGGATGAAGAACTGGTTGGATGTCCGATCAACGACGGATCAGTTGTTTAGCCTGCGGATGATCCTTGATAAATTCCGGGAGTACAACTTGCAGACTCACCATCTGTTCATTGATTTCAAAGCAGCGTACGGTTCAGTGAAGAGAAATGAGCTGTGGCAGATAATGTCCCAATATGGTTTTCCGGCGAAACTGATTAGACTGATACGTGCAACGCAGGATGGCTCGAAATCAAGTATTCGGATTGCAGACGAAGTGTCAACCTCGTTTGTGACCTTAGGCGGATTGAAGCAGGGTGATGCACTTTCGAATTTATTGTTCAACATTGCACTCGAAGGCGCTATTAGGAGATCTGGCGTGCAGAGGAACGACACTATCATCACACGGTCGCATATGTCGCATATCGATCGCAGAGCAGTAGTGGAGGCATTTGTCCCACTGAAGAGGGAGACGGCGAGGATAGGCTTAACCATTAACTCTACCAAGACAAAGTACATGGTGGCAGGTAGAGATAGGGGAAGACCTAGTGGTGTTGGTGCAGAGGTAGTGCTTGATGGGGATGTGTTTGAAGTTGTTGAAGAATTTGTATACCTTGGAACGCTTGTGACATGTAACAATGACGTTTCCCGTGGAGTGAAAAGGCGTATTGCTGCTGCGAATAGGGCGAATAGCTTAGGTCCCGCAACATGCAGACGGAAACGAAATTAGCTATAAACAAAACTCTGATTTTACCAATGGCCCTTTATGGACATGAAGCATGGACATTAAAAGTGGCGGACCGGAGAGCTTTCGGGAGGGAAACTAGAAATACTCGGAGGAGAATACTCGGAGGGAAACTAGAAAATGGTGTGTGGCGCAGACGCATGAATCATGAGCTGTATCACGCACGCGGTGGAATCGGACTTGGGGACCCTGGACGTTCGGGGAAACTGGAGGAACATCGCCCAAGACCGACGATTATGGAGCTCTACAATACGCCAGGGATAGGTGTATCGACGCTGTAGCCAAGCAGGTATCCAGGTAGGTATTTGCAATTCAAACACAGTTACTTTTGGTGCAATTATATTCTACACGCAAACAAATGTCGCCAGAAACTTTCGCCTTTTGTAGGTGGCGATTTGTTTTTCATTTGTGTTGGTTTAAATTCAAAGCCTACTTTTTATCTCAATGGCCGAAAAGCTTACTGTCAAGTATTTGAACAGTATAAGATAAATTATTTGTAAATTAATTACCTCCAATCCCCAATAAATCAAAATTTATTAATATTTCATAATGACCCAAGTATCCCAAAATAAACTATTTTTTCATGTGATGTGAAAATGGGATTTTTGGGGAACAGTTAGATACTTCCAATTAGGAACTAGGAACAATATGGGTGCTGGTATAGCGAATCTTCACCTGCGGGAGCGCAAAATGTTTGCTTTGGGGGAGTAGCATTTTAGAGAGACTGTTAAGGTGTTTGGCCGTACGGCACACTATTTTTTGTACACAAATACACGCTCATTTCCATACATATAGCCTAATATTTTTTTTTTGGATTTGGGAAAAGCTCCTTAGCTATTGACCAACTGTGACTAAGT